>NC_133454.1:84016030-84618530 GCF_048565385.1 Saimiri boliviensis
TGAGCTTCTGTACTAGGCCCAACAGACCAAACCAAAGCAAAGTTACCCATGCTGAATGAAGTTTCACACCACCAAGCCATTTATCTGACCTAGAAATCAGGAGAATGAGAGATAACAGCTGAATCCCCAAACAGGCCAGTTTTAGCTGGCACTATAAGGAAATCCCATCTACTTTAACCTTTACAAGGAAAATAACTAAAAAGATCAATCGCCCTGGGCTCAGTGACTCACACCTGTCATCCCAGTACTTTGGGAAGCCAAGGTGGGAGAAATCACTTGAGGCCAGTAGTTCAAAACCAGCCTGGGTAACAAACACAGTGAGACTGTGTCTCTTAAAAAAAAAAAAAAAAAAGAAAGAAAGAAAGAAAGAAAGAAAGAAAAGGAGCCTTTAGCTGCCATCTTGCATCCCCGTGTGTGTGCACCTAATCTCAGCTGGTCCACCCGAGACCCCTTGAGCACCAACCCTAGTCCCCCGCGTGACCCCTTATCCACTCTGACAAGATGAAAGAAACAATCATGAACCAGGAAAAACTCGCCAAACTGCAGGCACAAGTGCACATTGGTGGGAAAGGAACTGCTCGTAGAAAGAAGGTGGTGGTTCATAGAACAGCCACAGCAGATGATAAAAAACTTCAGTTCTCCTTAAAGAAGTTAGGGGTAAACAATATCTCTGGTATTGAAGAGGTGAATATGTCTACAAACCAAGGAACAGTGATCCACTTTAACAACCCTAAAGTTCAGGCATCTCTGGCAGCAAACACTTTCACCATTACAGGCCATGCTGAGACAAAGCAGCTGACAGAAATGCTACCCAGCATCCTAAACCAGCTTGGGGCAGACAGTCTGACTAGTTTAAGGAGACTGGCTGAAGCTCTGCCCAAACAATCTGTGGATGGAAAAGCACCGCTTGCTCCTGGAGAGGAGGAGGAGGATGAAGTTCCAGATCTTGTGGAGAATTTTGATGAGGCTTCCAAGAATGAGGCAAACTGAATTGAGTCAACTTCTGAAGGTAAAACTTGAAGAAGTTACTGGGAGCTGCTATTTTATAATACGACTGCTTTTTAAGAAATTTTTGTTTATGGATCTGATAAAATCTAGATCTCTAATATTTTTAAGCCCAAGCCCCTTGGACACTGCAGCTCTTTTCAGTTTTTTGCTTATACACAATTCATTCTTTGCAGCTAATTAAGCCGAAGAAGCCTGGGAATTAAGTTTGAAACCAAGGTTAATAAAGTTCTTTGCCTAGTGAAAAAAAAAAAAAAAAGAAAATTAAAGAAAAAGGAAAAAATTAATAATAAAAGATAAAAAGACCAATCCATTTTTTGTTTTGTTTCTGCTTTTTTTAGCCCTTTTCTGCCTTTAAAGCCAAACTTCTGTGCTCAGTTCATCAAAATAGTCACTCTATTTTATAGAATGAAATGTTGCCAGATTCTAGTATCAAAAAGCCAATTAGATCTTTCAACTAAATTTGTTTTAATTTTGTTTTCTGATACCTCCAACTGAAACTTAGCACTTCCTCTATAAAGCAATCTAGCAATACCTATGGACTATCACCAACAGACATCAGATATTTTCATGTAATAGCTATTGCAGATAAGTCAGAATAGCATTTATACTATTAAAGTTAAAAAGAATTTAAAAAGAGAAATTATTAAAGTTAAAAAAGAAAGTTACTTGAATTTAAACGTATTGGTTCCCCTTATTATCATATTCCTTTTATTTTATACATTTAAAAGTTGTATTCTGGGTGGGAGTAGTGGCTCATGCCTGTAATCCCACGACTTTGAGAGGCTGAGGCAGGCAGATGGCTTGAGCTCAGAGGTTTGAGACTAGCCTGGGTAACATGGAAAGATCCCATCTCTACTAAAAACACACAAAAAAATAGCCAGGTGTGGTGGTGCAGGCCAATGGTTCCAGCTACTCAGGAGGCTAAGGTGGGACATTTGCTTGAGCCAGGGTTGGGGGTTGTAGGGAAGGGTGCAGTGAGCCGAGATCTTGCCACTACACTCCAGTCTGGGTGACAGGGCAAAACTTCACCCTGACTAGAGTGTAGTCCAGTCTGTCACGCTGGCTGGAGCATAGTGGGGCAATCTTGGCCCACTGCAACCTTCGCCTCCAAGGTTCAAGCTATTTCTGACTCAGCTTCCTGAGTAGCTGGGATTACAGGGGTACCCCACTACGCCCAGCTAATTTTTTGTATTTTTTTCAGTAGAAATGGGGGTTTGCCACATAGGCCAGGGTACTCTCAAACTCCTGACCTCAAGTGATCCAGTGGCCTCGGCCTCCCAAAGTGCTGGAATTACAGGTATGAACCACCATGTATGGCCAGAAAAAAGTATTCGGAGAATCCCATAGGCTTTACCAAACTACCAAGAGCCCTTTACACAAAAAAGGTTAAGAATGCCTACATTAAGAACAGTTTCAAAATTCTGTTTATTAAAAAGTCTTAAGGAACCACAGCTTCTACTTGTCACTGGAATGAGAATGGCTCTGCTAGAAGATACCAAAAGAAAAATGCCTACAAAACTAAACCATGCTAGAAGCAAAATGCTTTTTCAAGTTCTCAGAAATCAGTATCACAAGAGCCAGACCCTTAGATCTATAAAAATCTATCCACAATCATCAAAGGATCGCCAATTTACACCATGAGTTCATTCCTTGGTTATTCCTTAAAAGGATATAATCCAAACCTCTCAACTCAAGAACAAGAGCACTTATCCACATTTCCCAACCTCCCACCTCTTACCTACTCTACCCTCTTCCTCTTAAACATTATTATCTATAAGTCTAACGGTGGCTCAAGCCTGTAATCCCAGCACTTTGGGAGGCCGAGGCGGGTGGATCACGAGGTCAAGAGATCGAGACCATCCTGGTCAACATGGTGAAACCCCGTCTCTACCAAAAATACAAAAAATTAGCTGGGCGTGGTGGCGCGTGCCTGTAATCCCAGCTACTCAGGAGGCTGAGGCAGGAGAATTGCCTGAACCCAGGAGGCGGAGGTTGCGGTGAGCCGAGATCGCGCCATTGCACTCCAGCCTGGGTAACAAGAGCGAAACTCCCTCTCATAAAAAAAAATAAATAAATAAAAATAAATAAAAATAAAGATGAAGAGTTTCTTTCTCAAGGCAATTAGCAACATTCAAATGTATATACTTTCACATTCTTGTTGCAAGAACACAGAATTCCTTTTCTCTCTTCCATCCCACCTCTCTCAAAAGCAAATGCGAAGCCTTTAGATGAACAATGACCACGTCATTTTTTCTAATTCCATGATGAAAATGAGATTCCTGTCATACATAAGGCCACCAAGAGTGGCAGCAGGTTTTAAAATAAATAATCCTACCCCTCCCCGCAAAAATTCAACCCTTGATGAAAATATTCTCAGTCCAAAAGTTATCCATTTTCTATAGCAGTAAATTTCATGAGCAAAAAAAGTCAACAGCATAGCGCAGAGCACAGGTCTAGTATGATACTCCAGGTTTTCTTTCAGTCATTAAACCTACCTCAAACTACATTATGTGGCCATTTGTTTTGTATACCTACAAAAGTGTTAAGAATTTGGTGCTGGGCCGGGCGCGGTGGCTCAAGCCTGTAATCCCAGCACTTTGGGAGGCCGAGGCGGGTGGATCACGAGGTCGAGAGATCGAGACCATCCTGGTCAACATGGTGAAACCCCGTCTCTACTAAAAATACAAAAAACTAGCTGGGCGTGGTGGCACGTGCCTGTAATCCCAGCTACTTAGGAGGCTGAGGCAGGAGAATTGCCTGAGCCCAGGAGGCTGAGGTTGTGGTGAGCCGAGATCGTGCCATTGCACTCCAGCCTGGGTAACAAGAGCGAAACTCCGTCTAAAAAAAAAAAAAAAAGAATTTGGTGCTGAGAAAAGTTAAAACCATCATTTCTTTACATAGGAAACTTAAGAAAAAATTAATCATCAGTTCCTGTAACTACCAAGACAAAATCAGATACTGTGCTTTGGAGAAATCTTCAGAAACCAAGTATAGTAATTTTAAAAGCAAATCACAACACACACATTCACATACAACAGTTTTATCCACAAATTCAAATATTAATTTCTTACTATAATAAGAATGTACTCAAGTTTTATTTGTTGTTTGAGAAGACAAAGAGGGCCAAAAAAAATAAAAATAAAAATAAATTCCTATCCTGAAGAACACACTTTCTGTGTCGTCAACCAAGTCATATCTTTAATACCAAATGAACAGCTAAAAATTTTCATTTGACTATATATTTAAGTCAATTCAGAGTATATTCTGTTCTTAACTATAAAATACCTCAGAAAATGTTATGAAAAAATATAAAGAATATGCATACCCACCTCGCAACTTAGGAAATAAAACACTTGAAATATGATTGAAGACTTTTGCATGCCTCCTCAATAACAGTCCTCTCTCTTCTCCCCCAACACCAAGAGGTAATCAATATCCTGAATTTGGTATCCGTCATTCTCATCCATCTACACATCATTAATAATCATATAATAGTCTTCCTAAACTACGTTTTCGACAGGACACCGCTGCAAATCTTCATCTCCATACTAGTTTTTATCAGTAGATATCATTTGCATTTTTAATAGAAATACAAATACATCAAGTGTGGTTTTGGGTTAAACCTCACTTACTCTTCCCTCTCTTCCTACCCCAGTGCTGTTCCCAGATTCAAACTGTTAACATAGTCACAAGACCAAAAACTTCATACACAAAGAGTATCTATTTATCATGCTTTTCAGCTCCCCTAAGCGTTGTCACTTCTACTCCAACTTAACATTAATAGTTCTGTAGTGGGAAGAGGATCATATTTAGAACTAGGAAAACCAACTTAAATCCCAGCTTCACTTTTTACTTGCTGCAGGACCTCAGGCAAATCCCTTCTTCCCAAGCCTGCATTTCCTCATCTGTAGAATGGAAATACTGACCATGACAATTCCATGTTCCCTTCCAATAACAAAGGGTTGTAACTGGTAGAAAATGAAATAATTAGTCATAATTACTTCAATGCATTTTTCATAGACACCTGTTCCTAATTAAAAAACAAAAGTTGAAAGCCTTTATATAATTCAGTTACTGCACTGGATGGGAAAATTAAGTCCAACCAACCAACTACCTTATCAAAAATACAAACCAAAGTTCACCTATACATGTTCTATACAAGCTATAGAACATAATATTATAGCTTTTCATTTCATAATTCTGTTGAAATTAATGCAAACTCAAGGTTAATATTAAGAAAAGAGAAGATGCCCAGTTTCATTATCTAGATACCAGCTATTTATTTGGGGGATATGATTAATGTATGGTGCCTTTTTCAATGTTAATCACTTAACTTGTCTCATATACATATTTCACAACTGCAAGTTTAATTCTCAAAAAATTAAAAATATGACAAGGCTAAAATCTATTACACATAATTCATTTTGGCATTACTCTAAGTAAATAGCTATTGATCTGAGTAAAAATGAAGTCATTAATTACCAGATCCATTTTAAGTATAAAGTATAGAATATTATAAGAGGTTCTGCTTTTAAAAGAAAAGGAATGTGGGGTATTTTATGACCGGCCAGTAAGACAGCTGGAACAAAGCTGTTTGAGCAACAGCTGTGCACGATGCACTATTCATATAAAACCACAAACTAAAGTAACCCATGTCAGACAACTTCATTGGATAATCAGCTCAGCCAATGGCTTCTTTCTGAAACTTTCACTTCAAAGAAATATACACTAAGTACATACTTTGCAATGATTTGAGGAAGGAGAACAACACACACACACACACACACACACACACACACACACACACACACACAACTGTTCGTCTCTAAATATAAAATTAAAAACTAAAAATTCAAACTAATAGTGAAACAGAAGACAAACTTTTCCATGCTATTTTCACACCTCTCAAGCTTCATAATAGTAAGGAAATAACCCAAAGACTCAAAACTTAAATTTGAATTACTAATAAGCAACCTCACCATTTCTACTCCATTCTTAACTTTCAAATGAATGAAAGTGCTTTGTCATAAAACAACTTACAGTGGCTATCAGAAGTTTCTAACATTAAGTCACTTTATAATTTTAAAGTTGTTCCCCCTTGGCCAGGCATGGTGGCTCATGCCTGTAATCTCAGCACTTTGGGAGGCCGAGGAGGGCTGGCGGGCAGATCGCTCGAGCCCAGCCTGAGTTTTGAGAACAGCCTAGGCAACATGGCAAAACCCCATGTCTACCAAAAAAATACAAAAATTAATGGGGCATGATTGCACACGCCTGTAGTCCCAGCTACTTCCGGGCTGAGGTGTAAAGATCGCCTCTACCCGGAAGACTGAGGTGGCAGTGAGCCGAGATCGTGCCACTGCACTCCAGCCTGGGTGACAGAGTGAGATCCTGTCTTTTAATATATATATATATATATATATATATATATATATATATATATATATACACACACACACACACACACACACACACACTTTTTTTTTTTTTTTTTTTTAAATAAATAAAGTCGTTCTCTGTTATCCCAGCACTTTGGGAAGCCAACGTGCGCAGATCACTTGAATCCAGGAATTCAAGAGCAGCCGGGCAACATGTGAAACCCCATCTTTACTAAAAAATACAAAAATTAGCTGGGCATGGTGGCATATGCCTGTAGTCTGTTACTCGAGAAGCTGAGGTAGGAGAATCGCTTAAGCCAGGGAGGTCAAGGCTCCAGCGAGCCGTGATTGTGCTATTGCACTCCAGGCTGGGAGACAGAGTAAGACCTATCTCAAAAAACAATAATTTAAAAAATTTTAGGCCGGGTGCGGTGGCTCAAGCCTGTAATCCCAGCACTTTGGGAGGCCGAGGCGGGTGGATCACGAGGTCAAGAGATCGAGACCATCCTGGTCAACATGGTGAAACCCCGTCTCTACTAAAAATACAAAAAATTAGCTGGGCATGGTGGCGCATGCCTGTAATCCCAGCTACTCAGGAGGCTGAGGCAGGAGAATTGCTTGAACCCAGGAGGCGGAGGTTGTGGTGAGCCGAGATCGTGCCATTGCACTCCAGCCTGGGTAACAAGAGCGAAACTTCGTCTCCAAAAAAAAAAAAAAAAAAATTTTGTTAAGTCATTTAAACCAACTTGTTAGCATGGAAATTCCATGCCATTCTCTGAAAATAATTCATGTAGTACTCAAACTACTACAATCATTAATTTAATCATCTGCAATTCATAATTAAATTATCAGACTTAATCTTTGTTTCACATTTTATTTCCATTTTATTCCAAAAACCCACAAACCCCTCTCTAACCTTAAATTCGCTCCTTCCTCAAGTTAAATAAAATATATATACCTCTGTGTACCTGCACACAAGCATACTTGCATCAGGCAAATTTCTCTACCTTAGTTGACACATCTTAATTTTAGAGACAAAAAGGACAAAATTATTAATTTAATAGCCACATATCTTTCCCAGGTGATTTCTGAAACTTAAACATTAAATCTATCACAAATCTTCTTTTGCAGTTTGACTTAACTACCTGCTTACTATTTATTCTCTTCCTTTCAGTTAACAAATTGCTGACTACTGACATGTCAACCACATTGTCATTAACCAAAAACAGGCATTAGGAGAAAATTCATCAGGAAATAAGACAAAAGTTACAACTTTTAAGAACTTACTCTCGGCCGGGCGCAGTGGCTCAAGCCTGTAATCCCAGCACTTTGGGAGGCCGAGGCGGGTGGATCACGAGGTCGAGAGATCAAGACCATCCTGGTCAACATGGTGAAACCCCGTCTCTACTACAAAAAAAACTAGCTGGGCGTGGTGGCGCGTGCCTGTAATCCCAGCTACTCAGGAGGCTGAGGCAGGAGAATTGCCTGAACCCAGGAGGCGGAGGTTGCGGTGAGCCGAGATCGCGCCATTGCACTCCAGCCTGGGTAACAAGAGCGAAACTCCGTCTCAAAAAAAAAAAGAACTTACTCTCAGACTGTTGTACACTTCCCAAATCAGAACTACCAGAGAGAAATTAAGAGGACTATCTACTCCAAAGAGGATTATTATTTTGGCTAAAACTGAATGCTATGGATCAACTTTTAAAACTCAAGATTCAAAGTGTGCAAGTCACATATGATCTTTTTAATTATATAGAAACTCTGAAATACAAAATGAAAGCCAGCTCATTTCCTTATTCAGTAACTAGATGCTATGGAACCGTAACAGATACAACTCATCTTTCTAAAGGCCTCTTTTTTCCACTATTTCCTATGTCCTACCCAAGGCTTTTTTTTGGAGACAGAGTCTCACTCTTGTCACCCAGGCTGGAGTGCAGTGGCGTGATCTCTTCTCACTACAACCTCTGCTCCTGGGTTCAAGCGATTCTCCTGCCTCAGCCTCCGAATAGCTGGGATTATAGGTGTGTGCCACTATGCCTGGCTAATTTTTTGTATTTTTAGTAGAGACGGGGTTTCACCATGTCAGCCAGACTGGTCTAGAACTCCTTACCTCAAGTGATCTGCCCTCCTCGGCCTCCTAAAGTGCTGGGATTACAGGCATGAGCCACCACGCCTGGCCTCTACTCAAGACTTGATACTAGCAAATACTAACAAATATTTTGTTATGTGCTTTGTTCTATGTAACAAAGGTATTCCTAGTCTATGATTCTGAAAATGTAAATATGAATAAAATGTACAAATACAACTAAGAGGCACAGATTCAGACAAAGCATACCAAATAAAGTCCTCTAAATACTTATTTATAGTTTAGTGCTTACAGGGTTTAATATAATGTCAAGGTGAACCAGACACAGACCACTGTTCAAGGTCTGAGCTACAGGAGAACAAAAGATGGGAAAAAAATTGTTTTCTAGTCCAAAATCTCCTTTTAAGAATACACATACACTCTTCCACTTGCCTCAGTGCAGAAAGCTGAGTCGTGAAGGATTTAAAAACTTGAAAACTATCCCTTTTAAACATCTCTAATTCTACAAAATTATACCTCTCAGCCAAAAGCCCATATTCAGCTGAATGTCTTAGGCTCTTAAGATTTAGAGGATTTAATAAAATTTCATGTTTGTTGAAATTCTGCTACTTTCTCCAAGAAACTGAAGCTCCCCAATGTTAACTTGCTCTTCAGCACCAAAACAAAACAGAAATCTCAGTAACCCAAGACAATTCTGAGAGATGACCAGCTGCTCTTAACATCCCACACCAAGAACAGCTACAAGCAACTCTTAATAAGCAAGAAGAAAAACAAATACACTCTTGCGCAAAGAAAAATCACTTCCCGGGAAGTTGTTTCATTAAATATACCAAGCTTTACAAAAATACCCATTTTGTGGCGTTCAGAAAAGACAAGAGATCATTACCATTGTTTAATAACAGACTGAGACATCAAGGGCACTAAATATGTTTTGGAGACAGTAATTATGTGTGACATCCAGAAGATTTCATCAGGGATGGAGAAGACAAATTTGATAAATCTTTCTAGAATAGAGAGAATCTTATCCTTTTCATTGCTAACTTAAAACAATGTACTATAAAAGTTGCAGAAAATCAATGTGTAAATAATAGGTATTTCAGAAGATAATTGAAAAAATGAATACAAAAATGGAGAAGTCAGTCTTCCCAGACATGAGAATGTTTCATCATTTCCCTGAGAAAACTAGTGACACAGAAGAACTTCTAGTCATATCCTGATAAATGTGTCCGTTTCCAATGATAAGAGAAATGCTGCAAGCACACACCTAGGGAAGTTATTTCTGCAAACCAGAAATTTGAGGCCAGTCAGATAAAGACAGCAAATAAAGCAGGACCTCTACTGTATAAAAATGTTGGGACCCAATAATTTTATACCCAGCCAAATCATCATTTATCATGCAAAATGTTTTAGATATGTTTTCAGTAAAAAAAAAAAAATACTTGGAAATGTTCTTTAAATCACAATTCAAAATAAAAAGTAGCTGTATAACATAGTAACTATAGTTAATAACAATATATTGTACTCTTGAAAAATGCTGAGTGAATGGATGTTAAAAGTGTTCTCACCACAAAAATGACAACTATGTGACATAATACATATGTTAGCTATATTTAGTCATTCCACAATGTATATATACTTCAAAACACCACGTTGTACATAATAAATATATACAATTTTATCTGTCAATTTAAAAATAAAAAGGCCAGGCACAGTGATTCACGCCTATAATCCCAGCCCTGTAGGAGGCCAGGGTGGGAGGATGGCTAAAAGCCAAGAGTTTAAGACCAGCCTGGGCAAAAAAATGAGACCCCATCTCTAAAAAATAAAAATAAAAAAGTTAGCTGGGCATGGTGGCACACACCTGTAGTCCTAGCTACTCAGAGGGCTAAAACAGGAGGAGGGTTACTTAAGCCTAGGAGTTCAAGGCTGCAGTAAGCTATGATCATGCCACTGCACTCCAGCTTGGACAACACAGCAAGACCCTGTCTATAAATAAATACAAACAATTTTAAAAATAATTAAACCTAGCTGTTCATGAGGATTGTCTGTAAGCACTAAAACCAAGCAGAATGACAGAAATGGCAAATAAAAGCAATAACCCTTAATGACAAAGGAATTAATACCAATAGGTATTATAAACTATTATAATTGTAATAAGAAAACGGAAAGCAAAACCCTCATTAAGTGTTATAACTAAGTAAAACAAACTGCTCAATCTCACACAATTTTGGCTGTTGTAAATAAAGTCAAAAAAATGTATGAAAGTAGTAGAAACAGAGTAAATAAAACTGCTAAATTTCTATCTTCTGTAACTAGAAATAAGACACTAGTATTCTGATTCTCCAATTAAGTATGTTTAAAGATATAAATCACGGCCAAGCACACTGGCTGACGCCTATAATCCCAGCATTTTGGGAGGCCGAGGCAGGTGGATCACAAGGTCAGGAGTGACCAGCCTGGCCAGCATGGTGAAACCCCATCTCTACTAAAAAATACATATATATACAAAAATTAGCCGGGCATGGTGGTGTGCGCCTGTAATCCCAGCTACTCAGGAGGCTGAGGTAGGAGAATCGCTTGAACCTGAGAGGTGAAGGTTGCAGTGAGCCAAGATCACACCACTGCACTCTGGCCTGGGTGACAGAACAAGACTCCGTCTCAAAAATAAATAAATAAATTTTAAAAATAAAAAAAATTTTAAAATAAAAATATATATATATATATACATACATATATAAATCATTTTATACAGGGTGATGTAGCTTACACCTGTAACCCTAGTGCTTTGGGAGGCCAACGCAGGAGGATCACTTGAGGCCAGAATTTCAAGACCAGCCTGGGCAACATAGCAAGACCCTGTCTCTACAAAAAACCAAAAACTTAGGCACAGTGGCTCACACCTGTAGTGCCCACGCTTTGGCAGGCCGAGGTAGGAGGATCATTTGAGCCCAGGAGTTCCAAGGCTACAGTGACCTGTGATCACAGCACTGCACTGAAGCCTGACTTGGACACCAGAGCAAGACCCTGTCTTTAAAATTTTAAAAAGAATATAAATAATTTCTAAGATACATTCCAGGGGGCCGGGCGCGGTGGCTCAAGCCTGTAATCCCAGCACTTTGGGAGGCTGAAGCGGGTGGATCACGAGGTCGAGAGATCGAGACCATCCTGGTCAACATGGTGAAACCCCGTCTCTACTAAAAATACAAAAAACTAGCTGGGTGTGGTGGCGCGTGCCTGTAATCCCAGCTACTCAGGAGGCTGAGGCAGGAGAATTGCCTGAGCCCAGGAGGCGGAGGTTGCGGTGAGCCAAGATCGTGCCATTGCACTCCAGCCTGGGTAAGAAGAGGGAAACTCCGTCTCAAAAAAAAAAAAAAAATACATTCCAATAGAAAAAAATCTACTTTCCAAAAACCACCACAGAACACAGGAAAAAAAACAAAAACAGTTGTACAGCAAAAGACACACTTTGTGCAAAGGGAGGAAGTTATTATGCTACATAAAGATTAAAGCTCCTGGCCAAAACCTTACCAGCCTCCTAACCTAAATTTATTAACCTTTCCCTCCCAAGACATCTGGCTACAAAATTAAGAGAGATTTTTTAAACAGAGAGAAAGCTGGTTTCCTTTAAGCTCTGCTTGGTTCCTTTAGTCTTAATTTCATTCAGTGCCTAGCTAAGCTAATTATAAAGACAAGATCTTGTTGGCATAACTAAGTAAAACAAACTCTGCTCATTATTATTACCTAGAGTAACATCAAAGATGTTAACTTTAATCACATGGGCAAGCTGGTGTCAGGTTTCCCCCTGTAAAGCTATTTTCCCCTGTAAAATTCACAGTAACTTATGAGAACATACTTTGAGACTATGTTAACATCCAGCTACTCTCAAACTTTCACCCACTAGCTTTATTTATTTATTTATTTATTTATTTATTTATTTATCTGATGGAGTCTCACTCTGTCGCCAGGTTGGGGTGCAGTGGCACAATCTCAACTCACTGCAACCTCTACCTCCCGGGTTCAAGCAATTCTCCTGCCTCGGCCTCCAGAATAGCTGGGATTACAGGCGTCTGTTAACCACACCCAGCTAATTTTTGCATTTTTAGTAGAGACAGGGCTTCACCATGTTGATCAGGATGATCTCTATCTCCTGACTTTGTAATCCACCTGCCTCGGCCTACCAAAGTGCTGGGATTACTGGCATGAGTCACTAGTTTCAATATCCATTTTCACCCACTAGTTTTAAGATCCATTTATGGCTCTTACTTAAATCAATTGCTATAATTGCCAAAAGGCAATTTACTAATTCCACTTTTTCCTTTAGGTTCATTCACTAGTCAGAATTCTAAATTAAGAACTTTTAGATCATTTATTTATCATAGATCCTTACTTTATGGGAAATAAACAAGTACTGTCTTATTTATTTCAATGATTAAACTGCCCTATAAACAGTTAGTGGGAGTTTCGCCAGACTGGCTCCTATGTCTCTTTGACATATCCCATCATTTTACTTTTTTTAAGCCCTCCCTTATCTTACGAGACTACAAGAAGCTCCAAGCATATTTTCTATTTTTTCCTTCCCGTACTCTGGAATCTGTCATTTCTCTAGGTTCCTTCCAGTAGAGAATAGTATTAATGGTATTTAGAAACCAAGATCTAGGGCTAGGTGATATCATTGCTAAAGAGGTATCACTGCTTCTTGGCCAACTTAGCAGACAGAAGTGGAAAAAGACATACAGATATAGGCATGTGTACCCATAATAAGATCTATTTCTATATCTATATACTTCCAAAACCATGAATTTATGCCACTATCTTCAATTCCAATCAAACATCACAGTTCATTTTAACCTTCACCCTTTTTACCTTTGTAACTCCCTTCTCCAACAGTCAAAACTGGCTCCCATTTTCCACAACATATTTACTTATTTGCTTATAATACTATAGACAATTGCTTCAAAATTGCAAACCCATGCCTCTATGACAAAAACAAAAACCAAAAATTCTAGTTAACTCTACTAACTAGAGTTCAATGTTTATTTCAATCTTTTTGTCTTTATCCTGAGGACAGAGTTCAAATACTAAGGTCAAAAGTTACCTAAATTAGTTGTTTTTCACTTCTTCAGTGTAGTTGTTACTCATTTGAAATAGGTTCATTTGTTTGTTTGTACTCCACCTTAAGGTGTTTTTTTCATCATTTGATTTTGTTGTTGTGTTTATTGCTTATATACTAGTATGTGAAACATTAACATGGTTCCAAAAGTCAGAAAGGTATCCTCAGAAGAGTCCCTGCCCCCATTCCCTCTATCCTTTCTACCACATAACTACCCATTCTCTAGGAAATCAATCAACCTCTAATTAATCTTTTTTGTGTTTTGTTTTTGCCCCATGAACAAATATAGATGTATTTTCTTATTTCTCCTTCTTAAACAAAAGGTAGTGTACTATACACAAAGTAGTAGATACTTTTACACTTTACTTTTTTCACTGATTCTGTAGGTTTGGTTTGTGTGACCCCTCCAAATCTCATACTGAAATCTGATCCCCAAAGTTGGAGGTGGGGCTTAATGGAAAGTGTTTGGGTCATGGGGGTGAATCCCTCATGAACAGATTAATGCCCTCCCTGGGACTGGGGTATAAATGAGTTCTTACTATTAGTTCCACTACAGCTGGTTGTTAAAGAGCCTGGTGCCTCCCTACTGGCTTGCTTCCTCCCACCATGTGATCTCTGCACACGCCCCTCCCCTTCCCCTTCTGTCATGAATGGAAGCTTCCTTACACCCTCACCAGAAGTAGATGCTAATACCCTGCTTCTTGTACAGCCTGCAAAGCTCTGAACCAACAAAACCTCTTTTCGTCATACCCAGCCTCGGGTATTCCTTTAGGTTGTCCAATCTTTTTATTTCCCTGAGCCACGCTGGAAGAATTGTCCTGGGTCACACATAAAATACACTAAAATAACAATAGCTGATGAGCTTAAAAAACTGCAAAAAAAACTCATAATATTTTAAGAAACTTATTAATTTGTCTTGCACATTCAAAGCTGTCCTGGGCCGCATGCCACTCGCAGGCTGTGGGTTGAACAAGCTTGTTAGCTTGTTTGAAAGCAAGACAAACAAACCAAGACATCTGAACAACATATCCAAGAAAGCACTCCATATCAGTTAATCATGTCCTTGCTCACACTTTTTCACAGGTGCATAATGCTCAATTGGATTTGCCTATCGTGTAGGTTGCTTGTAATTTTTGTAATTAAGAAATGCTGCAACCTTGTGCATGTGTATTTTCATACTGTTGGAAGTGTATCTTCAGGGTAAATGCTGAGAATTGGGATTGCTGAGTCCAAAGGCATGTATGTGCTCAAATAAATACATCTTACATCTCTTAATAACACATCATTTCTGTGTTATTTCTGCCCCCTCAAAAAAAAATGCATAACCTGAATCTCATCAGCCAAACCCAAATTGAGGGGACTGTACAAGTAACTAATTTGTACTCTTTAGAAATGTCAATGTCATAAAACACAGAGACTAAAGAACTGTTCCAAAGTTAGACATGGAAATAATGAATTAGATAATCTGAGATTTTCTTCTACTATAAAGGACATCACTGAGACAACTGGCAAATTTCAAACAAATTCTACTCATCAGATAATAGTATAATAATAAATCAGTGTTAATTTCTTAGTTTGGTTTATAGATTTTATTCATAAAAGCAAATGCAGCTGGGGGCAGTGGCTCACGCCTATAATACCAATATTCTGGGAGTCCAAGGCGGGTGGATCACATGAGGTCAGGAGGTTGAGACCAGCCTGGCCAACGTGGTGAAACCCCAACTCTACTAAAAATACAAAAATTACTAGCTGGGCATAGTGGTGGTTCCCTGTAATCCCAGCTAGTAAGAAGGCTGACGCAGGAGAATCACTTGAACCCAGGAGGCAGAGGTTGCAGTGAGCAGAGATTGTGCCACTGCAGTCCAGCCTGAGCAACAAAAGTGAAACTCCATAGGGAGGGGAAGGGGAAGTGGACAGAAGGGGAAGGGGAGAAAAGGAAAAGGAAAGGAAAGAGAAAGAAAGAAAATGTTCTTCCTTGAGTGTATAGAAATTTTATCTAGGAATTGCCTGCAGGACCATTTCAACTGTTCCCCAAACAAGGAAAATATATATATAAATATATATATATATATATATATATATATATATATATATATGTGTGTGTAAATTAGCCAGGCATGGTGGTGGGCACCTGTAATCCCAGCTACCTGGGAGGCTGAGGCAGGAGAATGTCTTGAACCCAAGAAGCAGAGGCTGCAGTGAGCCGAGATCATGCCAGTGCACTCCAGCCTGGGCAACAGGGCAAGACTCAGTATCAAACAAAAAAAGAAGAAAGCAAATGCCTTGGTTTTTCGGAAATACACAAAGAGGTATTTAAGGATGAGGGTGGCATCTCTTCAACTTACACTCAAATGAGGAAAAAAAAAAAACTATATTACAGGGAATAAGGCAAATATGGTAAAATGTTATCATTTGGGAAATCTAGTTAAAGTCAAAAGTAAAAGCAACATCAGACATCAGATATCTTTTTGACACTTATATTCTTATTCCTTTTTTTTTTTTTTTTTTTTCGAGACAGAGTTTTGCTTTTGTTGCCCAGGCTGGAGTGCAATGGCACGACCTTAGCTCATCACAACCTCCGCCTCCTGGGTTCAAATAATTCTCCTGCTTCAGCCTCCCAAGTAGCTGGGATCACAGGCATCTGCCACCATGCCTGGGTAGTTTTTGTATTTTTAGTAGAGATGGGGTTTCTCCATGTTAGTCAGGCTGGTCTCCAACTCCCAACCTCAGGTGATCTGCCCACCCTGGCCTCCCAAAGTGCTGCGATTACAGGCGTGAGCCACCGCAACTGGCCTTATATTCTTATTTCTACTGCTAAACTTTACTTATGTGGATAAAAAGGTTTCTCCTAGGGAAAAAAAAAAAAATCAACATATAAGGTGACAGTAAGTTAGATGGCAATATTAAAGTATTAGTAAACACCAACAATAAATTAACTATAATATTTTTAATTAAACTACAAAGCTGTTTAGTGCTATGCAACAAATAATCACATGGCCTTAAAAAAACACTAAAAATAAAATTTATAAGACATCAAGGAGCTCAGTCCAATTATTCTGAAGTACAATTTAAGACAATTTATATTTCTTTGTATCTTTGATATATATTTTTCTTTGCAAACAGAAATAAATCTAAGGCCTACCAAGCACAATAGTTCAATTTTCAATCTCAAACAAACTCAGTAGTTCTGCCCAAAGTAATTCAAGATCAGAGCCTTTCAAGAAAACTCATGACTATTAAATCCATACTGTCTACACGCAGAGTGAAAATCCTTTACTCATTATCACTTTTCACTAAGGAAGGCATAGTGGAATTAATATCTTAAAGACTATTTTCGCCAACCAAAAAAAAAAAAAAAGTGTTCAAGTGGCATCATATATATATATATATATATATATATATATATATATATAAATTTTTTTTTTTTTTTTTTGAGTCTTGCTCTGTCCCCCAGGCTGGAAGGCAGTGGCATGATCTCCGCTTACTACAACCTCCAACTCCCAGGTTCAAGCAATTCCCCTGCCTCAGCTCTTAGTAGCTGGGATTACAGGTGCCCGCCACCACACCCAGCTAATTTTTATATTTTTAGCAGAAATGGGGTTTCACCATGTAAGGCTGTTCTCGAACTCCTGACTTCAAGTGATAGGCCCGCCTCGGCCTCCCAAAGTGCTGGGATTACAGGTGTCAGGCACGGTGCCCAGCCAAAATATTTTTTTTTAATAACTTTAAAGTGTCTTCCCACTCTCCTCCCCCAATTTAAAGCTATCAATTTATTTTCCCAACTGAATGGAACAGACTATGTTCATTCAAAGCTTAGGAAAGACCATGGTATTTCAGCAATGCAGATGAATTAAAATACCACCCCTGTAAGCAGTAGCCTGTCATCTACCAAGGGAAAGCAGTATTCTTGACCTACTCAACACAAGTGCCCCCACTTGGCCAGGTGCAGTGGCTCACACCTGTAATGGCTCACACCTGCACTTGTGTGGCTCAGCACTTTGGGAGGCCGGCTGGTGGATGACCTGAATGAAGTCAGGAGTTCGTGACCAGCCTGGCCAACATGGTGAAACTCCATCTCTACTAAAAATAAAAAATTAGCCAGGCATGGTGGTGTATGCCTGTCTGTAATTCCACCTACCTGGGAGGCTGAAGCTGGAGAAGTGCTTGAACCCAGGATGTGGAGGTTGCAGTTAGCCGAGATCATGCCACTGCACTGTAGCGCAGACAACAGCTAACAGCTAAACTCCACCTCAAAAAAAAAAAGTGTCCCCACTCAACTCCTACAACTTCCTTATCCCAAAACAGGGGCATGCATGTGGAGGGAGGGAGGGGGAGGGAGGGGGGGGGGAGGGAGAGAGAGAGAGAGAGAGAGAGAGAGAGGGAGAGAGGGAGAGAGGGAGGGAGGGAGGGGGGGAGAGAGGGAGAGAGAGGGAGAGAGAGAACACTAACAAAACACTTACGTTAAGACACCACAGGTTAAAATTTCCTTCTTCTCCAAAGGCAATCATCCTCTATAAGAAAATGTTTTTCCAGGCCAGGTGCAGTGGCTCATGCCTGGAATCCCAGCATTATAGGAAGCAAAGGCAGGCGGATCACCTGAGATTGGGAGTTGGAGACCAGTCTGACCAACATGGAGAAACCCCATCTCTACTAAAAATACAAAATTAGTCGGGCATGGCGGCGCATGGCTGTAATCCCAGCTACTCGGGAGGCTGAGGCAGAATAGTCTGAACCCAGGAGGCAGAGGTTGCAGTGAGCCAAGATCATGCCGTTGCACTCCAGCCTGGACAAGAAGAGCGAAGCTCCATCTCAAAAAATAAAATAAAGAAAATGTTCTTCCTGAGTGTATAGAAAGTTTATCTAGGAATTGCCTGCAGGACCATTTCAACTGTTCCCCAAACAAGGAAACCTTAGCATGGTACCTCTTTGGGGGCATGTGTCTTTATCTTTCAATGCTAGCAATTCATTTGTAAATGAATGTAAAACAAGAGTTTACACGCTAAAAATGTCTGAAGTTTCAAAATCATAGATAAAAGTTAACAGTGTAGTTTCTAATGGCAGGAAAAATCTTCAAGATGTAGCAATGGAACCGCAATTTGGGAATTTAAACTCACAACCTTCACATGTGGATCAATTAACTATTAACACAAATCTTCTGAAATCTCTTTAAGATCTCTGCCCCAGGAAAAAGCAATGAAAAAGCACTCAGCACAAGACAAACTTTTAAAAAGCAATGCTGGGTCCAGATTAACAGGTCATAAGACTGACTAAAATTCAAGATGTGAGAAACCAGCTAACCCCGACCTACCTCAAAATCTGGCAAACTATTGAATAAAAAGTTAAGATGCTAAAAAAACCTGAAACTGGAATACTTCTCCCTGTAAATTTGTAAAACATGTATAGTCTTTTCTCAGAGTCACCAGATAAAGTACTAACCACAAAATTAAATGCTTACCTCTTTATTTCTTAAAATCAACTCCAAACTGACAAAAAGAAATTTCTCCAACTCAAAATGGAATCCACATTCATCATCTGAATATCACAGAAAGCAAGGAAGGGAGTATCGAGTGGGGGCAGGAAAGAGGGCAGTGAAGACTTAAAGTAATAGACCAGATTACGTGTCAACGAAAAATGAATAAATTACAAATTTTGTTTTGGAGGAATGCCAAAATACAGAACTAATAGCAGCAAATAAAACCAAGTAACAATTCTTTTTTTTTTTTTTTTTTTTGATGGAGTCTTACTCTGTAGCCCTGGCTGGAGTGCAGAGGCAAAATGTCAGCTCACTGCAACCACCACCTCCCGGGTTCAAGTTGTTCTCCTGAATTAGCCTCCTGAATAACTGGGATTACAGGCACGCACCAACACACCCAGCTAATTTTTGTATTTTTAGTAGAGGTGGGGTTTTACCATGTTGGCCAGGCTGATCTCAAACTCCTGAAATCAAGTGATCCACGCGCCTCAGCCTCCCAAAATGCTGGGATTACAGGCGTGAGCCACCATGCCCAGCAAACAATTCTTACTTTCTCTGTAGAAGGCACTGTGCTGATTGATTTACCTGCATTATTTAATTTACTCCAAAAACCCTAAGGGTACTATTAATATTATTCTCCCTTCTCAAATGGTGAAACTTGGGTTTAGAGAACTTAAGAAACTTGACTAAAGACACACGCTAGTTAAATGAGAAAAAAAAAAAACCTTAGAATTTCAAAGGTGCAGAAATTGGTTCAACCAAACCCAATCTTTCATGGAGAAGAAACAAGCTCAGCTGAGATAAAGGCAGATTAAGAGACTATTAAAGTCACCTGGGTAGAGAGACTGAGCCCCCCACATACCCAGCAGTCTCTCCTAACTACTCTGTACTATCTTGAAGTTATTTCTTAGCTAGAGTTTACTCATCATTCAGGTGTTCTGCTTACCAAGAGAACTTTTAAAGTTTTTCAAAAAACTATAAGCAACAGAAAGGAGAAGGTCATGTACATACATATACTAATTAAACATAATACTTTATATTTTATCATGGCTACTTTATGATTTGTTGTATTTATTTTAAAAAGAAAAAGGTAGCCGGGCGCGGTGGCTCAAGCCTGTAATCCCAGCACTTTGGGAGGCCGAGGCGGGTGGATCACGAGGTCGAGAGATCGAGACCATCCTGGTCAACATGGTGAAACCCCGTCTCTACTAAAAATACAAAAAATTAGCTGGGCATGGTGGTGCGTGCCTGTAATCCCAGCTACTCAGGAGGCTGAGGCAGGAGAATTGCTTGAACCCAGGAGGCGGAGGTTGCGGCGAGCCGAGATCGCGCCATTGCACTCCAGCCTGGGTAACGAGCGAAACTCCATCCCCCCCCCAAAAAAAAAAGAAAAAAGAAAAAGGTATCTCAATTACCTTAATTTCCTAATTTTGCAACTCTTCATACGAATAGAAGGTAACAACTAAATCTAAGTCAAAGAAAGGGTAAAAGGCATTGTTTTTAAATTCTCCATTCCCAATTTTGTATTTATTTTCTGCTCAAGATTACATAGTAGACAAATATATACTGAAAATTGTAGAAACAGCCTAGTATTTCAGGAGCCTTAAAAAAATAATTAAGACCAATTTGTGCCATTCTAATCTCCTACAAAGAGAACTGACTTCTGCTTCTTAAAATGGTTAGTCTGCTGTGTTATCTCCCTCCAGTTACTACTACTGCTGAACAATCATAGTGAAATGAATTTTAACACCCCAGGAGTAGGGCAATGAATAGTTACCCTATTAAGTGTAAATATAAACATTTACTTTAGCTCCGTAATCTAAAATTAATAATATATGCAGCTTTACTATATACTATACATTGTTCTAAGCCCTTGACATGTTTTTTCATTTAATTGTACAGCTGTATGCAGTCCATCATATTTCCCCATTTTACAGATGGGGAAAACTGAGGTACAGAGAGGTTAAGTAACCTGCCTAAAATTACACATACAGCAAGTGGTAGAGCTGAGACTGCATCCAGGTAGTCGGGTTCCTGTCTCTCCAAAAAGTCTGCTTTTTGCAGAGCCCAGATGATAGGTCCCAAATCAACTATCGATCCCACTCCCCCCGCCATATGACTCCCAAATATGACATTTCCATTCTTCCTACCACCAAGCCTACAATGTGCTTTTAACAACTTTTTTCCACATTGACTTTTCCGAGTCTGAATTCTCTCTGCATTTAAACATATTACAGAACTGTAGGCATAAACACTGATAACACCTAACATTACTGACCACATACAACATGCTAGATGTAATGCTACTACCTTTGTCATCATTTAAAAGTTACAAAGAATGTGTAATCAAACCCATTTTACTGGTGAGAAAACTGAGGCTCAGAGAGGCTGAATATTTTGGCCATGTTCTCATAGACAATAAATGACAGAGCTTTAAAAGACACACACGCTGAAGTACATATATACATATATGTCTTTCTGATGCATACCTTCTTCCTTTACTTCTTTGATATCGTCTAGAGCATCTAGGTACTATACTATTCATAGTGGAGGTATTTCTTCAACAAACGAATTCTACAAATCACTAGGAAAACAGCAATTAATGCTTTTTTTTTTTTTTTTTTTGGAGTCAGAGTCTCATTCTGTTGCCCAGTTGGGAGTGCAGTGGTGCAATCTTGGCTCATCACAACCTCCGCCTTCCGTGTTCAAGCGATTTTCCCAAGTAGCCTCATCCTCTCAAGTAGCTGGGACTACAGGTGCTCACCACCATGCCTGGCTAATTTTTGTATTTTTAGTAGAGATGGGGCTTTGCCAATATTGGCCAGGCTGGTCTTGAACTCCTGACCTCTGGTGATCTGCCCACTTCGGCCTTGCAAGGTGCGGAGATTACAGGCGTTAGCTTTCTTAATGGCTCTTAATATTATTTATTAAATTAACATTTAATATTATTTATTAGATTACTGCTTTCTTAATGGCTTTTAATGTTACTCCCCAAAAACAAAAAGACCCAACACCCTAATTAACATGGACACAGATAATTCAGATGGCCCCTTCCTCAAAAAAATTAAATATTAGTAGTTCAAATCTTTCAGTTAACACTATCAATATTGGAAGCCAAGATTGTTCTCCCACTTCTAGATTTCTCCTCCACTACTCCTTACCCACCAGCCATCAGACTAGTCCCCAAAGAAAGGGTTAGGTATAAATTGTTTTGCTTTACCATTAGTTACGTACAATTTATCTGTGCCCTAGGGAAATAGCAACCTGACAGCATCCCTGATTCTGCAGCCTGCTAAACTTAAACCAATCTCACTTCTTGCTCAGTGATTTCTTTTTAACCCACTAATGAGCATACTGTAAATGCTCATTATATAAACATCCCTTCTTCCTGGATACAAAGGTTTTAGCAGCAGTAATCCCAGGGAATATTACAGCAACAATTATTGCTCATTTACTCAATGTGAAAGGTGACAATCAACGTTTGTTTCAGTATTCAATATTTTAACAATATTTTAATGTCACTATAAACACTGAGTGAAATAAGCTAATCAGGTATCCCAATTAATAACAGATGGGTGAAACGGAAACCAGAAAAAAAAATTTCACCGTTCATACTCTAGATACTGTGAAAATATCCGTGTTACCTGTTACAACAGGGTACCTTCGTTCTCTCCCAGCATATGCCACACCTTTTAGGTTGACAAAAGCAGGAAGACATCGGGGCTTTGTGTTTTAAAAATCCCAAAAAAGATTACTCAAACCTCCCCCCAAGAGCAAATTCTAAGAAGGAAGAATTCCACCTCCCTTTTCTTTACCACAAACCCTTTAGACTTTCCGCCTCTAGCACCCAGAGAGGGCTCCGGGTGGGGGAGAAGGTGGTGAGAAAACAGAACGCACGACTCGGTCACCTCCCAGCCTGGCCCATCCCAAACTTCACCTAGGCAAGGCGAGAAGCAGGAAGGCACCAGGAATTCCTAGGAAATGGTCTCACCCCACCAGAGAACATTTTTAACTTCCTCGAAGCCACCATTTCCCCGGGGCATTATCACACACTCCCACCCGGACATATTACCTAAGAGAGTACTTAAAAGCACAACACACGCACACAAAGAAATACACGGCGCTTGAAGCGGGCAGCTCCGGCTCATGCGGCGCGGGGAAGCCTGGAGACCACGCGGAGCCGCAGCCAAGTTGCCACAGCGATCGCCTCGACGGTGCAGGCGCGGCCGCAGGCGGCTGGAAAAGCAACTCGAGGGGCTCCAGCTCCAGTTCCTAGCCCCACGCCTGGACCAGGAAGCTCGCCTTGGTGGCCCAGTCTCTCCCGGAGGTCTCCGGCCTCGGCCAGAGCGATAAGGTGGATCGGCGCTTCCCACCCTGCCAGCTCCGCCCTCCAGACCACATTCCTGAGAAGCCCTACTCCCGCGACGCCGCGCCCGGGAGGAGGCAGGAGCGCGACGCCGCGGCCGCAGGGCAGGAGTGTAGTCGGCCTCACGCCCTCACGCCCTCCCGGCCCCGGCCCCGGCCCGCGAGGCGCCTCCGGAGCGAGGTCGCGGCGGCCGCCCCGCCACAGGTAGCGCCGGCCCCCGCCCGCCGCCGCCCGGGCGCCCCCGGCAGGCCCGCTCCAGGTACCTGGATGAACTGGATGGTGAGCGCCGACTTCCCCACGCCGCCACCGCCGACCACCACGAGCCGGTACTTCTCCTGGCCGGAGCCGTCCCGCCAGCCGGCCGCGGCCATGGGGACGCCACAGAGCCCAGCCTGACCGCGCCAAGCCGCCGCTGCCGCCCGCCCTAGGCCCGGCTCCGGGGACGTGTGCGGCCGGCGGGCAGCGGGCGAGCGGCCGGGCGGGGGTCGCGGGTAGCGGGAGGTGTCGGGAGGGCAGGTCCGCGCGGCGGCGCGGCGCCAGGAGCTGGCTGGGTACCGCCCGAGGCGCGGAGAAATGGGGTGACGGCACGGGCCAGTGGCGGCAGCGGCCGGGGGGCGCGCTCCTCTACGCGTCTCCGCAGCGCTCGCCGAACGCAGCCTCTAGCGCCGCCACAAATGGCCGTCTGGGGGCCGGGCTGCCAGGCTGAGGTGCTGAATATGCATGAGGGGGCGGGGCGGGGCGGGGCCACGCTGCTCGCGGCTGAGATCCGGGAGGTGACCCAGGCTTCAGAAACCCACGGACAGGCTACTCCAATCTCTAGCCAGTGAGCGAGTGTGGGAGTGGGTGTCAGCTGGGAGTGGGACGAAGGCAGTAAGAGTGTGTGACCCTAATTGTGTTATGTCAGGGATTGTGTGGATGGAAAAATACAATATGTGACGGCTTGTGTGAAAAATAGAGCTGTTGGCATATTAACTCAGTTTTATCGGAGAGTAAATACCGTGCTTTAAGAGTACAGATGGTGACCATACTTGTGTGAAAAACAGTATGTGACAGTGATTGAGGATTAGAGCTGTGTCACAGCAACTGAGTGTGTGATGGGCGTGTGCTTGTGACAGTGTGAAGAATGGGACAGTGGGTGAGCCTGAAGAATAAGTCACAGTGATTGAGCTTACATGGGGAAGACGGAATGTAACAAATTTTTGTGTCAGTACAGTGTCATAGTTGCTATGTTTGTGGGTGACAAATGTTCAGTAATTGGATATAAGGAGTGTGAGTGTGAGGGTTTGAACTCCTGGCCCCAAGCAATCCTCCTGCCTTGGCCTCCAAAGTGCTGGGATTATAGGTGGAAGTCACTGCCCTGCCCTCATGGGGTTTTTAATAAGAATTAAATAAGCACATAAAACAGTGCTGGTACACAGGAAGCATTTACAGCAATTTTGGAACATGACTACAAGTTCTTGGATTTACCTGGTAACTCACTTGGAACCAGTAGAATGCAGCAGAAGAGATGCTGCCTAAGTTCCCAGGCTAGATCAGAAGAGGCCATGTAGCTGTTCTCTTGGTATTCTCACTCCGGGAGAAACAAAGTTTGACAACCATAAGACTGTCATGCTACAGAGGCCACATGTAGGCATGCCAGTCAAAATTCTCACTGATGGCCAGGAGTAACATGTCAATTTTTTTAAAAAGTCCCGGGCCGGGCGCAGTGGCTTAAGCTTGTAATCCCAGCACTTTGGGAGGCCAAGGCGGGTCGATCACAAGGTCGAGAGATTGAGACCATCCTGGTCAACATAGTGAAACCCCGTCTCTACTAAAAATACAAAAAAAAATTAGCTGGGCATAGTGGTGCATGCCTGTAATCCCAGCTACTCAGGAGGCTGAGACAGGAGAATTGCCTGAACCCAAGAGGCTGAGGTTGCGGTGAGCCAAGATCACGCATTGCACTCCAGCCTGGGTAACAAGAGTGAAACTCCGCCTCAAAAAAAAAAAAGTCTCACTGAGCTCCCACGAGATCACCAGCATCACCTGTCAGCCATCTGAGTGAGACATCTTGGACACTCAGCCCAAGGGAGCCTTCCAATGATGGCAACCCCTGTTAGTGTCTGACTGCAACTGCGTGAGAGACTCCAAGCAAGAACTATCTACCCAGCCCAGCCCTTCCTGAATTTTATATATATATATGTACACACACACACTTTATTTTTGTCTTTTTTGAAAGACAAGATCCCTCTGTCACCCAGGCTGAAATGCAGTGGCACAATCATGGCTCACTAAAGCCTCCAACTTCTGAACTCAAGTGATCCTTCCACCTCAGCCTCAGTAGCAGCTGGCACTACAAGCACATGCCATCATGCTCAGGTAAATTTTTTTTTTTTGAAACAAGTTTTCCCTATGTTACCAGGCTGGTCTCAAACTCCCAAAGTGCTGGGATTGCTGGGAGCGATGGCTCACACCTATAATCCCAGTACTTTGGAAAGCCCAGGTGGGTGAATCGCTTGAGCCCAAGAGTTCCAGACCAACCTGGCCAACATGGCTAAACCCATCTCTTCTAGAAATACAAAATTTAGCCAGGAGTGGTGGCATAGGCTTGTAGTCCCAGCTACTCCAGAGGCTGAGGTGGGAGGATCACATGAGCCTGGGATGCAGAAGTTGCAGTGAACCAAGTTTGTGCCACTGCCCTACCACCTGGGCAGCAGAGCAGCTCAAAAAAAAAAAAAAAAAAAAAAAGTGCTGGGATTACAGGCATGAACCAGCACTCCTAGCCCTTCTGGAATACTTGACCCACAAAATTGTGAGCAAAATAAAATTATAGTGGCTCATGCCTGTAATCCCAGCCTTTGGGAGGCCGAGGTAGGCAGATCACTTGAGCCCAGGAGTTCCAGACCAGCCTGGCCAACATGACTAATCCCGTCTCTACAAAAAATTACAAAAATTAGCCGTGAGTGGTGGTGCACATGCTTGTAGTCCCAGCCACTCCAGAGGCTGAGGTGAGAGGATCATTTGAGCCTGGAACACAGAAGTGACAGTGAGCCAAGTTTGTGCCACTGTACTCGCACCTGGACAACAGAGCAGGCTCAAAAAAAAAAGTGCTGGGATTACAGGCATGATCCATCACTCCTGGCCCTTCTTGAACATTTGACCCACAAAATCAAAAGCGAAATAAAATTGTAGCAGCTCCTATCTGTAATCCCTGCACTTTGGGGAGTACCTTGAAAAGTACATTGAAATACTGCTTCACACACTCAAGGATGACTAAAATTAAAAAGACAGATTATATAAGTGTTGATGAATATGTGAAGAAACTGGAGCCCTCATACACTGTGGGTAGGTGTGTTAAATGATGCCACTGCTTTGGAAAACTGTATGTCAGTTCCTCAAAAGATTAAATGTAGAGTTATCCGACCTGACAATTACTCTCCTACTTATCTATACCTGAGAGAAATGAAGACATATATGTACATGAAAACTTGTTTGTGAATGTTCATAGCGTTGTTATATGTAATAGCCAAAAAGTGGAAACAATTGTTCTTCAGCTGATGAGTGGATAAACAAAATGTCATATAGCCACACAATAGAATATTATTTGGCAATAAAAAGAAATGAGGAGGCCGGGCGCGGTGGCTCAAGCTTGTAATCCCAGCACTTTGGGAGGCCGAGGTGGGTGGATCACGAGGTCAAGAGATCGAGACCATCCTGGTCAACATGGTGAAACCCCGTCTCTACTAAAATACAAAAAAATTAGCTGGGCATGGTGGTGCGTGCCTGTAATCCCAGCTACTCAGGAGGCTGAGGCAGGAGAATTGCCTGAGCCCAGGAGGCGGAGGTTGCGGTGAGCCGAGATCGCGCCATTGCACTCCAGCCTGGGTAACGAGCGAAACTCCGTCTCAAAAAAAAAAAAAAAAGAAATGAGGTCCTGATACATGCTGCAACACGGATAAACCTTGAAAACATTATGCTAAGTGAAAGAAGACAGACACAAAAGACCATATATTACATAATTCCATTTGCCAGGCGTGGTGGCTCAAGCCTGTAATCTCAGCACTTTGGGAGGCCGAGGCAGGTGGATCACGAGGTCAAGAGATCGAGACCATCCTGGTCAACATGGTGAAACCCCATCTCTACTAAAAATACAAAACATTAGCTGGGCATGGTGATGCGTGCCTGTAATCCCAGCTACTCAGGAGGTTGAGGCAGGAGAATTGCCTGAACCCAGGAGGCGGAGGTTGCAGTGAG
Source organism: Saimiri boliviensis (assembly GCF_048565385.1). Classification (NCBI taxonomy): domain Eukaryota; kingdom Metazoa; phylum Chordata; class Mammalia; order Primates; family Cebidae; genus Saimiri; species Saimiri boliviensis. The sequence continues at coordinate 84,043,682 of NC_133454.1, forward strand.
CCAAGATTGCGCCATTGCACTCCAGCCTGGGTAACAAGAGTGAAACTCCATCTCAAGAAAAAAAAAAAAAAAGAAATATAATTCCATTTATATAAAAGGTCCAGAATAGGCAAATTTATAGATTCAGAAAGCAGATTTGTGGTTGCCAGAACTACAGCAACCAATAGCAGGTATAGGGTTTCTTTTTGAGGAGTTGAAAATGTTTTGAAATTAGATAGTGGTGCTGATTGTAAATATACTAAAAACATTGGATTGTATGCTTTATATGGGTGAATTTTATTGTGTGTGAATTATATCTCAGAGAAGTAACAAGAAAAAAAGATTCAATTGCAAGGTTTTATTTGAACTGTGAAGTTCAAGGAAGTGGCTTTGTACTTCAGTATGTTCTCCATATTAACTCTATTCCTTTACTTTTTTATTTGACTCAAAACATAGTATTCAGCAAACAAAAAGTCCATATGCTCCACCCCACCCAGACTTTCTATTCTAAAATGAGCTCTTTCCCTTAGAAAATGCCCCCAAAAGCATACAGCGAAAAGAAACTTCCCTGCAAACACAAATCACTGAAGACACACAGGAGAATATGGGAGAGGAAGAACTAGTTGTCACTCAAGCCAATTAAAGGTGAATTTTCAACTTAGTCTGAAAAGTTTCCTTTTCAAGTAGCTGACAGATAGTAAGTACATAAATCTTCGTGAAAAGAATGATCTAGAACCTTGGAAAGAACAGTAGAGATCATCCCCCTTACTTTATAGAAAGAAATCCTGTGGCAAGGGGGAGAATTTCTTTCCCAATGTCACCTAGCAAGTTGTTAGCAGGGATTAGGAAACAGGTCTCCTGACTCCCTTGCTCAGAGCACTTTGCCCCACGCCAAGCTGGGTGTTATCCAGAACCCCGGAGAGCCTCACATCGCAGAGGGAGGCAGTGTGATGCTGCCAATCAAGAGAGCTGTTGACTGCATCATTTTGACTTAATTCGAGTGATTATTTAGCTAAAGTGTTGTCAAGAGATTTCAACAGGCAGAATTCAGAGCCAGATCTGGCCAGTGCATATGTTTTGGCCTACAATTCAAATTTTTTGTTTAAATTTTGAATTGGTTGCCGATATTTAAAAATAGGATATTTCACAAATCTGTATTTCTAACTCTTCTTGGGAAAGTTAAGTGGAATATCTAGCAACACTGGACTGGTGTTATCTAGCAACAACTAGCTAAAGGTAAGTACTGACTGCCTTTTAGAGAATGTAAGATCCTCCTGTTCATCAGAGTCACCAGCACTCTTCTCTCATACACCACCCATTTGTTACCTGCCTGGCTTTAGTGAACTTTAAGAGCTTGCAAATCCTACTAATATATGGCAATGTTCTCCACAAAGGATGTGCTTCCAAGTCCCCTGTAGTGTATTTTATTTATTTATTTTTTCCTATTCGAACATGAAAGGCAGCCTGTAGTATCTTTTAAAATGAAGAAACTGGGCTTCTCCCCAGACCTGCTAAATGAGAACCTCTGAGGATGCAGACTTAGAATCTGAATTTGTATATTAAATATCTAAAGTGACAGACAGATGTGGTGGCTCATACCTGTAATCCCAGCACTTTGGGAGGCCAAGGCAGGTGGATCACCTGAGGTCAGGAGTTCAAGATCAGCCTGGCCAACATGGTGAAACCTCATGTCTAATAAAAGTACAAAATAATTAGCCAGGCATGGTGGTGTGTGCCTATAATCCCAGCTACTTAGGAGGCTGAGGCAGGAGAATCAGTTGAACCGGGGAGGCAGAGGTTGCAGTGAGCTGAGATTGCACCACTGCACTCCAGCCTGGGTGACAGAGCAGGGCTCTGTCTCAAAAAAATAAAATAAAGTGACTCTGAGACACCACCACAGCAAGAACTCAGAGGAGGGTACACATCCCTGTCCACTCTTTATTTCAGGACAAAAAATGACCCATCTCATCTGGATTTTTGATTACTCATCATCTTTAAAAACCAATATTGACCAAACAGCATCCTTGGGCCATCCCAGAGACAGGATCTGAGGGGAGAGTGGAGAGGGAGATGCTAAACTCGAGACTCCCCTGACCTCATCTATAGCACATAGACAGAGCCAAGATCTGGTGGCCAAAGAAGGCCAAGCCCCCAGATCAGAGCCTGCAGTGCTTATCAAGGGTGATGGAGGAGCATCATCCACTTATTTCCTTAATGGGCCATTGCTTTTAACGTGAATGAATGGCTGGCAGAGAACGAAACAGCCCAGCAGGAGCTGCATGCATCTGAGATGAGACAGAAGCACAAATCTATTCCTTGTTTAAAGATCACGTTGCTAAGAATAGAAATTGAAACACACGCTCAAGCGTGTGCACACACACACAGCCCTGAGGAAGGCCATAATGGAGCTGGAGAAATCCATAACAGAAAAGGCATCTTGAGTTCACTCCCTCTAAAGCTCTCCTTTCACAGATGGGGAAATAAAGGCCCGCAGAGAGAAGAGCGGTCCCCAGCATCACCTGGAAACAGAGCAGAAGCATGACTGGAACTCAGATTTTTGTCTCCCACCTTGAGATCCATCTCAATGTAGTACACTGTCTTAGGAACTCAAGAGCCCAGAAGGCTGAGCAGGGCCAAAAATCAATGTATCCCTTCTGCATAGTTACCAGAAAGAATCAAGCAAAGGTATCACCATTGCTTTTCTTTTCTTTCTTTTTTTTTTTTTTTTTTTTTGAGACAGAGTCTCACTCTGTTACCCAGGCTAGAGTACAGTGGCTCAGTCTTGGCTCACTGCAACCTCTGCCTCCTGGGGTTGAAGTGATTCTCATGCTTCAGCCTCCAGAGCAGCTGGGACTACAGGTGTGCGCCACCACACCCAGCTAATTTTTGTATTTTTAGTAGATACAGGCTTTCACCATGTTGGTCAGGCTGGTCTCAAACTCCTGACCTCAGGTGATCTGCTCGCCTCGGCCTCCCAAACTGCTGGTATTACAGGAGTGAGCCACTGCGCCCAGTCTCACCATATCATTTTTTAAATAATGAAATATTGAAAACTCCCGAAATATTCAACAACAGGGACTTGGATAAATCAATGATGCAATGGCCACTATGTGGCCCTTAAAAATAATTTTTAGGCTGGGCGCGGTGGCTCAAGCCTGTAATCCCAGCACTTTGGGAGGCCGAGGCAGGCGGATCACGAGGTCAAGAGATCGAGACCATCCTGGCCAACATGGTGAAACCCCGTCTCTACTAAAAATAAAAAAATTAGCTGGGCGTGGTGGCATGTGCCTGTAGTCCCAGCTACTTGGGAGGCTGAGGCGGAAGAATTGCTTGAACCCAGGAGGCAGAGGTTGCAGTGAGCCGAGATTGTGCCACTGCACTCTAGCCTGGCGCCTGGCGACAAAGTGAGACTCTGTCTCAAATAATAATAATAATAATAATAATTTTTATAGGAAAATGAGAAAGATAGGTGCTATGGTCTAAATGTTTGTGTCCTCCCCCAAATTCGTATGTTAAAACTCAATACTAGATGCAATAACATTAAAAAGTGGGGTCTTTAGGAGGTTATTAGGGCTCTGCCCTTATGAATGGGGTTAGTGCCTCTATTAGTCAGGCTTCCCTAGAGGGACAGAATTAATGAAATAGATATATATATATAAAGGACAGTTTATTAAGTATTAGCTCACACGATCATATGGTTCACAATAGGCTGCCTGCAGACTGAGGAGGAAGGAGAGCCAGTCCGAGTTCCTAAACTGAAGAGCTCGTAGTCTGATGTTCAAGGGCAGGAAGCATCCAGCAAGGGAGAAAGATGTAGCTGGGAAGCTAGGCCAGTCTCTCTTTTCACATTTTTCTGCCTCCTTATATTCTAGCCTCACTGGCAGCTGATTAGATTGTGCCCATCTAGATTAAAGGTGAGGTGCCTTTCCCAGCCCACTGATTCTAAATGTTAATCTCCTTTGGCAACACCCTCAAAAGACATACCCAGGATATTTTGTATCCTTCAATCCAGTCAAGTTGACATTCAGTATTAACCATCACAGTGCCCTTATAAAAGAGGCTTGAAGAAGCCTGTTTGCCCCTTCTGCCACGTGGGGACACATAGAAGTCACCATCTGTAACACAGAGAACCCTCACCAAACATGAAATCTAGCATTTTGACCTGGACTTCCCAGCCTCAAGAACTGCAAGAAATACATTTATGTTGCTTAACCATTACTCAGTCTAAGGTAATATATATTTTTATCCACTGGCCAGTTACTAGAAATAAGATATTTTGGACCGGGTGTGGTGTCTCATACCTGTAATCCCAATACTTTAGAAGGCCAAGGGGAGCAGATTACCTGAGATCAGGAGTTCAAGACCAACCTGGCCAAAATGGTGAAACTCCATCTCTACAAAAATTAGCCGGGCATGATGGTGGATGCCTGTAATCCCAGCTACTCTGGAGGCTGAGACTGGAGAATCGCTTGAACCCAGGAGGTAGAGGTTGCAGTGAGTTGAGATCGCGCCATTGCACTCCAGCCTGGGTGACAAAGCAGACTCTTTCTCAAAAAAAAAAAAAAAAAAAAAAAAAAAAAAAGATATTTTGTTACAGCTACCCAAATGGAAAATACAGTAGGATACAAAACAGTATATCCAATATAATTACAGTTACAAAAATAGATACCAATATATGTTAATGCATAAGCTGTCATTTATTGAGCACTTACCAGGATCCAGGCACTGTGCTAACCACTCAAAGCACTATCCAGTTTAATCCATCAGCCATCTGAGTGGGTTCTGTTATTATTTGTATTGCACAAAAAAGCTGCAGCACAGAGATGTCCTATAGCTACTAAATGACAGAGTGTCATTGAACTTGGACCTAGGAAGTCCAAGCTCCAGAGCGCTTGCACTTAGTCACTATGTATAAATTTTTTTTTACAACGATGAAGACTGGCAGGATGCTCAGTTATCCTAGGGAGTAAAATCACAGGTGAGTTTTATTTTCTACCATTTGTATTTTCTGTCTTTTTAAAAAATAATTCCCCATTCTCTTCTACCTCCAGCCCCTGAAAACCTCCAATCTACTTTCTGTCTCTGAGTTTTCCTATCCTAGACATTACATATAACTAGAATCATACAGTATTTGCCTTTTGGTGTCTGGTTTATTTTGTTTGGCATAATGTTTCAAAGTTTATCCATGTTGTAGCATATATTCATACTTCATTCCTCTTAATAGTTGGATAATATTCCTTTGTATGGATATAACACTTTTTATTCATTCACCTGTTGCAGAACATTTGGGTTGTTTCTACTTTTTGGCTCTTATGAATAATGCCACTATAAACATTTGTGTACAAGTACCTGTTTGAATTCTTGTTTTCAGGTATATGCCTAGTTGTGGAATTGCTGGATCATATGGTAATTCTGTGTTTAATTTTTCGAGGAACTGACACGCTGTTTTCCATAGCAGCTGCATCATTTTACTTTCCCACTAGCAATGTATGAAGGTTTTAATTTCTTCACATCCTTGTCAACACTTGTTAGATTTCTTTTTTTTTTTTCTTTATAGCCATCCTAGTAGGTGTGAAATGATACATCACTGTAATTTTGACTTGCAGTTCCCCAATGACTAATGATGTTGAACATCTTTTCACAGGTTTATTTGCCATTTGCATATCTTCTTTGGAGAAATGTCTATTCAAGTCTTTTGCCTATTCTTTAATCAGAGTGTTTGTCTTTTTGTTGTTGAGCTGTAGGAGTTATTTAAATATTCTAGATATTGAACCTTTATCAAATATGTGATTTGCAAACATATTCTCTCATTCCATGGTTTGTCTTTTTACTTTATAATTTACTGGATGTGCGTGTTTTTAATTTTAATGAAATGCAATCTCCTTTCCTTCCTTTCTTCCTTCCTTCCTTCCTTCCTTCCCTCCTTCCTTCCTTTCCTTCCCCCCTGCCACCCCATCCTGCCATTCCGCTGCCCCAGCCTCCCAAGTAGCTGGGACTACAGGCATGTGACACCACACCTGGCTAATTTTTAAATTATTTTGTAGAGACGAGGTCTTGCTATGTTGCCCAGGCTGGTCAAACTCCTCACGTGATCCTCCCACCTTGGCCCCCCATAGTGCTGCAATTACAGTCATGAGCCACTATGCCTGGCCTTCTATTTCTTTTTAATGAGAAAAATATAAAATTATATTTATGAATATTTGTTAATGATATGGGCAAAGTGGGAGCCAGATTATATACATATGACCTATTTATACAAAGAAGACATGGAAGTTAGATCATCCAGAAGGGAGAATTAACTATTCCAAGAAAACTGAGAATGAGGGTTAATATACAGAAAACACTTATGTAGCATTCTATCACTCAGGCAAATTGTGATGACTATTTTTTCTCTTCCTTCTCTACAGCAGCTTTCCAAAGAGAGGCATACCTACTGCTCTGAAGGGACTAAGCCCTGAAAATTGAGCTACCTGTCCCACCCAGACCTGGTTTTGGGAGCTCCAAACAGGTCTTTCTTTAATCCACACCTCTTACCAGGACCATGACTATTGCTGTTTTTAAGATTCATGAAGGGCCGGGTGCAGTGGCTCACGCCTGTAATCCTAGCACTTTGGGAGGCTGAAGCAGGCACATCACTTGAGGTCAGGAGTTCGAGAACAGCCTAGCCAACATAGTGAAACCCCAGCTCTACTAAAAATACAAAAATTGGCTGGGCGCGGTGGCTCAAGCCTGTAATCCCAGCACTTTGGGAGGCTGAGGCGGGTGGATCATGAGGTCAAGAGATCGAGACCATCCTGGTCAACATGGTGAAACCCCGTCTCTACTAAAAATACAAAAAATTAGCTGGGCATGGTGGCGCGTGCCTGTAATCCCAGCTACTCAGGAGGCTGAGGCAGGAGAATTGCCTGAACCCAGGAGGCGGAGGTTGCAGTGAGCCGAGATCACGCCATTGCACTCCAGCCTGGGTAACAAGAGCGAAACTCCGTCTGAAAGAAAAAAAAAATACAAAAATTGGCTGGGCATGGTGGTGGGTGCCTGTAATGCCAGCTACTCAGGAGGCTGAGGCAGGAGAGTCGCTTGAACTTGGTCAGCAGAGGTTGCAGTAAGCCAAGATTATGCCACTACACTCCAGCCTGGGTGACAGAGTGAGACTCCATCTCAAAAATAAAATTCATGAAGAACTCAGTAAAGAACAAAACAGTGAAAAGGGGAAGAGGGAAGTCCTTTCTGTTTTCAAATACAGGCTAAGACATTTCTGACCTCCAGAACAGCGGGCATAGCTTCAAGAGTAGCCATATAGATTTAGGTTAAGACAGCTGACAGAACCTGATTATTAAACAAGGTAGACAGCTCTTAGGAAGCTTTTTAAAATGCAGTGGTTTCTAGGCCCCATTCCTGCCTCACAGAATTACACTGTTTCAGGAGAGAACAGAAAGGAAATGTTTTGTGATTGCAATCTTCCCTCCTGTGCCCATGGGGCAAGGGATACTTCTGATTCCCACAGATGCAACACCAGTGATCTGGTGAGAACAAACAAGGTTTTCTTCACCAGAGCATTCAGGATCCCTGGAGAGAGTGTGTGACCTGGCATCCTAGAATATCAGAAGGGGAAGGGACTGAGAGATCTGCTGTATTAGTCAGGCACTAGGGGGCTCACTAAATAACAGCTCTCTTTCACCCAAGTTCTGAACCAATTGAGAAATAGGGCACAGAAAACCAACAGATGGGGATCAATATTTCAGCTTTATTACTGATAAGAGCTAGACTGGAAGATATGGTTTAGATGTAAGGTCAAATGGGCTTGCTTACACTGTTCCCAGAATAAACTTCCCACCTAGTTACAGGCAGTGCTGGGAAGACTGCAGGCCTCATCTCATGGGGATCTGCCTCTGTAAAACTTGTGGCACATACAGGAACAGAATAACTGTCCCCTTTAATCAGGCTGGCTCCCAAAGAGAAAAAAGAGAAGGCATTAAACTGAGCATGCCAGACTTACTGATTAGGTAATTCATATCTTCATCGTGGAGAAGAATGAATAAGAGGTGGAAAGAGAGGCCAGGAATTCTACCCCAGTGATATTCAAATTTTAGTAGGCATCAGAGTCACCTGGTGAGCTTGTTATACCACAGATTGCTGGCATCCACTCCCAGAACCCTGATCCAGTAGGACTTGATAAACTGTGTTTTTAACAGGTTCCATTGTGAGACTGTTGTCTAGGTACCACACTTTGAGAACCGCTGCTCAAAGGAAATCTCTCCACTTGGAAACATTAGGAGAATAAATGTTCCTCTTGACAGCCAGATCTTGTTTGGTTGCCACTGACAAACCTGATTAGAACTGAAATGCAGGCTGAGTATTCCTTATCTGAAAATTCAAAATCTGAAATGCTTCAAAATCTGAAATTTTTTTAACACCAACATTATGTTCAAAGGAAGTGCTCATTGGAGCATTTCAGATTTCAGATTTTCCAATTAGGGATGCTAAGCCAGTAAATAGAATGCAAATACTCCAGAACCCGAAAAATATCTGAAATCTGAAACACTTCTGGTGCCAATCATTTTGGATAAGGGATATACAACCTGTTAAAAAAGAAAAGGTTATTTCATATAGCTAAATGTTATAACAGTTTAAGTTTAAGCACAACTAGACTCAGAGACTCAAATGATGCCTTCAGGACTCTCCGTATCTCTCCGCTCTGTTCTGCATTGCTCTAGTCACAAGCCGGGTTTCCTCTGTTGTTAGCAAGATGACTCCACTTAGATTCTTTGCCCTAAGCCAGTGTTTCTCAAACTTGAACATGATTCAGAATCACCTGGAGGCCTTGTTAAAACACAGATTACTGGGCCCAACCCCTGGAGATCCTAATTCAGCAGGTCTTGGGTAACAACTGAGAATTGAGGCCGGGCACGGTGGCTCAAGCTTGTAATCCCAGCACTTTGGGAGGCCGAGGTGGGTGGATCATGAGGTCGAGAGATCGAAACCATCCTGGTCAACATGGTGAAACCCCGTCTCTACTAAAAATACAAAAAATTAGCTGGGCATGGTGGCACGTGCCTGTAATCCCAGCTACTCAGGAGGCTGAGGCAGGAGAATTGCCTGAACCCAGGAGGCGGAGGTTGCGGTGAGCCGAGATCGCGCCATTGCACTCCAGCCTGGGTAACAAGAGCGAAACTCCGTCTCAAAAAAAAAAAAAAAAAAAAAAAACTGAGAATTGGCATTTCTAACAAATTCCTAGGGACCACTTTTTGAGAACCACTTCTCTAAGCAGCTTCTGAAGAAAAGAAAGAGATTTTTCTCTCCTATTCTTTTCCACACCATTCAAAAAAACAAAATAAGACCTGGAATTAGTCTCATTAGCTCCAGCTGGATTTGAGCTGGAATGCCCATGTCCTGGAGCCAACAACTGTTGTGATGTTCTCACTGACCAGGCTCAGATCATAAGTTTCCATAAGTACTCCAGAGGTACCTGGAGATGCAAGTGGGGTTAACTCCACATGAGCTATCCAGACTGAAAATGGGTGAGAGATAGAACTACATAAAGGTGCTTTTAGAAAATGGCAAATGAATGCTGGTGGGCACAAACAAGAGGTTCTCTACCATTTGTGTCATAGATTAAGAAACAGAGAGGTTAAGTGGCTGTTCTGTTTTATCCCACATAGAAGATAAAAGTTTTTTGAAAGGGCAGCTTGGCATACCAGAAAGAGCATGCTTGGGTTTTAAAGTAAGAAAATCCATCCTCACCACAGACAAACTGACTGATTTGGGGCAGATCACTAAACCCTTTTAGTGTTTCATTTCTCTCTTTAGTGTTTTAAAATGAGAATAACAATAACACCCACTCACAGGGTGGGATGAGAATGTGACTATTTTATAGAATATGTAACACTTCTTTATTAGTATTAAATATGAGTTTTAATTTTTTTTTAAGATGGAGTCTTGCTTTGTTGCCCAGGCTGGAGTGTAGTGGCCCACTCTCAGCTCACTACAACCTCTGCCTTCCAGGTTCAAGTGATTCTCCTGCCTCAGCCTCCCGAGTAGCTGGGATTACAGGTGCATGCCATAAAGCCCAGCTAATTTTTGTATTTTTAGTAGAGACGGGGTTTTATCGTGTTGGCTAGGCTGGTTTTGAACCCCTGACATTAGGTGACCCATTCGCCTTGGCCTCCCAAATTCCTGGGATTACAGGCATGAATCACCATGCCCAGCATAAATTACTTTAAAAGTGGATGTGAATTATAACGTATGAAAATTGAAACTACCTAGAATTACTACTTTTTGTTTTATGAGTACTATTTTCCCCTGCAAAATTGGCAAGATGAAATATTTGGTAACACTATTGAACAAAAGTCTGGGGAAAGAGACTTTAATTTACTGTTGATTGAGCTCTACTGTATCCTAGGACCTTTCATTTTCCTCTGTGGCCCAATGCCTCATGGAATTTCATCTCTTTACCAGAAGGTTTTTTTCTTTTTTTCTTTTTTTTTGAGACGAAGTCTCACTCTGTCACCTAGGCTGGAGTGTAGTGGCATAATCTTGGCTTACTGCAACCTCTGCTGCCCAGGTTCAAGCGATTCTCCTGGCTCAACCTCCTGAGTAGCTGGGATTACAGGCACACGCCACCATGCCCAGCTAATGTTTTGTATTTTTAGTAGAGACGGGGTTTCAGCATGTTGACCAGGATGGTCTCGATCTCTTGACCTCATGATCCACCCGGCTCGGCCTCCCAAAGTGCTGGGATTACAGGCTTGAGCCACCGCGCCCGGCAGCAAGGGGTTTTTTTTTTTTCTGAACTGTAGAAGTCCATGCTGGCTACCAGCAGGCCAGGCCAAGGTATTATCCCAATTCACACCTCCAAATCCTAGAGCAGCTTTTATCCTATTACCCCTGGGAGTTTCAGCTTCTTCACCTTTGATTAGGAAAATCCAGAAGTGAGTATTGTGCCATTTTTCAGAATTATCCACTGTAGTAGTTGGCTTAATAACATATCCCTTTAATGGCTGCCTTCCCACCCCTTGTCATTGCCCCTCCCCCAGCTTTCTGGTGTTTCCTGCACCTCCCAAATATACTACATGCACTAGAATCACTGTCACAAAGATGTGTTTTTCTGGAGGAACCCCAATCAAGATAGAAATAGTCTCTGGGAGTGGGCAATGTCTAGCAACATTACAAATTCACATGCCCTTTGACCTGGCAAATCTAATTCTAATAACAATTTTAACAAGTATATTCACACATGTGCAAAATAACATATATAAGATATAAGGTTATTCACTGAAGCACTATTTGTGATAGCAAGAAACACAATTTAAATGCCCATTAATAGGGAACTGGTTAAATAAATCAAAGTTCATTGATGCAATGAAATACTGTGCAGCGAAAAATAGAAGAACAAAACAAAACAAAAAAAAATTGGAACTCCTAATAACTTGGAACAATCTTCAAGATTTATTTAAATGAAAAAACAAGATACCAAACAGCATGTGTTATACACTACCATTTGCGGAAAAGGGGAAGCATAAATAAACATGTATTTGGTTGTAATCACAGATTTTTTTTTTTCTGGAAGAATAAACAAGAAACTGGGAAATTTTTCTTATATAAACCCTTTGGTGCCTTTTGAGTTGTGAGCTATGTGACTGTATTACCTATTCAGAAAAAAAAAATGAATTAATTGAAACTTTTTAAAAATGAATGTGGAAAAAAGATTTTATATTTAGAAAGTTATTCTGAGTCATTTCAGAAACACACTTATTTTTATAAAGTTAGATATAATTGTAACTTCAAACTACAAAACTACAAATTGCAGTTATGTCCAACAAATGTATACCAACAGCAACCTAGAGCTTTAAAAGGTTTAGGTAGGCCAGGTGTGCTGGCTCAAACCTGTAATCCAGCACTTTGGGAGGCCGAGGCGGGTGGATCACGAGATCAAGAGATCGAGACCACCCTGGTCAACAAGGTGAAACCCCGTCTCTACTAAAAATACAAAACATTAGCTAGGCATGGTGGCACATGTCTGTAATCCCAGCTACTCAGGATGCTGAGGCAGGAGATTGCCTGAACCCAGGAGGCTGAGGTTGTGGTGAGCCGAGATTGCGCCATTGCACTGCAGCCTGGGTAACAAGAGCGAAACTCCGTCTCAAAAAAAAAAAAGGTTTAGATAATGTGTTAATTAATCTCAGAAGTAGAAAGAATAAAAGACAGGCAAGTTGTTGAAGAGCCTGAAGTCACAGCTGGGGACTGGGAAGCTCTCATTGTAAATAACATCTCACCTATCCTGTAAAATTGCTATGAGATCAGTTCTTTATAGGCATATTCTCTTGTGTGCACTGCTGATCCATTGCTATCCCAATGTTACAGGTAAGGAGACTAACGCTGGAAAGCTGAAGGGACTGGCTAAAGGTCACATAAACAGAACATGGATCCCAGGTCTATCTGACCCCAAAGAAAGAATATATGCCAACATCCCCTCAGTGCTATCTATTAAAGATTCAGACCTTGATAAGAAGTGAAAAGAGCATTGAATAAGGGGTCATCACCCAAAGACCAGGCCTGAAAGCACCCTAGTAAGCAGGAAGGATAGCCATTTGGTCTTTAGCCCCTTTGTACAGATTTTCATGCCAGAGCCAGAGCATAGGGTCCACAACTTTCTGTGACTACAGCATGACAGTGCCATACTACAGGGAGGGAATCTATGAAAACTGGCTTGAAAAATATTTTTGGCAAACATTTAGTAAACATATTCTATATACACCAAGGTGAAAGTTCTTTAAAGTACAAATTATTTTGCCTTTGTAGCCCCTGGCTCAGTGCCTGGTATATAGAGGTTTCTCAGAAAATATTTGGTGAGTGAATGAATGAGCCAACAGTTGGCAGCATAATGTGAGGCAATGCAGGAAGCCCAAAGAAGTAAAATACACAGTGCTAGGTTATAACTCGGTTGAGGAGACAAGACAAAAATACCACAATATTTAGGTAAGCATAGGAGACAGGCTATAAATAAGGCCTCCATGTCAAAAGAAGCCTGAGCTACAGGCAATCAGAGATAGAAGAATAACCCTGTTCAGTAGAGTGATGGGGATATGACACCTAGACAGGCAGAGATCAAGAGGAAGGCATTCTAGGGAAGACAATTTCTAGTGAAGATGCTGTATAAGCCCAACAGCTTGATACAGCTTGATATAAGATTTGGAATTAGACAGGCCCAAGGTTTGAATCCCAGTTCTACCCTTTATTGATGGGCACAATTACTTAACCCCTCTGATAAGGATACTGTCTCACAAGGCCATTGTGAGAAGTAAGCTAGTTAATTATATTGAGAACCTAGTCCAGTGCCTCACTCATGGTAGGTGTTCAATAAATGATTTTTTGCCTTCATACATGGAACCCAAAAGTCTTCAGCCAATGGCTACAGGCAATAATTAAGAAAGGGTGCTGGCTGGAACACTGGGAGAGATTTAGCAGGCTAAGCTCCAGGAAACAGACTGGAATGGAAGTACTGTGGGGTGGAAGAATGGGGCTTCAGAGTTGGGCTGAGATATTTGGTCTCTACAGCCCCACCTGTGGCCATTTCACATGGCTGGTATTAATGATCTTGTCCTTCCTAGAATGCGTCACTGAAGACAAACTGGAAAGAAGGAAGACTAAGGAGAGGGCAGAGGAAAGATCTTTTTCTCCAAGCCCCTGAGATCCTCCAGACCTTGAGCCAGCTGGAGAATAGTGGGGAAACCGAATTCCCCTAATAGAATATGGGGTCTCCCCAGATCCGTGGGACAGTCTAAAACTGGATGTGGGCAGTGGGGCTGAGGGAGATCCTCCACGGCTGCCCATGAACATCGCCCCAGCCACAATCCCACAGCCTCTGTGGTCAGCAATCCAAGCTCCAAGCCTAGACACAAAGCCTTCTCCTCCTCTAGAGCTTGGTCCCCCTCCCTTGGCTTGTTGCTCTTTGATCCTTCACTTCTTTTTGTTTCTATTTTAGTCTCTATCTCAGCTTTTCTGTCTCTGTTCCAATTGTTCTCTCTGTCTTTGTTTCTGTTTAAAAGTTTCTTTTTCCATTTTACTCACATTTCTCTGAATAACAAGCATGGTTCCCTGGGAAATTTTCTTTACATTACAAAAACCCAAAACAAAGCAAAACAAAAAACAAAGCAAAAACACCCAATAAGCCTAGGTGTTTTGCTATTCACAAAAGCATATGAATCTTAAAGCCAGTAATAATTTAGATTCATACCTCTATATCATAAACAAAAATATATTTTAAACATACTAAAGAGTTAAACATAGAAAAGCCAAATCATAGGAAAACTGCAGGAAATTGAATGTACTAGTTATCAGATCCTTGAAGAAATGGTCAGTTTCAAAGCATTAAAGCAAAAGAAGAAATCATGAAGGAAAAGATTTTTATTACAGTGGTACATGCCTGTAATCCCAACTACTGGGTGGAGGTTGGTTGGGGCCAGTGGTGAAGCGGGAGGATTGCTTGAGCCTAGAATTTCAAGACCAGCCTGGGCAACATAGTGAGATCGCATCTTTTTTTTTTTTTTTTTTTTTTGAGACAGAGTTTCACTCTTGTTGCCCAAGCTGGGGTGCAGTTTCACAGTTTCAGCTCACTGTAACCTCCACCTCCTGGGTTTAAGCGATTCTCCTGTCTCAGCTTCCCAAGTAGCTGGGATTATAGGTGCCCACCACCACGCCCGGCTAATTTTTTGTATTTTTAGTAGAAACGGGTTTTCACCATGTTGTTAGTTAGGCTCATCTCAAACTCCTGACCTCAGGTGATCTGTCCACCTTGGCCTCCAAAATGTTGGGATTACAAGTGTGAGCCACCGCGCCTGGGCCATCTTCTCTTTAAAAAAAAAAAAAAAAAAAAAAAAAGTTGTTGGAGGCGCAAGCCTGTAATCCCAGCTACTCGGAAGGCTGAGGCAAGAGAATCACTTGAACCCGGGAGGCAGAGGGGTTGCAGTGAGCTGAGATCTCACCATTGCACTCCAGCCTGGGTGATTGGGAGAGACTCTGTGTCAAAAAAAAAAAAAGTGATGCTTCTGAACAAAGAAAAGTAGCAAGATAAAAATTAAAAGTTTGCCGTAAAGCATTCAAAGAATAAGTATTTAAATTATATAAAGTTTGTATCATAAAAGGAAAAATTAAAGCTTGAATAAACAGATATTTTCCATAAGTTGAAAAATGTCAGCATAAGGAAAAATGCTTAGCTTCTCATTTTCAGGCATGTGCAATTAAAACATAAGAGCCGGGCGCGGTGGCTCAAGCCTGTAATCCCAGCACTTTGGGAGGCCGAGGCGGGTGGATCACGAGGTCAAGAGATCGAGACCATCCTGGTCAACATGGTGAAACCCCATCTCTACTAAAAATATAAAAATTAGCTGGGCGTGGTGGCACCTGCCTATAATCCCAGCTCAGGAGGCTAAGGCAGGAGAATTGCTTGAACCCAGGAGGCGGAGGTTGTGGTGAGCCGAGATCGTGCCATTGCACTCTAGCCTGGGTAACAAGAGTGAAACTCCGTCTCAAAAAAAAAAAAATTAATAACATTTTCTCTTACATTATTAAAGTAAAACAGTGATAATATCCAATGCTTGTGGTTAGGTAAATTTGTACAACACTTTTGGACCAGTATTTGGCAATAATTATCAAGAAACTTTAAACTGTACCTTTGTTCCTTAATTCCATTCCAAGAGATTTATTCTAAGGCAGCAGATTTTAAACTATGCTTCTGGCAAGCCAAGAAATGCTATAGAATTGTCTGTGGAACTGATAGTGGGGATATGCATTAACCAAGGTTTGGGGTTTTATAAGCCAGAAAAACTAACCCTGATTATCTTAAGCAAAAGGGCAATGCACAGGGAAAACTCGGAGGCTCACAGAGTCAGTGGGAAGCTACAGAACAAGGTTCTGAAAATAGGCAGGAAACGAGAATTCCAGAGGGCTAGGCAGCTGGAACCACACTACAGGTCACAGAGCAGGAACAGTAAGGTGCATGTGGCACTGCTGATAGGAGGAAAGTGAGCTTCAATCACCCCCGAACTGTCATATGCCCATGATTCATAAGAAAGGATATTTGATTGACTGAAT
The DNA here is from genome assembly GCF_048565385.1 of Saimiri boliviensis. Lineage (NCBI taxonomy): Eukaryota > Metazoa > Chordata > Mammalia > Primates > Cebidae > Saimiri > Saimiri boliviensis. The sequence continues at coordinate 84,059,750 of NC_133454.1, forward strand.
TTAAATCATATGCCTCAGGTTTTGCAAGGAATGAGGAGGTGAGGGTGAAGACTGCATTTCTGGTTCCCCAATGGGTGATGGGAACTACCTCTCAAATCTATACACATATGGGGAACCCTCAAGCAGAAGACTTGGGTACTAACTGCTGGATGACACAGATACTGGACAGTTGAAAAGCAGGAAATATTTATCAACTATTGGATGCTATTCAGGGATGCTGACCACATAAAGCTCTCAGCTTCCTACCCACACTTCAACCAGAGCAACTCCATTGTCATTACCTTTTCCAAATAAGCTTCCAGGCAAGATTTTGTTTGCTGGAAGGTTTCTACAGCTTCAACACATTTAAAAAGCACTTGTGGAGCACAAAGAATGCTGGTTTAATATACCTTACCAACTGTTTTCTCCTTTGCCACCTTCCAGTGAAGAGACTAGAACAACGCTTATTTTTCTAGTTTCTCTTACAGGTAGAGGCGGCCATGTAACATAATTCTAGTCAAATGAAACGTTGAGTCTGTGTCCACCAAAAGTGACTTGGGTATGATAAAAGCAAAAAGGTAGACCTGACTGGCATTATCTCTGCCTCTTTCTGCCATGAATGCTGATGTTACTACTACAATTTCAGCAGCCACTTTGAGAACATAAACGAGAAAATGGCCAAGAGAACCAAAGCCAACATCCACCCACCTCTGAATGTCTTGTTATGTGAGAAAAATATCCTCTGATTTTAAAGCAGTTTTAAGAAGTTTTCTTTCCTTTCAGCTTATATCATTATTTAGTGATATATCCCTAAGAGAAAAATCTAAAAGAAGTATATATATATATATATATATATATATATATATATATACACACACACACACACACACAGAGACAGAAAGAGAGAGAGAAAGAAAGAGAGAGAGAAAGTTGTTTATTACAAACTGGTTAAAAAAATTAACTAAATCTAAATGTCTACCTATAGGAGATTGCTTAAATAAATTACAGTTTATCCAGCAGATGAACTACTATGCCTGTAGTGAGATGGATAATTATGAAGCCATTAAATGTTTATGACATGATAGTAATTAAAACCCTAGAATGAGTAATTGTACCTATGTTATGTACTATGGATACAAACCCCGCTATCTGCAATGGTCACTGTCACTTTTAAAGGAACTGAATCAGTTCCCCCTACACCTGATGAGCAGAGCAGCTATAAATATGTTCTGTGCCATGTGGCTCAATGACCACCCCAGCTCCACACAGCTGATTGGCTTGGGGTGGACATCTGATCTAGAGTAGCCAATATCCTTTGAGACGCTTATTGCAAAACTCTCTGCTCAAACATGGGTGAATTGAGCCAGTAAGATTCTCATCCTTTGGAATCAGAATTGGTAGTATACCAAGAGAATCAGGCAAATCACGTCAGGAGATGAAGTTTAAAGAATACATAAAGCCAGGCACGGTGGCTCAAGCCTGTAATCCCAGCACTTTGGGAGGCCAAGGCGGGTGGATCACGAGGTCAAGAGATCGAGACCATCCTGGTCAACAAGGTGAAACCCCGCCTCTACTAAAAATACAAAAAATTAGCTGGGCATGGTTGTGCGTGCCTGTAATACCAGCTACTCAGGAGGCTGAGGCAGGAGAATTGCCTGAACCCAGGAGGCGGAGGTTGCGGTGAGCCGAGATCGCGCCATTGCACTCCAGCCTGGGTAACAAGAGCGAAACTCCATCTCAAAAAAAAGAATACATAAAATGGTCAGGCATAGTGGCTCATCCCTGCTATCCCAGCACTTTGGAAGGCTGTGGCAGGAGGATCACTTGAGGCCAGGAGTTTGAGACCAGCATAGGCAACATAGTGAGACTCCATCTTTACAATAAATAAATAAATTAACTGAGCATGGTGGCATGCACCTATAGTCTCTGCTATTCTGAAGCCCAAAAGTTTGAGGCTGCAGTGAGGTATGATTATGCCACTGCACTTCAGCCTGGGAGACAGCAAAACCCTGCCTCAAAAAAAAAAGTATATACTTATTTTTTAAAGATGTGAGCACAATGGCTCACATCTTTAATCCCAGTACTTTGGGACGTTGAGATAGGAGGATTGCTTGAGGCAAGGGGTTCCAGACCAGCCTGAGCAATATAGTGAGACTCCATGTCTATAAAAATAAAAATTAGGCCAGCTGCAGTGGCTCACACCTGTAATCCCAGCACTCTTGGAGGCTGAGGTGGGTGGATCACCTGAGGTCAGGGGTTCAAGAGCAGCCTAGCCAACATAGTGAAACCCTGTCTCTATTAAAAATACAAAAAATTAGCTGGGCATGGTGGCACGTGCGTATAATCCCAGCTACTCAGGAGGCTGAGGCAGGAGAATTGCCTGAACTCAGGAGGCGGAGGTTGCAGTGAGCCGAGATCGCGCCATTGCACTCTGGCCTGGGTAACAAGAGCGAAACTCCGTCTCAAAAAAAAAAAAAATATATATATATATATATATATATATATGAAAATTAGCCAGAGGTGGTGGTGGGTGCCTGTAATCCCAGCTATTCAGGAGGCTGAGGAACGAGAATCACTTGAATCCAGGAGGCAAAGATTGCAGTGAGCTGAGATTGTGCCACTGCACTCCAGCCTGAGTGACAGAGTAAGACTACATCTCAAAAAATAAATTAAATAAAATAAAAATTAGCTGTGATCATGTGACTGCTCACCAGCAGCCTGGGCAACAGAGTAAGACCCTCTGTCTTAAAGAGAAAAAAAATGTAGACTATGTTGTCAAGCAAGGGCCATGAGAGGCTGTGAACTAATGTGTTATAAGGAACCAGAAAATATTAGGCTGAGAAAAGATACAGGGTACAGCGTGAAAAAGCCAGCTAGGTGAACAGAGAGACAGAGGCAGACACAGAAAGAAAGAAAAGCACAAAAAGTAGCTAACTTAGGTAAATAGCAGTGTTAGAGTGAAAATCAAGAATTCTGGAGAGCTGCCTTAGATCCAGAACAGCTTTCTAGGTCCAGTCCTCAGCTTAGCTGGACTCCAGCCTCTTTTGGCTAAATGGTTTCAATTAGACCCTATAGCTAGTATGAGTATGCATTCCTGGGAACTATTACAGCTATAATAGTCTAGCATAGCCATAAAAATTATCTTTGCACATAGATAGGGACAGGAACATGCACAAATAAAAACCATCAATTTGTTTGAGAAGGATTTTTGTGGATGACATTTATTTTGAAAAATTCATTATTGTTGCTCTAATGATGTTTTTATATTAAATAACAACTTTTTTTAAAACCACTGTGGAACTCCTGGGATAAAGCCTTAAGTGTATGTGTATTGCTTGCTGGCTCTGCAATACTGGTTTCCAATAATTTATTTTAATAATATAATCAGAGATAATGTATGAAAATGTAAGTTCTTAAATACTTATTATAGTATTGTTGCAGTTAAAAAAGGGAGGGGGGAACTACTTAAATGCCAGAAAACAGAGTATTGGTTAAATAAATTACGGTATATCTATAGAATGGGATGCTGTACAGCCATTAAAAAATCATATTGTAGGCTGGGCACAGCGACTCACGCTTGTAATCCCAGCACTTTGAGAGGCTGAGGCGGGCAGATCACTTGAGGCCAGGAGTTTGAGACCAGTTTGGCCAACATGGCGAAACCCTGTTTCTACTAAAAATACAAAAATTAGCCAGGTTTCATAGCACGCACTTGTAATCTCAGCTACTCAGGAGGCTGAGGCAGGAGAATTGCTTGAACCTGGGAGGCAGAGGTTACAGCGAGCCAAGATCACACCACTGCACTCCAGCCAGGGTGACAGAGATTCTGTCTAAAAAAAAAAAAGACAAACTTAAAAAACACTTACAAAATAGTAACTGCAATGTGACACCCTTTCTTTTGTACAGAGAATAATGCATGCTATCACAGGCATAAAGTACTCAAAGGACAGATACTGACATGTTAACAGCAGTTGCTCTTGGGTTGGGAGGCAGCGATGATTAGAAGAAATTTTTGTATTTTTCGTTTATACTAGTCTGCTTTCTTTTGTGTTTTTCTACCCTGAGTACCTTGTTTGCCTAATTAAAGAGTTAGGGAAAGGAGGAGGGAGATTTCCTTACCTGCTTTTAATTTTAATTTAATTTTTTTTTTTTTTTTTTTTTTTTTTAAGGAAAATCACGCTGACTGTGTGCCTAGGAACTATTGCCAGAATTCCCAACGTCTCCCACAGCCCGGTGCTTGGGGAAACCAGAACTAAGTGAAAGACTTTTGCTCCGAGAGCAAAGTGCACAGGTGACAGTCAGGAAAAAAGGCCAGAGGACAGAAATGGTGGATTGATCCTAGGAAGGGCAGGCTGGCGTGCGGACCGGCGCCAGCAGACAGCCCTCTCCCTGGCTGGTGCTCACCCCAGCCTCTGCCCGGCCGGTTCGGGGTGAAGCGCTCGGATGCGTGGCTCTGGAAGGACAGTGAGCCGGAGCATGCTGGGGCACCGCGCGGGCACCCGGGTGGCGCCGCTGACGAGGGATGCTAGCAAGCTGTGCTTGCGGAGCTAGGAAGCTGTAAGGCTGTGAAAAGCCAAGCCAAACAGGCAGAAGCGGTTCCGCAAGAGTCTGCCCTGGCCGGGGCCTGCCGAGCGCTGCGTTGACCGCCGGAGCCCGCATGCCGCTGCAGCGGAGCCATCGTGAAGTGGCTCCCTGTCCAGGCCGTCCTGGCAGCCCGCCCGCCCCGCCCGCCGGGGAGCAGTGCCAGTGGAGCAGTGCCAGGGGAACCAGGGCAGGCGAGGATCATGTGCTCAGCGCTCAGGAGCCCTGGCATTCCTCGCGGGCGGCTACTCTCCCCTCCGTTTCCACCCAGGGGGCTGTCAGTCTTACTTTAAAAAGACAAAAACACAAATTATGGTGACGCAAAAGCAATATGAAAACAAAAGTCAGAGGACCTAGATTTGACTGTCAACACATGTGACCATGAGCAGGTCACATTCATGCTTCCGCTCCCCCATCTGTGACATGGATATAATGATCCTATTTGTCCCAAGAGGTAGCCGTGAGTCTTATTAATGAAGATGCAATGATTTAAGAAAAAGTAATGAAAACTGCTTTGTAAATTATGAAGGATAAGCTGATGCCAGTCCCTGTTCGCTGGATGTTTACTTTTTAGGACTTAATAGTTCTTTAACTTTGAATGTTATTTGTGTGTATTGGTAAATCATCACTTTCCACTTTCCACAGCTTAAAATGGAAGACTATAATGCAGTGAACTGGGAAGGAAATCAGGTCCAAAGCAAAAGAGAGCACATACCTGCCAATATAAAGATCAGTAACATTTCTAACATTGAGTTTGGAATTCAGTTTTGAGTTTCACAGCAGTCAGTCAAAGTGTAAAAGGAACCAAGATCAGATAATGTTGTACTCATTATCGGAAAAGATTAGTACAGAGGACAAAGCTAAGCAAGACAAGTGCCCTCAGGAAAAAAATGGGATGGTCTCTAAATCTGCATTGCCCAAGCAGTCATTTACATACCATCTTCATGTGTTTTGCTGTATTTACATATCACATGCACATTTAATGAATGTTTTTTCTTTAAAACAGTCTAACAAAAAATATTTCCTAAGAAAAAAATATATTAATCCCTTGTTTGTTCTGTATTTTCCCTGATATAACTTACTTTAAGAAATACATAACTATTAAAGTAGAAAATGTTCATTTTCTAACCACCTAAGGTCATTTTATATGCCATGTGGATTAGTCGATCTTCACACTGTTATAAAGAATACCTGAGACTGGGTAAGTTATAAAGAAAAGAGGATTAATTGACTCACAGTTCCCAACAACTGGAGAGGCCTCAGGAAACTTACTATCATGACAGAAGCAGAAGGGGAAGCAAAGGCCTCCTTCACATTGGGGCAAGAGGAGGTAGGGGAAGTGCCATTCTTGAAAACCATCAGCTCTAGTGAGAACTCACTTGCTATCACGAGAACAGCAGCAGGAATCGCCTCCACCATCCAATCACCTCCCACCAGGTCCCTCCCTCAACACTTAGGGATTACAATTCTAGATGAGATTTGGCTGGGGACACAGCCAAACCATATCACCAGGTAAGATGACGGTGCATAATATGTGCAGGCTATGTATAGCACACTTTGGGAAACTCACTTCTCCTTGTTTGTTGAGCCCTTCACAGAGCCCATCATGGCATGTCCACACTGACAGAGATCCTAGATATCACCAGGGCCAACTCCCTTTGCAGACTCCAGTAGCAGAGAAAGGCCCAGCAAAAGGACCAGACCTGCCCAAGATCACTCATCATGGAAGGGATAGGCTGATGCCTCCTAACCCCCAGCCCCATGCCCTTGGCTCCCTTTACACACTACCTCCCCCTAGGTCCCTCCACTCCCCTTACCTCCCACTATCCTGTTGACCCCTCAGGGCTTGTGTCCATGAGAGCCTAATAATGTGCCCCTGTCTGAGTCTAGAAGAAGGGGAGTTGATACATTTGGGGTGGCTCCCCAGAACCACCTTGGATTCTCTCCTGGTCTCCTTCCTTAGATTATGAACCCCAGGAGGAGAAGAGCCATGATTTAGGAGGTTGGTGTAAGAGGGTAGGTGTAGAGCCAGAGTTTTATAGATTTCATCTTCCCAAATAGGTAGTGAAAAGGCTTTGGACAAATTGCACAGGATAAAGAGAAGTAGCCAGAGGAGTTGCAGAATTTCCAGGGCTCAGAACTACTGTCAGCCAAAAGCTTCTGGTGGGACAGGTTGTACCGTGAAGGAAGGCACCTGCAGAGGAGGCAGCTCATGATCTCCTACCTGAAGCTGAGGCAGCTAGCAGAGGGGAGGCTGTTTTAACTGGGCTCCCAGAGGAGCTGCCTTTCACAATTTGTTCACCTGAGGGGCATCTGCTTAAAATATGCTCAAGGTGCTATATGAGCTAGCAGAGCCCATATGCATCCCAAAGAAAGTTATGGCAGTCAGCAACTGTGAAGTAATAATCTGAAACTCAAAATGAGTCCTCTAGGGCCAAACAAGGATATGTCTTCCTCACCTAAAGGCCGCTGCAGAGCTGATGAGCAGTGCCGCCTTGGACCAATAAAGATAACCTGCAGAGCTCATCAGAACTAAGCACTAGTAAGATTTAGGTTGGGAGGGTGGAGTACAGAGATCCCACAGAGTCTCACAATAATGCTGCCAGCACTCAAGGTAGACAGCAGAACAGTCTTTTCAGTTCCGCTTACCTTCTCCCAGGTGTTGCTACTGGGAAGGCTGTAGGCTGAAGGAACAAGCCCTGGATTAGGAACCAGAAGGCTAGAGTTCTCACTCTGGCTCTGTGTGGTGTTGGGCAAGTTGCTTTGCCACTCTGGATCCCTGTTTCCTCATCTACATTTTCCTAATTCTTGTTCTGTTGTAAGAATTAGGAAATTGGCCAGGTGCAGTGGCTCACATCCCAGCCCTTTGGGAGGCCAAGGTGAGCAGATCGCTTGAGGTCAGGAGTTTGAGACCAGCCTGGCCAACATAGCAAAACCCCAGCTCTACTAAAAATACAAAAATTAGCTGGGTGTGGTGGCGTACACCTGTAATCTCAGCTACTCGGGAGGCTGAGGTGGGAGAATCACTTGAACCCAGGAGGCAGAGGTTGCACTGAGCCGAGATTGTGCCACTGCACTCCAGCCTGGCCAACAGAGTGAAACTTTGTCTCAAAAACAAACAAACAAACAAAAAGAATTAGGAAATTTAGATTCTGAAGTCAGACAGACTTGGTTTCTAGCCCAGGTCTTCCCAAAGGAGCTCAGAGTTCAGCTAAGGACATAGATACATAAACAAAGATTTACAAAAGAGGCTGGCAAAAAAGCAATGATCTTGCTTCTTGCTCAAGGTAGCACAGTAAGTGGCAGAGCGAGGACTAGAATACAGGGCTCAGAGTTTGATGTAGAGACATAATAATCATACAAATGATTAATGAAGTGGCTAATCATAAATGTGACAGTTGCCCCACAAAGGAAAGGCAGAAGATGCTATGCGAACACAAAACAGAGCTGTGGTAAAGATTTTGGACGTTCCCTAAAGAGTGATAGGAAATCATCTAAGCAAAAGGGTGATAGTAAGAGGCTGCGGCAATGAAGACCAGATTGGAAGGATGCAAGAATGGAGGCATGGAGGTCTGTTAGATAACTCTTGCAATAATTCAGACAAGAGATGCTAATGACATGGGTTAGGGAAATGGGGAGACTAGACCAATGAGGCATAAAACTATCAGGACTCAATGTCTGATTCCATGTAAAAAGAGAAAGGGAGAAGGCCATGTTAAAGGCAACACTCATGTTACTAATGGAGACAGAAGACAACCAAGGGTCCCCAGCAAAACCCCGCCTGCAAGCCTAAAAAAGCCTGAAGGCTGAAAAACTGCTGGCCGCAGATGAAGCCCACCCTTTCCCAACTGATTCTCTCTAAATAATGCCCACCTGCACACTGGAGGAAGGGGATGGAGCCTTGGGAAGTTTGCACCTTCGGCAGCAGAGGAGCCTGCTCCCTTCAGCTCCAGTGATGACCTGGGAATCAATCTGTGAGGTGGAGGGCCTGTTGGCAAGACTCCATCTCACTTGCTGAGGTTTTTTTTTCCTTTTTGTTCAATGAAGTCCTGCTTTACTAGCTCTTCAATGCATCCACATGCTTAAATTTTCCTGGTCGTGTGACAAGAACCCAAGGTTTAGCTGAACTAAGGAATAAAGTTCTACAACATTACTGGAATGAAAAATAGGGTGAATGATGGTTCCCTTTACTGAGATCAAAGTACAGGAAGAGGAGCAGGTTTTGGGCTGATCTTTAGTTCAACTTTAGACACATTGCAGTTTCTAGTTGTGGTGGTTGTGTTTTAGTTTGGTTTGGTCTGGGAATGCCGAGTTTGCCTGTGAAACTGAGAAAATAGTTGGGTATGCAGGTTCCTTGATCAATGAGAGGATTGGATTTTGGAGTCAACCCACTGGCAACTGAAGCCACAGTGGACAAAGAGAGGCAACCTGCCTATCCCTAAAGCATAGTGGAAAATAGATGGTATACAGGCTTTGGAATGGCACTCATTGGTTTTTGGTTCCCTCTTAACCACAAGCCATGTGACCTTCGTCAATTTGCTTCATCAGTCTGAGCATAAGACTCCTCCTTTATAACATGGAAATAATGATTCCTAACCTCACTGAATTATTGTAAGAAATATACTGTATTACAATTAACAGTTCAAAAGACTCTACTTACTGTCTGTAAGGATATTTCAGAGAAACACTTTATCTTATAAGCTTGGTGTGAAATTGCTATGGTCTGAATGTTTGTGTCCCCTTAAAATTCATATGCTGAAATCCTAACCCCTGAGGTGATGATGATATTGGGAGGTGGGGCATTTGGGAGATGATTAAGACATGAGGGCAAAGCCCTTATGAATGGGATTAGTACCCTTATAAAAGAAGTCCCAGAGAGATCTCTCATCCCTTTCACATGTGAGGTTGCAGTGAGAAGGCAGCTGTCTATGAGGAAACTGGTTCTCACCAGAACCCAACCATGCTGGCACCCTGATCTTGGACTTCCCAGCCTCCAGAACTGTGAGCAATATATTTCTGCTGTTTATAGCCACTCAATCTATATAGTATTTTGTTATAGCAGCCTGAACAGACTAAAACAAAAGTCTAATATCAATATAATTTATCCGAACAAAATAAACCCAAAGCATTTATCATAGCAGAGAGACAGTATAGCACAAGTTGATGCAAACATTTTAGATGTAGACCACCCTGGGTTCAAGCCTCGGTTTATCACTTCCTGGCTGCATGACTTTGGGCAATTATTTACTGAGTTTCCTTTTCTGAAAAATTGAGAGAGTAATAGAATTCACCCTGCAGAATTGTTGCATGGATTAAATAAAATAATGATGTAAAGTATCTTGACTTAAAAGTTTCAGAAATGCTAGTAATAGTTATACAAAACATAGTGTCTGGCACACAGTGAGCATTCATTACATGATTGTTTCCCTACCTCCTCCTCACCATTCCTCCAGCCTCCCTAGGTCCATCTGCATACATTTTTAGGTGCACAGGCCTTACTCAGGGGCTGTTCACAGAGGAACTAGAGCTCTCTAAGTTCTAATTTCTCACAACACTTCCAGCTCAGCTCTCTCTCCACAGTGATCTATTCTCCCCCTTCATTCAACAAGCCCAACAGATAATATAGGACATTGTCATGTTGTTAGCAAGTACCAGCTCCTCTCCCTCGCTGGGAATGTAAGAGACAGAGCCTCTACGCCATATGCTCACAGCATCAGCTGGGTTTCCATGGCGACAAGCCCAGCACAACTAGATGTTTCAGCGGAGAGGAGCTGTGATACCCAGCTCTCTGCGGAATGTAGCTGACTAGCTATTGTTATCTTCCTTGCACTGACCTAAGGACTAAAGCAGGCTGGATGTGGCTCTGAGGGATGGGGAAGTTTGTGTTTGCAAAAGTAGGAGACTGAATTTGGGAATGCAGTTGGCTATTCATTGTAGCAGTTGACTGTTTTGGCTGTAATAAGTTAAAAGAAACCTAAAAACAAAACAAAAATTCCATTCTAAAGGCCACAACAGAGGAAGGTACTTATTGCTATGTGACCTATAGGAAGATTTGGACCTAATTCTTCCTAAGGAGTTATAAAAGACTTCATTTAAAAAAAAAATCTTTGGTATTTTCTCTATTTTAAAAAAGAGAAACATCCTATAAATGTGTTAATTAGGGTACTTTCAGCTGCAAGTAACAGGAAACCGAACTAAAGCAGCTTAAATAATTAGGACAGTTAATAGCTCATGCTCCAGAAAATCTGGAGGTGAGCCATTCTGGGGCTGGCTAATTCAGTGGCTTAGGGATAGCAGCAGGATCCAAATATTTTCTGTCTTTCTGCTCTTCTGTCCTTGTTATATCTGCAGTGTCTTTTCTCATGGTTAAGAGATGATCAAAGCATTCGCAAGTATTACAAGCAGACATTTCATCTCCAAAGAAGAAAGGCATTTGCTCCTGTGTGTTGCTTTTTGGTAGTGAGGAAAACCTCTCCCAAATACCCGCCTGCAGATTTTCTACAGGTCCCATTGGTCACAACAAGGGCTCAGGGTCATGACTTCATAGTGGATTCAGAATCAAGCATTTGGATTTTATCCTGAGGAAAATGGGTAGTCATTAGAGGATTTTCAACCAGGTGATAAAATCAGACCTTTCTAGCTGTTGTCTGTTTTGTAGAGACAAGGTCTCACTACATTGTCCAGGCTGGTCTCAAACTCCTGGGCTCAAGCGATTCTGTTACCTTGGCCTCCCAAAGTTTTGGGATTTACAGATGTGAGCCGCCTGACCCAGCTTAGATTTCTGTTTTCAATAGATCACTTAAGGATTAATATGGAAGATGGACTAGAGGGAGGGAAAGATGAGAAGCAGGAAAACCTGCTTCTAGCAGGTTTAGCAAACTGTTGCAAAATCCATGTGAGAAATGATGAGATCTTAACCAAAGTAATGATGATGGGAATTTGGGGTAGGATTTAGGAAAGAGAGCTAATCAGAGATGGTAAATTTTCACTGGCAGTAGATTGGCTAGAAGTCTTGCCACCAACTGAACTGAAGAACATTACAGAATCAGATGATTAGCTCAATTGCGTAAATATTGAACTTGGAGACCATGGTGTTTCCAGGTGGTAGGACAAGATAAAAGCTGGAAACTTGGGAAAGAGATATGGAGATGGAAGTTGTCTGCATTGGAGGAATTGGTTAAAGCCTAAGGAATGGATGAGGTCACCCAAAGCAAGAAGGGAAGAGTGCCAAGAATAGAACGCTGGGTGCATAGCATTTAAGTAATGGACTGTGGGTGAGAATTCCATGAAAAAGATGAACTCAGAGGAATCAGAAAGATAGAAAGAGAACCAGGAAAGGATGGTGCTATAGAAGCCAAAGGACAAGGATTTCCAAAGAGTGTTAAATGCCACAGAGGGGCAAGGGATATAAGGGATTGGCTTCAGCTTTAATGACTTTGATGAGAACCATTGAAGTGAAACAGTGAAGGCAGCAGATGCAGACAATTCTTTCTAGAAGTCTGACTGTGTAGAGAGATGATACCATAACTGAGGCAGGTGAGGGAGAATTTTATGAACTCCAAAAGTTGAGTTCTCTCCTCCCTGTGGGCCGCTCCGGAGGATCTCTTGGGCTGGCTCCTCAACGGGGGGTCACCAGGTGTCCCTCAGCCTCTGCTCTTATGATGACACACTTATTCACATGCCCTTATTATTCTTAGAAAATACAAGGGAATCGGCCGGGCGCGGTGCCTCAAGCCTGTAATCCCAGCACTTTGGGAGGCCGAGGCGGGTGGATCACGAGGTCAAGAGATCAAGACCAACCTGGTCAACATGGTGAAACCCTGTCTCTACTAAAAATACAAAAAATTAGCTGGGCATGGTGGTGCTTGTCTATAATCCCAGCTACTCGGGAGGCTGAGGCAGGAGATTTGCCTGAACCCAGGAGACGGAGGTTGCGGTGAGCCGAGATTGCACCATTGCACTCCAGCCTCGGTAACAAGAGCGAAACTCCGTCTCAAAAAAAAAAGAAAAGAAAAGAAAAGAAAATACAAGGGAATCAATCCTGGTCTCCATCTAGTACTGGCTTTCTGGAAATTATGCAAAATACTGGCTGTCTCCTAGGTCACTTATTAGTGCCTTGGGGTGGTAATTTCATGGAAATGACTTTGAGGCAAGGTTCAGCCGTCTAGCAGAGAGCCATTTACACTCCAGGGTCTGTCTTCTATATCTTCCCTATCCCCTTTGAGGCTGGTCCCACTGTCCCCAGGCCAGGCTCTCAGAGACCTGTACCCTCACCTTTTCTGCTTCCTTCAGACTCAGAGGTCCCTTTGCCCGGCCAGTCACTCACTGTCCATCTCTTGGTGGCATAATTGTAACCAGAAGCAAAGAGTAGGGTATGTACCTTGGTAAAGTCAGGGATGTGTAACTTGATGGAGATCCAGGAAAAGCTGTCAACACCACACAGATCCCAACATGCGGCCCTGGGACAGGCAGCTCTTACCCAGAGCCCCAGTGGGACACATATTGAGGTATATTTTTGTTTTTTTTTCTTTCTTTGAGACAGGGTCTCACTTTATCTCCCAGTTTGGAGTGCAGTGGCGTTATTTCAGCACACTGCAACCTCTGCTTCCTGAGTTCAAGCAATTTTCCCACCTCAGCCTCCTGAGTAGCTGGAACTACAGGTGCTTGCCACCATGCCTGGCTAAGTTTTATGTTTTTCTGATAGAAACGGGGGTTCATGACGTTGGCCAGGCTGGTGACCTCAAGTGATCTACCCGCCTCAGCCACCCAAAGTGCTGGGATTACAGGCATGAGCCACCACACCTGGCCATGGTATATGTTTTCTTTTACTTTCTTTTCTTTCTTTTTTTTTTTTTTTTTGGAGACAGAATCTCACTCTGTCACCAAGGATGGAGTGCAGTGGGATGATCTCGGCTCACTGCAACCTCTGCTTCCTGGGTTCAAGCTATTCTCCTGCCTCAGCCTCCCAACTAGCTGGGACTACAGGCATGCACCACCATGCCTGGCTAATTTTTGTTATCTTTAGTAAAGACAGGGTTTCACCATATTGGCCAGGCTGGTCTCAAACTCTTGACCTCATGATCTGCCCACCCCGACCTCTCAAAGTGTTGGGATTACAGGTGTGAGCCACCATGCCCAGCCACAGTGTATGTTTTCTAAGGGAAACCTTCTTTACAGAAGAGGCCTGCCTCACCCCCAAAGTTTACTCCCAGAAGCCATGTTTCTGCTGCACCTTCCTATTTCTCATCTGCATCATGGGCTACGAGGTCCAGGGTAGACATTACGTGGCTTCGGTCATTTAGCATAGTGCTTTAAGATGTATTCATGTTGTAGTATGTATTCATACTTTAATCCTTTTGACAAATAACATTCTTATGTATGCATGTGCCACCTCAGTTCATGAACATTGGGATTGTTTCAATAGTTTGGCTTTTATAAACAATGTTGCTGTGAACATTTGTGTATAAGTTTTTGTGTGAATGTATGTTTTCATTTTTTTGGGGGATGGAATAGCTAGGTTATATAAGTATGTATATTGTTTAACTGTTTAAACATGATGTTTAATTGTTAACTGCCAAACTATTTTCCAAAGCAGCAGTACCAGTTTACATTCCCACCAGCAGTGTATGGGAGTTTCTGTACATCCTTGTCAACACTTATTGTTTGTCTTTTTCATTATAACCATCCTGGGGGGTATGAAGTGAAATCTCATTGTGGTTTTGATTTGCATTTCTCTAATGGCTAAAGATGTTGAGCATCTGTTTGTGTGTTTACTGGACATTTGCCTATCTCCATTAGGGAAATGTCTATTTGTAGCTCATTTTTAAATTAGGTTGCCTTTTAATTACTGATTTCTGAGGTTCTTTATATATTCTGGGTATAAGTCCCTTATTAGATATATGATGTGCAAATACTACTTCTCATTCTGTGGATTGTCTTTTCACATCCCTGATGATAGCCTTTGAAGCACAAAAGTTTTAAGTTTTGATAAACTCCAGTTTATTTTTTCTTTCACTCATGCTTTTTATTTATTTATTTTGAGACAGCCTCTCACTCTGTCATCCAGGCTAGAGTGCAGTGGTGCGATCTCAGCTCACTGCAACCTCCACCTCCCGGTTCAAGCAATTCCCGTGCCTCAGCCTCTTGAATAATTGGGACTACAGGTGTGCATTATCTCAGCTCACTGCAACCTCCACGTCCCGGTTCAAGCAATTCCCGTGCCTCAGCCTCCTGAATAATTGGGACTACAGGTGTGCATATCTCAGCTCATTGCAACCTCCACCTCTTGTTTCAAGCAATTCCCGTGCCTCAGCCTCCTGAATAATTGGGACTACAGGTGTGCGTATGTCAGCTCACTGCAACCTCCACCTCCTGGTTCAAGCAATTCCCGTGCCTCAGCCTCCTGAATAATTGGGACTACAGGTGTGCGTTATCTCAGCTCACTGCAACCTCCACGTCCCGGTTCAAGCAATTCCCGTGCCTCAGCCTCCTGAATAATTGGGACTACAGGTGTGCGTATGTCAGCTCACTGCAACCTCTACCTCTTGGTTCAAGCAATTCCCGTGCCTCAGCCTCCTGAATAATTGGGACTACAGGTGTGTGTCACCATGCCAGGGTAATTTTTGTATTTTTAGTGGAGATGGGGTTTCCCCATGTTGGCCAGACTAGTTTCGAACTCCTGGCCTCAAGTGATCTGCCTGCCTCGACCTTCCAAAGTGCTAGGATTTCAGGTGTGAGCCACTGTGCCCAGCCTCATGCTTTTTAAAAAATGTCCAAGGAGGCTTTATCTAACCCAAAGTCTTTTTTGTTTGTTTGTTTGTTTGTTTGTTTTTGAGATGGAGTCTTGCTCCATCACTCAGGCTGGAGTGCAGTGGTGCAATCTTGTCTTACTGCAACCTCTGCCTCCCAGGTTCAAGCAATTCTCCTGCCTCAGCCTCCTGAGTAGCTGGGATTACAGGTGTGTGCCACCATGCCCAGCTAATTTTTGTATTTTTAGTAGAGACGGGGTTTCACCAGGCCAGGCTGGTCTCAAACTCCTGACCTCAAGTGATACACCTGCCTCAGCCTCCCAAGGTGCTGGGATTAGAGATGTGAACCACTGCGCCTGGCCCTAACCCAAAGTCTTAAAACTTTACACCTGTGTTCTTTTCCAAGCGCTTTTTAGTTGCAACTCTTACACTTACATTGATAATCCATTTGGAGTTTAAACTTAAATTCAGTATAAATCTGATCCTCATCACATACACACCTACTCCCTATCCCAGGCTTAGGTTTCACCCTGATTGCTTAGAAAAGAAGTAGAAAAATAAAATCTAGCAATAAGCCATCCCCTCTACTTAATAGGCGGAAGGCTTCTCCTTCATCATCAATGTTTCCTTTCAAATAAGAGAGCTCAATTATTGTGACACTCTTCATTAATTTATCCTGTCCACGAAAAGTAGAGTGACTTGCTTGATTCATAAATGTGAGAATAGGCTGGGCATAGTCGATTCAGTGCCTCCTTTAAAATTTCTTTTCTAGTGGCTCACACCTGTAATCCCAGCACTTTGGGAGGCTGAGGCAGGCAGATCACTGGAAGCCAAGAGTTTGAGACCAGCCTGGACAACACGGTGAAACCCCATCTCTACTAAAAATACAAAAATTAGCCAGGCATGGTGGCGCGTGCCTGTAATCCCAGCCACTCGGGAGGCTGAGGCACGAGAATTGCTTGAACCTGGGAGATGGAGGCTACAGTGAGCAAAGACTGTGTCACTGCACTCCAGACTGGGCAACAGAGTGAGACTCTGTCTCAAAAAATTATAATAATAATAAGTAAATTTCTTTTCTTTTATATTCTTAGGCCAGAGCCTGCCTGCAGGAAGGAGTTCTCTTCTGCTTTTTAAGTCTCATCTGGGGAGGGCCCCATGACTGGAGGCTCCTGGAGTCCATGCTACCCTCACTGGATGGTGAGTCTGCCTAATTCAGGGGTTCATTAGTTCACTTGTTTGGCTCCCCTGTAAACTGTATGCCTCAACTTAACCTTTATTACCTAAAAAGGTGAGGTTTTGTCACCATCTATCTATCTGGTTAGATGGTGACAAACATTCTCTGGTTTCTTAATTTGTGTAGAACCCAGACAGATGAAAGCAGTACTCTGATTGGCCCACATCAGAGACTCTAACACCCTCTTTCCTGCCTTAAAGGAAAGGAACTATTTCTAGTTCCTCTAGCATATGGGGGTGGGGAAGAAGGAAAGGGCCATCTCCCTCAAATTTTCTTCTCTCTTGCTCAGTTAGACCCTATAGATAGTTCAGTAATACTGCCTAAGCAGATGTCCACATGGGAAATAGATTTGCAGTCTCATCTTCTTGCAGGCAACTCTGATTATGCTTCCTCTGGGGACCATTGTGGTGGGTTACACATATAATCCAGGTGCTCTGGGAGGCTGAGACGGGAGGATCGCTTGAGGCCAGGAGCTCAATACCAGCCTGGGCAACATAGTGAGACCCTGTCTGCACAAAATAAATAAATAATCAGCCAAGCATTGTGGCATATGCCTATAGTCCTACTCACTGGAGAGACATGTGGGAGCATTGCCAGAGACCGGGAGCTTGAGGTTACTATGATCACACCACTGTGCTTCAGCCTGGACAACAGAGAGCAATCCTGCCTCTTAAAAAATAAAAAAATAATAATACTAGTACTGTAATAGCAATTCCTTTGGAGCCCCCTCCCTTGTTTCTCCATACAAGGCTTCAGATAGAGAAGAAAACACCCACTTACCATGAACAAACACTGCAGTCTCCACAAGTCCAAGTACCTTCAAGAAGTCTCCCCTGCCTTCCATTTTCTATATTTTAATATAATTCAGAAGGTGGGGCCTGACGGTGGAGGGGTGGTGGCTGATAGCAGCAGAACCAATTGTGCATCCTGTTTGTAAGCCCAGGGGGAGGTTCAAGGGTCAGAGGGTTCTACACTTTAAATGTAAGTTGTTCTCTTTAGAAGATGAGATATTTTGATTTTGGTTTTTTTGGCCATGGGCTTTAGTGTCAATTGTAGGGCAACAAGAAAAGAGCCACCAACATCCTGTTAAAAAGTAACCACCCATGTGGGCTCTGTGGCTCATGCCTGTAATCCCAGCACTTTGAGAGGCTGAGGCGGGTGGATTGCTTGAATCCAGGAGTTCAAGACCAGCTTGGCCAACATGGCAAAATCTCATCTCTACTAAAACTGCAAAAAATTAGCCAGGCATGGTAGTGAACACCTGTAATCCCAACTACTCAGGGGGCTAAGGCAAGAGGATCGCTTGAGCCCAGGTGGTTAAGGCTGTAGTGAACCCTGATTGTTCGTTCCACTGCACTCTAGCCTGGGAGACAGAGCGAGACCCTGTTGAAAAAAAAAAAAGTATGCTCTTGGCCAAAAACATTAAAATATTATAAATATAGGTGTAATACAGGAATTGCAAAGCCCCCAAAACCCCACTCCCCTTGATGGAAGGGAACAGTGTTAGCAGTTGGATATATATTCCTCCAGGTTTTTGTTTTTTTTTTCAATGTGTGGTATTAACTTTAAGAAAAGGATGACCTCATAATGCGGATGCAATTTTGTAACTTCCTTTCTTCAATTAAATAATATCCTATGCATCCATAAGATTTCTTGCTATCAGAGAATGGAGATAAAAATATGGAAAGGAAGATAATGAGGATGAACCTTCTGGAGTTGGATTAAAAATTGAATATTGGTGGAAACATTTTCTTCAATATATATAGATAGATTTAGAAATAAATATACATATATGCACTTCAATCTCTCAAGTCGCCTGCTTGGCCCTCTTCCAAGTGTACTAAAAAAAAGAAATATACATATAAATGTCTATACATGAAAATATATATACACACAATACACACACTCCACATGGATATACGTAGATATATTTTCTAGCTTTGCCCATTCTTAGAGTCCAGAAACAGTGATATCTGAAACACAGTGAACACATGTAGCACTCAGTTCTTGATTTTTAAAAACCATCCTTCAGCCAGGTGCAATGGTTCATGCCCATAATCCCAGCATTTTGAGAGGTTGAGGGGCATGGATCACTCCAGCCCAGGGGTTCAAGACTAGCCTGGGTAAAATGGCAAAACCCCATCTCTACAAATATATATATATATATATATATATATATATATATATATATATATACACAAAAAAAAAAATTAGCTGGGCATGGTTGCTCATGCCTGTAGTCCCAGCTACATGAGAAGCCAAGGTGGGAGAATCACTTGAACCTGGGAGGCAGAGGTTGCAGTGAGCCAAGATCACACCACTGCACTCTAGCCTGGGTGACGCAGTCAGACCCCATCTCAGATAAAATGAATACATAAATAAAAATAAATAATAAAAACATCCTTCAGTAAAAGAAGCCAGGGTGCCTTGGAGATACAGCTGATTCCAGGACTCAATTACAGAAAGTGCAAGATGAGTCTGGTTTAATATCTTTTTGTGCCAGAATGTAAAGAAATGCCAAAAAGTTGATGGGGACATGTCAAAAGGACATAGAGGACAGCTTGCAGAGATGTTCACTGGCTAAATCCAGAATGATTTGCATATCAAAGTTACTAAGGATAATAATGAATTATAACCCACTTGTGCTGATTAATCTTATGTGTCAACTTGACTGGGCTATAGGGTACCCAGATATTTGGTTAACATTATTCTGGGTATGTCTATGAGAGTGTTTCTGGATAAAATTAACATTTGAATTGGTAGGCTGAGTAAAACAGATTGTCTTTCCCCAGTGTGGGTGTACTTCATCCAATTCGTTGAACACCTGAACAGAACAAAAAGCTCGGTAAGAGAGAATTCATTCTCTGCCCTACGCTCTTTGGGTTGGGACATCAGTCTCCTCCTGCCTTCAGACTCAGACTTGGATTAGAACTTATACCTCCAGCTCTCCTGGCTCATCAGCTTGCCAGCTGCATGTCTTGGGACTTCTCAGCCTCCAACACTATGTGAGAAAATTCTTTATAATAGCTAATATATGGCCAGATGTGGTGGCTCATGCCTGTAATCCTAGAACTTTGGGAGGCTGAGGTGAGCAAATCACTTGAGGTCAGGAGTTCAAGACCAGCCTAGCCAACATGGTGAAACCTCTCTCTACTAAAAATACAAAAATTAGCCAGGCCTGGTGGCAGGTGCCTGTAATCCCAGCTACTCAGGAGCCTGAGGCATGAGAATTGCTTGAACCCAGGGGGTGGAGGTTGCAGTGAGCCAAGATTGTGCCACTGCCCTCCAGCTTGGGTGACAGAGTGACACTCCATCTCAAAAAAACAAAAAACAAAACAAATTAGCCCATGTGGTGATGCGCACCTGTGGTCCCAGTTACTCAGAAGGCTGATGTGGGAGGATCGCTTGAGCTGAGGAAGTGGAGGTTGCAATAAGCCAAGGCAGCCCCACTGTACTCCAACCTGGGTAACACAGTGAGACCCTGTCTCAAAAAATAAAACGAAAATAAATCATATATATTATGATTATTATATGTATATAGTTTTTTTCGCTTTGAGATGGAGGTTCACTCTTGTTGCCCAAGCTGTGGTGCAATGGCGTGATCTCGGCTCACTACAACCTCCACCTCCCAGGTTCAAGTGATTCTCCTGACTCAGCCTCCCAAGGATTTGGGATTATAGGCATGCACCACCATGCCCAGCTAATTTTTTGTATTTTTAGTAGAAATGGGGTTTCACCACTTTTACACTGTTGGTGGGAATATAAATTAATTCAACCATTGTGGAAGACAGTGTGGCGATTCCTCAAGGACCTAAAAATAGAAATCCCATTTGACCCAGCAATCCCACTACTGGGTATATATCCAAAGGATTATAAATCATTCTACTATAAGGACACATGCACATGAATGTTCATAGCAGCACTGTTTACAATAGCAAAGACCTGGAACCAACCCAAATGCCCAACGATGATAGACTAGATAGGGAAATTGTGGTACATATACACCATGGAATATTACGCAGCCATCAAAAATGATGAGTTCGTGTCCTTTGTAGGAACATGGATGAACCTGGAAACCATCATTCTCAGCAAACTGACACAAGAGCAGAAAATCAAACACTGCATATTCTCACTCATAGGCAGGTGTTGAACAATGAGAACACATGGACACAGGGAGGGGAGCACTATACACTGGGGTCCATTGGGGAGAAATGGGGGAGGGACGGGGGGGTGGGGAGGTGGGAAGAGATAGCATGGGGAGAAATGACAGATACAGGCAAGGGGATGGAAGGCAGAAAACCACACTGCCATGTGTGTACCTATGCAACAATCTTGCATGTTCTTCACATGTACCCCAAAACCTAAAATGCAATTAAAAAAAAAAGAAAAAAGGGAAAAAAAAAAAAAAGAAATGGGGTTTCACCATGTTAACTAGGCTGGTCTCAAACTCCTGACAGGTAATCCACCCACCTCAGCCTCCCAAAGTGCTAGGATTACAGGCATGAGCCACCGTGCCCAGCCTAGGTTTGCTATTTTTATATGTTATATATTTTAATGTTATATACATTATAATATGTATTTTTAACATACATTTGTATATATATATGTCTTATTGTTTTTGTTTCTATGGAGAATCCAGACATACACCACTGAATAAAACAGGACCATGAACACATACTGATATAGATTAAATAAGTTAAAGTTTGATGAAGAACAGTATATTTGCATGGTTTCAAAACATTTCTTCTAATTAGAGAGGAGCAAAAACAAAAACAACAAATTCTGCCCACAAAATGCTTATTACAAAGGAAAGAGAGAACGTTTTCAGTGGAGAGAGCTGGAAAAACACCACCTTCGTCAAATGATCAAAGTGAACCTCATTAGTAATGGGACGAATTGAAACAACATACCCCCGGTAAGATTCAATAAGAGCATAATATCATTCCTGTGAAGTGTAACCTGAATCTAATCATTGAGAAAACATCAGACAAACCTAAATTGATAGACATTCTACAAAATAGCTAGAACTGTAATCTTCAAGGTTATGAATGTTAAGAAAAGACTGAAGTAAACTGTGTCAGATTAAAAAGGACAATAAAGAGACAGCCAAATGCAACATGTAATGCTGAACTGGCTTCTTTGCTGAAAAATGACCTATTTGGGATAACTGGTGAAATTTGCATGGGGTCTGAAGACTGGATGTTTGTAATGTGTTGGTATCAGTTTCCTGATTTTGATGGCTGTATTGTGGTTATGTCCTTGTGTTAAGGAAATACACACTGAAGTACTCAGTGGTTATCATGTCAGTGACTTGATCTTAAACAGGGGGAAGAAAATTCTTTATACTCATCTTACAACTTCTCCACGGGTTTCAGACTGTTTTGAAAATTTATGTTCTAGAGGAAGAGAAGAGTATGGCACTGGAAGGCTGATTGCAATCTGTGTATGGGTAGGACTTGTTGCCTAGAGGCTTCTTTGTACCTTGCTAAGGCAGAGGGCTGGCTTTTTCTTGCTTTCCAAGGCATCTGATGTCTCTAATTCCTGAGCCTTTCTAGGGTACTGCAGGGATATTGACTTGCTTCTTGTCAGTGTCTCCTTTCCAAGTACCCTCTGCCCTCATTTGATTTTCCCTGAAAGTAAAGTCCGAAATAAGAACCTGAGTGGAGGTAGTTTACTTGAGGGATGATCCCAGGAAGCAAGAGTGAAGAAGTAGAGAAAAGCTAATCAAAGGAAGAAGGAAAAGCCAATAGAAGGGTACATTATTAAGGTCATCACTGAGGCAGTTGGGGGCTGAGAAGGGAAGAGTATGCCTCTCCAAATTGTCTGCCCAAGGCACTGGACACTGAAGCATTCATCCTCCCCTTCCGTGGGCCCCCTTTGGTTGAGGACTGCCCCCCACTGGCATTAATTTGGGGAGCCCCATCTCCCAAGTGCCTTTTCTCTTACACATGAGCCAAGCAGCTTTCATAATTTTGAAGAAGCTCCAAGGCAAAGCGAGAAAATATTTGGATTGCATGTATGAGGCACTACGCTATCAGCACAGGTGAGTTTCAGCTGTGGCTAAAGTCACAGGTGGGCTGAGAATATATGAAAGAGGTACCAGGCAAATCTGCTGTAGCAGCTTTGCCTTCCTCCAATTTCTTGAGACGATTTCTCCACCTGCTTTCTCTATTTCAGATTTCTCCTTGTGTTCCCAAAGATGGAGTTTGTGTTTTTGTTTATTAGTCTCCTTGTTGGCAATGGACTAATGTCTGAGTAGAGGGAAAGGAGTTTAATTTTGCTGTCTTGTCCTCAGAAGTCAACCAATTGATAACCAATATAACACTTGCCTTTAATGTATCCAATACTTGATTGCAGTACTGTGAGTGATTCCCAACCCCCACCCCCAGCTCTTCTAGTTGTCTCATTTCTCAGGATTTCTTTGGCATTGCTGGTTAGTGAAGTGAGATTTTCTCATTCTAGGCAAACCACAGGTTGGACTCCTCCCATCCAAGAGGGAATGCAATTCAGACTCCACAATTTTCACAGAAGCTTATCAGCTTTATTATCTATTGGTCTTATGCATTTTTTTTCTGTTTCTCTCTTTTCTCTCTTTTTCTACCTCTCTCTCGTGCCTATTGGTCTTACAGTTTTTTTTTTCTTTTTCTCTCTTTCTTTCTGTTTCAGATGGGATCTCACTGTGTTGGCCAGACTGGTACTGAACTCCTGGCCTCAAGTGATTGGCCCACCTTGGCCTCTCAAAGAGCTGGGATTACAAATGTGGGCCACTGCCCCTGGCTCTTGTCCTATGGTTAAAGCCTATCTGTGGTCACCAAATAGATGTCAGAAGTCCTTGTCAAGAAGCAAAACTCAGACTTAAGTGTAAATACCTTCTTACAAGAAACACAGTTGAAATTTAAAAGACCAGTGAGAATGGAGACTGAGACGGGAACATGCCACTCTCAGACAAGATCAGATCCTCTTTTATGCACCGTATGCTTTTAGTACTTTACACTATTATGATTAAATAATTAACTGTGAAATCAATTGTTTAATGTCTAGCCCTCCTCCACTACAAGTTCCATGGGAGTAGATATGTGTTAGTTAAAATACCTTCTTGCCAGGCACAGTGGATCACACCTATAATCTCAGCACTCTGGGAGGCCTACGTGGGTGAATCATCTGAACTTAGGAGTTTAAGATCAGCCTAGGCTACATGGTGAAACCCCATCCCTACTAAAACTACAAAAATTAGCCAGGTATGGTAGTGGGCACCTGTAATTCCATCATACAAAATCAAGGCATAAAATCTGGAGGAAGAAGAGAGAACATCTCTTCTGGCTCTGTTTTTGAAACAAAGAAACTTTTATTGGAATCCTCTTACATACTCATTGGTCAGAATTGGGTCGTATGCATATTCCTGGACTAATCTGGGCAAGGGGATAAGATTTCTTTTGGACCAATCAGTCAGGCCTAGCTCTTAGAGCTGGGCATGGAGTCTTCTTCCCTTGATACTCATGGCTGCATGAGGGAGAAATGGATAGCTGAAAAAAATCAAGATTCTGTTAAAATGGAAGCTGGAGGCAACACAGAGTGTTCACTAACTCTACACACAGCAACAGAGCACACGGCTATTCAAATCTGCTAGCCCGGCCAGATGACAATCTCTGAAAGCCATTGGTTGTCCTCACTACCCTCCATGTGGACACCTCTCCAAAACATTTCTCCTCTTTCTTTCTTGTTACTCAGCTCCCCATTGAGTTCTGGAATTAGCCACTCCCAGGCACCACTGTGTTTTACCTTGAAGTTTTTGCTACATTACCATTGAAGACACTGTTTATGCTCTTGTTCAATATTCTTTACATAAGAATCTGTGATGAATGTCTCTTTCAATTACATGTTTGTATCTATGGACAAATATCCTCTCACCAAACAAGGACAATTACACAATCCATAATCATTCTTTCTTGCAGCAGTGAACTTAGAGAGCTATATATAGTGCTCAATAGCTATCATGATCTCATCCCAGGCTCCTGGTACCATTACGTTTCTCCTTCCTCTAATATTGTGTCTAATATCTGGTTGTTGTTTTTTCTTCATGTAGTAAGTTGATGTTGGGAAAGACTGGACCCCAGGATTTTGAGCTGTTAATGGGGAGAAAACAACCATACAAGAAACTAGACTTATTTTGGCACATTTGCCCCTGGGCCAGCAATTGATTCCCCAGATTACATATCTTAATTTGAGTTTAATTTGATATCTAAAAGCTGACTGGCCAGACATTGAAAACATATTTATATCAGATTATTGCAATTGTCTTTTGAGGACCGTAAGGCCAAAAAATACTCTGGCAGTCATTTAGGAAATAAGTTCTGAAGGGAATGGTTATTACTATAGTGCATCATCCTGGCTAGAGTTCCATCCTGTGGCTATAAATGAGGTCTGGGGAGCCACCTCATAGAATGGAGTAAGGCAAAACTTCCTCCTTTCTCTGAGGCCTAGGGCCAGTTTGGCCTGTACTTTAAGGTCGGGATATTTTTTATAGAGACAGGGTTTCCCCCATGTTTCCCAGGCCAGTCTTGAACTCGTGGCCTCAAGCAATCCTCCCACCTCAGCCTCCCAAAGTGCACTTGGCAGAAAACCTGTCTCTATAAAAAATACAAAAATTAGCCAGGCATGGTGGTGTGTGCCTGTAGTCACAGCTACTCAGAAGGCTGAGGTGGGAGGATCTCTTGAGCCTGGCTATATATAGCCTCAACCATATTTTAAGAGAGCTGAAAAGTTTCAATTGTCTAGTGATGTTGTGGCCATCTTAATGTCATAGCACAAAGCATCACTCATGTGTTTGTGGTGATGCTGATGTAAATAACCTACTGTGCCACCAGTTGTATAAAAAGTATAGCACATACAATTATGTGCAGTACATAATAGTTAATAATGATAATAAATGACTGTGGGACTGGCTTATGTATTGACTATGCTTTTTTTTTTTTTTTTTTTTTTTGAGGAGTCTCACTCTGTCCCCCAGGCTGGAGTACAGTGGTGCGATTTCAGCTCACTGCAACCTCTGCCTGCTGGGTTCAAGCAGTTCTCCTGCCTTAGCCTCCCAAGCAGCTGGGATTACAGGCGTGCACCACAATGCCTGGCTAATTTTTGTATTTTTAGTAGAGACGGGGTTTCACCACGTTGTCCAGGCTGGTCTTGAACTCCTGACCTAAAGTGATTGGCCCTCCTTAGTCTCCCAAAGCGCTAGGATTTCAGGTGTGAGCCACCACACCAGCCGAATATACTATACTTTTTAATTGTTATTTTAGTGTGTACTCATGTTTATTTTTTTAAAAAATTCAGGTACAGCAGCTCATGCCTATAATCCCAACATCCTTTTAGAAGGGTGTCGCTCTGTCAATCAGCAGCTCACTGCTGCCTCAAACTCCTGGGCTCAAGTGATCCTTCTACCTCAGCCTCCCATGTAGCTAGGACAACAGGCACACACCACCACACCTGGGCGATTTTTAAATTTTCTGTAGAGATAGGTGTCTCACTATGTTGTTGAATCTGGTCTCAAACTCCTGGCCTCAAATGATTCTCCCTTCTTGGCCTCCCAAGTAGCTGGGACTACAGGCACATACCACCATGCAGGGCTGTGTTTATAAATTTAGTGTAGCCTAAATGTACAGTATTTATAAACCTACAGTAAAGTACAGTAACGTCCTAGGCCTTCATATTTCCTCACCATTCACACACTGACTCACCCAGAGCAATTTCTAGTCCTGCAAGCTCTGTTCATAGATGCCCAATGCAGGTGTACAATTTTGAATATTTTATACCATATTTTTACTGTATTTTTTCTGTTTAGATGCACAAATACCATTGTGTTACAACTGACTACAGTAATCAGTACAGTAACATGCTGTACAGGTTTATAGTGATGGATTTTTGGAGTTTTGCCATGTTGCCCAAGTGAGCCACCCGCCTTGGCCTCCCAAAGTGCTGGTATTGCATGTGTAAGCCACTGCACCCAGACTGGGACATTATATATTTTTTAATATTTTCCTTTTATGAACAATGTGTATTTAATTTCCTATGTGGGTAAATGTATCTATTGGAGAAATTCCTACAGGTAGACTTGCTGAGTCAAAGGATATGCACATCTGTAATTTGGGTATATCTTGCTATATTGAGGAGGGATCTGTTCTTGAATACATATAGAATAGCAGCCTGTAACAGTTTCAGAAATATCTGGGAGAATCCATGAAGAAAACTTTTTCTGGCAATTAATTGGCGGAACTTAGTTGTTTGAGTGTAGTAATTCCAGTTGAGTTTAGATCTCCTGAGTGATAGTTATTTATTATAAGACCTCTCATGACAGACATTCCCAATTGTCTCCTTAAATCCATTTATCTCTTCTTTCATAGTAATAGAGGTTAAACTAGGCAAATGGCCATTCATTTCCTGGTCAGTTTGCAGCTAGATATGACCTTGTAACTAACCTATAACTAATGGACTATGAGTGGAAGTGAAGGGTGCAACTTTGCCTCACTTGTTTTTTTTGTTTGTTTGTTTCTTTTTGTTTTAATTACTCACCCTGGACATCTACTCTCTCCCCTTCTTACAAGCTGAAATGTGTTTGGGTCTATGGCCCATCTTTGACCATGCAAATCATGATGGTTAATAGTGTTAGTTTGATTGAATTGAAGGATGCAAAGTATTGATCCTGGGTGTGTCTGTGAGGGTGTTGCCAAAGAAGATTAACATTTGAGTCAGTAGGCTGGGGAAGACAGACCCACCCTTAATCTGGTGGGCACCATTTAATCAGCTGCCAGAGAATATAAATATAAAGCAGGCAGAAAAATGTGAAAAGGTGACACTGGCCTGGCCTCCCAGCTATATCTTTCTCCTGTGCTGGACACTTCCTGCCCTCAAATATCAGACTCCAAGTTCTTCAGTTTTGAGACTCAGACTGGCTCTCCTGGCCCCTCAAGCTTGCAGATAGCCTATTGTGGGACCTTGTGATCATGTAAGCATATATATATATATATATATATATATATATATATATATATCTCCTACTAGTTCTGTCCCTCTAGAGAACCCTAATACACAGATGAAGACAATGGCATTGGGGATGACAAAACAGTAAGATGGAAGGAACTTGGGACCCTTAATGACTGTGTGGATCAGAGGGGCTTTGCTGTTCCAGCCTGCTTACCTTGAGGTGCTTTTGTTAGATATAAGCTTGTATTTTCTTAAGTCATTGTATTTTGGAACCTTTTTAAAGTTGCTAAAAGCAACTTAGCCTTTACCCTAACATCCATTCATTTTTTTTTTTTTTGAAATAAAGCTGTCTCTTAGAGTACTATCCTCAGTGTTTGAGCAAAATAATTTACATATGCATATGTTTTCTGCCTATTTAAATAGGAATTTTTTTTTTTTTTTTTTTTTTTTGAGACAGAGTTTCACTCTTGTTACCTAGGCTGGAGAGCAATGGCGTGATCTTGGCTCACCGCAACCTCTGCCTCCTGGGTTCAGGCAATTCTCCTGCCTCAGCCTCCCAAATAGCTGGGACTACAGGCATGCACCACCATGCCCAGCTAATTTTTTGTATTCTTAGTAGAGACGGGGTTTCACCATGTTGACCAGGATGGTCTCGATCTCTTGACCTTGTGATCCACCCGCCTCGGCCTCCCAAAGTGCTGGGATTATAGGTGTGAGGCACCGTGCCCGGCTAAATAGGAATTTAAGGGGGCTAAGCACTGCTCTGCTACAGAACAGACAAGTCATGCCTTCCTTTCACAATATATGTTGAAGCTGGCCCCAGGGGCTCACACCTGTAATCCCAACACTTCAGGAGGCTAAGGTGGGCAGATGCCTTGAACCCAGGAGTTCGAGACCAGTCTGAGCAACATGGCAAAACCCTGTCTCTACAAAAAATACAAAAATTAGCCACTGTGGTGGCATCCAGCTGTATTCCTAGCTACTCGGGAGGCTGAGGTGGAAGAATTGCTTGAGCCCAGAGGTTGAGGCTGCAGTGAGCCAAGATCATGCAACTGCACTCCAGCCTGGGTGACAGAGTGAGATCCTGTCTCAAAAACAATATGTGTTGAGCATATACTATGTGATAGGTACATTGCTAAGTGCTAGGGATATGTTGGTTAGCAAAACAAACACTGTCCCTGCCCTCATCCAGTCTGGGGGAGAAGACAGACATTATTCAAATAGTCACACAAATAAATATGTAGTTATAAAAGGAGTGAGTATGAGGGAAGGTCATGTGAGATGGCATAGGAGAGGCAGGCAGTGTCCAGCTCATGCAAGGTGGTAGCAGCCATGTGAACGCTACTAAGTACCTCTAAGTAGCTGCTGATGAAACGGTCTTTTTGCCAGCTTCACTCCACCCAACCAACCTCACTCCATTTATTTCCTTTAACTAGTATTTATTGATCACCTACTTACCGGACAGCATAAGGGAGCCCTTCTGATCTTGGGAAGACAAAATGCTGGGTTTTAGGAAAACCTTTGGCATCTATGCCCATATTTCTCTAGAAAGAGCAATTCTCCACTGAGACTGGATATTTAGCTGAAGTTAGGATGATGCCTGGAAAGGCATGAGTTTCCACTCACTGGAGGCATTCAAGCACAAGCAGGATTAGTCAAACTGGATTTGGAATTTGGGTATGGAACAAACGTTTGGGACTGTGAAGCCAAACAATTCACTCAAGGTCAGCAAGGTCCGGCAGAGCTGGAGCAGGAAACCACAGCCTGGCACGTTTCCTTTTGAATTAGCCTCCCCTTCCTGGGGTAAGGAGGGAACTTCTGCCATGTGTCCTGCCAGGGTCCTGTAATG
Organism: Saimiri boliviensis; assembly: GCF_048565385.1. Lineage (NCBI taxonomy): Eukaryota > Metazoa > Chordata > Mammalia > Primates > Cebidae > Saimiri > Saimiri boliviensis. The sequence continues at coordinate 84,089,115 of NC_133454.1, forward strand.
AGTTCAGGCTTCACCTGTGCTGGTACAGCCTGAGTTTGAGAAATAACTTCCCACAGCTTGTCAGAGGCTAGTAAGGTCCTTTTCCTGCCTCCATAGAGTTCTGACTTAGCCTTACCTTTCCTCAAAGATCTCCAGGAAGGCTGAGGAAGATGCTGGATTTCCCACTAATGTCACTATTCAAGGCATGACAAGATGATGGAGTGGAAAGAGGAACTGGCAGGGTGCGGTGGGTTGTACCTGTAATCCAAGCTACTCGGGAGGCTTGAGACAAGAGGATTGCTGAAGAACTGGGGGTTCGAGGCTGCAGTAAGCTAGAATCATACCACTGCACTCCAGCCTGGGCAACACAGAAAGACCTTGTCTCTGAAAAATAAATAAATAAATGAAAAAGGACTGAATGAGAAATCTGGTCACAGCTCTGTGATGATGAAAACTCACTTCCCCTAGGGTTACTAATCCATAAAAAGGATTCAGCGTGGAGGAAGGGACTAGATGACTCTCACACTCTACAGTGTGGTTCTCAGTATGTGGTCCCCAATTAAGCAGCATCAGATTCACCTGGAAACTTTTTAGAGATGCACATTTTCAGGATCCACCCTTGACCTACTGAATCAGAAACTCTGGGGTAGGGCCCAGGAGTTTGCAAACCATTGCTCTACAGCACAGTCTTTATGGCACCCAGTACCTCCTGAGGCTGTACCCTGACCATGGCAGAGCATGTGATGGTATGGCAGGTCACTGTGCTTTGCACAGCTCCAGGGAGTGCCTTTCACATTGCAGGCATTGTGGATCTGTAGAGTTATTAAGACAGTTTTCTGGCAAACAGAAGTAACATGTCTTGGAGAAGGGACACCGTTTTCTAACTGGACTAGGGGTGAGACTGGCAGGGGCTCAGATTCAGGGCAGTCTGAGCTTAGCTGTGAGACCTCCCACACTTTTCCTTGTGGGCGTGTACCGCTGTATTGCTCTTACTATTTGAAAGCCTGAAAGGAGACATTCCAGTGGAACCTGCCTCCCCTTATCAGCCCTTCTCCAGAAGGGATGTTTTCCAGTCCAGCGATGCAGAACTGGAAGGATTGTTGGAGACTTCCTCCCCCAATCTCTTCATTTTGCAAATGAGGAAACTGAAGCCCAGGGAGATTGTTTTTTTTTTTTTTTTGAAACGGAGTTTCGCTCTTGTTACCCAGGCTGGAGTGGAATGGCGCGATCTCGGCTCACCGCAACCTCTGCCTCCTGGGTTCAGCCAATTCTCCTGCCTCAGCCTCCCGAGTAGCTGGGATTACAGGCACGCACCACCATGCCCAGCTAATGTTTTTGTATTTTTAGTAGAGAGGGGGGTTTCACCATGTTGTCCAGGATGGTCTCGATCTCTTGACCTTGTGATCCACCCGCCTCTGCCTCCCAAAGTGCTGGGATTATAGGCGTGAGCCACCACAACTTGCCGTCCAGGGAGATTAAGAGACTTGCTCAATCAAGGACACAGAGGATGAGTGGCACAGCCAGGATAAGACTTGGGTCTTTATTAGAGGTACAGCCCTGCTGACATCTGCATTTAGTGTCACCCAGCCCCAATTCTGAACATGTTTCTTCTTTCAATCCTGCCTCCCACATCTATCCCCAACACACACACACTCACTCACACACACTTACATTACCCTTGGGCTCTCACAGTTTCCTGCTATCTCCCTCTCCATACCCAGTAGGAGGAAATGATGTGAAACTCAGTCCTCTGTAAAGCCCATGGGACTGATGCTAACTCCAAGGACAGTCTTGGGTAGTATAGGGAGTTGCTTTTAAAGCCTCCAGGTAAAGTATGGATCCACTGGCTTATTTTTAGGCATTTAGAGCAGTTAGGCAGAGTGTACTAGAAATGGAAAATTTCCAGGCTTCCCTCCCCTGACGCATGGCTGAGTAAAACCCATTCTGCCTGCCTAGGAGATTCCCAGGGCCTGTGCAGCCACCACCCACCCCTATCCCTGCCAAATTTGGGAGGCAGCAGATTTAATTATTTAACTTAGCTCTGAGTCAAAGGTGGCCCAAACATCAGAGCCCAAGCCAGTGCTGTCAGGGGTGAAATTGCAAAATGATCCCCGTAGGCCCCAACCACATCATCCTTGAGTTATTAAGACTCAAAGCAGAAAATCAGAAACTCTCCAGCAGCCTCTGCGGCAGGCTTCCTCCAAAGGGACTGCACTATTTTTTGTGGCTCTGAGACCCACATGTGGGAGACATTGTTCTTCCCTCCCTTGCTGAAGTGTCCCTAAATTGAGGAAGAAATAGAGGAGGTCTGGGTTGGGGGCACAGAAGGAAAGAATAGGTTTGCCCGAACCAAGCCATCATAACCATCTGGGAACTTCTGGCTATAAAAGGAGTTAATTTAGGTCACAGATCCAAGCCCCTCAAGAGCCAAAGCCTCAGGGAGAATCATAGCACCACAGGTTTGGGCACCTAGACGTGGTCCTAGCTAATGCAGACATTACAGGATGGTAGTTAACACATTAACTAACTCCACGGTTATACCCACAACCCTTCCTAAGAGTAAATACTTGGTTCATTGTCTCTGCAAAAGGCAGCCAAGGGAAGCCCTGTTTTTACCATGTGACGCTATCACCCTTTGGCCACAACTGACTGGACAAGCGAAAGTGAGAAGCTAAACCCAAGTGTGATAAGTCCATAAGATGGAAAGTGACCTACAACATGAAATGGCACAGAAAGAGGAGCTGGGACAACCATATTTTCTCACTCGGGAATTTAAAAAGAGAAACTCAGAGGAGGCGGCATTTCAGAGCAGGAGCTATGATTCAAGGGCTATGATTTAGAGGGAAGTGGGACAACTATCATGAGCAATGGACGAACAAATAGAAATTACAAGAAAGACCGGCGCTGACTCCCACCTATAATCTCAGCACTTTGGGAGGCCAAGGCAGGCAGATCACTTGATCCCAGGAGCTCAAGACCAGTCTGAGCAACATGGTGAAACCCCACCTCTACTAAAAATAGAAAAATTAGCTGGGCGTGGTAATGCAGAGACTGCAGTGATCTGAGATCGCACCACTGTACTCCAGTCTGGGCAACAGAGGCAAACCTGTCTCAAAAAAAAGAAAGAAAAGAAAAGAGAAATAGAAAGGAGAGAAAAGAAAAGAAAAAGAAATTATGAGAAAGCAGAGTGTGAGGGGATCTATTATGGAGAAAATGGAGCAATCATGCAGATGTGCAAGTAGCCGAGTCACATGAATAGCCCAGGCCAGTGAAGGTCCATAGAAATGGAAACCCTTGGTTCAGGTGCCCTGAGCCTCTTTAGATCCAGCACATTCTTCCAGACCATATGGCTCAGCTCAAGTATAGCCTTATCTCAGATTTTTATTTTTATTTTTTCAATCCCACTACTGGGCATATGTAATTTTCCACCTCCTGGGTTCAAGTGATTCTCCTGCCTCAGCCTCCCAAGTAGCTGGGACTACAGGCATGTGCCACCACACCCAGCTAACTTTTGTATTTTTAGTAAAGATGGGGTTTCGCCATGCTGGCCAGGGAGAACTGGCCAGCTTGAACTCTCGACCTCAGGTGATCCAAACCGATTCAACACTCGGCCTCCCAAAGTGCTGGGATTATAGGTGTGAGCCTTTGCATCTGGCCGATTTTTAATCAATATAATGATTCAATACTAAAGACAATGTTGAAAGAGGAAAATAAAATCACCTACCATGCCTCCTCATTTAATAAAATAATAATAATAGTAGCTTTCAATATGTGACACATACTGCTGCATATCCTTGTACACACTTTACACAATTGCAATTATGGTGAACATACACTTTGACTTTAGTTTGTATTGGATTATTGAGACGTCAAGAGATATTTAGGAGAAGGGTGAAGAAGAAAAGAAGATTCAGTGAAGACCCCGCCCCCATGTTTCTGTCTTGAGTAATTGCATAAAACTATGGTGTCCAACACAGTAGCCACTAGGTACATGCGGCTGTTTGAATTTACATTTAAAATAATTAAAATTGGCCTCGAGCAGTGGCTCTTGCCTGTAATCCCAGCACTTTGGGAAGCCGAGGCAGGTGGATCACCTGAGGTCAGGAGTTCAAGACCAGCCTCGCCAACATAGCAAAACCCTGTCTCTACTAAAAGTACAAAAATTAGCCAGGCACGGTGGCACGTGCCTGTAGTTCCAGTACTCGGGAGGCTAAGGCAGGAGAATTGCTTGAACCTGAGTGGCGGAGGTTGCAGTGAGCCGAGAGGGCACCACTACACTCCAGCCTGGGTGACAGAGTGAAAGTCCATCTCAAAATAATAATAATAATAATAATAATAACAATAACTAAAAAATAATAATTAAATAAGGTAAAATTCCAGTTCCTCAGCTACTGGCCACTTTTTAAGCACTCAGTAGTTCATGTGATTGGTGGCTACCATAATGGACAGCACAGATACAGGATACTGCCATCATTTCAGAAAGTTCTATTGGACATTACTGGCACAGGTTCCCCCATTATCTTATTTTGCTTTTGTTTGTTTTGTCATTCACCACTGATCCCATTATCTTCTAAAATAGTGGTAGGCAAACTTATCCTGTAAACGGCCAGATAGTAACTATCATTTTAGGCTTTGAAGGCTGTAAGACTCTGTTACAAGCTACTCAAAACTTGCCATTTTAACATGAAGGCAAGCATAGACAATATATAAACAAATGAGTATGTCTGTGTTCGAATAAAACTTTGTTTACAAAAAAAGGACAGTAAACCATATTTGAACTCTGTTTAGTTTGCTGATCCTTGCTCTACCACAACACCCTATTTATTTCTTTCATAGTGCTAAGTGTTTTGTAATAACTTATTTACTCTCTCTCTCCCTATATCAAACTGGTAGCTGCTACATGAGGGCAGAGCCTATCTTGATTTTGTTTGTTAGAGAGAATTCAATACTGACATGTAGTGCAGGCTTAATAAAACTTTGTTGGCCGACTGAGTGAATAATGTGCCATTTACAGGACTAGGGAATGCCAGAGAAGGAACAGTTTTTGAAAGAAGATAATGATTATCTTTAGGGACATGCCAGTGTTATTATAATTTCTTATTTGTATTACTTTCTCTGGAGTCCCATTAAGTTCTAGCCTTCTTTAAATCTAGTTTTGAGGTCAGTGATGTTTTTCAGAGTAGCTGCTTTTTGGACTCACTCCCTCGGAGGCTGTAATTGGAGGTCCAGCCACGGGGGGATTCCCTGGGACATCTGCCATGAGTCAAAGCAGCAGGAAGAAGATTTGGGCCTGGCCTGCCCCTCCCACACATTTGTCAGTGTTGGCTCTTAGAACTCAGATTCCTTTCCCATTCTGTTTGGGCTCAGCTGAATTAGAAAGACCAAATCTGTGACTCAAGGAATTACCTCATGCAGAATTTTCAAAATTTCAGTCATTCATATGTCCCCTTCACAGTTTTTACTGCATTTCCATACCACCCATACATACTTAATAGTTTCAGCCCTTTCAAACATTTTTAATGTTTAAACTAAATTGGATCACTCCTTGCTTAAAAAAATCAAACGGCCTCCCATGCAGAGCAAATTTTGAAGTTCTTACCGCAGTCCACAAGGCCCAACATCATCTGGCCCCTGGCTACTTCTCTGACCTCATTTCTGCCATTCATTCGGTCAGCCACACTGACTTCATATTCTTGGAACATTCCAAGCAAGCTGCTGCCTCACAGCCTTGGCTCAACGTACCTCAAATGCTTCACTCCTCACACATCATTCCTCAGAAAGGCCTTCCCTGGCCAACCTGTATGAAATATAAAATAGCAGCTCTCTTTGCTTTTTCAAGGAAGTTTTTAAATCAGCTAGAAAAGGCCGGGCACGGTGGCTCAAGCCTGTAATCCCAGCACTTTGGGAGGCCGAGGCGGGTGGATCACGAGGTCGAGAGATCGAGACCATCCTGGTCAACACGGTGAAACCCCGTCTCTACTAAAAATACAAAAAATTAGCTGGGCATGGTGGCACATACCTGTAATCCCAGCTACTCAGGAGGCTGAGGCAGGAGAATTGCCTGAACCCAGGAGGCGGAGGTTGCGGTGAGCCGAGATCGCGCCATTGCACTCCAGCCTGGGTAACAAGAGCGAAACTCCGTCTCAAAAAAAAAAAAAAAAAAAAAAAATCAGCTAGAAAAATTTCACACACATGCACACACACACACAGTCAGAATATTGATTGGAATTGCATTAAACTTCTAGAATAATTTGGAAGAACTGACATCTTTATCACATTGAGTCTTCTTCCTATCTATGCTGGATCTTACTTGTTTAGGTTTTACTTTATATTTTTCATTAAAATTATATAATTTTCTTGATAAAAACTAAGTATACATCTTTTATGAGATTTGTTTCTATATGTAAACAATGCTGTTGCCTTTTTTTTTTTTTTTTTTGAGATGGAGTTTCACTCTTGTTGCCCAGGCTGGAGTTCAATGGCGATCATGATCTCAGTTCACAGCAACCTTCTGCGATTCTCCTGCCTCAGCCTCCCAAGTAGCTGAGATTACAGGTATGTGCCACCACACCTGGCTATTTTTGTATTTTTAGTAGAGACGGGTTTCTCCATGTTGGTTAGGCTGGTCTCGAACTCTCAACCTCAGGTGATCCACCTGCTTGGCCTCCCAAAATGCTGGGATTACAGGTGTGAGCAATGCTGTTGCTTTTTAAGGGGTATCTCTTTAAAACTGTATTAAAAATGCTTGCAGCCAGGCGCGGTGGCTCAAGCCTGTAATCCCAGCACTTTGGGAGGCCGAGGCGGGTGAATCACGAGGTCAAGAGATTGAGACCATCCTGGTCAACATGGTGAAACCCCGTCTCTACTAAAAATACAAAAAATTAGCTGGGCATGGTGGCGCGTGCCTGTAATCCCAGCTACTCAGGAGGCTGAGGCAGGAGAATTGCCTGAACCCAGGAGGCGGAGGTTGCGGTGAGCCGAGATCACGCCATTGCACTCCAGCCTGGGTAACAATAGCAATACTCCGTCAAAAAAAAAAAAAAAAAAAAAATGCTTGCTATAATCCTATTTTTATTTTTAATATTATTTATGTATGCCCTCTTTCCTTTTCTTCTTGGTGAGTCTTACTGGTATCAGAGAGATGTTAAAGAACTACTAGTACCTAATGGAAACATTCTTCTTGATGTAATCAAAAGCATTGAAAAGGAATGGAAAAGGAGGTAATTAAATATTATTTAATGCTGATATTCATGTGGAAACTTTAAATTATTTTCTGTCCTACCAAAGCTGTATGACTTCCACACTGGGAAGCATTGACTTATTAAATGTCATAACCACACTGAAATGCCTTTGGGGCTATAGGTCACTTTGCTCACCTCTGGGTCTGTGTTTAGCTTGGGAGTAACAGAAGGATGCTGGGACATGTATCCCAGAGAAGAGGGAATCCTAGAGTCTGGATAAGCTGAGAGGCCTCCTCTCAGCACCCCACAGCATGCTGCCTCTATGAGAAGTTGTGCACACAGAGGGGTTCCCTAGGGCAAGGATTGTAGGTGGAGGGAGCAGGGGGTGACATGGGCCTCCCTCCCTTTCCCCACCAAAGACTTAGGCTCTTGGTGTGAAGCAGGAAATGGGGTCTTCTTAGAATTGTCGAGGTTTCCTGGAAGGCTGTGAGAGCTGAGACCACCTGGCTTTCTGAAGCTCACTTTTTGGTGGAGGAGGGACCCCTCTCCAGGGACATAAGCTCACTAGTTGCAAACACTGAGGCCCTGGGGGTACTGATGTTGGACTGGAGGAAGAGGCTGTTAGCCCTGGACTCTTCCAGTCTCCACTACTGTTTACTCATGACCACACACTCCCTGTCCTCTGGTCAGTCTGTGTAGCCTGTGCTTGTCAAATCAAACTATGTGTTCCGGGAAACAGGAGCATTTTAAGGCTCTGCCTTATCTGATAAACCCTTGAACTGAAGAAGGCAGGAAGCCACAGACTCCTGGGTGGGCAGCACCTACCTGGGGTTATCCCCCACCTCAAAGGGGAAGGCAGCTATTCTGAGTCATCAAGGAAGCCTAACAAATAACACCCACTTACATGTTCACAACATCAGAGAGGGAGGCAAAGGCCAAGTTGAATGCCTGGAATGGGGGCACTGAGAAGAGCAAAGGCTTTGGGAAGACAGGGCCCAGGTTCTAGTTGTGGCTCTTCTACCTCCTAGCCATATCTCTTCGATAATCTCTCTCAGTCTCTGAAAGCCAAATAACACGATGATATAATGTGATCCCATTAAAAAAATTGTAGGCCGCACACAGTGGCTCACATCTATAATGCTAGCACTTTGGGAAGCCAAGGCAGGCGAATCACTTAAGGTCAGGAGTTCAAGACAAGCCTGGCCAACATGGCGAAACCTTGTCTCTACTAAAAATACAAAAATTAACTGGGCATGGTGGTATACTCCTATAGTCCCAGCTACTTGGGAGGCTGAGATAGGAAAATCGCTTGAACCCAGGAGGCAGAAGTTGTAGTGAGCTGAAATCACACCACTGCACTCTGGCCTGGGAGGCAGAGCCTTGATTATAATATTTTGTAAGCTCAGATTAACTTTATAATTAATAAAAGAACAACAGTCACCGTTTATTATAAAGTTCTAGGCAAATACATGTTTTCTATTATTATTTTTATCATTGTTCCTTCATCCTGTCCTAAAGTCAGAAAATATCACCTAAGAAAACCTCAGCTCATTACATGTCCCTTACTAGAGGCAGACAGATTTTAGGGTGGAAGTGGTATGGGAGAAAGCAGAGGTTTTTCTTTTAAAATTTAAAAGTATTAATACCAAAGAAGACTTCAAAGAGGATACAAATCCAGGCCCAGGCACAGCGGCTCACTTCTGCAATCCCAGATGTGATTCCACCTTTGGGAGGCCAAGGTGGAAGGGTCACTTTTGCCTGTAAGTTTTAGACCAGCCTACACAACTCCATCTCTACAAAAAAAAATTATCTGGGTGTTGTGGTGAGGGCCTGTAGTCCCAGCTACTCAGGAGACCAAGGTGGGAGGATCACTTGAGCCTGGGAGGTCAATGTTGCAGTGAGCCATGATCACACATCTGCACTCAGCTTGAGTGACAGAGTGAGACGCTTTTTCAAAAAAAAGAAGGATACGAATCCAGGAAGCCATGGAATGGTAGACGCAGAAGCACCTACAGTAACACTGTCCATTATGAATTTCTCAAACACATATGTAAAAACATAAATGAAGCTCTCAAAAAAAGAGACATCCTGTCTTAAATCTTTGCAGGATATAAAGGCCACTAAGGTCTTTTAGCTTGAACACAAAATATTTAATATTTTGTATATAGAGAATAAGAGTAGTCAGCATGAAAAAGGATAAGAAAAAGATTTATAATCAATGCTGTGTAGGAAGAAAGTGAAATGACAAATACGAGCCTACTCAGCAGATTGATATTAGAGAGAGTGAGAGATAGATGAGGGGCAAATAGAGAAACAGAGCAGAAAGAGGAGAAAGGAAACTGAAAGCTGAGACCATTCCCAGGCACCATAGCTGGGTGACAACCTCTGAGAAGATCCAAGGAGTCTGGCTCTGGTTAGAAGACTTTACTCACTCAACAAATTGTTATGTTGTGCATACTGTGGGCCAGGACTCTTGTAGACATTAAAAGTACAACACTAAATAACCCAAAACCTACCCTCATAGAATTTATATTCTAGAGGGAGGAGACATAATAAACAAGCTAAAAGTATGACATGTCAGGTGGTGATAAAACTTTAGATAAAACTAATGCTGAGTGAGGGCAACAGGAAATGCAGAGAAGAGGAGTGAGGGAGAGAGGTAGGAACCTTGTGTTATTCTCTGTAGCTGGTTCCATTGTCAGCCTCACTGGGAAGGAATCATTTGAGCCATGGCCTTAAAAGACCCATGTGAACTAGCATGCAAAAAAATGCAATAGGAATGATCACAAAAGATGCTGTTGACCGTCCAGCCAGCATCCAGTTACTCCTTCCTTCTCTCTAACAGAACCCTACTCCCTTTGCCAAGATGCAGCCATGTGATCAGGAGAAAGCTGGGCTCAATCTGTAATCCCAGAGGTGGATCTCGTTAGATCCCAATTAGTCTAAGTCAATTATGGCCACCAGTGAGTGTGTCAGGAAGCTAGGCTTAAGCCAATCAACACAGGGAATCCCCCTGGTCACTGTCACTGGTCCAGGAGCAGGCACATACCCTAAGCTAGCCTAAACAGATTGAAAGAAAGGGTTTATATTTCTGTTTGGGGGAGGAGATTTTTTTCTCTTGTTATGATGAATGTGAACAAGGAAGCATGTTGTCACAGTTGCTCAGGACACAGTGACACAGCCGTCTTTGGACAATGAGGGAAGCCAGCCCGCAGACAGAGCTAGCACAAAGAGGAGGGCAGAGCTGGGAGCACTACAGAGAAATGGAGTCAGAGCCCCGATTATTCCATGCCTGGAGCCTGCTCTACTTCAACACTCCCCATTATGTACCATAAAGAATCTCCTTACTGTTTATGCCAGGTCAAGTTAGGTTTTTCTGTTCCCTGGTGCTTAAAGGTTCTTAACTATGACAATAAAAATAATAGTAGCTAACATTTCTTGAGAGTTGCCTTGTGCCAGACTCACACTTTATATTAGTAATTTTGTTTAATGTTCTAAACAATCTTACGAGGCAAATGGAACTACTGTGCTTAATTGTAAGATATAAGCAATTCTGCTCAAGGTCATATGGGTGGTTAAGTTGCAGAATGAAAATCTTTCAGAGCTCAGAGCCTGTGCTCTTAATCACTGTGGTGATTCCATCCATATGTGAGGAGGAGGAAGAGAAGAAGGATATTGTGAAGAAGCCCTAGGAAGAAGAGGAGATGGAGATATTATTAATTGTATTAATGTAATTATATAATCTTGCTCTCTCTGTCTGGAATTCCTCATCCCTGGGACAGCTTTTCTCTGCCTAGGAACTTCTTTTTGTTCTTTAAGAACTTGACTCGGGGGCACGGTGCTTATGCCTGTAATTCCAGCACTTTGGGAGGCTGAGATGGGTGGGTCACCTGAGACCAGGAGTTTGAGACTAGCCTGTCCAACATGGCAAAACCCCGTTCCTATTTAAAAATACAAAAAAATTAGCTGGGTGTGGTGGCAGATGCCTGTAATCCCAGCTACTCATGAGGCTGAAGTCAGAGAATCGCTTGAACCCAGAGGGCGGGAGTTGCAGTGAGCCAAGATTGTGCCACTGCACTCCAGCCTAGGTGATAGAGCAAGACTCCATCTCAAAAAACCAAAAAAAAAACAAAAATAAACCCCTCGACTCAGATAATCACCCCCTCTAAGCAGCTTTCCCTCATTCCCAACTCCCAAATCTCCAACCCTCTGAGATCCCACAGAAGTGTGTTCAGATTTCTATTATACCCCAGGTTATTTTTTTATTTTATTTTATTTATTTTTTTTTTTTTGAGACGGAGTTTCACTCTTGTCACCCAGGCTGGAGTGCAATGGCGCGATCTCGGCTCACTGCAACCTCCGCCTCCTGGGTTCAGGCAATTCTCCTGCCTCAGCCTCCTGAGTAGCTGGGATTACAGGCACGCGCCACCATGCCCAGCTGGTTTTTTGTATTTTTAGTAGAGATGGGGTTTCACTATGTTGACCAGGATGGTCTCGATCTCTTGACCTCGTGATCCACCCGCCTCGGCCTCCCAAAGTGCTGGGATTACAGGCTTGAGCCACCGCGCCCGGCCATACCCCAGGTTATTTTATAATATGTTTGTTTTCATACCTTCTCCTTTTACTAAACTCAAAACTCCTCGAGGGCAAGCACTTATTCCAGTTATTCCTTGTGGTTCCCTTGCTCAGCTTAGCTCATCGTGGGTGCTCAGGAAAAGTGGGATTAAATGAGGTGGGCATCTATCCATCAAACATCACACCTTGAGCGCCCTCTGTCTTACCAGGTACTGAGGAGCTATATGGTTAAAAAGATCAGGCTTTTGTCCTCATGAAATTTATAAACAAATTGAGGATGGGTTCATATTTTTCAGTTATACATTGCAGAAACCCAGCTCAAACTAGCTTAAGAAGTAAAAAAAGAATGTGGGTAGGGGGCAGAATTAATTTGTCCCAGGCAGATTACCTCCAACTTCAGGAATCACTGAAGCTAAGATCCAAGAGTTTCCAACAATGTCATTCTCAAAATTACATCTCTTTCTATAACTTACTCTTGGGAGGCTGCATTCTCAGGATTTTTTTTTTTCCATGTGAAAGTACTTCATAGCTCCATGTTTGCATCCATCACAGCAATTAGAGCTGCTTGTTCCAAGCTTTCCAGCAAAAGTAATGCCCAATGGTTCATCTGCCCTTCACAGAACCATTCACAGTGACTCTGATCGAAAAGGCCTAAATCACATGCCTGCCTCTGGATTTTAAGGTGGGGTTAACTCCATTCAAATCATATGGACTAAAAGTGAGGGAAGATGGTTCACCAGAGGAAAATAAAGTTACCATTACCAAAAGTGGGAGAGGATGTTGGACAGGCAAAAACCAACATGTCCTCCTAGAGGAGATGTCCTATACACCAATAATTATGGCAAGGCTAGGAGTCATGCCTGTCCTGAGAGCTTACAGTCAAAGATTAGATAGGAGAAATGGATCAGTTCAAGGACAGCTGTCCATGAACACCTGTTAGGGGAAAGCCTATGAACTAGGTCTTCTGGATAGGTAGACTTACGGTATGTGAAGATGAGAAAGCTTTTCAGATAATGTGGAAAGGCATGAACAGAGGCAGAGAGGCAGGGATGCTTTGGAGGTTTTCCAAGTTTGGTGGGAAATTTGGGGAATTAAAGCTGAAACATTGGTCAGGGGTTAGACCCATAAACAATCTAATAATGCCCTAATCCTTTATTCAGATGTCTTTCATTTATAATCTCAAAAAAGGTATACTAATTTTGGTGGGCACCAGGAGTAGGACAATTCTTCCCATATTATCAATTGCGTGTTACCCAGTACAAGAGACACCTGCTGCGACAGAGATCACTGTGCCCAGACAGAACAGTATGAGTAGCCCAGTATTCTGCCTTTTAGTCTAGGACTGTGCTCCTCCTTCCCACAAATCCCCTCTCCTCCACAAAGAGTGAAAATGAAGTCTGAGGTTCAAAGCCACCCGGACAGCAGCTGTGGCTCAGCCCCATGGCCAGCCTGAAGGGGCCTCTGGAGGAAGCTGTGGGAACTACGACCTAGGCAGAGAACAGGCATCTGACTTGCATAATGGTTAAGAGCAGACTCCAGAGTCAGACAGACCTGGCATTTATGATCAGTTTCATTGCACAATGTTACCTCAGACAAATTATTACTTCTCTGAGCCTCAGTTTCCTCAACTGTAGAACAAGGATAGTTAATAAGGTCTGAATGAGGTAATGCATATTAAGAAGTTAGCACAATATGGTGGGGCAAGGTGGCTTATGCCTATAATCCCAGCACTTTGGGAAGCTGAGACAGAATGATAACTTGAGGTCAGGATAACTTGAGGTCAGACAGAATGATCACTTTAGGTCAGGGGCATGGGCAACACGGTGAAACCCTGTCTCTATCAAAATACAAAAGTTAGCTGGACATGGTGGCGAATGTCTATAATACCAGCTACTAGGGAGGGTGAGGCAGGAGAATTGCTTGAACCCAGGAGGCAGAGGTTGCCATGAGCCAAGATCGTGCCACTCCACTCCAGCCTGGGCAACGGAGTGAGACTCTGTCTCAAAAAAAAAAAAAAAAAAAAAAGGAAGTTACCACATGTCTTTTTGTGTGCATTAAGTGGGATATTGAGGACATTACAGTGTGGTAGAGACCCTTCAGTCAGACCGACTTCTCAAGGTCGAATCCTGGTCCCAACACAATTACTGCATTTCACTGATTCTGTAAGGTACTTCCCACACCACCCACCACATATTTTAAACATCTCTGAAATCAGAATGCACCTCAGCATTGTAACATGGTTTAATTGTCACTTATTATCTCTTAGAGTATATGAGATAATAGCGGGTCTTGACACTTGATCTCTTATGTTAGGCAAATTACTTAATCTCTTGGTACCTCAGTTTCTTTCGTTGTAAAATGGGGATAACAATAGTCTCTATAAAGTTGTGAAGACTAACTTAGACTTGGCTTTGCGAGTTTCTGGCACATGATAGGGCTTAATAAATTCCATGTATTGGTACTATTTCTTTTATTATTATCTCAAACCAGCTAATTGGGATGGTGGGAGCTGCATGAGCTGAGTAGCTAGAGGCGGAAGAGGTGAAAGCTGCTATGGGAGGGGCGATGCTGGTTCTCAGATTCAAAAGGGGAGTGTGATGAACAGTAGCCAGGAAGCCAGACAAGTGTCTGATGCAGTACAAGGTTGATCAGGGCATATGGTTTTCAGGTGGGAACCATGTTAGGGTACCAAGGCTAGCTGCCCAGTGGGGATGGGTTGATGGGTTAAAAGGGATGGCTAGGTTGGGCTAGTTGGTCTATATATTCTCTTTGAACTTGCATGTTCACTGACTATAATAACTACTGTCTATTAAGTCTTTACTATGTGCCAGGGCACTGTACTTGATAAGTACTGTCTCACAGAAATCTGTTATCAACCATATGAGCTAGGTGATTTTATTAGAAAAATTTTATAAAAGAAACTGAGGTTCAGGCTGGGTGTAGTGGTTCATGTCTGTAATCCCAGCATTTTGGGAGGCCGAGGCAGGTGGATCATCTGAGGTCAGGAGTTTCAGACCAGCCCGGCCAACATAGCAAAACCCCATCTCTACTAAAATACAAAAATTAGCTAGGTGTAGTGGTGCATGCCTGTAATCCCAGTTACTCTGGAGGCTGAGGCAGGGAGAATTGCTTGAACTTGGGAGGTGGAGGTTGCAGTGAGCCAAGATCACGCCATTGCACTTTAACCTGGGGGACAGAGCAAGACTCTGACTCAAAAAACAAAAATGAAAAACAAACAAAAACAAACAAAAGAAATCGAGGCTCAAAGAGGTAAATTAACATGTTCAAAGTCATGTGGCTATTAAGTGGTAGGGCTGGAACTTGAATCCAGTTTTTTTGACTTTACATCTGGCACCTAAGTTCCTCTGCCACACTCTTGTACTCAGTTCTCCAGCATATCTCCGTGTATCCAGAAGGAATTTTTCTCTCTTTTTCCCCTTTCTCCTTCCTCCCCCACCCTACAAGTCTCCACCTCCCAAGTCCACAAATGCCAAGCTCACAAGTCATCTGTTTTGTCAAAATTCTGTTCCGATTTGATAAACGCTAGCTGGGCCAGCTCACTCAGCATGATTCAGCCGGAGAGAATAGCGAGGCTGCATGCTCGGCATGCCGACCGGCTGAGCTCAGGCAGGATGGGCGGCGTTCAGGAACCTCAGCCTGACAGATGGCTCCACTCGGCTGTCTCCATGGGCCTGATGCCAGGGGCAGCACTGGCTCTCAGCAGGAGGGAGGTCCTGTGAGTTTCACATGCATGGATGTGTGTGTGTGTGTGTGTGTTCGTATGGACCATACAGGAGTGAAGCTGTGTATGACCCAGAGTGGCCATTTGTATGTGGCCAGTTTGCCCATGTTTGTCTGTATGTGCGTGGATGAATGTGTGTTTGCATGACTGGCTGTGTGTTTGTGTGTGTGTTTGTGTGTATGCAGAAGTGTGTATGTGTGTTTGAGTTTTGAATTTGCATTCATGTAGGATGTGTGCTCGTGAGCATGAAAGAGAAAGCGGGCGGTGAGAGGTAGGGGGAGAAGGATTGTGGGCTTTAAAAGTTGAGAATGTTGAATTTCCCACTGGCAGTGGAGGGCTGCTGTAGGCCCCTCCCTCCAGCTCTCTCTCCTCATCACAGGACTGATTGACATCAGTCCCAGCAAAAGGTCATATCAAGCCATTGTGAAGTTTAGGCTCTGGCTACAATTTAGGTTTCCCAAACCAACTCTTTGGCTACAGATTTCCCCTAAGGTAGGGTTACTTAACCTGTTTGTGAATCTAGGGTCCCCCTGAAAATCTGGTGACCAGAATGAATCTTCCAGGAAAATGCCCTCAAAACACATAATTTCATATGCAATATTACGGAGTTCAAGGGGCTCTCCAAAGTCTATTCATTGACCTCAGGTAAGGAAACCAAGTATTATATAAATACTTATTGAATGGCTATGATACTGAGCCCTTGTTAGAGAGATAAGTACATAGAAGAAGAAGATGGCCACTGTTAAAAGACTACACAGTCTATCAGGAGGAATAGATGTAAATGCATAACTACAGGGCACTGTGACAAGTGCAGTAGCGGCTAGATGAAAGAACTGCCAGAGGTTGGGTAGAGTGTGGTTCATGCCTGTAATCTCAGTACTTTGGGAGGCCAAGGTGGGTGGATCACAAGGTCAGGAGTTCAAGACCAGCCTGACCAACATGGTGAAACCTTGTCTTTACTAAAAATACAAAAATTAGCTGGGTGTGATGGCAGGTGCCTGTAATCCCAGCTACTTGGGAGGCAGTGGAGGAGAATTGCTTGAACAGCAGAGGTTGCAGTGAGCCGAAATCATGCTGCCCTCACACTCCAGCCTAGGCAACAGAGTGAGACTCCATCTCAAAAAAAAAAAAAAAAAGAATTGCCAGAGCATCAGAGGAATAAGGGGAAGCACTTCTTGAGAGGTTCTGGGAGAAACTCATTGAAGAAGAGGACACATAAGCTATACATTGAAATAGGAGAAATCATTTATCAAACAGAGAAGATGCAGAAAGACTTACCAGGCAGAAAGAACAGCATGCACAAAGGCAGAAGAGGGTGCTGTATTTGGGAAATAATAAACATGAGATGAGCCAGGAGAAAGGCTGAAAGAGTTTAGAGGCGGACTGTGAAGGGCCTGGTTCACACTAAGCTAAAGGTTTTGGCTTTTATCCTGTAAGTAAAGGGGAACTATTGGAGCTCTTTAAACAAGAGAGTGACATGATTTAATTGATGTTTTGCAAAGACGACAATGCATCCAGTACTTACCTAGAGGCCTAATAAGTGGTTGTTGCAATATTTCAGGTAAGAGAAAATAAAGGTGTGAACAACAGGAATTTGTGGGAAACTAGGACATGGGCTTAAAGAAAAGAGATATTTAGGAGATAAACTAGTAAAAAATTAGGTGTCCTCATTAAATGTGTGGGTGTTAAGAAGAAAGATGGCCGAATGTGGTGGCTCATGCCTGTAATCCCAGCACTTTGGGAGGCCGAGGCGGGCAGACCACGAGGTCAAAAGATCAAGAACATCCTGGCCAACATGGTGAAACCCTGTCTCCACTAAAAATACAAAAATTAGCTGGGCGTGGTGGTGCGCACCTGTAGTCCCAGCTACTCAGGAGTCTGAGGCAAGAGAATTGCTTGAACCGAGGAAGTGGATGTAGCAGTAAGCTGAGATCGCATCACTGCATTCTAGCCAGGCAACAGAGCGAGACTCTCTCAAAAAAAAAAAAAAAAAAAAAAAGAAGAAGGAGGAATTGTTGAGCATAGTTTCTATGTTTCTAGCTTGAGAAGAAAGGTAGATGACAGTGCCATAGCACTGAGATGGAATCACAATGCAGTTTAGGTTCTTACGGGAAGATAATGAGTTATGTTTGAGACACAATGTGAGATTTCCAAGCAGAAATATATATCAAGCAATTGACTATATGGGTCTGGAGCATTCGGGAAAGAGATTTAGAAATATAAATTTGTGAGCCACAAGCAGACAACTGATGGGCAATAGATGAGATCACTAAGGGGAAATTTAGACATCCAGTGAGAAGAGAAGCAAGAAAGAAGTCAATATTTAAGGGGACATGGAGGAAGAGGAATTTGTAAAGGAGACTGTGAGAGAGGATTCTTAGGGTGTGAAAGGGTTGAAATAAAATCAGGAGAGATAACTCCTGGAAGCTAATATTGTACACAATTTTAAGAATAAGGAGGCCGGGAGCGGTGGCTCAAGCCTGTAATCCCAGGACTTTGGGAGGCCAAGGCGGGTGGATCACGAGGTCAAGAGATCGAGACCATTCTGGTCAACATAGTGAAACCCCGTCTCTACTAAAAATACAAAAATTAGCTGGGCATGGTGGCGTGTGCCTGTAATCCCAGCTACTCAGGAGGCTGAGGCAGGAGAATTGCCTGAACCCAGGAGGCAGAGGTTGCGGTGAGCCGAGATCGCGCCATTGCACTCCAGCCTGGGTAACAAGAGTGAAACTCCGTCTCAAAAAAAAAAAAAAAAAAAAAAAAAAAAGAATAAGGAGTAATAGCGTCAAAGGCTAAAAAGAGGCCAAGTAAGCAAAGAACCGATGTAAAAACCATACATAATCAAAAGAAAGAAAGAAGACTGGAAGGAAATATGAAATACACAAAACTTTAATTGGAGTTATCAGTATGGGGAATTATGGGAGTTATTACATTTATCATAGTTATTACTACTGGAGATTATGGGCGCTTTTATATTCTATTTTACAGTTGTTTATCTCAATGTTCCCAGACCACTCCAGTGCATGTGGACCAACTTTGAACAACGAGAGAGAATACCTGGAGAAATTTTAGAAAGCTATTAAAATAGAAAACTTTCTTCCAGCCAAGACAGACTAACAGACACTGGATTTAATCTCCTGCCTAAAACAATGATAAAGCAATAGGCTGGGCACGGTGGCTCATGCTTGCAATCCAATACTCAGGAGGCCAAGGCGGGTAGATCATCTGAGGTCAGGAGTTCGAGACCAGCCTGGCCAACATGGAGAAACCCCCTCTCTACTAAAAATTCAAAAATTAGTCCGGTGTGTTGACACATGCTTGTAATCCCAGCTACTTGGGAGGCTGAGGCAGGGGAATCGCTTGAACCCTGGAGGTAGAGGTTGCAGTGAGCCAAGAGAGTGCCACTGCACTCCAGCTTGGGTAACAGAGTAAGACTCTGTCACAAAAACAAAAAACAAAACAAAACTAATTATAAAGCAGTCGAAATATATAACATAACTGTTTCTGGTAGTGCAGGAAACTGATCCTTGAAAGAGACAGAGAAAAAAGTGAGTACTAATACTGCACAAGCTTACTATGTGGAGAGTTTCCAGGCTGTAGTGTATAGAATAGTAGCCTAGGCAGAGCTGGAAGATTCTCTGAGTTGAGGAGACAGCTGATTATCCAGGGAGGCCAAGATGGCTAGAATTCACAGGACAGAGCATCAGAGGGGAGAAAGTTGCACAGAGAGAACTCTAGAGATCTGCAAAGAGTTCTCACTAACTCTTCATCTGAGTACTGAAGATTGTATGCATATGAGGAAGCTACTAGAGGCTGGAGAAAGCATACTTCACAGAAGCAGGTAGAGCTCACACAAGGTTGGAAATTGTTCATATTCCTAACAACCAGGGTGAAGAAATCTCATGACATATTGAATATGGGAAAAATATCCAGAAGGATATTGCCTCATAATGGAGCCAAATTAGTCCTAGAATAGACTGTGCTCCCAAAGCTTCAAAGCAACCTCCAAGGCATCAAACTGTTTTTAAGCAAGTCAACTGTATCCTGAAACAAAGCTCAAAACAATTAAGGAATAAAAACATCTAGCACCCAACAATGTAAAGCTTACAATATTGGCAATGACTCAAACTTAGCAGACATGCAAAGAAGCAGGAAATTATGGTCCATAATGAGGAGAAAATCAATCAATAGAAGCAGGCCCATAATGACACAGATGATAGAATTAGAAGACAAGAATGATAAAACAGATTTTATAAATACATTTTACTTGTTTAAGAAGAGAGAGGAAAGCATGAGCATGTCCGAGAGAGAAGGAAGATGCAAAAAAGGCCTAAATCTAACTTAAAGAGATGAAAATTGCAATATTAAGATAAAAAATATACTGGATGGAACTAACAGATTAAATGCTGCAGAAGAAATATTAGTAATTTGAAGACATGGCCATAGAAACTAACCAAAATAAAACACAGGAAAAAAGATGTAAAAAAAGGAATGAGCATCAGTGAACTGTTAGTCCTCAATATATGTGTAATTGGAAATCCTACAGGAAAGGACAGGGAGAAGACAGAAGAAATTCATCAAGAAACAATGGCCCCAAAATTTCCAAATTTAATAAAAATTGGAAACCCACAGATCTAAAAAGCTCCATGAATTCCAAGCAGAAGAAACATGTAGACAACACACTAAGGCACACCATAATCAACTTACTTAAAACAAGTGACAAAGAGAAAATCTTCAAACAGCTAAGAAAAAAAAGATGCAGGGCCGGGCGCAGTGGCTCACACCTGTAATCCCAGCACTTTGGGAAGCCGAGGCGAGTGGATCACGAGGTCAAGGGATTGAGACCATCCTGGTCAACATGGTGAAACCCCATCTCTACTAAAAATACAAAAAATTAGCTGGGCATGGTGGTGCGTGCCTATAATCCCAGCTACTCAGGAGGCTGAGGCAGGAGAATTGCCTGAACCCAGGAGGCAGAGGTTGCAGTGAGCCGAGATTGCGCCATTGCACTCCAGCCTGGGTAACGAGAGAAACTCTGTCTCAAAAAAAAAAAAAAAAAAAAAAAAAAAAGGCCGGGCGCGGTGGCTCACGCCTGTAATCCCAACACTTTGGGAGGCTGAGGTGGGTGGATCACGAGGTCTAGAGATCGAGACCATCCTGGTCAACATGGTGAAACCCCGTCTCTACTAAAAATACAAAAAATTAGCTGGGCATGGTGGTGCATGCCTGTAATCCCAGCTACTCAGGAGGCTGAGGCAGGAGAATTGCCTGAACCCAGGAGGCAGAGGTTGTGGTGAGCCGAGATCGCGCCATTGCACTCCAGCCTGGGTAACAAGAGTGAAACTCTGTCTCAAAAAAGAAAAAAAAGAAAAAAAGATGTAGCAGAGAGGAGCAAATTGACATGGAATGTTGAGGCAGGAGGATCACTTGACTTCAGAAGTTTGGGGCTGTAGTGTGCTATGATCACACCTCTGAATAGCCACTGTACTCTAGCCTGGGGAACAAAGACCTTGTCACTGAAGGAAAAAAAAAAAAAGATATCAGACTTCTCATCTGAAATTATGCAAGCCAGAATAGAGTAGTGCAACATTTTTTATGTGCTAAAAGAAAAAACTGCCAACCTTGAATTCCATACCTAACAAAAATGTCTTTCAAAACCAAAGGCAATCGGTTGGGCACGGTGACTCACACCTGTAATCCCAAGAGGCCAAGGCAGGTGGATCACTTGAGGTCAGGAGTTCAAGACCAGCCTGACCAACATGTTGAAACCTCATCTCTACTAAAAATACAAAAATTAGCCCGGCATGGTGGCATCCACCCATAATCCCACCTACTCGGGAGGCTGAGGCAGGAGAATCACTTGAACCTGGGAAGCAGAGGTTGCAGTGAGCTGAGATCATGCCACTGCACTCCAGTCTGGGTGGCAATGTGAGACTCCCTCTTGGAAAATAAATAAATAAATAAAGTCAATCAAACTTATTATGAAGTCATAGTAATCAAGAAAGTGGTATTGGAAGAAAGATACATATACAGATTAATGGAACATAATTGTCCAGAAATAAAACTTTACATTTATGGTCACTTGATTTAGACAAAGGAGCAATGATGACTCAATGAGGGAAAGAATAGTCTTTTCAACCAATGGTGCTGGGAAAATTAAATATCCATATGCAAAAAAGTGAACTCAAACCCTTACCTTACACCATATACAAAAATTAATTCAAAATGGATTATAGACCTAGACATTAGATAAGAAAACATAGGAGAAAAAAGACTTCATGGCCTTTGGTTGAGCAAAGAATTTTAAGACATGACACTAAAAGCACAAGCCATAAATGAAAATTTTGATAAATTGGACTTTACCAAAAAGAAAAACTTTTGCATTCAAAAGATACCATTAAGGAAATGAAAACAGAAGGGGTTCCAAGATGGCCGAATAGAGGCAGCTCCGGAATGCAATTCCCAGTGAGAGAGACACAGAAGCCGAGTGGTCTGTGCAGTTCCAAAAGAGGTACTAGGTTTATTTTGTGGGTCTGGTTGGACAGTGGGTACAACCCATAGAGGGTAAGTTGAGGCAGGGTGGGGCACTGCTCCACCTGGGAGGTACGTGCAACCTACTGGATGATCAGGGCTCTCCCCTTCTGGGACTCTGGTTCAGATACTGCACTTCACACAAACCCTCTACAACCCACAGAACAGGAGATCTTTGCCAGGCTCCAAAGTGCCCAGAAGCTGCCTGAACAGGGCTGAGCAGCAACTCTGGCTGGTGCCAGGGATTGTTGGCATAGATGGGTGGAAGAACTGGCTGACGCCAAGAAAGCCTGCAGGATGGAGCAACCCACCCTCCCCCCCCACCAATAAGAAGGGGAACTGAAAGCAGGGAATCAGGCCATATGGCTGGGCAGGGGTGAGTGCCTCCCCCACAAAGACCAGCAGGCTGAAGCCCTCTCACGTGAGAGTTTTGCAGTCAGCGCATCAGTTACAGCACGACCAGGAATGAACAATTGAGCTCAGTGGGGTGAAGGGCAGCTGCCATTGCAGAGGTGGGCTTAATCTTCCTGAGTAAACTAAAGATGCAGGAAATAAATGCAGCAGCTCCACTGAATCATTGGCAGCCCAACAGCACCTCTGTAGGCAGACAAAGGAAAGGCCGTCTTCCCAAGCAGCTACCTGAGATCAAAGCTAGATAAATCCAAGAAGATGGGAAGAAACTAGTGCAAAAAGGATGAAACCATCAAAGACCAGAATGCCTCTCCCTCACCAAGGGATCAAACTCCTCATCAGCAAGGGAACAAAACAGGATGGAGAATGAATTTGATGAATTGATGGAAGCAGGCTTCAGAAGGTGGGTAATAACAAACTTCTCTGAGCTAAAGGAACATGTTCTAACCCAATGCAAAGAAACTGAAAACCTTGAAAAAAGGTTAGATGAAATGCTAACTAGAATAAACAGCTTAGAGAAGAACATAAACAACTTGATGGAGCTCAAAAACACAGCACAAGAACTTCAAAAAGCATATACAAGTTTCAATAGCCAAATCAATCAAGAAGAAAGGATATCAGAAATTGAAGATCAACTCAATGAAAAGGCAAAAGAAGGCAAGAAAAGAGAAAAAAGAGTAAAAAGAAGTGAAAAAAGAGTAAAAAGAAATGAACAAAGCCTCCAAGAAATATGGGGCTATGTGAAAAGACCTAACCTACACTTGATTGGTGTACCAGAAGATGACAGGGAGAATGAATCCAAGATGGAAAACACTCTTCAGGGTATTATCCAGGATAACTTCCCCAACCTACCAAGGCAGGCCAACACTGAAATACAGAAATAGAACACCACGAAGATACTCCTCAAGAAGAGCAAACCCAAGGCACATAATTGTCAGATTCACCAGGGTTGAAACAAAGGAAAAAATGCTAAAGGCAGTCAGAGAGAAAAGTCAGGTCACCCACAAGGGAAGCCCATCAGACTCACAGTGGATCTTTCGGCAGAAATCCTATAAGCCAGAAGAGAGTGGGGGCCAATATTCAACATCCTTAAAGAAAAGAACTTTCAACCCAGAATTTCATATCCAGCCAAACTAAGCTTCATAAGTGAAGGAGAAATAAAATCCTTTATGGACAAGAAATTGTGGAGAGATTTCATTGCCAACAGACCTGCCTTACAAGAGCTCCTGAAGGAAGTACTAAACACAGAAAGGAACAACCAGTACCAACCACTGCAAGAAAGAAACAAATGGTATAGACCAATGATGCAATGAAGAAATTGCACCAACCAAAGGGCAAAAGAACCAACCAGTAACAAAATGGCAGGATCAAATTCACACATAACAATATTAACATTAAATGTAAACGGACTAAATGCCCCAATCAAAAGACACAGACTGGCAGAGGCAGACTGGATAAAAAGTTAAGAACCATTGGTTTGCTGTATTCAGGAGACCCATCTCACATGCAAAGACACACATAGACTCAAAATAAAGGGATGGAAGATTTACGAAGCAAATAGAGAGCAAAAAAAAAAGCAGGAGTTGCAATCCTAGTCACTGATAAAACAGACTTTAAACCAACAAAAATCAAAAGAGACAAAGAAGATCATTACATAATGGTAAAAGGATCAATACAACAAGAAGAGCTAACTATCCTAACTATATATGCACCCAATACAGGAGCAGCCAGATGCATAAAGCAAGTTCTTAATGACCTACAAAGAGACTTAGACTCCCACACAGTAATAGTGGGAGACTTTAACACTCCACTGTCAATATTAGACAGATCAATGAGACAGAAAGTCAACAAGGATATCCGGGACTTCAATGCAGATCTGGATCAAGAGAGCCCAATAGACATCTACAGAATTCTCCACCCCAAATCCACAGAATATACATTCTTCTCAGCACCACGTCGCACTTACTCTAAAATTGACCATGTAATAGGAAGTCAATCACACCTCAGCAATTGCAAAAGAAACAAAATCATAACAGTCTCTCAGACCACAGTGCAATCAAATTAGAATTCAGGATTAAGAAACTAACTCAAAACTGCACAACTTCATGGAAACTGAACAACTGGCTCCTGAATGTTGACTGGATAAACAGTGAAATGAAGGCAGACATAAAGATGTTCTTCAAAACCAACAAGCATTAAGACGGGATGTACCAGAATCTCTGAAACACATTTAAAGCAGTGAAATTTATAGCAATAAATACCCATATGAGCCAGGCGCGGTGGCTCAAGCCTGTAATCCCAGCACTTTGGGAGGCCGAGGCGGGTGGATCACAAAGTCAAGAAATCGAGATCATCCTGGTCAACATGGTGAAACCCTGTCTCTACTAAAAATACAAAAAATTAGCTGGGCATGGTGGCGTGTGCCTGTAATCCCAGCTACTCAGGAGGCTGAGGCAGGAGAATTGCCTGAACCCAGGAGGCAGAGGTTGCGGTGAGCCAAGATCGCGCCATTGCACTCCAGCCTGGGTAACAAGAGCGAAACTCCGTCTAAAAAAAAAAAAAAAAATACCCATATGAGAAGTGAGCAAAGATCTAAAATCAACACCCTATCATCAAAATAAAAAGAGCTAAGGAGCAAGACCAAAACAACTCAAAAGCTAGCAGAAGTCAAGAAATAATCAAGATCAGAGCAGAACTGAAGGAGATAGAGACACAAAAAAAACTCTTCAAGGGCCGGGCGCGGTGGCTCACGCCTGTAGTCCCAGCACTTTGGGAGTCCGAGGCAGGTGGATCACGAGGTCAAGAGATCGAGACCATCTTGGCCAACATGGTGAAACCCCGTCTCTACTAAAAATACAAAAAATATTAGCCGGACGTGGTGGCACATGCCTGTAATCCCAGCTACGTGGGAGGCTGAGACAGGAGAATTGCTTGAACGCAAGATGCGGAGGTTGCGGTGAGCCGAGAATGTGCCATTGCACTCCAGCCTGGGCAACAAGAGCGAAACTCCGTCTCAAAAAAAAAAAAAAAAAAAAAAAAACTCTTCAAAAAAATCAACAAATCCAGGGCTGGTTTTTTGAAAAGATCAACAAAATAGACAGACTGCTTAATAAAAAAGACAGCCAGATTAATAAAAAAGAAAAGAGAGAAGAATCAAATTGATGCAATAAAAAACAATAAAGGGGATATCACCATCAATTCCACAGAAATACAATCAGAGATTTAATACAAACAACTCTATGCACACAAACCAGTATATCTGGAAGAAATGAATAAATTCATGGACACTTGCACTCTCCCAAGACTAAACCAGGAAGATGTTGAAACCCTGATAGACCAATAACAAGGGCTGAAGTTGAGGCAGCAATTAATAGCCTACCAACCAAAAAAAGTCCAGGTCCAGACAGGTTTACAGCCAAATTCTACCAGATTTACAAAGCGGAGCTAGTACCATTCCTTCTGAAACTATTCCAAACAATACAAAAAGAGGGAATCCTCCCTAATTCATTTTATGAGACCAACATCATCCTGATACCAAAACCTGGCAGAGACTCAACAAAAAAAGAAAACTTCAGGCCAACATCCATGAGGAACATCAATGCAAAAATCTTCAATAAAATACTGGCAAACCAAATGCAGCAGCACATCAAAAAGCTTATTCATCACAATCAAGTAGGCTTCATCCCGGGGATGCAAGGCTGGTTCAATATATGCAAGTCTATAAATGTAATCCATCACATAAACAGAACCAAAGACAAAAACCATATGATTATCTCAATAGATGCAGAGAAGGCCTTCAACAAAATTCAGCAGCCTTTTATGCTAAAAACTAAACTAGGTATCAGTAGAATGTATCACAAAATATTAAAAGCTATTTATGACAAACCCACAGCCAATATCATTCTGAACAGGCAAAAACTGGAAGCACTCCCTTTGAAATCTGGCACTAGACAAGGATGCCCTCCCTCACCACTCCTATTCAATATAGGATTGGAAGTTCTAGCCAGAGCAATCAAGCAAGAAAAAGAAATTAAGGGTATTCAATTAGGAAAGGACGAAGTCAAATTGTCTCTATTTGCAGATGACATGGCATATTTAGAAGACCCCATCGCTTCAGCCCCAAATCTCTTGAAACTGATAAGCAACTTCAACAGAGTCTCACAATACAAAATCAATGTGCAAAAATCACGAGCATTCCTATACACCAATAAGACTAACAGAGAGCCAAATCAAGACCAAACTCCCATTCACAATTGCTACAAAGAGAATAAAATGAAAAATAAATGAACAAAGCCTCCAAGAAATATGGGATTATGTGAAAAGACCTAATCTATGCTTGACTGGTGTACCAGAAGATGATGGGGAGAATGAATCCAAGCTGGAATGGTGGGGCATGCCTGTAATCAAAAAGGTAAGCACAGGCCAGACATGGTGTCTCAGGCTTATGATCCCAGCACTCTGGAAGGCCATGGCAGGAGGACCACTTGAGGTCAGGAGTTTGAGACTAGCCTGGGCAACATCATGAGAACTTGCCTCTATTTAAAAAAAAAAAAAAAAAGGCACAACTCAGTACTACAAGCCAGCAATTGAATTTCTATAAATCTAACCAAAATAAATGAAAACATATATCTACCTTATGATATATATGCAAATGTTTATAGCAGTATTGTTCATAATAGTCCCCCACAAAAACAGAAACAAATTAAGTGTTCATCAATTGGTGAATGGATAAGCCAAATGTGATATATCTATAAATGGAATGTTATTTAATAATTAAAAGGAAAAAACTACTGATGCATACCACAATATTGGTCAAAACTGAAACATGATGCTGAGTGAAAGAAGCCAGGAGCAAAAATATTAGAATTATGATCCTATTTATATAAAATCTGACAGCAAAAAGAAATTTAGAGAGACAGAAAGCAGGTTAAGTGGTTGCTTGGGTTGGGGTAGAAGTGAAGATTAATTATTATATGCACATCAGGAAACGTTTTGGGTGATGAAAAAGTTCTAACACTGGATTGTGATGACAGTCGCACAACTCTATTAATTTACTAAATAACTGAACTTATAAATTTATAATGAGTAAATTTTACAATATGTAAATTATACCTTAATACGGCTGTTTAACAGAAAACATAGGAATGTTTGGGACATTTTAAAAAATATTTTGGGACATTTTTTAA
The DNA here is from genome assembly GCF_048565385.1 of Saimiri boliviensis. NCBI lineage: Eukaryota > Metazoa > Chordata > Mammalia > Primates > Cebidae > Saimiri > Saimiri boliviensis. The sequence goes on from NC_133454.1 coordinate 84,116,720, forward strand.
AAACAGTAAAAAATTAATCCCCAGCAAAATAGCAGTATAAGAAAAGTTCAAGGAAATACTCCAATCAAAATGAAAATCATGCCAAACAGAAATCTAGATCTATGCAAAGAAGCAAAGCACTACAGATAAAAATATATGGGTTTACTATTTATTGCTGTATAAAATTATTCCAAAACTTGATGGCTTAAAACAACAAATATTTATTATCTCATATGGGTCAGTCTTAGGAGACAATTTTCCATGGCATTTCTGCATATCTTGTATCATCTTTGTTCTAAACTATTTTTTAAGGGATGTTTGTTTAGTAAACAGCCTTGGAAGATGGAAAAATGTCTCTCTCCAAGGCAAAGGGCTGATCTGTTTCCTGATTCATCCTGTAAAGATAATGTCTTCCTCTGCAGTGAAGGTTGGGCAGGTTTGTTTGCAGACTTCTTTTAACCATATACTATGAATGTAAAAATTGACCTCACAGTGTTTTCTCTTGTATGGCCCAAACACACGCTTAAATATCTACAGCTACAAATATTCCTGGAGCTATGATATGCTCCAGGAAATACCTATACCAGGAGGTGGTTGGAGAAAGCGGGGGATGGGGAGGTGAGAGGAGAAGAAACATGGAAAAGATTGTATAGTGGGAATAGAGTGAAGACTGGAGGAGAGAACTTCACAAAAGAAAACTGTAACACATGGCAACATATGGTTCAATAGAAGTGCTCTGGTTTGCAGAACAGTGGCTAACTCAGCAGATGAACCAGAGCTTCCTGCCCTTTGCAGATGGCATGAAGATAAGAGTTTGCCAAACAATTAAGATGGGCCCTTGATTGAGCAGAGAAACCACAACATGGGACACACAGGGCTACTCTATTGCCCCACTGTCATTCAAGCTTAAAGGAGACACATCTACAGACAGGGCTTGAGCCTCATAATGGTGAGAAGTTCCTTGGGTGTCTCAATGGCCTGGAGATGAAATTCCCAAGAAGGCAGAAAACAGAGGTGGTTTTATTATTTTTTAATTATAATTATAAAAGTAATGCATGCTTATTGTAAAAATTCAAACAGTACAGAGGACATAAAGGAGTAAAAACCCTCTCCCTGCCAATTTCACTCCTGAGGGATACCTATCAGCAGTTTCTTGTGCATGCTTCTATGCATTTTCACTTTTATTTATTGTTTCTCAAAGTAATATATGCACAAGCCTTTTAAAAAGAAAGTCACATAAACACAAGGCTTGTAACAAAAAACAGTAATCCCTGTCCTGCCTCCCCTCCCCATTTCCCCAAGTCCTTTTTCTCCAAGGTAACCATTTTAGACTTTTTAAAAATAGCCTAATCTTGGAAGTGACATTTTACAGGTTTCTTCTGGCATTTATATATCTCTGCTTTTCCTAAATAATATGCTGCTAATGCTAATTTTTGATTAATCCATTTCAGACATATGTAATGACTTCTTTTATAATGCATTCAAGATTTAGCTCTCTTACACTGCTGTCCTATCTGCTTCTTCTCCCCTATACTCCCAACAGAATTGTACCACAATTTTTTTTTTTGCTAAATCAGCATTTAGTATTTCATTATTTGCCTTACAACTATTTACTTATTATGTTATTATAGGTACACTAAGAATATATTTCTTTTTTTGTTTTTTTTTTGAGACAGGGTCTCACTCTGTCACCCAGGCTGGAACACAGTGGCATAATTTGTCTCACTGTAGTCTCCATACCCCTGGCACAAGCAATTCTTCGACCTCAGCCTCCGGAGTAGCTGGGACTACAAGTGCATACCATGATGTGTGGCTAATTTTTGTATTTTTTGTAGAGACAGGGCCTCACTGTGTTGTCCAGGTTGGTCTTGAACTCCTAGCCTCAATCCACCCTCCTGCCTCAGCCTCCCAAAGTGCAGGGATTACAAATGTAAGCCACCATGCCCTGCTCAAAATTACACTTATTTTCCTACTTTTGCATTTCTTAAATCTAGTAATTGCCTTGGTTTTTCACCTGCATAATTTTCTTTGTAATTATTACCTATAGTTAATTCTTCTGACACTACAATAATCTTTCACTACGGTTTTCATTTAGTCAATTGCATCAGGTAATCTGTATGTTCCCATTTTTCTCTTGAAAAATTGAAAATGAAAAAAAAAATTGAAAATGAATTTCCTAGAGACTCATTTTCTTTTTTCTTTTTCTTTTTTTTTTTTGAGACGGAGTTTTGCTTGTTACCCAGGCTGGAGTGCAATGGCGTGATCTTGGCTCACCGCAACCTCCGCCTCCTGGGTTCAGGCAATTCTCCTGCCTCAGCCTCCTGAGTAGCTGGAATTACAGGCACGGGCCACCATGCCCAGCTAATTTTTTGTATTTTTAGTAGAGATGGGGTTTCACCATGTTGACCAGGATGGTTTCGATCTCTTGACCTCGTGATCCACCTGCCTCGGCTTCCCAAAGTGCTGGGATTACAGGCTTGAGCCACCGCGCCTGGCCTTCATTTTCTTAACTGATTGCACCCTAGCCTTTCTGCTTAGCTGTCTTCTCAGCACTTTTTCCCCCCGTCATCCTGAGAATTCTCTTTTGCCTTTTTCTGAGTTGGAGTCCCTGTTGCCTAGAATTTGTATCTTCCTCTTTATCAGTTTGCACCATTGTTTAGGAGGTATCTATTCCAGTAGCTTCATCAGTTTTAACCTGATTACTTTCCTCAATGAACCTCTCTTCAATCACCTTACTCTTTGGCCTGGTTATGCTCTACACATGGTGCAATGCTGTGATTCTAGAATCTCTACTCATTGTCACTCTTCAGGTGCTCTTCATATCCTTCCTTGCTGGATCTTGTTTTCTTTGTTTACTCCTATATTGTGGTTTATACTTCAGACATTGCATGTCTGTAAATTTCTTCAGTCTATCTTCACACTTGATTACAGTCTGGCAAAGTACAGAATTCTTATGAAGTATTTGCTTGCAGAATTTTTAAGACATTGCTCCATTCCCTTCTTGATTCCAATGTTGTTATGAATCCTGAAGACGTTTTGATTCCTGATTGTATATAACCCATTGTTTCTTTTTGGAAGTTTTTAGGGTCGTCTCTTTTTTACTTATTTATGTTTAGAGACAGGGTCTCACTCTGTTACCCAGGCTGAAGTGCAGTGGCAGGATCATAGCTCACTGAAGCCTGGCCCTAGTGAGCTTAAGCAATCCTCCTGCCTCAGCCTCCTGAGTAGCTTGGACTACAGGCATACACCACCACACCTGGCTAAATTTTTAATTTATTGTAGACATAAGGTCTTGCTATGTCGCCCAGACTGATCTCTTAACTCCTGGCCTCAAGTAATCCTCTTGCCTGAGCCTCCCAAAATGTTTGGATTACAGGTATGAGCCACCATACCCTGCTAGAATCTTCTCTGTCTTCAGTGTTCTGAAGTTAACAGAAGTGTTCGGAATTTCACCAAGTGCTGAGATATGAATATATTTTCATTCATTGTGCTGGGCAACTAGAAGATAAAATGCTCTCCACAACTGGTTGAGCAAGTGAAGAGATCTTGGGAGGTCACATACCAGCTAATTTACACTTTGGTTCACAGTGAGATACTAATCACCTCATTCTGCCTAACTGCAAAGTTCCCGGGAAATGGGCAGAGCAGAATAGAATATTTGGTGAACATCACTATCTCTGACATAGGAAGAGCAGACTACACAAATTTTGTTATAAAGGGAAGAAGAGAGATAAGGTAGTAACTAGGGTGACAGGGGGTGAGTGATTTTGTTTTTTGTTTTTCTAATGAGAAGGGAATTGTGTGTGTTTAGAGGAGAGGGAGTGGCTAAGCAAGGAGCATAGTATTGGTCTTGGAGAAGGTGGAAGAATGATGAGCCTTAGAAAGGAGATTCTGATCTTCTTTCTCTGAGATGGGCAGGAAGGAAGTGAAGGAAGTACAGTTAGCTAAATTTGTAGGTGTAGAAGCAGGAAATTGAAGTTCACATCTGATATTTTAAATTTCCTAAGAAGTAGGAAGCAAGTCAATTGCCAAAATTGGTAGTAGTGGTGGTGTGGTGGGGAAGGGACCAGGTTATGGGCCTTTGGGAGTTTGGACAAGGTTCTTGAATCTATCTGCAGTAAGCCATCTGCCTTCAGATGGATAACTATTAATAATAGCTTCCCATCTGGTTTACTTACCTCATTAAGCCCTTTCAACATACTACAAACAGGTTGACCTTTTTAAAAAGACAAGACATACCAGATCATGCCACCCTCTGCATGAAACCATACACTTGTTCAAAATCCTTGAAATGACCCAGAGATTTGGTTCACATTGTCTTTTCAGCCTTGCCTTCAACCCTCCATACACTCTAACAGGAACCCTTTTCATTTTCTTCCTCCTTTCCTCCTTGAGGCCTTCACAGATACTCTTCCTTACACCAGGAGAATCCTTCCATTTCACTCCTACTCCTTTCACTTGGCTAATTTAAACCCTTTTTCTTTTTTTTGAGACGGAGTTTAATTCTTGTTGCCCAGGCTGGAGTGCAGTGGTGTGATCTCGGCTCACCGCAACCTCTGCCTCCTGGGTTCAAGGGATTCTCCCGCTTCAGCCTCCCAAGTAGCTGGGATTATAGGCATGAACCATCATCCCTGGCTAATTTTGTATTTTTAGTTGAGACGGGGTTTCTCCATGTTGGTCAGGCTGGTCTCGAACTCCTGACCTCAGGTCATCCACCCACCTCTCCCTCCTAAAGTGTTGGGATTACAGGTGTGAGCTACTGCACCTGGTCTAACCCTTTTCTTTAGGTCTCAAATTAAATGTCACTTTCTCAGAATGGTCTTCCCTGATTCTTCAGTCTAGGTTAGGTCTTCCTATTGTATGTTCTCATGATACTTGGGAGTTTTTTCCTTGGTAGCACTCTTCACAGTTGTAATTATAGTTGGCCCTTGAACAACATGGGATCGAACTGCATGGGTCCACGTTTACATAAATTTTCTTCTGCCTCTGCTACCCCTGAGACAGCAAGACAAATCCCCCCTCTTCTTCCTCCTGCTCAGGCTACTCAACATGAAGACAACAAGGATAAACACCTTTATGATGATTCATTTCCACTTAATAAATAGTAAATATATTTTCTCTTCCCTGTGATTTTCTTTTTGTTTGAGACGGAGTCTCACTCTGTCACCCAGCCTCGAGAGGCGTGATCTTGGCTCACGGCAACCTCCGCCTCTCGGGTTCAAGCCATTCTCCTGCCTCAGCCTCCCAAGTAGCTGGGACTACAGGCACGTGCCACCAAGCCTGGCTAATTTTTTTGTATTTTTAGTAGAGATGGGGTTTCACCATGTTTGTCAGGATGGTCTCGAACTCCTGACCTCAAATATCCACCCACTTCAGCCTCTCAAAGTGCTGGGATTATAGGTATGAGCCACCGCCCCGGCCCCCTGTGATTTTCTTAACATTTTCTCTTCTCTAGCTTACTTTATTGTAAGAATATAGTATATAATTCGTATAACATACAAAATATGTGTGCATCAACTATGTTACCAATAAGATCAACAGTAGGCTATTAGTAGTTATATTTTTGTGGAGTCAAAAGCTATACATGGATTTTCAACTGTGCAGGGGGTCAATGCCTTAACCCCCATGTTGTTCAAGGGTCAACTGTATATGTTTGTATATAGTGAACAAGGAAGGGGTCTGTCTTCCACTAGATCATAATTCCATGAAGGTAGGCACTGTGTCTGTTTGGTCTACTGTTATAAGTTTAACATGTAGCACATTGCCTGGCATGTAACAGATGGCAAATAAATAGCTGTTAAATGAATAGGTTAATAAATTTTGTTAATTAATCCATATCTATTGTGAAGAGACAATCAAGGTCACAATTCTTATGAGAGCCCAGTCAAGAATGGAGACCACAGCACTGCTGCAGAGTCAGTCTGCAGGGTTATGTTCAGCAGCTTCATTATGGGGGTGAAGAAGGCAGATAGTCAAACTGATGCAAGGTTGAGAGTTTTCAGAGTGGATGTGGAAGAAAGAAGACAATGTTGGTCTTCATGTGGCACTAGAAGGTCTAGGCAGAATAGGGAAGGGAAATATCCAGAGGAATGATTAACCTGGTGGAAAATAGTGAGGACAAAGACCTGGTGGAGTCCAGGATATGAAGGAGAATGTGTGATGGGAGTAAGAGTGAGAGAGCTAGGGAGCCAGGGAGCCAGGAGGTGATAGTCAGAGATTTAGTACTCCAGACCTGAAGATCTCAAAAGTGGAGCAGTGCCAGGTCATTAGAGGATCCAAGACATAATCATGGAAATGAATGACTGGAGTGGCTGTGAGGTGGTGGTTACTGTTGCCAGAAATAAGGAATATGGAGGCTAGGATGTTAAGTGGTTCCATATAGTGAAGTTACCTAGGTGAAAGCAAGACTTAAAGTGAAGAAGACTGTGTGTCAAGTACCAAAATCTTTAAGGACTGAAGTGGTCTGAGGATGACTCCTATGAACATAGCAAAAAAGATAGCATGAGCCTCAAACACAGGCCTTCCTCTCGTTCCTTCCATTCTTGCATCAGTCATTCAACAGTCAAAGTTCCAGGACAGAGGGTCTGATAGGCTGAGCTGGATGGTATAAGCCTCAAAGGAGAAGAATTTTGCAAGTGGGAGAAGTATGGTGGTAGGTTAGTGTCAATGGGGAATGATAAGACTGTCAGTGGAAGTCCCCAGTAGTATATGGAAGAAGTGAGAAAAGGCAGGGTCTAATCAAGAAGCTGGAAAAAGATATAAGGGAGGTATGGCATTGAGAAAGAGCTAGGTTTCCTTTAAGCAGGAGGCAGAAGAAGTAAACTGCCAAAAATTTAAAGTTTTTGGGGTAAAAAAAGGAGGGGTTTTTGCTTATTTGCCTATTTTTCAATGAATCAAGGATTGTTTCAGCAGTAAAAGTAACAACATGTAATAGAGGACAGGCCCTGGTCAGAGGTCAGGTTCCATTCCTGGCTTTATTACTTACTAGCCAAGCAACTTTAGCCAATTACTTTGTCTCTTTGAGTTCAGTTTTCCCATTTGTGAAACAGTAACCTAATAACTGGGTTACTTTGAGGATCAAATGAGATAATGGGTACAAAACTGCATTATAAACTGTAAAGTGTGGTCCCCACATGTTATCATTAATGTACAGTGAGTTCATGCTAGCATTTGGATCAATGTTCTTATTCCTGACTCAGTTTGGAACAGTCCTGGGAGGAACACAGGGCAAATACTAACTCTATTTTAGAGGTGAGACAAAGTACCATGCTAAATTGTGCTATGTTGTATGATGGTGGAATAGAGTGCTGTGTGAACACAGAAAAAGGAACAATTCAGAGCCTAAGTGAACTTTATAGTGGAAACGCCATTTGAGCTGGCCCTGAAGATTAAGTCAGAGAAAGGGAGAGCTATTCCACTCTCCTTAGTTAGTGGCAGAAATCTAAGAAGCCAGGACCACACACATGCGGTTAGGTGCTGCTTCCCAGTGCTCTTTGATTCTCCATGCCAGAGCATATTCTTTGTCTTTGCTAAGGACCTAGCTGCCATGGGAGCACCACCGTTCTTGCTTAGTCTCTGCAATTTGCTGTCAACAACTTACTGTCAGTTGCAAATGTACAGCTCAGATCCCCCATATATGCGGCATCACACTTCAGTTTCTGCCTCCAAGTGTCTTCCCAGTTGTCTGATGATGCCTGCTGTTGGCTGACTGCCATGCCTTATCTGGGAATCAATGAGACCAGTAGGTCAACTGTGAGCAGCTCTCCCAGGAAACCAGCAGGGTTTTAAAGGAATCGTGACTTGTCACATACACTGATTGTTTTGCACTTAAATGAGGTTGCTAGAGGTCCCACCATTCTATCCCCTTTCCCTATTTCCTTCAGTGACTTTGGAGAAAAGCCAAATCCTATTTGGTTTCCTTCTTCCTCAATCTCTTAGGTACCTAAAGTCTGACTGTTCCCTTCATACTTTTTCAAAGGGCACTGGTGGGGACCCAGTAACCCACCCATTCCTAAAAACTTGGTTACCCAGTGGTGGGTCATATTTCTGTTTAATAGCCTGGCATAATAATAACCATGGTATATCCATTTTACAGATGAACAAGCTAAACCTCAGAGAGGGTAAGAGGTGAGAGGCTCAGGGTAGGGAAGCCACCATGGAGAAAAACCGGAACAGGAGACAGGAATACAGCTTAAGGCAAGGCAACAATGACTATCTGTCAGTTTGGCTGCCCAGCATCCATTTCCCCACTTCCTGATAGTACCCTAATTTCTGCACACATATGTGCAGTCTTGGTGGGAGCGGACATTCAGAGGCATGTCTCCCACTGCAGTTAGGGAAAGGCTACAGAATTCTGACCTTTGAAGTTTAAGGGAAGTAGCAGAAGCTACCTCCCTGCTGAAACTAGTATGCAGCCTAGCCCATACTCCATGTTTAGCAAATGTCATTTCTGCTCAACACTTTTTTTTTTTTTTAGCACTTTCTTTACTCACCATTTGAGTGGTGTCAGGCAAGCTACCTAACATTCTTTGCCTCAGAAATGATGTGTGCATGCCGATGCAGTGGCTCACACCTATAATCCCAACACTTTGGGAGGCCAAGGTGGGTGGATTACTTGAGGTCAGGAGTTTGAGATTAGCCTGACCAACATGGTGAAACCCTGTCTCTACTAAAAATACAAAAATTAGCCAGGTGTGGTGGTATGTGCTTATAATCCTAGCTACTCAGGAGGCTGAGGCAGGAGAATCATTTGAACCAGGAAGGCAGAGGTTGCAGTGAGTTGAGATCGTGCCACTGCACTCCAGCCTGGGCAAGAGAGTTGACTCTGTCGTGGGAAAAGAAAGAAAGAAAGAAAGAATGTGTGTAAAATCACCACTGTTGTTAACATGCGTTGTGCTCAGTGGTTAGTTACTGCTCTGATTGTCATAATTATTCTTTAGTCCCCAGTGAATGGGTTGAATCAATTGCGGTATATCAGCATGACAGAAACTATTTAAAGTAATATGAAAGCAGACATTGACTTATTGAAACAGAAACTGGCTTACATGGTTGAATAAAAAGGTCATATTATGATCATACTTTGATTTAAAAGATATATATATAGGCCGGGCGTGGTGGCTCATGACCTTAATCCCAGCATTTTGAGAGGCTGAGGTGGGTGGATCACTTGAGGCCAGAAGTTTGAGACCAGCCTGGCCAACACGGTGAAACTGTCTCTAATAAAAACAGAAAAATTTGCTAGATGTGGTGGTTCACGCCTGTAATCCCAGCTACTTGGGAGGCTGAGGCAGGAGAATCACTTGAACCTGGGAGGTGGAGGTTGCAGTGAGCTGAGATTACACCACTACTTTCCAGCCTGGGCAACATAGCAAGACTCTATTTCAAAAAAAAAAAAAAAAAAAAAGAACAAAATACACCTGAAATCATATATCCCAAATTGTTAACCAGTTTTCAGTATTTATCTGATATTTTATTTTTGCCTTTCTTCATTTTCTATTTTCATTGAACAGACATTAGTTAGTAGTTACTAATTTTTAAGTTTAAAAAGGCCATCATTTAGTGGAGAATCAAGGCTTGATTTCAGCCAGGGGCAAATTCAAGCAGATAGCACAAGGCAGCCAGGTTCCACAAAATGGGGATGAAGTCAGAAGAGCAGTCACATCAGACATCTGGATGGATACTTTGGGTTTAAGAGGCAATCCTAGGCAGTGGCTAGATACCAGAATCCAACCCTCCAGGGGAGTTGGGGGCCAGAGCAACTCGGGTCCTTGTAAACTACTTTAATTCCTTGAAAACCTGTTTTAGCTACCCTCCCCTCTACCAGCCACTGTCTACCCCATTAGCCTAATTTATTTCCTTCCTAGGACTTACTCACTCTGAAAACACCTTATTTGGTTGTCGTCACAGGAATGTAAGCTCATGTGTGCAAAGATTTTGTCTGTCTTATTCATCATATACATGCTGTGACATGAAGAGTACCTGCATGAAGGAGGAGCTCAATTAAAAACAGAGAATTAACGTAAAATCAAAACCCACCAGGGAATAAAAATAAGCAGGGAAATTGAGGCAGAAATTCAGTTGTGCCTTTGGGATTCAGAAGTGTGAGGGGTCAGCAACTATGTGTTCACCTTTTGGGGTTGGATTCAAAGTGAGGAATATAAGCAAATACATACAATTTCAATGGTCTTTTTTCCTTTCAAAAAGCAGTTATCACATTTTTTTAAAATGGTGATGACACTTCCAGAAGAATATGACACAGTCTCTATGTATGAGCTTATTGGAAGTCTGGGCTATATGAGTAACTTCCTGAATGATGTGAAAAGTGATGAGGCTGTGGCATTCTGGAAAAACTTGATACAAACTGTACACTAAAGCAATTCCATGGAATGATATTTTAAAGTTTAAATGGCCACTTAGTCTAAAAGATTTTGGCTTGAAGTTAAATGAATATTTCTTATACACATCAAAATCCCTGGCATAACTGAGTTTTTCTGGGACACAAGGAAGCAGAGAACTCTTGAGTTTTATGTCAAACCTTTTGTGAATAAGCAAGTAGAAAAAATGAAAGGAAGAGAGGACAGCTGAGACTTTCATTCAACATCTTTTCTATGCCACACACTAACAAAAGCCATGATTTTTCTCATTTAATAACCCTATAAGGCAGGCACTATTTATTTCCACTTTCCAGAACAAAAAAATAAGGCTGAAACAGACTGACTTACCTAAGATCATAGTTAATAAATTACAGAGGAAAATCTAATTCCAGGTTTATTTTATTCTAGAGCCTGCATACTTTCTATTTACCACACTTGCCTCTCCAGCATTCCTGGAAATCCCCTTGATGAAATATATTGCTCATCTTAAAAAAAATAAAAAATTAAAAGGCAATAATATGGCCTAAAAGGAAGCAGGAAGTAATAGGAAATACTAAGTAATTCACAAACTATTAGGTTGAATCACATAAAATTGCTGATACTTGACTTTTTTCAACCCATAAAAGAAAGAATTTCATATCCTTCAACTTCGTAGTATGGTATTAGTTCTGTGGATAAAGATCACAATGACAAACCCTATTAATAACTACTCCATCACCCATCTGTACACACCTTTACTGATTAAATTTCATGTCACTTCAGTAGTGGCTTAAGACAGGAAGGGTTTTACATATGAAGAAGAGCACATTTGGTATCCCTATCCATTTTTCAGAGCAGCATTTCCTTTAGGAAAACATGTAACTTTGCTTAAAGGCTTCCACCTGTCCCTTACTCCCTCCCCCTTCCACGTCCCACTTTCCACATCATGTTCTGTCAAAATCACTTTTTTTTTCCTAAAAAGAGACAGGGTCTCCATCTGTTGCCGAGGCTGGAATGCAGTGGCACAATCATAGCTAAATGCAGCCTTGAACTCTTGGGCTCAAGTGATCCTCCCACTTCAGTCTATTGAGTAGCTGGGCCACCATGCTGGGTTGATTATTTTAGCTTTTGTAGCGACAGGCGTCTCACTATGTTGCCCAGGCTAGTCTCAAACTCCTGAGCTCAAGCAATACCCTCACCTTGGCCTCCCAAAATGCTAGGATTGTAGGCATGAACCACTGCACCCGGCCTGAAATTACTTAACTTTCGCTTCTACAGTTGGCTTCTAAGTGGTCTCCCACACTTCCAATCTATTCTCCAAAGGTTTTTTTCTAAATGCAAATCTGAGCTGGGCTCAGTGGCTCACACCTATAATCCCAGCACTCTGGGAGGGTGAAGCAGGAGAATCGCTTGAGACCAGATGTTCAAGACCAGCCTGGGCAACACAACAAGACCCCTATCTCTACAAAAAAGAAAAAATTGTAAAAATTAGCTAGGTGTGATGGCACATACACCTGAGTCCTAGCTACTTGGGAGGCTGAGGTGTGAGGATTGCTTGAGCTCAGGAGTTCAAGGTTACAGTGAACTAAGGTTATGCCATTCACTGCACTCCAGCCTGGGTGACAGAGCAAGACTCTGTGTTTTAAAAAACAAACAAGCAGGCCGGGCGTGGTGGCTCACGCCTGTATCCCACCCAGCACTGTGGAAGGCTGAGGTGGGTGGATCTTGAGATCAGGAGATTGAGACCTTTCTGGCTAACACAGTGAAACCCTGTCTCTACTAAAAGTACAAAAATTAACTGGGCGTGGTGATGTGTGCCTGTAGTCCCAGCTATTTAGGAGGCTTGAGGCAGGAGAATCGCTTGAACCCAGGAGGTGGAGGTTGCAATGAGCTGAGATTGCATCACTGCACTCTAGCCTGGGTGACAAGAGTTAGACTCCATCTCAAAAAAAACAAAAAAAAAGAAAAGAAAAGAAAGAAAGAAAAAAGGCAAATCTGTCACTTATGTGTTCAAATTTACCATCTTCAGCCTAATTGTATTGCCTCCCAAAAATGCTATGTTGAATAGAACCTACCTCTCTGTGTCATACACCTCTGTGACTTTATCCCACCTGTTTTGTGGCTGGAATGGTTTTATCACCCCTTTTCCCCATTCCTTACCTGACATTAAACAGGCAAATTTATGCTTTTCAAGGCTTAATTCAAATGCCACCTCTTTATGAAACCATGCCTGACTCTCCTCCGATAGCCACCAGTTTTCTTTGCTCTCACAGCATTTGGTACATTTTTCTATTTTAAGAAATTCAAACAGTACGCTGATTAGGTGTTTCTGTGCCCTTAAAATAGTCACCAAACTGTATCTTAGTCTTAGTAACATCTGGATATAGTGTAACACTAGACGTACAGCAGTTATTGCCACTCAGAACCCAAGGGTCCTTGGTACTAAGTCCCTATCTTTCATCTTAGTTTGGGGAATGAGGGAAAAAGTATATGGGTTGAGCGCCAAAAACAAGGGTGCACTCTCCCAGGGCGTTTCCAGAGTTCTTTTAAATTGAAGGGGACTACCTGAACTTGGATTTATATTTCCATTACAAAGGTTTATTTCATTAGGGTAAACAATGTCTATCAGCACTATATATGGATTATATAAGGACATTTGAATTTTATATTTTATACAAATATCTAGGATAGTAGTGGGGCACCTAAAAATCAAACTGTCCTTTGCTACAACCATGAAATACTGAGATATTTCATTCAATTTGATAAACAAGAAACAATTTGCTGGCTGAAAATATATGCATGCCATATAAAACCGCAAGGAGCACACATGGCCACAAAGACAAGCTGTTAGACCAAGAACATTCATTCAACCAAGTATTAATATTTCCATAATCATTCCTCAGTACTTTTAAAGTTTGGTAGCAGATATTAAAGTGTTAAAAACCTTTATAGGGAAGAAATAAAATTGACAAAACTTGTCCTACCAACTTGGGAAAAAGATCATCACTATCTGATTTTACCTGTGGGAACACATTTGTCTAGTTTGTGGAATACTCGTGTTCTGGCAGGAAAAGTTTGGAAAATATGCTCTTAGCCTAACAGAAAGCTGTCATACCTTTACTCAAAGCATGGGGTCACCAAAACAAAACAACAAAAAAAAGTATGACCTTAAACAACTTTGTGGAAAGAGAAAATTTTGATTACAATTCATTAAATTCACTTTTTTTAATGTCGTTGGGCTTTCAGAAATGGTTTGCTTGGCTCAGTAGAGGTCAGTAATTTTCCCAGACTCCTTGAGCCAGATAGGCATTTTCCCCACACCCTGACTGGTTAAGTCTTGTGTGGTAGGAGTCTGTCCCCACCCTTTTATAAGGGAATGCAGTGTTTACTCACAAGAGGATGCTCAGAAAAGGCTGAGGTTTCAGCCATTTTGAAGCCCAAGACGTCAAGATCACAGATCTAAAAATCACAAAAGCTGGAATCAGGAACTCCAGTCAACAAAATATCTTAGCTACACCCAGGAACAGGGTGGGTGGGATAGACAGCATTTGTTTTCAAGATGCACTGGAGATAAGACTGATGTGATATTTCAATTTCCTATTCACTTGGAGAGACAGGCAGTGTATCTACAACATATACTGATTCATCCTTTTTTTTTTTTTCTTTTGCGACAGAGTCTTGCCTTGTTGCCCAGACTGGAGTGCAATGCTACAACCTAGGCTTACCGCAACCTCCGCCTCCCAGGTTCAAGCTATTCTGCTGCCTCAGCCTCCAGAGTAGCTGGGATTACAGGTGCCTGCCATCACACCCAGCTAATTTTTTTTGTATTTTTAGTAGAGACGGGGTTTCACCATGTTGACCAGGCTGGTCACAAACTCCTGACCTCTGGTGATCCATCCACCTTGGCCTCCCAAAGTGCTGGGATTACAGGCGTGAACCACTGCCCCTGGCCCTGATTCATCTTACGTAGGAGACATTATCATAATGTAGGAGAGTGCTGTCTTTTTTCTCACCTAACATTATTTCCTAGGCACATGCCCATAGTGTGATTTAGTCCACACTCTAGTTACCTTTATGACCGTATGCATCATTCATTTGGTCACTCAACAAATATTTATTAAACATCTACTATCTACTGGGTACTCTGGTACAGACTATAGACACGCCACTATTGCTCATTTTGGAGCATCTTGACCATTTTTCATTTTTATTATTAAAAATATTACTAAATCTTTGGACTTTTTTTTTAAAATAGTATTAGCAGGGAAGAGTCTGACCAAGTCCAAAAACTGTACAGATACTGTTGTATGTGATCAATATTAAGGCATAGGCTTTAACTTTAAAATTATATGTGAAATTTATGGTTAGGCTACTGTAGTAGACCATGTTAAGGATGACAAGAGTCTAAACCAGGACAATGGCACTGGGAGTAGGGAAAGAAGATTAGAAAAATACTGAGGAAGGGAAAAAATGAGGCTTGGTGTTGGATGAGATATAGGAGTGAGGGCAGAGTTTTAAGGATGACTACTGGGTGTCTAGCATAAATGACCGGAGAACACAGTAGAGGAACAAATTAGGGGAACAAGATAAATTCCATTTCATTTTGATGTACCCGTTGGTAACATCCAGGTAGAGAGATCCCAGTTGATTTATAGAGCTTGTTGAAGAGGTAGCTGTAAAAACACAAGGCTTTCTTGCTCCTTGTTTATGGCAATAAGGATATTTTTTAAAAGATAAAAACAAAACCAAGAATAAAACAGAAGGCTTTTTAGTATAGATTTTTAAGCTAGAAACTCAGAAAGTCTGCTCTCTAAATTATTTCATTTTACAGATAAGGAGATAGGTCCATACAGGGACACCTGTCTGTTTTCACAAAGCTACTTAGTGAATTGAGAAAAGATTTAGAAAAATTGATTCAGGACTGTTTCAGTTCTCCATGCTGCATTCCATTTGTGTATCATGTTGGTTTTACAATTGTGATGGTTAATACTGAGTGTCAACTTGATTGAATGATGCGAAGTATTGATTCTGGGTGTGTCTGTGAGGGTGCTGCCAAAGGAGATTAACATTTGAGTCAGTGGGTTGGGAAAGGCAGACCCACCCTTAATCTGGGTGGGCACCATCTAATCAGCTGCCAGTGCGGCTAAAATACAAAGCAGGCAGAAGAATGTGAAAAGACTACACTGAGGCCGGGCACAGTGGCTTGCGCCTGTAATCCCAGTACTTTGGGAGGCCAAGGCAGGCAGATCGCTTGATGTCAGGAGTTCAAGATCAGCCTGGCCAATATGGTGAAACCCCATCTCTACTGGAAATATAAAAAATTAGCTGGGTGTGATGGCGGGTGCCTGTAATCTCAGCTACTCTGGAGGCTGAGGCAAGAGAATCATTTGAACTCGGGAGGCAAAGATTGCAGTGAGCCGAGATAGTGCTATGGCACTCCTGCCTGGGCAACAAGAGCGAAACTCCATCTCAAAAAAATACTAGACTGGCCTAGCCTTCCAGCCTACATCTTTTATCAGTGCTGGATCCTTCCTGCCCTTGAACATCAGACTCCAAGTTCTTCAGTTTTGGAACTCAGACTGGCTTTCCTTGCTCCTCAGCTTGCAGATGGCCTACTGTGGGACCTTGTGATTGTGTGACTTAATACTTAATAAACCCCCCTTTATATATACATATCCTTTATATATATCTATATATATCTTTTATATATATCTCTATATATCCTTTATATCTATCTATCTATATATCTCCTATTAGTCTATCTATCTCCTATTATTCTGTCCCTCTAGAGGACCCTAATACAATAGTTATTCCAAAATATATACAATACAAAGTTTTCTCAGAATCCTATAATTACAAACAGAGCCCTACATAAAAGACACAAATCCCACTTGCATTCTTTTGTCACTGCATGACTGACTTCTCAGAGATTCTGCCACTGCTAGATGGAGAAAATAAAGAGAAAGTGGTCAGATTATTAGAAGTGACTTTTGATCACAGTGAGTAACCCCTAAACATCACACTGTTACTGTAACCTGGGCTCAATTTTAAAGAACCAGTCATTTGATTGTCATTCTGAAAGTAAACAAAGCCAGTATGTTCATCATAGATGATCTATCTTCATGTGAGGAACATGGGTTATGACAATCACGTTTAGCTAACAAGAGTTGATAGGTAAAAGTGCCAAGAGCTTATTAAATGAACTACACAACAAATAGTTAAAAAGTCAAGGGCCAATGATACCTCAATAATTCTCAAGACATGAAGATTCTTTTAAGTAAGTTACTGATGTTATAAAACAAAAGCATTCAAGTACAGTATAAAATGAAGACCTAAATTCTGAGGGAAGTATAAAGATAATGAAAACAGGATTCAGTTTTCTCCACAAGGTAAGGAAGGTGAATGGGGGTGAAATGGAAAGAATATTTACTGATGAGCATCCACTGTGTGCGAAATATTCATTAAATACATGATTTCATTTCATTTTCATATTACCTCCGTGAAATACATGTTAAAAGGACCTTACAAATGAGGAAACTAAGGTACAAATTGATTAGGCTGTGGTGTCAACGTGTGACTAGTTGCACAGGCTTTAGTGTCAGATACCCTGGCTTTATATCTGAGTTTGTCTTACTGTTAAGCCTTGAATAAGTGACTTAACCTCTTGTAAGACTTTAATCATCATCTGTAAATGACTATATTAACATTATTTGCCTTAGAGGGTCATTGTGAACATTGTAAATGTCATGGAAAAAGCACACAGTTATATTTGGCACAAGGAAGCACTAAGTTAGCTATTTACCATTGCCTGAGACTACACAGCAAATAACTAGCAGATTGGATTCCATACTTTCCTAACTCTAAACTGAACTTCTGTATCATACCTGGTTATTTCTGTAGGCTCCTGAGGTCCCAGAAGTAGAGAATGGAGTTGGGTGACACTGACGGCGTACTAAGAATCTGGGGGAGGAAAGCAAGGCAGGGCGCTGGTATCCCTAACCCTGTTTTGAGGACAGCATTCAGAACTGTTAAAAGATAAACTATAATTTAAAGTCAATCTTAAGAGAAAGGCTATACGTTACTAGCTAATTGAGTAGAACATTCATCAATGCGGAAGGAACAGTTCACAAATAAAAATACTTACTTTACCCAATACATAGCACAAACATTTCACCTTTGATACTGAATTTCTAAAGCTACTGTATTTTGGTTCTCTTTCTGATACTCCTAAAATTAGAGTTTGCCCCTCATGTTATTTCTCACTTAAGTAGAAAAGTTTCTGACAGGTGGCAAAATATCACTATCAATCTTGGCTTT
The DNA here is from genome assembly GCF_048565385.1 of Saimiri boliviensis. Lineage (NCBI taxonomy): Eukaryota > Metazoa > Chordata > Mammalia > Primates > Cebidae > Saimiri > Saimiri boliviensis. The sequence goes on from NC_133454.1 coordinate 84,134,368, forward strand.
CTGTTTGTTTGTTTTTCTGAGACGGGTCTCACTCTGTGGTCTAGGCTAGAATGCAGTGGGGTGATCACAGCTCACTACAGCCTCAACCTCCTAGGCCTTACTGGTCCTCCCACCTCCCCTTCCTGAGTAGCAGGGACTACAGATGCATGCCACCACACCTGGCTAATTTTTGAACCCTCAGGCTCAAGCCATCTGCCTGCCTCAGCCTCCCAAAGTGTTGGGATTACAGGTATGAGCCATTGTGCCTGACCTTAAGTTGTTTTTAAAAGAAGAAAAAGCAAGTTTTCTATTAGTAAGGTTAAGTAAACAGCTTAATGTATCTGCCAACTATATTAGCTTGCTTCTCTTTGTTCTCCTTATTTATGAATTACCTTGCTCATTGAAAAATAGCCAGGTGCAGTGGCTCACACCTGTAATCCCAGTACTTTGGGGGCCAATGTGGGTGGACTGTTTGAACTCAGAGTTCGAGACCCATCTGGGCAATATGGCAAAACTCAGTCTTTACAAAAAACACAAAACTTAACTGGGCATGGGGGCATGTGGCTGTGGTCCCAGCTACTCAGGAGAATGAGGTGAGAGGATCGCCTGAGCCTGGTTGGTGGAGGTTGCAGTGAGCTGCAATTGTGCCACTGCCAGACCCTGTCTCAAAAATTTTTTTTTAAAAAAGGAAAAATAATCTTGCTTTTTCTTTTTAAAAATTTTTTTTGAGATGGGAGATCTCTTTGTTGCCCAGGCTGGTCTTGAACTCCTGGGCTCAAGTGATCCTCCCACCTTAGCCTCCCAAAGGCTTGGGATTATAGGATTAAACCACCATGCCCAGGATTTTTTTTTTTTTTTTTTTTTTAATTTAAAAGAGAGGGTGTCTGACCTTGTCACCTAGGATGGACTGCAGTGGCACAATCATAGCTCACTGCAGCCTTGAATTCCTGGTCCCATTCCTGCTTCAGCCTGGGAATACAGGCACATGCCACCATGCCAGGCTAATCTGTAAATTTTCTTTGTACAGACAGGGTCTCGTTATGTCGCCCAGACTGGTTTTGAATTCCTGGCCTCAATCTATCTACCAGCCTTGGCCTCCTCAAAGTGTTGGGATTACAGGCACGAGCCACCACGCTTGACCCTTTTTCTTCTTACAAAACAACTTAAAGTGCGAATCACTTCTAATTGCAAAATGAAAATTACTGCATAGAGCTCCCTCTAGTGTTGTTATATTAGTGCAATGCAAGCCATTTAATTCTCTTGTAAGCTTTACGAGTTTATCCACATTCAATATATTAATATATTAAACTTTCATTTGGTATTGAATAATCTTTATTCTCTTACCAGACATTATGGTCCTAATTATATGGTATCTTATAATGTGAACAGCTACTACCCTTGAATGTATATTATATTCTAAATAATAAGGCATAGTATAAACAGTTTCTCTAAACAATGTACTGCTATCCAATTCAGTTCACATTTATTACATGCACAAAGCTAATGAAATGCTAATGAAGTAAACAGTTTAATGTATGTGATAACTTTGTTAACTTCTCTTTGTTCTCCTTATTTATGAATTTAAGAAAATGGCAATGTGAGGCAATCTGATTCCAGCAAAAATGGTCTCAATATTGTCAGGCAGGCAACTTTCTAAGAATATCAACAGAGATATATTCTAGGATGTACACATGCATAATCCTTCAGATCTGAAATATGATATTGGTTGACTGTGATTACAAAACTAGTATCATTAACAGGCTAAGTCACTTTTCTTGTCCCATATATTGTCAATAGGTCATGGAAAAAGGATTCCCTGGTAAAGTAAGATTAGGATATACTGGGTTAAACCAAACTAATCTGCTTTCCTCTCAGAATCTCTGGCATGCTAATGTGCACCATGAATCCCTGGTGCAGGACAGCACGAAGCTTTTCCCAACTTACTTGACTATGGAACTGCTTTTTCACTCAGAATATCTAATGACATCTAAGGAAACTAACGTTCAGTAGAACAGAGTTTGGGAAACGATCTAATCCAAACAAAGTTGCACTGGCTCCTTTGCTCTCACTGCAAATCTCTACCCTTGAATCAACATCCCTTCTCTGCATTCCCAGTATCTTTCCCATTTGATAAGCCGGGGCTTTGTTCTAAGATCTCAGTGCTGTGGAATCTCAAATGCCCTGTAATCTTCTGGGTTTTTTTTATTTTAAAGCAAGTAGCTTCACATACAAGGTATCAATCTCGTTGAATGCCAAACAAATTATTTCATTATTACTGAAACAGGAGACGCTGCTTTCAGTCCTTCACAGACCTTAACTATAGACTCATAGGGAATGCAGCCTAAAGCCTAGCTGGTAGACAAATAACAGTCTTTTCACTAAAAAAAAATCAGACTATCTCAGTCATCCTCAGTGAAGGTAAAAGCCAAAAGGACAGCACAATCAGACTCTGGGAAACTTAACTTGGAGAAGCATTTGGAATTATACTGCAGTGTGATGGTATCCAGCCCGTGTGAAGTGAAAAAAGGGGGAGGAGTGAGTAAGGCATAGACGCAATAGAGAAGACAGCTTTTTGAATCCTCTACAGTTGAATCCTCCCAGTTCCAGCTTCAGTAATTGGTTAGAACCAATTTAAATCCTCACAAACATAGAACACCCCAAACTAAATGTGAATGATTAAAAAATCTATTTTGGATTATCTGCTATTCATTATGATTCAAGTATATCTATTTCAGTCAGGGTATATAATACTTCTTTAAACTGAAGAGTGATCTGTTTTCTCAATTTATTTTGATACTTTCTCCCTGGAGCTAAATTTGGGAGAAAATCACTTCAAAACACGATAATGCATTTTTAGAGATAGCAATGCTGGAATATTAAATAAGTAAAAAACAACCAAGTGAATCAAGGCCTACCTTATTTTATGTCATTGACTTTGTAAATTCTCTGAATATGAGCTGTATAAATTCACAACTCAGCAATTTAAATTTATAATAGAAATTTATAACCCAACTAAAAGAAATCCATTGCTACATAACTAAAATTATGTAATCATTTATTTATAAAATAACAAATTTATGAATAGATCTGTTTATTGTCCTGTGAAAAGGGTCTTGGTACATGAGAGGAACATTATATACTTTGAGGACAGCATTCAGAACTGTTAAGTAAGACAAAAGACAAACTATAATTTTAAACTCAATCTTGATTTAAGGGAAAGGCTATAAATTATTGGCTGGAATGCATTCAGCATGAACTCAGATTCTATATAACATATAAGCATGAAAGAGTACAAAAGATGTTGGAGTCCAGTAAGCCCATACCTAAATTTTAACTGTAAAGCTTCAAGAACTTTTTATTTTTATATACTAGTTTTCTTCTGTGACAAGTTGATTTTATCTCCAAGACTTAAGGCCATTCCCTGTAAAGAAGAATGAAGATATTTATATTTATTTAAACTATATATAAGCAGTAGGTTATTCCATATTAATTAAGCCCCCATTCAATGACACCATTATCAACAATAAATCAAAGACATACCAAACAGACTCACCAAAACTTTACTGGGTTAATTACTTTTTAGTGCTAGATTTTCAAGTAGTCACGACTTTTTTTTTTTTTTGAGATGAAGTCTCACTGTTACCCAGACCAGAGTGCAATGGCATGATCCTGGCTCACTGCAACCTCCACCTCCCAGGTTCAAGTGATTCCACTGTTTCAGCCTCCTGAGTAGCTGGGATTACAGGCATGTGCTACCATGCCGAGCTAATTAGTAACTAGATTTATACCTTGGCTTTCAAAAAATTCTAGAGAACCCATTTCACAAACACTCCATAGAAATCAATCTGGTTTTAGGCAAATATCCCAGAATGAGGGGCCCAAAAGGTGAGAAATTTTAATGAGAAAGGTTATACTTTACAGCATACTATTATTATATATGTATAAGCATCTAATGCTAAAAAGATATTACATATAGAAATAAGAAAGTCCTAAATTCCTCCTCCCTTTGTTCTGTCCAGAGATACTCTCAAAAAGAGGAATCATTACCTGACTCTTTGCACGAATTCTTATGTGGCCAGTAACAGCAGCATCTGGTCCCTGGTGAATTGGCTTCTCAATGCTGACATTTGCAAGTGCATCTTCACCAAATATGGAACGAGCATAAAGGTTGGCTGCCATAAAGCCACAGTAACCAGAAAGGGCCTGGAAAAAATTTGTGAGAAATTCATTACTAGATACCTACATATAGGAAAAACCAAACAGCATAGGTGATTTTTTTTTTTTATTTGAGACAGAGTCTCGCTCTCCTGCCCAAGCTGAAGCTGGAGTGCAGTGGCGCATTCTCAGCTCACTGCAACCTCCACCTCCCAGGTTCAAGCGATTCTCCTGCCTCAGCCTCCCAAGTAGCTGGGATTACAGGCACATGCCACCACACTAATTTTTTATTTTTAGTAGAGACAAGGTTTCACCATGTTGGCCAGGCTGATCTTAAACTCCTGACCTTAAGTGATCCGCCCACCTCAGCCTCTTGAGTACCTGGGATTACAAGCACATGCCACCATGCCCGGCTAATTTTTATATTTTTAGTAGAGATGGAGTTTCGCTATATTGTCCAGGCTGGTCTCAAACTCCTGACCTCAGGTGATCCGCCCATCTCAGCCTTTCAAAGTGCTAGGATTACAGGCATGAGCCACCACACTTGGCATCAACTATTTTAGAATGTGCCTCTAGCTGAATAAGGAGATTGACAAGAAAACAAAAAAACTAATCTGACTATTCAGTTGAGTCACTGCACTAGGAACAAGTAGGATATTATATTCCAATAGAAAGAGGTAAGCAGATTCAAATATCCTATGAATGGCACTGCTTTTTTCATGTTGAATAACAGAAAATGTCCTAGAGGAAATACTGAAAGGCCAGGAAACTCCTATATAATTCCATCAGATTTAAGAGTTTCCTAGTCAAATTTTACCTTCTCTGGTGTCAGACATTTCATATTGGTTGACTTTAATATGTGCTGTAAGTAGTCATTTAAATCAATCATATTGGTGTTAACTGTCACCTGTAGAGAGGGGAAAAAAAAAGTCAAGATCATAAATCTTTTAGTGAGAAAGCTGTGAATTACTGGTATGTCATACTAAAAACTTGTTCCTACTGTTTAGGTTGGAAGGAATAGATACCAAGAAACTAAGTAACATCTATAAAATCCAATGAGCTGCAGGTTGGCATCAGTACTTCCCAATAAAGATAACTTCAGAGATTCTATATGAAGCATATAGAATATTTATTCCTTTTTTTGAGACAGCATCTCATTCTGTCACCCAGGCTGGAGTGCAGTAGTGTGATTTCAGCTCACTGCATCCTTGACCTCTCAGGTTCAAGCGATCCTCCCACCTCAGTCTCCGGAGTAGCTGGGACTACCGGCATGCACCACTACACTGGGCTAATTTTTCTAATTTTTTTGTACAGATGGAGTTTCACCATGTTGCTCAGGCTGGTCTAAAACTCTGAGCATGAGCAATCTGCCTGCCTCAGTGCCCCAAAGTGCTGGGATTACAGGCATGAGCTACCGCACCTAGCCTCATAAAGAGTATTTCTAATAAAAGTCAAGGCTTAAAGGGCCAAAGTTCCTCAACAGACCATGAACTTTGTAAAGCCTTTTTCAGACACTAGATTAAATGGTTAACTTTTAATCATACATAGAAGGGATGGAATATCATCCATAATGTCCAGACCTATCAGATTAGCTACAGAACTGCTACTGTAATCAATTTATAACAGCAAATTACCAAACTACTTAACATGATTTCTAGTTAAAGCTAATTTGCAAGAATAAATACTTAAAAGACTACTTGCTTTTCATTTCAGATACTTTTTAGCGAGATTAATTTTATTAGCAAACTCCTCAACATCAGGCAAAAGGAAGATAAAGGAGTATAAGAAAATCTCCCAAAGACTAACTTTGTTTTCCCATTCGAATTCGGCCCACATCTGACGGAATTCTGCATCAGTGCAAGTTGCAGGCTGGATATAGTCCATGATGTCAATGTGAATATCACTGAGGACCACACAATTTCTGTCACTTGCTGCTCCAGAGACATCATAAACTGCAATTACATATACAAAAAGATCCATAATCACTGGGGAAGCTTCAATTAAAAAAATTTTAATATCCAAATATCCAAACAACTACAATATTAACAATAAGATTGTTTATATAATACTATGTACAGAGCTCTATTCTACATGCTTTACAAATGTTACTTAATACTCCCATCAATTCTATCTTATAGTATTATCATCTTCCATCTTACACATGAAGAAATGAAAACACAGAGAGTTTTAAATAAGTTGTTCCAGATCACACAACTGATAAGTGGTGGGAACAGAATTTATTTTTTGTTGTTAAACCAGTAATTCAATTCAGTGAGTACTTACAAGGCAGTTGCAGCGTCCTAGGCACTGCAGTGGATATACAAGTAGATGATGTTCCCATAGAAGATGCTTAACTAATATTTTTGAATAAATATTGCTGACCCACACTACTTAATGATACAAGATTAGTCATCCCTCAGTATTAATAGGGAATTGCTTCCAGGACCCTCTATGTATACCAAAATCTGTAGATGCTCAAGTCCCTGATATTAAATGGCACAGTATTTGCATAACCTATACATATCTTCTCACATATTTTAAATCATTCACCAGCTTAATTAAAGTACCTAATACAACATAAATGCTATGTAAATAGTATACTGTATTGTTTAGGATATAATGACAAGAAAAAAATCTGTATGTTCAGTATAGATACAATCATCATTTTTTTCTTAAATATTTTTAGTTCATGGCTGATTGAATCCATGGATGTGGAACTCATGGATACAGAAGGCTGACTATATTTGCTTCTATGACCATCTCTTCCACAGTAGAGAGTTATAATCTGATTGGAGCCTGCATTTCTCTTTCTAGGCTCTTTTCTTGACATTCCGCCACATTTCTACTTTCAGAGAAAACTGAGGCTACCAAGAATGAGCTCCTTTAATTTTCAGCCCCACATCTAAAAACAAATCTCTCTCTGAATCAACTTTCACATCCTTCCCTCTCATACGTTATCAGAGAAGTACTGCCTCTTTTCTTCAAGATTAATACTTTCTGCTATCTGTGATCCCTGCTTTGGCACAGGACCCCATTCCAATCATTATCTCTTTCATTCTTACATCTTTACCTTCCCATTCTCTACCAACTTTCTTCCCTTATAGTCTATAAATATACTCAAGGTTGTCCTTATCTTCAAAAAATAAATCCTCACTCATTCTTGCCTTCTCTTCTTGGTACTACCCTTTCCTATTCCTAATTTAAGCCAAGTTCCTACACTCAGAATAGTATACACTACCTTTATTTCTTTATCTCCTATTTAGTCTTCAACCTACCACCAAGCCCAAGATGTCCCACAATAAATGTTTTTAAATCCCTAATAGCCAAATCCAAAAGACCTCTCTTTCAGACTTTAATAACTAGTTATTTGGTCCTGTGCAGCTTCAAATACTTCCTGAAGGTTTTTCCTTACTTTTCTAACCATACTTCAGATACCTTCGTAGGCTCTTTCTCCTCTGACCAAGCTTTCCGTATTGCTGTTTGCTTAGATTGTTTTCAAATCTCCCCTCTTTTTAGTCTTTATGCCCTCTGTGGGTGATTTCTTCTATTCCTGTGGCTTTTAAACAATGAGACAGAGCCTTGCTGTCGCCCAGGCTGGAGTGCAATGATGCGATCTCAGCTCGCTGCAACCTCCGCCTTCTGGTTCAAGCTATTCACCTGCCTCAGTCTCCCAAGTAGCTGGGACTACAGGCGTGTGCCACCATGCCAGACTAATTTTGTATTATTAGTAGAGACAGGGTTTTGCCATGTTGGCCAGGCTGGTCTCTAACTCCTGACCTCAGGTAATCCATCCACCCTGGTCTCCCAAAGTGCTGAGATTACAGATGTGAGTCACCACGCCTGATCTATCTCTAGTTTAGACCTCTTGTTCGAGTCCCAGACTCACATCAAACTGTCCTTGAATATCTTTAGACACTCTAATACCGAACCTGCTCAAAACTTAACCTATTATGTCTTTCTAAAGTTTGTTCTTCTCTCCTGTATATCCGGTTTTGGTAATGACATAAAAAACTCAAAAAACTCAATCTGGAAATCTGAGGGTTACTCTAGCCACTTCTTCTTTCACCACTAACCATACCCTTAACAAAATATTCATCCTTCTCTCCATTCCACTACTGGGTTGGCTCAAGTCCTCTGGCATCTCTCACTTGGGCTTCTGTAATAGTCTACTAGTTAATCTTCCTGCCTCTTCCAATCAATCTTCTATAGTACTGTCACAGAAAGATACAATGTTATAAGCCACTCGTTTATAATTGCTCAATGATAAAGTCTAAAATCCTTAGCATGACAAATAAAATAGGAAGGTTAGTTATCCTGCTAACCTTCCTAACTTCATTCTTTTCTTGCCATCATTCTCCAACCCATTCTAAACTCCAAGTATATCAAATCACTTGCATTTGTTCTAACTGCATCCTCATCTATGTATAGTGTTCTACTGAGCACTAGCTTCTCCATGAAATCTTTTCTAACCTTTTTCCCCAATCCCCCAACACTCTGACAATTGATCAAATCCCTTTACGGATTTCTACCTTACTTAGTACAGGCTTTTTTTTATCAAAGCACTTACCATTACTGATTGCACATATCTATCTATTTTATATGTCTGCTTTCCCATACTCGAACACAATCTATCATTTTTTCCTCACCATGGTAGCCCTATCCTTATGACAGAAATTGCAACAAAATAAGCTTATTGACTGAATGACTCTATATAAGTTGATCCCTAGGTCTGAAATACCCTTGTGTGCCTGGCAAAAAATGACTCAGGTCAAATATTATCCTTTGATAACATACCATCTTCCTTTATAAAGCCTTCCACGCTGTTAGCATTTTTTTTCGGAACCTCAAAGCATATAGTATATAAACCATCCTGTATCACATTGGACTATAATTATATATTTCCTTACCCATCTCCTTTTGCCTGACAGTTTTTTGAGGACAGTGACCCTATCTGGTTCATTTGTGTACATCCAGAACATACTACAATGCCTGGTACCATAGAGAGTGCCTCATAAATTAAGAATAAATGGATTTAGATCCTCTCCTCATACAATGTCCCCAGCTAGTCACTATAGAAATTCTTTAGTAAAAATATTCACACATTACATGCCATGAAACAGCACCTTACCTATATTACCAAAAATTATTCCATTTTCTGTTGATGCTACTTTGACATTAGCTTTAATATTTGCGAAATCATGAGGAGCAAGAGTCAAAGGAGATGGCTTTTCCACAAGTTTCAGATCCCCTGAAAGAAAGAGTTTGGATACGGTTAAAATATATATACATATATCACATTTAGCAAGATAAGATGTAATTTTTTTCTACACACACACACACACACACACACACACACACACACTCACCCCATAAATCCTTAAAATGTATGCAGCTTAACAGTTTCTTGTTTTCCCCTTGATATCCTGAAGTTCCTTAACTCTTGCATAAGCCATACGAAATTTGATGGGGGCACTACACTGTTCCCATAGACAATTTACATTTCCCAACCTCAAAACCAGATGTGAAAGTGAGCAGTCTGATTCATGTCTTTATTAAGAAGCTACACACATGCTTGTATATAGGTTTTATTTCTGGTTGAATCCCTTGAACAAGAGACAGTACCTTTCCCCTGCCCCTTTCATGGCCCATTTTATTGTCTACCTTTCAGTACTAAGTATGACCGTTCCTATCTCAGATCTTAATAAAAAAAAAATGCATTCAGGTTAAAAAAAAAAAAAAAAAGAAAAAAATACATATCTCATGTTGCTAAATGTGATATGATTTATTACTTTGGTCACGTGGTATCTAACAGTCATACATTCAGAAAATACTTAGTTCTGTAATGAGGCAATCAGAAATTTAACTAAGTGAGCCACCTGCTCAATCTGTGACTTAAATAGCTCTAATTATATCTAGAAAGACTGACATTCGCTAGATTAAGCTTATTAAATGAATGCATCTGAATGTGCCAAGAGCATAAGAAAGTCAGTATGACAGAGGTTCGAAAAACTGAAGTTGAAGGAAACTAAATGGTAATGAAAACTAAGCCTTGGTTCAAAATGTCAATAAAGGTTCAAGAAAGAATTTTTATACTGAAACCTGTGCACCTCCCTTAATCTGTCATAAAGATGTACTATGTGACAACATTCTTTCCTTAATGGTAAATTTCCTCACCTAGTGTAGCTAATTCTAATGTGCAGTTCTGCAAAGTATCACTGGTTTGGTTCACAACAAGTACATCCAGGACAATATCATATTGGTTGACATGAACATAAGCTTCTGCATATACAGGATCTGAGAAACCTGTCAACTGGGTAACCTGTCAAAACAAAAATAAAGATATAATCAAATGACAGCTGCAATTTCACCAAACATATCCTAGCCAAATGATTAAGTCTGATAGGTTATTAACAAAGTTGCTTCGATTAGAAAAGTCATTTTGAGATAGGTAAAATAAAATTGTTTTGTAATGCAGAAACGGAAATTGAAACTGGGACATCAGAAATAACAGGTCATAGAGGTTTTTTTTGTTTTTTTGTTTGTTTTTATTTTAAAGTTACTCAAACAATATAGAATTTAAAACTCTGATTTAAAAGATGGCATCCAAACATCTATTTGTTTTTAAGCTCAATAACTCAGTATAAGGTATTATATATGTTGAATTTTAAGCTTATAAATTCAGTAGCAGAAAGATGTTAAATATGTTTAGCAAACACATTAAACATTATCCCAATTTAACCAACTGAATACATTTGGATACACTTTCATTTAAATCCCTCAGTAAGTATCTAAACTCACTACTTGCTCTATGAAACACAGGATTCAAATAAAATTCAAATCATGTGGTAGTCCTTGCTACCTATACTCAGGAACTAAACAAATAATAAAGTAAGAAATGATGATAATACCACCAAGATAAAATTACAAATGCCCTCCCACTCTAAATTTAAACACACCCAAAGTATAGCACTTTAAAAATGTAATACTGTCACCAAAAGCATAGGCAATAAAAGAAAAAATAGATTAAACATCAAAATTAAATTTTTTTTTTTTTTTTTTTTTTTTGAGACGGAGTTTTGCTCTTGTTGCCCAGGCTGGAGTGCAATGGCGTGACCTCGGCTCACCGCAACCTCCGCCTCCTGGGTTCAGGCAATTCTCCTGCCTCAGCCTCCTGAGTAGCTGGGATTACAGGCACACGCCACCATGCCCAGCTAATTTTTAGTATTTTTAGTAGAGACAGGGTTTCACCATGTTGACCAGGAGGGTCTCGATCTCTTGACCTCGTGATCCACCCGCCTCGGCCTCCCAAAGTGCTGGGATTACAGGCTTGAGCCACCGCGCCCGGCCCAAAATTAAATGTTTTTGTGCATCAAATGATATTATCAACACAATGAAAAGGCAACCTACAGAACAGGAGAAAATATTTGCAAATCATGCATCTGGTAAGAGGGTTAGCATCCAGAATATTAAGAACTTCTGAAATTCAAACAAAAAAAACAAGCAACCCAATTTAAAAATGGGCACAGGACTTGAACAAACAGTTCTCTAAAGAAAACATACAAATGGCCAATAAGCACATGAAAAGACACCCAACGGCCGGGCGTGGTGGCTCAAGCCTGTAATCCCAGCACTTTGGGAGGCTGAGGCGGGTGGATCACGAGGTCAAGACATCGAGACCATCCTGGTCAACATGACGAAACCCCGTCTCTACTAAAACCAAAAAAAATTAGCTGGGCATGGTGGCGCGTGCCTGTAATCCCAGCTACTCAGGAGGCTGAGGCAGGAGAATTGCCTGAACCCAGGAGGTGGAGGTTGCAGTGAGCCGAGATCACGCCATTGCACTCCAGCCTGGGTAACGAGTGAAACTCTGTCTAAAAAAAAGACAAGACAGGGGCCGGGCGCGGTGGCTCAAGCCTGTAATCCCAGCACTTTGGGAGGCCGAGGCGGGCGGATCACGAGGTCAAGAGATCGAGACCATCCTGGTCAACAAGGTGAAACCCTGTCTCTACTAAAAATACAAAAAATTAGCTGGGCATGGTGGTGCGTGCCTGTAATCCCAGTTACTCAGGAGGCTGAGGCAGGAGAATTGCCTGAACCCAGGAGGCGGAGGTTGCGGTGAGCCAAGATTGCGCCATTGCACTCCAGCCTGGGTAACAAGAGCGAAACTCCGTCTCAAAAAAAAAAAAAAAAAAAAAAAAAAAGACAAGACACCCAACATCACTAATCATTAGGAAAATGCAAATCAAAACCACAATGAGATATCACTTCACATACACATTAAGATGGCTATTATCAAAAAAACAAAACAAGTATTGGCAAGGATATGAAGAAATTGGAACCCTTTTAAGAATGTAAAATGGTGTAGCCACTATGCAAAACATCATGGAGGTTCCTCAACAAAATTAAAAGTACAATTACCATATGATCCAGCAATTCTGCTTCTAGATATATACCCAAAAGAAGTGAAAGCAGAAACTTGAACAGATATTTGTACATCTGTGTTAAAAGCAGCATTCTTCATAGCAATCCACATACCCAGGGACGGATATATGGATAAACAAAATGTGGCATATACTTAAAATGAAATATTTATTATTCAATCTTAATAAGGAAGGAAATTCTGATATATGGTAAAACATGAATGAATCTTGAAGATATTATACTGAGTAAAATAAGCCAGTCACAAAAGGAAAAATACTGTATTGTTCTACCTCTTTTTTTAATCATGTTTTATTTTATTAAAAAATATTGTAAAGTAGTCATTCTGAAAAATTTAAATATTTACCAATATGATCATGCTCTTAACCAAATTTGTTACATTTTTTTAAATGGTCCCTTCTAGTCCTTCTGCAGAGGCAAAAAGTTGAACATTTGTGTGTTTTACATTTATAAGAACTTGAGAGACAATGTCTGGGGAATTTGTTAGTTTTATGGTCAATAAATCCATTAACTATACAAATAGCTTTCATAATAAACTCTTGTGAGAATATAATGGGTTGTTATAGATAAAACAAGTTTTTTTTTCCTTTTGGAAAAGTATAAAACCCTTAGCTGATAGTGATGGTTCTGGTCATGCTTACCTGGAATTCTCTCATCAGCCCTCTCCCCAGCACCCAACTTCACATCTCTTCACCCACCTCCTCACCTTCTTCCACCTCCTGTGTTTCTCAGCCCTGGGTTCTCAGGTCCTGCTTAAGACCTGGGGCCTTCTAAGGTTCATGCATCCTTAAGTTGGAAGGCTCTAGGTGGCAAGAGATTTGGGAACCTGTTTGCTCAACTGCCTAAAGTGACAGGTGAGAAATCTAGGGTCCAGAGAAGTGCCGTGATTCACTCAAGTTCACACAGCTAGCAGAGAGTAGAACCAGAAGTCAAACCCAGGGCTTTCTGGTCCCATCTAGTGTTTTTGCTGCCCACTTCCTGGGAACTTCAGATTCCCTGAGCAGGAGAATCAACAAAATGTTTAAGGAAATGATTCTCCATGTAAAAATACTTCATCTCTCCACCTTTTTTCTAGTCCTTCTCCATAAGCATTCTATGAGGTACTTAAAATAGTCAAAATCACAGAGACAGAAAATGGACTGGTGGCTGGGGGGAAGCAGGGGTTGAGTGGAAGTAGGAATGTGGAGTTATTGTTTAATGGGCATAATTTCAGCTTTGCAAGATGAAAACAGTACTGGAGATGGATGCCTAACAATGTGAATGTGTAACAATGTCAATTTAATTAATACCAAAGAACTCCATACTTACAAATAGGTTAACATGGAAAATCTTACGTAATTTTTATAATTCAAAAAAATTTTTTTAATTTTATAAATGTAATATTATTGATATCAATTCCCAATTTTAAGGGAGAGAAATTGTTTCAGTAGTTCCAATTCTGCTACCAACCTTACCTTAAACAAAATCAATGTAAGACTGTTCACTCAATCTAATAGATGAGGGATTAAACTAGATCACTGATTCTTAAATTCATATATTTAAGAAAATAGAATCATTTTCCTAATAAAATTCTATATGGAACTCAATATATTAAGAATATAAAAAGCCAGGCGCGGTGGCTCAAGCCTGTAATCCCAGCACTTTGGGAGGCCGAGGCAGGGGGATCACGAGGTCAAGAGATCAAGACCATCCTGGTCAACATGGTGAAACCCCGTCTCTACTAAAAATACAAAAAATTAGCTGGGCATGGTGGCACGTGCCTGTAATCCCAGCTACTCAGGAGGCTGAGGCAGGAGAATTGCCTGAACCCAGGAGGCGGAGGTTGCGGTGAGCCGAGATCGCGGTGAGCCGAGATCGCGCCATTGCACTCTAGCCTGGGTAACAAGAGCGAAACTCTGTCTCAAAAAAAAAAAAAAAAGAAAAAAAAAAGAATATAAAAGTAAATTTGCTCTATTTCAACTAGTGGGGAACAAGAGAAGTTGAGGTCAAGATGTGGGAAGAGGCTAGGGTTCTGCCTGTTCAGCCTCCGTTTAAAAAGTTCAGTTAACTTTTAAGGATCCCCTCCTTTCAACTTCTATTTATTGGTCTATGATTTTACACACAACTAGATCAAATCATAAAACCATCTGATGGATTTACAGTACTATCACATATAGCAGTAAAGTAATTCATTAGCTTCTGAGTTTCAAATGAGGTTTAATGGACCTATCACAGTGACTTGATAAAAACTAATGCTGTATAACTATTTTTCTTTTAAAAATGGCAGGACTAACAACTTCCTTAAGGAGCCAATTTAAATAATTTAGAGTCTATCGGACATTCTGTTACCTTGTTAAGTTTAGACGCTAGAGGATCTGCTGCCTCTTTCCTCTGTGTGTTACCCATTGCTGCCAGCAAACTCAACTGAAACTGATCTTCCTTGCAGTTCATTTCATTCTTAGCAGTTAGTTGCATGAAGGAAATGGGGTCATCAGGCTGTACTGTCACATTCCTCTTTTCAGATTCTTTCTGTGTTGAGAACAGAACAAAGTCACTGTTGGTGGGAGTGTAAATTAATTCAAACATTGTGGAAGACAGTGTGGCGATTCCTCAAGGACCTAAAAATAGAAATCCCATTTGACCCAGCAATCCCATTACTGGGTATATATCCAAAGGATTATAAATCATTCTACTATAAGGACACATGCGCACGAATGTTAATTGCAGCACTGTTTACAATAGCAAAGACCTGGAACCAACCCAAATGCCTATCGATGATAGACTGGATAGGGAAAATGTGGTACATATACACCATGGAATATCATGCAGCCATCAAAAACGATGAGTTCGTGTCCTTTGTAGGAACATGGATGAACCTGGAAACCATCATTCTCAGCAAACTGACACAAGAGCAGAAAATCAAACACCGCATGTTCTCACTCATAAGTGGGTGTTGAACAATGAGAACACATGGACACAGGGAGGGGAGCACTACACACTGGGGTCCGTTGGAGGGAAATGGGGGAGGGATGGGGGGTGGGGAGGTGGGAAGAGATAGCATGGGGAGAAATGACAGATACAGGTGAGGGGAAGGAAGGCAGCAAACCACACTGCCATGTGTGTACCTATGCAACAATCTTGCATTTTCTTCACATGTACCCCCAAACCTAAAATGCAATAAAAACAAACAAACAAACAAGTCTCTCTTCAATAAGAAAAGATAGTTTTTAGAGGCCTTTAATAAGGACAGCCCTCACATATAAAGACTGAAAAATCAACAAAACAACAAGAAAACCCACAAAGCACTTTTTTTCTTTTCTTTCTTTCTTTTTTTTTTTTTTTTTTTGAGATAGTCTTAACTCTGTTGCCCAGGCTGGAGTGCAGTGGTGTGATCATAGCTCACTGAAGCCTTGAACTCCTAGGTTCATGTGATCCTTCTTCCTCAGCCTCCCAAGTAGCTGGAATGACAGACACATACCACCAGGCCTGACTAATTTTCTCATTTTTTGTTGAGACAGGGGCTTACTATGTTGCCCAGGTAGGTCTCAAACACCTGGCCCCAAGCAGTCCTCCTGCCTCACCCTCCCAAAGTGCTGTGATTACAGGTGTGAGTCACTGCACCCAGACACACAAAGCACTTTTGTTGCCTCATCATAGATACCTTACCTTTTGGGATAATTTCTCTTCTTCTAGTTTAGCAGATAACATGTGAGAAAGGGACTGTCTGCATTCCTTATTGAAAATGTCATTCATTAAAGGTGAACATTCAGACAAGACCTTGAGACACAGGGAAATTCGATCCACATCATCATCAGTAATTGGCTTCTTAGGAAGAGAAGATTTTCCCAAATGCAGGATAGTAGCCATGAGCAACATAGCCTCAGCAACAAAAGACTGAAAAGTAGAGAAATGGATTACTGACATTGTCATGATTCTCAGATTGCAATCATGTCACTTAATTATAACTCACAATCCAGGAAATAAACCTAAATTTTCACTTTACCTGAGTAAGACTTAAAATTCTTTGGATTTTATGTCCGTATCTGTTTTTGCATCCTTCTCTTTTCTTTCTACTCTTAAATGCCACTCTCTAAGATCTGCGTTAGTCCTCATTTTGAGACAGCAATGGCTTTTTAACTGTTTTCCCTTGCTCCAGTCCTTCCCTGTTACCACTTCACATGTTGATGCTGTCCTTTTTAATCCCAACTACGGGAAAGTTAAAACAATGATACACTCTACTAATTGTTAACATTTTGCCACATTTGCTTACCTATTCTATATATATATACGCTTATTCTTTTGGCTGATATATGAAAGAGTCTTCACCTCATAAATACTTAGCATTCATCTCCTAAGAGTCAAAAGAGTTTCCTACAAACCACATATATCATTTTCTCACCTGAAAAATACAACAATCTTAAAATATATCTTCTATACTCTGAATCCAAATAAATCTTCCTAAACTGCCTTAAAATGTTTTTTATTTTTTAAATCTAGGATCACCTTCATGAATTTTATTTTATTATTTTTCTCTTTCATCCCTCTTAATCTAGACCAGTTCTCTGCCTTTTTGTTTTTAATTGCACTTTTTTAAAGAACTGAAGCCAGTTGTTTTGTAGAACATCCCACACTTTTGACCAGAATACTAGATAGATGATGTTTTGTATTTCACATGGTACTGCATCACAAGTACCTAAAATTAGGCTGTCTCATTATTGGTACTGCTAAGCATGATCACCTGCTGCTGCTACCTTAATTTTTATACTACACCAATAATTTCACTCCCCATGTAAACACTTATAATGATTGTCAGCCTTCATATCAAGATCCATATTACTCAGCCTGCTTTTCAAAGTCTTCTATAAGTGATTGCAACTTACTTTTTTAGTCTCATGTAGCATTATCCTGACACAATATGCTCTATGTGTTTGCCAAATTGCTTTGGCTGAATATTGATCTGCACACATGCATGCAAAACTACTGGAGGCCTGGGGAAAAACCTGCAGAAGACTAAAGTATGAATCCTCCAAACTTGGATGCTGTCTCCAAAAGGAGAGGAAAGAGAGGAGGGGACAGAAAAAAATCTAAGGAAATGAATGAAAATTTCCCAAACTGATAGAGACATAAACCTGCAGACCCAACAAACTCACTGCAGACCCAACAAAATCAATGAACCAAAAGTACAGCAAGCATGAAGAAAACCACACCAAGAATCCTATACCTACAAAGGTAACTTTCAAAACTATACAAAAAATAAACTTTTTCCAGACAAAAACTGGGAGAATCTGTTGCCAACAAATCTACACTGTAAGAAATTTTAAAGCAAATTCTTTAGGCAAAAGATATATGATACCAGAAACTCAGTCCTACGCAAACAAATGAGGAGTGTTGGAAATGGTATGAATGAAGACGCACCAGTGAGATAGGCAACCAAACTTCCTTCTTGTACCAAACACTGCAAACACTATTAACTTGGTATGTTACAAGAAACTGACTCTTTTAAGGAGATATCAGCAAACATTTTCCCAACTTCCAGAAGTGACGCAACCAAGAGAGGAAAGCAAACTTAACTCTGAGATACAAAGTATGTTGGAGGCTTTAAAAAAGCATACTTTAAATATTGCCCTGTGACCAGATCTGAATAAATAAATGCCCACAAGAGTTTCAACATAAATTACTGCTCATAAATCAAATCAATTGATAGGGGATAATATACCTGTAAATTATCTGGCTCTCATTTATGGCTTTTCTTATGATGGAATTAAAAAAAAGAAAAACCCTTTGAAAATCCCCAATCTAAAATGGAAATGCCCAATTGTATTTAAGATTAATGAGCCGGGCGCGGTGGCTCAAGCCTGTAATCCCAGCACTTTGGGAGGCCGAGGCAGGGGGATCACGAGGTCAAGAGATCGAAACCATCCTGGTCAACATGGTGAAACCCCATCTCTACTAAAAATACAAAAAATTAGCTGGGCATGGTGGCACGTGCCTGTAATCCCATCTACTCAGGAGGCTGAGGCAGGAGAATTGCCTGAACCCAGGAGGCGGAGACTGTGGTGAGCCGAGATCGAGCCATTGCACTCCAGCCTGGGTAACAAGAGTGAAATTCCATCTCAAAAAAAAAAAAAAAAAAAAAAAAAGATTAATGAAGGGACCATACACTTAATGGACTATTACATAGCTATTAAATATTGTGATTATGACTAAGAAGAGTTTATAGGAACATGGGAAAATGTTATAATGTTAAGTGCAACTGCCCTATTGTAAAATACAAAACCATTACTAGTAGGGGAAAAAGTCATTTACAGATAAAAGCCAACTTAAACCCTTTTTGGAGGAAGGAAATATTTCAATTTTTATATCTGGTAATGTAATTCTATCTTTTGATGTTTCTATCTCTTCCACAATATTAACAAGATTTGCACTTGAGTGCTATAACTATCAGTAACTTTTTTTTGTAGTTTTAACATCATTCCTTGTTTGTTTTAGTAATACCAAAAAATAAATGGAAAACAACATTCACAATTCTATCATAGACTTTTTAAAAATGGAGGCAAAATAAAGACTTTCAGGCAAATGAAAGCTGAGAGAATTCTTTTTTTTTTGAAACGGAGTTTCACTCTTGTTACCCAGGCTGGAGTGCAATGGCACGATCTCGGCTCACCCCAACCTCCGCCTCCTGGGTTCAGGCAATTCTCCTGCCTCAGCCTCCCAAGTAGCTGGGATTACAGGCATGTGCCACCATGTCCAGCTGACTTTTTTGTATTTTTAGTAGAGACGGGGTTTCACCATGTTGACCAGGATGGTCTCGATCTCTTGACCTCATGATCCACCCGCCTCGGCCTCCCAAAGTGCTGGGATTACAGGCTTGAGCCATTGCGCCCGGCCAGTGTAAAAGCTGAGAGAATTCTTAACCAGTAGACCTGTGTTATAAGAATGATCAGTTATTTAGGCAGAAAGGAAATACCAGATAGAAGTCTGAATTTACACTAAAGAAAAAAGAACACATAAGTGGTAAAAATGCAAGTAAATTATATAAGGCTTTTTCTCATACTAAAAAAATCTTGAGTCCGGACCCAGTGGCCCACATCTGTAATCCCAGCACTTTCGGAGGCAGAGGCGGGCAGATCACCTGAGACAGGAGTTTGAGACCAGCTTGGCCAACATGGTGAAACTCTGTCTCCACCAAAAATACAAAAATTAGCCAGGTGTGGTGGTGCATGCCTGTGATCCCAGCTACTCGGGAGGCTGAGGCAGGAGAATTGCTTGAACCCAGGAGACAGAGGTTGCAGTGAGCCGAGATCACACCACTGCATTCCAGCCTGGGCAACAGAGCAAGATCCTGTCTAAAAAAATAAATAAATAATAAAAAAACTTTAAAAGTTATTTATAATAGACAAATGGATAAACAGAAAGTGGTATATACACATATGTACAGTAGAATGTCATTTAACCTTAAAAGCAAGAAAATTCTGATATGTTAACAAGGATGAGCCATGAAGACACAATGTTAAGTGAAGTCAGTTAGACACAAAAGGACACGTATTATATGACTCCTCTTAGATGAGGTACCTAGAATAGCCAAGTTCATACAGACAGAAAGTATAAGGTTACCAGAGGCTGGGGATGGTGGAGAAAGGAATGGGGAATTGTTATTTTCTTGGTAGAGTTTCAGTTTGAAATGATTAAAAAGCACTAGAGAGCCAGGCATGGTGGCTCATGCCTGTAATCCCAGCATTTTGGGAGACTGAGGCAGGCAGATCATGAGGTCAGGGGTTTGAGATTAGCCTGACCAACACAGTGAAACTCCATCTCTACTAAAAATACCAAAATTAGCTGAGCATGGTGGCGCGCACCTGTAATCCCAGCTACTCAGGAGGCTGAGGCAGGAGAATCGCTTCAACCTTGGAGGCAGAAGTTGCAGTGAGCCAAGAGTGTACCACTGCATTCCGGCCTGGGCGACGGAGCGATACTCCACCTCAAAATAAAAAAAAAAAGCACTAGAGATGAATGGCAGTGATAGTTACGCAACAATGCGAATGTACTTACTGAACACTTAAAAAAGGTTAAAAAAGGTTACTTATATGTAATGCGTATTTTATCACAATATAAAAAGAAAGAATAAAAAACACCCAGAAGGTACTTAACTCCACCCTGCTCCCAACTCTCAGCTTACACCTGGCTATGCATGTTCCCTTCCCATTTCAGTCCAGACACTATAAAAATAACTCCCTCCATATAGTTATTTTTTTAAAAAAAGCAAGAACTGACAATTTAAAACAAAAATAACAATAATATATCATGGTTTATAACATGACAAAGAGGACAATAGCATAAGGATGGGAGTAGGGACTGGGGGAATGGAAGCACAGCTAATCCCTCAATACAATCAGTTCCAGGAACTCCCTCAGATACCAAAATGTGTGGATGCTAAACTCCTTTACATAAAACAGCATAGTCTTTACACATAACCTATGCATATCCTCCCATATACTACAGATCATCTCTAGATTACTTAAAGACCTCACAGAATGTACAGGCATACCCTGGAGATATTGCAAGTTAGGTTCCACATCAAAATAAAGTAAACATCACAATACAGTGAATCACATTAATATTTTGCTTTCCCAAGGTTTAAAAAAGTTATGTTTTACATTATATTGTCATCTATTAAGTGTGTAATACATGTGTAATAGCATTATGTCTAAAAAAAAATGTATGTAAAGGCTGGGCGTGGTGGCTCGTGCCTTTAATACTAGCACTCTGGAGGCTGAGGCAGGCAGATCACCTGAGGTCACGAGTTCAAGACCAGCCTTGCCAACATGGCAAAATTGTCTCTACTAAAAAATACAAAAATTAGCTGGGCGTGGTGGTAGGCACCTGTAATGCCAGCTACTTGGGAGGCTGAGGCAGGAGAATCCCTTGAACACAGGAAGTGAAGGTTGTGGTGAGCCAAGATTGCCCCACTACACTCCAGCCTAGGAGACAGAGCCAGACTCTGTCTCAAAAAAAAAAAAAAAAAAAAAAAAGTACATACTATAATACTGTAATTTAAAAATACTTTGTGCTGAAAAATGCTAACAATCACCTAAGCCTTCAGCAAGGTATAATCTTTACACTGGTGGAAGGTCTTGCCTCCATGTTGATAGCTGCTCCCTGATCAGGGTGGTGATTGGTGAAGGCTGGGGTGGCTGTGGAAATTTCTGAAAATAAGATAATGAAGTCTGCTGCATCAAATGACTCTTCCTTTCACAAAAGACTTCTTTATAGCATGCAATGCTGTTTTATAGCATTTATCCACAGCAGAACTTCTTTCAAAATTGAAGGCAATTTAAAAATCCTGTTGCTGCTTTCATCACTAAGTTTATAAAATATTCTAAATCCTTTGTTGTCATTTCCACTTCTTCTCAAGGAGTCAGCATCTATACAAGAAGTAGATTCTATCTCAACAAAATACTTCCTTTGCTCATCTATAAGAAGGAACTCCTCATCTGACAATTTTCTTGGTCTCGTGAGAAAATATCTTCAGGATCCACTTCTAATTCTAGTTCTGTTGCTATTTCCATCACATCTGCAGTTACTGTTTCCACTGAAGACTTGGACCCCTCCAAAGTCATCTATGAGGGATGGAATCAACTTCTTCCAAACTCCTGTTAATACTGGTATCTTGGCTGGGTGGGGTGGCTCACGCCTGTAATCCCAGGACTTTGGGAGGCTGGATCACCTGAGGTCAGGAGTTCAAGACCAGCCTGACCAACATGGCAAAACCCTGTCTCCACCAAAAATACAAAAAATTAGCCAGG
The DNA here is from genome assembly GCF_048565385.1 of Saimiri boliviensis. Lineage (NCBI taxonomy): Eukaryota > Metazoa > Chordata > Mammalia > Primates > Cebidae > Saimiri > Saimiri boliviensis. Next base: position 84,156,723 of record NC_133454.1, read on the forward strand.
CTTGGTGGTGCATGCATGTAATCCCAGCTACTTGGGAGGCTGAGGCAAGAGAATCACTCAAACCTAGGAGACAGAGGTTGCAATGAGCCCAGATCACCCCATCGCACTCCAGCCTGGGCGACAAGAGCAAAACTCTGTCTCAAAAAAAAAACAAAAAAAACCTTCCACAAATCATGAATGTTGTTAATGGCATCTAGAATGGTGAATCCTTTCCAGAAGGTTTTCAATTTACTTTGCCCAGCTCCATCAGAGAAATTACTGTGACAGCTATAGCCTTTAAGAAATGTGTTTCTTGAGTGTGACTAGGATGGCACATTTTCTTACAGCAAGTAAATGTGGTGTTGCTAGCGGCTGAGTAGTGGAGAGTTCTGTCGTGAAGTAAAGGGAGGGATTCATGTAGGTATTCATGTAGCCTTGGTCTGAACTATAAAGAAGTAAGCTGATGCTGGTTCTCAACAAAGACGTTCTCAACATGGTCCTATTCCAGGACCAGCAGAGTGAATGTCATGCTATCATTGTTGAATTACCAGTTTGAAATTTAAAAACAATAAAGACTCAAGAAACAGTCCAAAGAATTCTAGAAATCTTTAAGTACATATTTCAGTTACCAGGTAAACAGATACGAACCAAACTTTCGCAGGCAATTTAATCACTGGCTGAAAGTTCCAGAAGACAAACTATAGATTATCACTGAGGTGACAAAAATGTGGCATTTTTGTCACCTCAGTGATAATGCCAATTTACCCATCAATAATATCGAAGACAACTCAAAACTCCAACATGGCTTCTTGTGGCACACAGCATCTATGGAATTCCATCTGTCATCAGTTGTGCCTATTATGTATATTTCCTTGGCTTAAAGAAAGCCTTAACCCTTGATCATTCAGATGCAGTGAAACTTTTTACTCTTCAGCTTCTAGAACTTCATCAAGGACAAGGCCTACAGTATTTTCTGGAGGGATAATAATGCCTGTATCATTGTAGAAAACTATAAGCTACAATGTGCAAAAGACAGGTGAACTATTTGGATTAGCAGTAGGCCTCATGAAGTTGTTCTCTGATTACAAAGTAGATTTAAAGTTACTATTAGTGGACTCCTTTTTCCCAATTAGAGATGATTATGCTAATCTACAATGCAGGGAACAATATGGTGAAACCCCATCTCTACTAAAAACACAATTAGCCGGGCGTGGTGGCAGGCGCCTGTAATCCCAGCTATTCGGGAGTCTGAGGCAGAATTGCTTGAACCCAGGAGGCAGAGCTTGCAGTGAGCCAAGATCGCGCCACTACACTCCAGCCTGGGTGACAGAGCAAGACTCTGTCTCAAAAAAACAAACAAAAAGAGCTTGAATCTAAAGCCTATAAATAAGATATAATGTACATCATTCAGCTAATGTTTACACTAAAAGCCCAGACATCACCGCTATGTAATAAATCCATGTAATAAAGCTGCACTGTATCCCTTAAATTTATATAAATAAAGCCTGTAAAGAAATTGATATACATGTTGGTAACCACGTGCTAGAAGCTCTAATAAAGCACTTAAGTACAATGTTCAAAAAAAATGAATACTAAGCCATTCTTGACTGGCCCTGGTAGCTTATTTTAGCTACTTATTTTTTTCTTTTTAGCCTATCAACTTTTAAACATTTTAGACCAGGCCGAGTGCGGTGGCTCACACCTGTAATCCCAGCACTTTGGGAGGCCAAAGCGGGTGATCACCTGAGGTCAGGAGTTTGAGACCAGCCTGGTCAACATGGTAAAACCCTGTCTCTACTAAAAATACAGAAAACTAGTGTGGTGGCAGGCACCTTTAATCCCAGCTACTCGGAAGGCTGAGGCAGGGGAAGTGCTTGAACTGGGGAGGCGGAGGATGTAGTGAGCCAAGATCATGCCATTGTACTCCAGCCTGGGCAACAAGAATGAAACTCCGTCTCAAAAAAAAAAAAAAAAAAAAAAAAAAGCTGGGCGCGGTGGCTCACGCCTGTAATCCTAACACTTTGGGAGGCTGAGATGGGTGGATCACCTGAGGTCAGGAGTTCAAGACCAGCCTGGCCATCATGGTGAAACCCCATCTTAAAAAAAAAAAAAAAGTAAAAAATAAAATAAAAAAATTAGACCAACCTGTTATTCTCCAAAAACTAAGGAAATAAGAGTGATGTGAATGAAACTGTTTCAATTTAGAAATCTGCTGTACAAAAAAACCAACATAACACAAAGCTGAAGGAATCAAAAGGAGTCACATTTATACAGGCCCAATGTGAATGTTAGAAATTGTTGTGATAAGACATTGTGACAAACTCTGCCCTACTACCACAAGTGTTCTATGGATTTTGTTTCATAAATAATAAGAGTTGAAACTACTCCTTCATCTGTTGCTGCAGAATGGATTTTGTGAAAACATTAATTTCTTTCTATATCACCATCAGAGCTCTTGGGCGACCAGCTAAATTGACAATGAGCAGTAATCTTTTTAGCAGGGCCAGGGTTTAAAATTAAAAATTATAAAATGAAAATAAAATTAAAAAAATAAAAGGAATTTTTTTTTTTTCTGAGCAGGAGGTCTCAATGGTGAGCTTAAAATACTTGGTAAACCATCCTGTAAAGAGATGTGCTGACAAACAGGCTTTGTTGTTCCACTGACAGAGCACAGGCAGAGTAGACTAAGCATAATTCTTAAGAGCCCTAGGATTTTCAAAATGGGAAATGAGTAACGGCTTCAACTGAGCCACTGGTTGTATTAGCCCTTACCAAGAGAGTCACCCTATCCTTTGAAGCCAGGCACTGACTTCTTCTCTCTAGCTTTCAAAGTCCTAGATGGCATCTTCTTCCAATATAAGGTTCTTTAGTCTATACTGAAAATCTGTTGTTCAGTGGTCACCTTCATCAATGATCTTGGCTAGATCTTCCAGATAACTTACCACAGCTTCTCCAACAGGACTAGCTACTTCATGTCAAACTTGTACATTCTGAAGACAGGCTTTTTTCCTTAAACCTCATGAACAAATCTCTGCTAGCTTCAAACTTTTCTTCTGGAAATTTCTCACCTCTCTCAGCCTTCATGGAATTGAAGAGAATTAAGGTCTTACTCTGGATTAGGCTTTGGCTTAAGGGAATCTTGTGGCTGGTTTGATCTTCGATGCAGACCACCCAAACTTTCTATCAGCAATAAAGCTGTTTCTTATTCACGTGTTTACTGGAGTAGCACTTTTAATTTCCTTCAAGAGTATTTCCTTTGCATTCACAAGTTGGCTACCTACTTGGCAAAAGAGGCCTTGCTTTTGGCTTAGCTCAGCTTTTGACATGTCCTCCTCACTAAGTTTAATCATTTCTCACTTTTGATTTAAAGTGAAAGACGTGTGACTTTTCCTTTCACTTAGAAGCCACTGTAGGATTATTAATTGGCTTAATTTCAATATTGTGGTATCTCAGGGAATAGGGAGGCCCAAGGAGGAGAGAGATGGGGTAACAGCCAGTTGGTGGAGTAGTCAGAACACACACAATTATGTTTACTGTTTTATACAGGAATGGTTCCTGGTTCCCCAAAACATCTGTAATAGTAACATTAAAGATCAAAGATCACAAATTACCATAATAGATGTAGAATAATGAAAGAAGTTGAAATACTGTAAGAATTACCAAAATGTAACACAGAGATATGAAGTAAGCATATACTTACTTAGAAAAATGGTGCCAACAGACTTACTCAACTCAGGGTTCCCACATACCTTCATTTGTAAAGAAAAAAAAAATGCAGTATGTGCAAAATGTAATAAAATGAAGTATGCCTGTAAATGCTATGTAAATAATTGCTACACTGTATTGTTTTCAAATTTCTACTTTTTTTTGGTTTATCATTTTTTTAAAAAAGGTATTTTCGATCCACTGTTGGTTCAATCTGCAGGTGCAGAAGCTGTGAATATGGAGGACCAACCACATACCACTGTCAATCGGTGTTCGGTCAAAACAGTCAGAAGCCACAATGAAGGTATGAACTACGGACGAGAATAATTCAAGAGACATTCTGGATAAAACAGAAAATGACAGACTGGATGCAGAAGCTGGAGAGGACGACATTTCCTTCACTGGTCCTGAACTAATCCTAGCAAACCAAGGTGACTTCGTAAATCCATGAATCTCTTCCACAGGAATAATCACATGACATTATTATTGTATTACTTTGTTAATTTTAATTTTTTTTTAAAGCCAAAAAAGAAGAGGAATATACTTTATCAATTTTAAAGTAATATATTGCTGTGTCCACTTCCACTATTAAATAATTAACTTTTCATGATAGAAACCTAGCATTAATTTTTGCATCCCTTACTGTTCAATGTATATAGTAGGCACTTAATATTTAGTTGTTGGATAAATGTACAATAGATGAACTTACATTTTGCTTTTTCTTCTCCTGAACTAAAGCTACATAGCGCAATGCAATCTTGGTCAGAGTTGTGGCAAGGGAGGCAGCAACAAAGAAATCTCCATCCAGAAGGAATCCTCTCAAGGGAGGTCTGGAAAGCAATCAAGGAAAAATCAAACCCACCAACTTGTTAAGCAGCATGCAGCTTTTGCATAAATGTTTTATATACTCTGATTAAACACTTTTACTACTATCCCTCAGTGATAAAAATACCTCAGTTAACTAACTCCTTAGCTCCCAGAAGGAAAAAGGAAAAAGAAAAATAATACATGACTTTAAAATGTTATCTTTGGCCAGGTGTGGTGGCTCACACCTATAATCCCAGCACTTTGGGAGGCTGAGGCGGATGGATTACCTGAGATCAGGAGTTCAATACCAGCCTGGCCAACATGGTGAAACCCTGTCTCTACTAAAAATACAAAAATTAACTGGGCATGGTGGCACATGCCTGTAATCCCAGCTACTCAGGAAGCTGAGGCAGGAGAATTGCTTGAGGCCAGGAGACAGAGGGTGCAGTGAGCTGAGATCACACCACTGAACTCCAGCCTGGCCAATAGAGCAAAACTCTGTCTCAAAAAAAAAAAAAAAAAACAAAACCAAAAAAACTTACCTTCGAATGATACAAGAGCCAACAGAATACGGAAAGAGTAAATATTTAATTAAGAGCATATGTAATTGCAGCTAATGAAGTACATCCAAATTCCAGCTTACCTATTTATTTATTCGGTAAGTCTAAAATTCCTCTTCTGTAAAATGGAGGTAATATATTCTATCTCAAAGGCCTATTATCAAGACTATATGAGACAAACTACTATGCACAATGCCTAGCACACAGTGGGTATTCAACATTTTAGACAGAAATTTCACCATTTTCACCATTAAAATTTACTTAACAGAAAAATGCACAATTTTATTCCATCATTTAGAAACTGAAAAATCTTGAAAATGTTTTCAGATGCTAATAAACAATAAAACCCAAATATCATCAGTTTCACCCACTTAGCATTTTCTGAGTAAAAATAATTTGAGTTTAAACAGAACAGTTATTTCCATAAAAACACTGAAAGGGACAGAGGATTAAAACCATCAGTACAGTTCCTAGGGGGAAGAACTTAAACATCTTCCTCTTCTCAAGTAACTGTAAAGATTTTCACTTTGGTTGCAAAAAAAAAAATCATTTGACTGTTTTACATACAAGAGTAATAATAAAAGTAGTACAGCTGGCAGGGTATATGTGCCTAAATTACCTGTCTTCCTCTTTCTTGGTGGGTCTAGAACTGCTAAGAGCACTCTGAGTTGCATAGGTACCCATTTCAGTAACCAATTTCTGAACTGGCCCCACAGTTATCTCTTCTTCAGGTTTTAATTCGCCAGCTTCTTTCTTTATTTCTGACTCTACAATTGGGATCTAAAAGTCAATTGGAAATATCATTTTAGTAACAGTATCAACAGCAAACAAAATTATATTTAAATATTCATTTAAATATTTAATCATTTCTCTAAAAAAGGCATTACCCTAACGGAACTTTTGGAACTAGGAACTTTGCTTTCAATTTCTTTCCTTCCCAGAATAATGTAGTAGATAGAATAGGGGCTTTAGAGTTAGATATTCCAGGGTTTGAATTCTCTCCGTGCCACTTACTACTTTAGACCTCAGTTTCTTAATCGGTTGAGTGGAAATCTTAATTCTTTCCACACATTTTACCTACAAGAAAAATGCATTTGACAGTGCCTAACACAAAGTAGATGCTCACTAAGTCTTACTCCTCTTCTTCATTCCCTTCCTTGAAATTTTAACCAAAACAGTACTCATCCTTCTAAAATAAAATCCTTTTTATTTGTACATAATAACTTCATTAACTATCTTTTAAATTAACTGAATGGCTATTATGTATTTATTATTCAATACCAGCCCATCATCTAATGTAAGAGCACTAAGAGTGTTTAATCATTACCTATTTTAGTTTCTTTATTTTATAGGTGAAAAAACTGATGTTCTGTTAGGTTGAGGAACTTATATTCAAGGTCCTCCACCTAACTGTTGACAGAACAATGACTAGAACCCAACTCTCCTGACAATTAGTCCACTGTTCTTTCTATTCTACCGCAAAGTTGTTAGGATGAAGAATACTGTCAGTTTTAGTACATAAATATTCTAAAGTCAGACTTACTCTAAGGCATTCTTTCTTCAGAATATAGGCTAAAGCAGAATTTTACAAGCTGCTTCTTTTTTTTTTTTTTTTAATAAACACAGAACATTTTGTTCAAACAAGATCCAGAAGTGTAAATAATGTAAATAAAAACAAGCAAATCACCACAAAAAAGTCAGATTTTCTAAAGTAAAAACTACCAAAGTAGCATTTACTAAGGCAAAACATACCTCTCCAAGAGATCTGCGGATCTCAGTCATCACACTCTGAATGTCTTCCTTGGTACTACAGTATTCTCCCAGGATCCATAATGCTCCTCGGTAAATCCTAGGACAGCAGAAGAACTGAAATATGAACTTGGCAAACCAATCTTGAAGCAGAGATCTTTCTTTGTGAATTTAAGCTCAAATAAAAAACAAGGGCCAGGCGTGGTGGCTCATGCCTGTACTCCCAGCACATTGGGAGGCCGAGGCCAGGGGACCACTTGAGTCCAGGAGCTCAAGATCAATCTGGGCAACATGGTGAAACCCCATCTCTATTAAAAATACAAAAATCAGCCATGTGTGGTGGTTCATGCCTATAATCCCAGCACTTTGGGAGGCTGAGGTGGGCGGATTACCTGAGGTCAGGAGTTTGAGACCAGCCTGGCCAACATGGTGAAACCCGGTCTCTACCTAAAAAAATACAAAAAAATTAGCTGGACACAGTGGCACGCACCTGTAGTCTCAGCTCCTTGCAAGGCTGAGGATGGGGAATAGCTTGAATCTGAGAGGCACAGGTTGCAGTGAGCCGAGATCATGCCACTGCACTCTAGCCTGGGCACTGGGAAACAGAGCAAGACTCTGTCTCCAAAAAAAAAAGAACTGCTTGAACCCAGGAAGCAGAGGTTGCAATGAGTTGAGATTGCGCCAGCCTGGGCGACAGAGTGAGCATCTGTCCCAGTAACAAAAAAACAAAAAACAACAAGATTCTGCAGTTCTAAAGTATTTTAGGTAAACATTTCTGAAAGAATCTAACAAGAACTAGGTTTCAGTTCTCTCCAGAAATCACAAAGATTAAAAGTAAAATAACTGTTCTTATTAAATATTATTAGGAACATTCTAAAACTGGTAAACCTAGCAGTAAAAATAAAATACCAAATGTTTCCCAGAAAAGTGATCATTTAGGATACAGTGAAGGTAAATTTGGCTTTATCACTTACTACTGTAAGAAATATATTATTTTATGGTCAGGCAAGGTGGCTCACGCCTATAATCCCAGCATTTGGGGAGGTTGAGGAGGGATGATTCCTTGAGTCCAGGAGTTTGAAACCAGCCTGGGCAACATAGCAAGACACCATCTCTCTAAAAAAAAATAAATCAAAGTAAAAAAGCAAACAGACTGGGCACGGTGGCTCAAGCCTGTAATCCCAGCACTTTGGGAGGCCGAGGCGGGTGGATCATGAGGTCAAGAGATCGAGACCATCCTGGTCAACATGGTGAAACCCCGTCTCTACTAAAAATACAAAAAATTAGCTGGGCATGGTGGCGTGTGCCTGTAATCCCAGCTACTCAGGAGGCTGAGGCAGGAGAATTGCCTGAACCCAGGAGGCGGAGGTTGTGGTGAGCCGAGGTTGCGCCATTGCACAACAGCCTGGGTAACAACAGCGAAACTCCGTCTCAAAAAAAAAAAAAAAAAAAAAAAGCAAACAAACCCAGAATATATTATTTTAAAGTAAAAGTAAATCACTTTTTATTTTCAGTCACTGAAAAGCCGAGGCAAGGTGCCTCTTCAATGAATAAAACAATGAATACAAAACAAGTACAAGGGATCAGTTAAGAAAGTAATAGTAAAGAGGCTGGGCAGTTGCTCAAGCCTGTAATCCCAGCACTTTGGGAGGCCGAGGCGGGTGGATCACGAGGTCAAGAGATCGAGACCATCCTGGTCAACAATGGTGAAACCCTGTCTCTACTAAAGGTGCAAAAAATTAGCTGGGCATGGTGGCGCGTGCCTGTAATCCCAGCTACTCCGGAGGCTGAGGCAGGAGAATTGCCTGAACCCAGGAGGCGGAGGTTGCGGTGAGCCGAGATCGCGCCATTGCACTCCAGCCTGGATAACAAGAGCGAAACTCCGTCTCAAAAAAAAAAAAAAAATAGTAAAGAAAGCAACCATTCATTCATTTAGATTAAAATATATAGAGAGACAAAGCCTCACCACGTTGCCCAGGCTGGTCTCCAATTCCTGACATCCAGCAATCCTCTTATCTTGGCCTCCCAAAGTGCTGGGAATACCGGTGTGAGCACCATACCCAGCCAACAATTCTTTAGTTTAAAATGCTAAACTGAATAAAGTCAAGTCATCTTTCCCCTAAGATTTTAATTAAATTTATTCAGAAAAAATTAATTATAGAAACCAAAGCACTAAGAGATTATGGCTGTCAAAAGCAAATCCTTAGTTTTACAGCTCTTTTAGAATTTGTTTAGCAGGCTTTCTGGTATTTGCTGGAAAGCCACTCACCAAAAAAAAAAAAATTATTATTTTTCTTCTCACAAGGAAAGCAAATCCTGCTCACTTCCACAAATATATTTTCATATCATAAAAACAATCTTGTACTTGTCCTTTCCTTCCTATCTAAGTAGACATACTTCAAGTCTGTTACAGACTATCCATCAGATGCTTTAAATGAAGCAAAACTTAGATGCAACAATCCTTTCTCATTAGCAAAGGCTCTCTGAAGGAACAGATTTAGGTTGCATTTTCAATTTTTCTCTTTATTAAATGTGAAAGGAAAATATAAATAATAGTAATATCCAAAAAGTGACGCTATTTAAAAATATGTTCTTTAGTTACTTTAAGATTCACAATGTTTTAGAGATAATAAAAAATTGAGACACTGAGCTAAATCAGTCCTAAAAAACTTATTTTAGGCCATAAATTATAGATTAACTGAGAGTGGGGGTCGCGTGATGTTTGTTGTTACACTTGTTATATTTTGGCTTGATCGTTCTCTCCATTCTATTTTCCACTGACTGACCCCTTAAAGATAAAAACTGATAAAATGCTTACTTGACCTTACTTTTAAATGTATTTTAAACCTACTTGACAGATTTAATAGCATGAAAGACTTCAAGCATCTTCTCAACAATAAGCATTCTCAGGTTATCAAAGCGCTGAATGGCTTCACGAACAAACTCCAAGACATCAGCAGCTGCTGCTTCATTATTGTCACTGAGAAATTCCATTAACTAAAAGAAAAAAAACAGAAAATGGAACGGACAATTTTCCAAAAGAAATTTATCTAGGACAAGAAATAAATGAATAAAGAATGTAATTCTTTTTTTTTTCTAAGGTACAGGATCTTGCTCTGCTGCCCAGACTGGAGTACAGCGGCACAATCATAGCTTACTGCTGCCTAGAATTCCTGGACTCAAGTGGTCTTCCAGCAGCCTCAGCCTCCCCAGTAGCTAGCATTTCAGGAATGACACTATGCCTAGCTAACATTTTTTACTTTTTTTGTAGAGGCAGGGTCTCCCTATGTTGTCCTAGCTGGTCTTGGACTCCTGGTCTCAAGTAATCCTCTTGCCTAGCCCTCCCAAAGGGAGGGCTTGACTTGACTTGACTTACAGACATAAACCGCCATGCTTGGCCCTTGAAATTCTTAATAATTTTCAAATACACAACAAAATGTAAATTGAGAGACAAGTACTATTACGTAAACAAAGTCACAATGACTTTCCTGTTTTATGTGCAACAAAATTTATTATAAAATTCACTATAAAAGATAGGCTAGAGACTCAAAACTCAAAATAAATTAATTAGATCCTCCTAAATTGTAACTAAAATAAAATCATTTTAGAGAACACTCAGAACTCAAAGGCAAAAATCAAATTATAATAACATACCTCACTTATCTGACAGTGACAGAAAGCAAAATATTTATAGGTACATGAATTTTTCCTATAATCGATTCCTTTAAGAGCTAAAGCTATTTAAAATATATACACAGCATAATTTTACTTTAGGTAACTATAACATCAATTAAAATAATATGCAAAGCTATTTCTTTAGTCACTGTTTTTGTTTTTTTGATGAATATGTAAATGAAAGAAGTCAGAGTCCTCATTCTTCTAAGCTTAAAGGTAGACGCAGACATAAAGATCACTTCTGACCATGAGATTTAATGGTTCCAGGCAGTTGAGATTTCTGGAGTTTGACTGTCGAATAACTAGATTTTTAAAAAAATATTCTTTTAGAGAATTTCAAAATTAAAGTCATCAGAATTACATACCACAGGAATAACATTTGCAGCCATATCTGGAAATCGGACAGAACAGGAATGTAATGTTCGCACCAGGAGTTGTCTATATTTGTCAGTATCTTCATGCTCAGACACATTATTTGTTTTTATCACTTCCTTCTTCAGGACAATAACCAGCTATGGAACAAAGTAAAAATAAGTGAGAGTTACATCATATTTGGGCCTGGTAGCTTAAAAAGCGCTGCCAGAATTTCGTTTTACCTCTTCAACATTCCTAGAAGAGACAAGATCCAGTGCTAACTGCAGAGTTTTCTTTCGTACTTCTAGGTCTGGTGTGCTCAATACTCTTAGGATATCCATAACCAGATCCTGAAAAAGGACAAAAAAATCAAGAATTAACATTGATCTTTATGGTCACAAGAAGAAAGTCTTCACTGCAGAATGGTGGGCTTTATCCATCATCACTTTAATCCTTTAATCAACAACAAAACCACTAGCGGTGGAAAAACTAGATATTTTGGCTCTCCTAATATACTGCAATATGAAATAATAGTACATGACACATTCAAACTGACAATGTTTACTCTGACTCTGTCAAGCTTTAGCCCCAACTTAACGGTTAATATAGAACAAACTAAAAAACATAAGAAAGTAGCCATACACATCCATAAAGAAGGGCATTTTATATTATTACTGGTCTGGTCTCTTCAACATATCAGTGTCATGAAAGAAAAATACTGTCCAAAATTAAGAGACTGAAAGGGCATAACCACCAGATATGATACATGGTCACAAACTGGACACACTAAACAAAAAGGGCTTTTACGAAAACTGGGAAAATCTAAATATGGATGTGGTATTAGATAACACTAATAAATTATTAACAATTTTATTGTGATAATATTATTTGGCTCCATAAGAAAATGTAACATTTAAAAGATGCAAGACAATTAGAAACTGATAAAAAAGCTCTAAAACGTCTAAGAATAAACTCCTGTATATCCTTCACCTACATTTACCAGTTAATATTTTCCCACATTTGCTCTTTTCTTTTTTTTTTTTGAAATGTAGTCTCACTCTGTTGCCCAGGTTGGAGTGCAGTGGCAAGATCTCAGCTCACTGCAACCTCTGCCTCCTGGGTTCAAGCAATTCTCCTATCCCAGCCTTCTGAATACTTGGAACTACAGTCGCATGCCACCACACCTGGCCAATTTTTGTATATTTAATAGAGATGAGGTTTCACCATTTTGGTCACGCTGGTCTCAAACTCCTGATCTCAGGTGATCCACCTACCTCAGCCTCCCAAAGTGCTGGGATTACAGGTGTGACCCACCATACCCAGCCCACATTTGCTCTTTACTGCTAGTCACTGTAGTGTATCTCTCTCAAGGATAAGGATAATTTATTAGATAACCACATTATAATTATGAGAGAATTTAACACTGATCAATACTATTAATATACACATTATATTCAAATTTCTCAATCTGTCCCAATAATGTCCTTCATAGCAATTTGTTGTGGCTCTTGTTCTGATCCAAGAACAGCATTGCACTTACTTGTCATGGGGTTTTATTTTTATAACCACTATTATTCTCATGGATTCAACAAATATGATGATAACTTTCTAGAATCTGATCATGTTTTATTTTCAATTGGTATAATGATTTTCCAAGAAATGTAAATTATATTCAAATTAAAATGAATATGTCACAATTGCTAAGAATAGTCAGCCAGGTGCAGTGGCTCACACCTGTAATCCTAGCACTTTGGGAGGCCGAGGCAGGAGGAATACCTGAGCTCAGGAGTTCAAGACCAGCCCAGGTAACACAGTGAAATAACTTCTCTACTAAAATATAAAAAATTGGCCAGGGGTGGTAGCATGCGCCTGTAGTCCCAGCTATGCAGGAGGCTGAAACAGGAGAATTGCTTGAATCAGGAGCTGGAGGTGGCAGTGAGCTGAGATGGCACCACTACACCCCAGCCTGGACAACAGAGTGAGACTCCAACTCCAAAAAAAAAAGAATAGTCAATATAGTACAAACTGAAAAGACAAAAAAGAGAATACTGATTCATTTTAGAATTTTTTTTTTTTTGAGACAGAGTCTCACTCTGTTGCCCAGGCTGGAGTATAGTGGCGCAATCTCGTTTCACTGTAACCTCTGCCCCTGGGTTCAAGTGATTCTCCTGCCTCAGCCTCCCACATAGCTGGGATTCCAGGTGCACCCCACCACACTCAGCTAATTTTTGTATTTTTAGTACAGACTGGGTTACACTATTTTGGTCAGGCTGGTCTCAAACTCCTGATCCACCCGTCTCGGCTCCTAAAGTGCTGGGATTACAGGCATGAGCCACCGTACCCAACCATTTTAGAATATTTTTTATGGTAAAAGTAATACCCCAAAAAGCAGTGATGACTCAATAATTACACTTTAGCTGATCAAACTGTAAACTGCTCAGTTTTCAAGCATTTAGGTTAACCAAGATGGGCAAAGCTTCAGAATGACCTAAATTTGAAAAATATTTTATTTAGGATCTCTCTGTTTCAGATAACTCTTACCTGTAGTACTCGTTCATGAGCAGGATGCTCTTTTAACTCTATTAAGCGATCCAGAACTATAAGTTTTACATTGTTGTCACTCTCCTTAATAATTAAATCAATGTAACACTGAGCAGCGGCCTATATAAAAAAAGATATACATTTTAAGAAGTTATTCATCTATCATAAACATAAAATCTGAAAATAAGCCGGATGCGAACATGTGCAAACACAAACACACACACACACGCAATGTCCCATGAAGCCAAATACACTCATTAATCCCTGTACTAGGGTTTATGCATTTTGTTCTGAGGAATGGGTTCCTCTAGTCCCTTGTTATTTTTCAAACTTACAGAAGATTAGAAGCATTACAAATTAAAAGGATGAAAAAGGGCTGCTACAGGTAGAAATACTAACAGCCGAAAATTAAGGGTTGAAACTAAGGAACAAGCCAGAGAAAAGAATCCCAAGAAGTACATCTATTAAGCATATTTTAGTTTAGAGGCAAAGTCTAACTCATCTGCATTGCTGGACAGAAATAACTAGAATATAAAGATCACCCAGAGTTATTAAAATATTTTAGTATTTATAGTAATTATTAATAAGACTACAAATGTGGCCGGGCAAGGTGGCTCACGCCTGTAATCCCAGCACTTTGGGAGGCCAAGGCGGGTGGATCACGAGGTCAAGAGATCGAGACCATCCTGGTCAACATGGTAAAACCCTGTCTCTACTAAAAATACAAAAAATTAGCTGGGCATGGTGGTGTGTGCCTGTAATCCCAGCTACTCAGGAGGCTGAGGCAGGAGAATTGCCTGAACCCAGGAGGCGGAGGTTGCGGTGAGCCGAGATCACGCCATTGCACTCCAGCCTGGGTAACAAGAGCGAAAACTCCATCTCAAAAAAAAAAAAAAAGAAGAAAACTACAAATGTGTGAAGTATTTTAGAATGATAGAATATCCATACTGATAGGAAGGAAGAAGGAAGAAAAGGAAGGGAGGGAGAAAACAGAAAGAACAGCCCTTCCTTGCCTAAGAATTCCAATTAGTAAGTATTGAATGAGAAAAATAGAAAACCCACCATTAGAATACCACAGTCATAATTGCTCTAAGAAAATCCACTGATGGATGCTAAAATAAGTAGGAATGAATTTGAGGAACAACGGTACATTTGCATAGTTTCAAAGTATCTTCCCACACAATGCTTACACATTACACTAGAAGAAATCATAAAACTGGAAAATCTGGCAGATAGCACGTTACCAGTAATAAGATACACAGACATCGTAGGCCAGGCACGGTGGCTCATGCCTGTAATCCCAGCACTTTGGGAGGCCAAAGTGGGCGGATGATGAGGTCAGGAGATTGAGACTATCCTGGATAACACAGTGAAACCCCATCTCTACTAAAAACATAAAAAATTAGCTGAGCATAGTGACACATGCCTGTAGTCCCAGCTTCTTGGGAGGCTGAGGCAGGAAAATCTCTTGAACGCGGGGGGCGGAGGTTGCAGTGAGCCAAGATCAGGCCACTGCACTCTAGCCTGGGTGACAGAGTGAGACTCTGGCTCAAAAAAATAAAAAATACATAGATAGATATAATGTACTCCTTGAAAAGGACACATTATTTCTGTGATATTCTTTCCAAAAATGTACAACCTCAATCTGAGAAAACATCAGACAAACCCAAGATGAGGGATATTTTTACCAACAAACCAGCCAGGATTTTTCAAATGTGTCAAGGTCATGAAAAATAACAAACGACTAAGAACTATCACAGATCGGAGGAGACTATGATATGACCACTAAATGCAATATGGGATCCTAGATTAGATCCTGGAACAAAAAAAGGACATCAGTGGGAAAACTGATGAAATATGAATAAAGCCTGTAGTTTGGTTAACAATATTGCTCTAATGTTAATTTTGTAGTTTTGACAATTATACAATGATTATAGAAGATGTGAATATATGAGAAAGGCTGGGTGAAGAACATATAAGAACTCTGTCCTATGTTTACAACTTTTCTGTAAGTTTAACATTATTTCAAAATTAAAAATTAAAAAGAATTTCAAGTTTGGAGGGTAAAGCAGTAACTTCTCCAATTTAAACCATTTGGTTTTTAGAACAGCTCATTCCCTGAATAGACTAGGGGTTACTGATACAGTCTTAATAGACTAAATTGAAGAAAGGTAATATTCCATTACTGAAAACACTCACTAGAACTTAAAATATACATGTAACATATATCTTTCAGTTTTTACTTTTTAGAGACAGGGTCTCGCTCTTTCACCTAGGCTGGAGTAATCACAGTTCATTGCAGTCCTAACCTCCTGGGCTCAAGCTATTCCCCTGCCTCAGCCTTCAGAATAGCTGGGACTATAGGCAAATGTCACCATGCCCAGCTAATTTATATTGTTTTTCATCTTGCTCTGTCACCTAGGCTGGAGTGCAGTGGCACCACCATAGCTCACTGCAACCTCAAACTCCTGGTCTCAAACGATCATCCCACCTCAGCCTCCCAAAGTATTGGGACTCCAGGCATGCACCACCACACCTAGTACCAGCTAATTTT
Organism: Saimiri boliviensis; assembly: GCF_048565385.1. Classification (NCBI taxonomy): domain Eukaryota; kingdom Metazoa; phylum Chordata; class Mammalia; order Primates; family Cebidae; genus Saimiri; species Saimiri boliviensis. The sequence continues at coordinate 84,172,647 of NC_133454.1, forward strand.
TTAAAAAATGTTCCCTACAGACAGTGTCTCTGTTGCCTGGGCTGGTCTCAAACTCCTGGTTTTAAGCAATCCTCCCAGCTTGGCCTCCCAAAGTGCTCGGATTTTAGGTGTCAGCCTCTGCGCCCTGCCACACATGCAACTTTTGACTCCCCAAAAACTTAACTACTAATAACCTACTGTTGGCCAGAAGCCTTACCAATAACACAGTTGATTAAAATATATTTTGTACGTTAAATGTATTATATAAGGTATTCTTACAATAAAGCTAGAAAAAAGAAAATGTTAAATCATAAGGAAATTATTTACTATTCATTAAAAGGAAATAGATCATTATAAAGGTCTTCATCCCCAACCTCTTTACACAGTAGGCTGAGGAGGAGGGGGAAGAAGAGGAAGAGGAGGGATTGGTCTTGCTATCACAGGAATAGCAGAGGTGAAAAAAAAGTCCATGCGTAAGTGGACCTGTAGAGTTTGAAACTGTGTTGTCAAGGGTTAACTGTACTCTCATTCTGTCTGCATCTGTATGTGTGTATGAAAGCAGGAAGGAAGAAGGGAAGACTGGACAACGTAAGGCATCAAATCGTTTTACAAAATTTGTATTTGTTTTCTCTGTGCCATATAACCACACGGTAAATTGCAATGTCACTAAATTACGAGTGCTAAGACAGAAAATCTATCATCTAATCTGGCCCCAAAAGGAATCACAGTACCTTGATTGCAGTTGGTGCACTGGAGAGTGTCACTAATGTCCCAGCAGCTTCATATTTTACAGCAGGGCTGGATGACTGTAATAAGTTATAGATGCAGCGAATAAAACGAGCTCTTTCTGATGGGTTAGCATGACAGACCTAGAGAAGAAAACATTAAGACCTCAACTTATTTCAGGAATGCTGGTTTTCCAATGGAATTTTTTTATGGATGTCAGCTTATGGGGTGCTAGTTTTCTCAATCTCAAAGCTAAGAACAGTCTTATGAGGACAGATGAAAATGTCAGCCAACACAGGATGAGACACTATGACATAACACTGGTAATTTCAGAAAGAAGTTAGATGCCAACAAAAACATAGATAAGAAATGGTTTCACTAGACAGGATAGTGTGAACAAAATGATTTTTACAGCTACTCACTCATTTATTCATCTTATAATTTATATTTTTAATGTTTCACAAAAGGTTTTCTGATGGCTTAAAATAATGTGTATGCTATACACAGTGAAAGAGAAAAAGAAAATGTAAAGTAACAAAAGCAAGGACACATTAACACACTAAAATAAGGGTACACTAAAATAAGGGTACACTAAAATAAGGGTACTGTCACAGGATATTAAATTTGGTCCTAAATTTTTATTCTGGATGCCCAAGAAAAACATGATGATGATATAAATCTCAATAGCTAATAAAAGCAAAATATCAGTTTTTCAAGCAAGAAAGATAACATAGTTTCCCCAAGTACTACTACTTCTTATTTGAGATGCTATTCAGTACTGGAGAGAAAACCACAAATTTCTATCCCATTCTAAATGCATCCTGATTCCTTTACTTGTGAAAAAAATGTCCCTTATTGGGCCGGGCGCGGTGGCTCAAGCCTGTAATCCCAGCACTTTGGGAGGCCGAGGCGGGTGGATCACGAGGTCAAGAGATCGAGACCATCCTGGTCAGCATGGTGAAACCCCGTCTCTACTAAAAATACAAAAAATTAGCTGGGCGTAGTGGCGCGTGCCTGTAATCCCAGCTACTCAGGAGGCTGAAGCAGGAGAATTGCCTGAACCCAGGAGGCGGAGGTTGCAGTGAGCCGAGATCGCGCCATTGCACTCCAGCCTGGGTAACAAGAGTGAAACTCCGTCTCAAAAAAAAAAAAAAAAAAAAAAGTCCCTTATTTCTCTTTTGAAGTCAGTATTTGTATTCGATTTTCCTAAAATACAGATAGTCAAATCTCTATTACATGAACATGACTTAAAAGCTATCCCCATTTACTATAACATGGACCCTACTAAACAAGTCATTAGATAGCAGAGAACTGCTAATTTTGAGAACCTCAGTGGCATCCTAAACTAAACACAAGAATTAAAAAGAACTATAGGCTGGATGTGGTGGCTCACGCCTGTAATCCAAGCACTTTGGGAGGCTAAGGTAGGTAGATCACAAAGTCAGGAGTTTGAGACCAGCCTGGCCAATGTGGTGAAACCGCCTCTACTAAAAATACAAAAATTAGCCGGATGTGGTAGTGCGCACTTGTAATCCCAGCACTCAGGAGGCTGAGGCAAGAGAATCGCTTGAGCCCAGGAGGTAGAGGCTGCAGTGAGCTGAGATCATGCTACTGCACTCCAGCCTGGGCAACAGAGTGAGACTCCACCTAAAAAAAAAAAAACAACTATGTATTTATAGTCTTGGTTTCATCTTAAATTTCCAAAATCCTGGCATCTTCTGTTAAGAGGAGCCCCTTTCTCACAGAAGCAAAGACAGCTATTATCAGTTAGTAGTGTCTACCGTATGTGTTTTGACCATAGTATTTAATAAAGCCATTCTGGACCTACATTTTGTTGGCCTCCAATGGATCAACAGCAAAGCTGAATCTTACTGTACCTTTTATCAGAACATTTACATTGTAATCAGCTCTTTCAAAGAATGTATCATATTAAAGTATTGTCAATATAGTACATCATTTAAAAATCCAAAATTCTTAACTGGTTTTAGATTTCCTGTCAATGGCTTACAATGTCATATTAACGTATTTAAAGTTTTTCTACTCTCTTTTTCAAACAGGGAACATAACAAGTATTTAAGGTCTTTTTTTTGCTTGATTTGAGTAGTCTGATATATATATTCAAGAAACTCTTGAATTTTATTCTAAAGCCTAATTCATAATCTATTCAGTGACTGGGAAGTTCACAACGATTTATTTGTAGCTGTACTTGCTCAAGCCATGGATTTTTACTGAAATCTTTATGGAGGTTTAGAAAGGATACAAGCAAGTATTCTACCTGGAAAATACAATAAACCAAAAGTAAAAGAAAAAAAAAAAAACTTTAATAGGCTATGCTATAAAACATTTATATTATTGAAATATATTATCCTAGCAATTATCATCCCAGAAAGAAACTAACCCTTAAACCGTCTTAAACTGCTGAGTTTATTTTACTCATCACAGATTATCATTCTTACCTTATAAATCAGTTCAACAATAACCAACTGCAGAATATCTCCAAATGTTTGAACTTGATCAATACAAGTACTTAAGTAATCCAAAGCTCGATCCTAAAAAAATAAGAATATATCATACTCCACCTCGTTCAATAGAAGGATTTAATCCATCTTAAAAAAATATACACATTACAACTCAATATAAAACAAATGAGGAGATCAGGGCAAAGAGAAATTAATTTAGAAAATAAAGAAGAAACCAAGAATAAAGTTAACACATAAAAGACATAAAGTTAAATGTATTTTCTGGAAATGAGCCACAAGCCTGGGGTCTAATTTTCTAGCAGCTAAACCAAAGAGGGAAAACACTATGTGTTGTGAGATTCATACAATCAAAATCAGTTGCTTAGGTGTATTATTCCTATTACTGAGACCTAAAAGAAAAATCTCCTATGTGTTATCATATATCGGACACTGTGATACAGAGAACTATGATGTTGAAAACATCTCTGCAGTAAAAGTATCAATAAATTTTATTGGACTATTTCTGATTATGTCCCTCAATGTAGGTTGACAACATAATGCCAAAAGCACTGGTTAGTAAAACCAATTACACACGAGGACAAAACACTGTGGCTGATAAAAGCAGCTTTCACAATCTTGTTTAGGAAGACAAAACAACAATATCGAATACCACTTCACCTGCTCATTAACATGGCTACTATTTAAAAAAACACAAAAAATAACAAGTGCTGGCAAGGATGTGGAGAAGTTGGAACCCCTGTGCACTACCAATGGGAATGTAAAATGGTACAGCTGCTGTGGAAAACAGTATGGCAGTTCCTAAAAAAATTAAAAGTAGAATCCACTGTATATCCAGTAATTCCACTTCTGGGTATATACCCACAGGAACAGAAAACAAAGTCTCAAACATATATGTATACATCTGTGTTCACAGCAGCATTATTCACAATAGCTAAAAGGTTGAAGCAACCCAAGTGTCCACCAATGGATGAACAGGTAAACACAATGAGGCATATATTTACAATGGGGTATTACTTAGCCTTAAAAAGGAAAAGAAATTCCAACACACGCCACAACATAAATGAACCTTGAAGACATTATGCTAAGTAAAATAAGCCAGTCACAAACGGACAAATACTCTATGATTCCACTTATCTGGAATACTTTTTTTTTTTTTTGAGACGTAGTTCCACTCTTGTTACCCAGGCTGGAGTGCAATGGCGCGATCTCGGCTCACCACAACCTCCGCCTCCTGGGTTCAAGCAATTCTCCTGCCTCAGCCTCCCGAGTAGCTGGGATTATCAGCATGCACCACCACGCCCAGCTAATTTTTGTATTTTTAGTAGAGACAGGGTTTCACCATGTTGACCAGGATGGTCTCAATCTCTTGATCCACCCGCCTCGGCTCCCAAAGTGCTGGGATTATAGGTGTGAGCCACCGTGCCCGGCCTATATGGAATACTTAGTGTAGTCAAAATCACAGAGACAGAAAGTAAAATGGTGGTTGCCAGGGACTGAGAGGAAGTGGTAATGGGGAGTTGTTTTTTTTTTTTTTTTTTTTTTTGAGACCAAATCTAACTCTTGTCACCCAGACTGGAGAACAATGGCACAATCTCAGCTCACTGCAACCTCCGCCTCCTGGGTTCAAGTGATTCTCCTGCCTTAGCTTCCCGAGTAGCTGGAATTACAGGCGCCTGCCACCAGGCCTGGCTAATTTTTGTATTTTTAGTAGAGATGGGGTTTCACCATTTTGGGCAGGCTGGTCGAACTTCTGACCTCAGGCAATCCGCCTGGCTCGGCCTCCCAAAGTACTAGGATTACAGGCGTGAGCCACCATGCCTGGCTATGGGGAGTTATTTTTTAATGGGTACAAAGTTTCAGTGTTGCAAGACAAAAAAATTAGGGGATGGAATGTAGTGATAGTTCTATAACATTATAAATGTACTTAAAATCACTGAACTGAACACTTAAAAATGGTTAAGATGGTAAATTTTTTTGTTATGTGTATGTTACCACAATTTTAAATAATTGGGGGGGAATTCATTAAAGAAAATCTGGGGGGGAAAAGTGACAGTATCTAGATTTAAGAGGAATGGAAGGACTCCGTATTTTTCAGTCTTCATGCATATCACTGCCCATATTTTGGTGATAAATACTTGCTAAAAAATTTCGAGATTAGATGGCATCAAGGTGTACAGAGTAACTGCTAACCAAAAGTAGATCCATATACTTTAACCACCAGCAGACCAGGATGTAGAGTTGGCACCCACGTATGAAAACTGAAGAGTCTAACAGGATACACATCTACACTGAAGGCCACCCTATCTCCACAGGCAAGGCTAAGGGTATACCTATGCAAAGCTACTGCTTTTCTCTACTAAACAATTTTAGATCTCTACTAACATAAGAAAGAACAGGCAACCAAAGCCCCAAAATAGAGGACAATAGCACACAGTCATAATAATTTTAGTTTTTAAAAACTGTAAGGTGGTTGTTCTAAAATACCTCTTCAATGTTTAACTGGAAAAAAGAATGCATATATATGCATTATTTTAGAGAAAGGTTAAGAAAAAAATGTATTTTTATACAAGTCCAAAAATCTAAAAATACCAAACTATATAAACCACATGAACTATAAACAAAATTACTAAAATCATGATTAAGCCTATGTAATACTTTTCTGACTTAAATACAGTTATAAAAGTATTTTTTAAAAAGTACTTCACCTGATCTGCATGAATTAGCATCATAAATGCATTCCTTTTGCAACTTGCATCCTTCTCGTTCACCAGAAAATCATGTATCAGTTCAGGAGCATCAGGTATAAGATGTTCAAAATTTCTTTAAATAAAACAAGTAACATCCATATTTAATAAAAACCTACTTTACTATTATAGTAACTCTCTGGACAATACCAAAGTTAAATTTAATCAAACTTTGATGTTCAAAATTTCTTTAAGTAAAACAAGTAACATCCATATTTAATAAAAACCTACTTTATCATTATAGTAACTCTCTGGACAATACCAAAGTTAAATTTAATCAAACTTAACAACATAAATGATTCTTATGCTTTTTAAGACTTTTTTTTTGGCTAGAGTGCAGTGGAGTGACATTGGCTTACTGCAGTCTCCGCCTCCCAAATCAAGGGATTCTCCAGCCTCAGTCTCCTGAGTAGCTGGGACTATAGGCATGCACCACCACGGCTGGCTAATTTTTGTGTTTTTGTAGTAAAGACAGGGTTTTGCCATATTGGCCAGGCGGCTGGTCTCATACTCCTGACCTCAAGTGATCCACCTGCCTCAGCTTCCCAAAGTGCTGGGATTACAGACATCAGCCACCACACCCAGTCTGCTTTTTGAAACTTTAAATCAATTAGAATTGGTGGAAGGGAACACAAAGTTACACTTTCACCTATTAAGTTATCAAATTATATGTTTTCTAATTCAATACAGAAAAAGGTGATTTATTCAACACGCCATCTGTTAACTAGTATCTCTAATATCTGTTGTACATACATTTTTTTTTTTTAGAGTCTCGCTCTGTTGCCCAGGCTGGAATGCAGTGGCATGATCTCAGCTCACTGCAATTTCCAACTCTTGGGTTCAAGTGATTATCCTGCTTTAGCCTCCCGAGTAGCTAGGACTACAGGTGCCTGCCACCACACCTGGCTAATTTTTGTATTTTTAGTAGAGATGGGGTTTCACCATATAAGCCAGGCTGGTCTCAAACTTCTGACCTTGTGATCCACCTGCCTTGGCCTCCCAAAGTGCTGGGATTACAGGTGTGAGCCACTGCACCTGGCCGTTGTACATACATTTTGAGCATATCAATATATTAAGAATTACATTAAGAGGAAAAAATAGTCCCGTGAATTTTATTAGTTGTGCTCAATATTTACTTACAGACTCGCCTCTTCTTTTGGAAATTTAGAAGTATTAGTATAGAGAAGAGTGAATACTAGCTTAATGAAATCCATCACCTTGCTTCAACAATTACTAACTCATAGCTAGTTTTGTTTCATCTATATCCTTGTCAAATTTCCCTCTTTTCATATTATTTTGAAGTAAATCACAGGCAATGTATCCTTTCTTCTGTAAATATACTGGTAGGTTTCTCTAAAATCAAGGACTCTTGCAAAACTAATTATTCCTCATCATATCTCACAAAATTAATAATTTCTTAATATGTCATAGACAGTGTTCAAATTTCCAACTCTTATAAATGTCCTCGTTTTTGTATGTGCACTACAGTTTAAATTCTAAAATTTGTGTAGGCTGTATGGGAACATTAAAGGAACTAATCTACATTATTAACCAGAATACCACTTGCCTTAACAGACAAAATCTAATAGTAAAATAACTATAAAATTATATCTTTTTTTTTTTTTGAGACAGAATTTCACTCTTGTTGTCCAGGCTAGAGAGAAATGGTGCAATCTTGGCTCACTGCAATCTCCACCTCCTGGGTTCAAGCAATTATTCTGCCTCAGCCTCCCGAGTAGCTGGGATTACCAGCATGTGCCACCATGCCTGGCTAATTTTTTATAGTTCTTTTTTAGTAGAGATGGGGTTTCACTATATTGGCTAGGCTAGTCTCAATCTCCTGACCTCATTACTTGCCCACCTCAGCCTCCCCAATTAGGAGTGAGCCACTGTGCCTGGCCTAAAATTATACCTTAACCAACAAATCTACTAAAGTACAAAGATGCTTATAAAAATTACATTGTAGAGCAGGCACAGTGGCTCACGCCTATAATACTAGCACTTTGAGAGGCCGAGGCGGGCAGACTGCCTCAACTCAGGAGTCTGAGCCAGCCTGGGCAACATAGTGAAACCCTGTCTCTACTAAAATACAAAAAAAAAAAAAAAATTAGCCAGGCATGGTGGCGTCCTCCTGTAGACCCAGCTTCTCTGGAGGTTGAAGCAGAAGAATTGCTTGAACCCAGGAGGTGGAGGTTGCAGTAAGCTCAGATTGCACCACAACACTCTAGTCTGGGCAATGGAGTCAGACTCTGTCTCCTCCCACCCCCCCACCCCCCAAAAAATGACATTGTAGTTCTTAATGGATTGACACCTGTGACTGTAAAAACTGAGCATTCTAGCTTCATCTAACTGGTTCCTTAAATTGGTTTAAAAACCCAAAATCTCAGCCAGGTATGGTGGCCCATGTCTATAATCCCAGCACTTTGGGAGGCTGTGGTGAGTGGATCACTTGAGGTCAGGAGTTCGAGACCAGCCTGGCCAACATGGTGAAACCCTGTCTCTAAAAAAAAAACAAAATTTGGCTGGGCATGGTGGTGGGTGCCTGTAATCCCAACTACTTGGGAGGCTGAGGCAGAAGAATCACCTAAATCCGGGAGACGGAAGTTCCTGTGAGTTGAGATCACGCCACTGCATTCCGGTCTGAACAACAAGAGTGAAGCTCCGTCTCAAAACAAAACAAATAAAAACAAACAAAAATCCAAAATCTTCAGCTAAGAATTAGAATCAGAACTGAAGCCCTTCTCATTTAAAAAGTTTCCCCCTCAAAGCTTCTAATGATAAAAAGAAAACACCAACATTCCACAAAAAGAATTCTAAAACAAGGTCAAAAGTTCAAAGCTTATAGAGACTAAGCAAGTGAACATATAAAGTGGCTTGGAGTAATATGGTTCAGAATGATAGGCACTGTCATAAACTGGAAAGTATATAATGTATTTAATGGGGTTCTGATATTCAATTTCAGCAGAATGTTGTCATGTGGAAATTAAGGCCAGCGCTGCCAGATCTTTTGACTTTTCAATGTTGTTAATAAGAAAACACACAGTGCTGGCCAAACAAAACGTATCTCCAAGCTATATTCAGTCTGTAAGCAACCATTTTGGAACCACTAGTCTAAAAGATTAAGACTAAACGGTCCTCACAGAACGAAGCCAAAGCAGTTTCTTTGTTTACCTATAGATGGTATAGATCGCCAAAACAGCATTTCTTCTAACATAGCTGTGTCGATGCTCCAAACATGCACGAATAGCTGGCATTAAAGGTTCTAGCAATTCTGCTTCTTTCAATTTGCAAAGAAAACGAAGAGTAGATCCTCGAATAAATTCATTAGGATGTTGAAGATCCTGATATAAAAATTTAAATATGAAATGCTGAGTTTCAGCCTTTTACAAAAAGAAAATTTTGATACAAAACTTTCCAGTGAAAAAAATCAAAATAAGCTTGATTTTTTTTGAAATTATCTAGATTACCAGATAATTTCCTTCATATTCTTGTTGACTGAATCAATTTTTACCTATCTCATCAATATCTTACATGTGTATCTCTGTTTTTTAATTAATATATACACATAAAATGCATAGAAAATGTCTGAAGAGTGACAATAAAACTTCTTTTTTTTTTTTTTAAGTGGAAGCAAGTTTATTAAGGAAGGAAAGGAATAAAGAATGGCTACTCCATAGGCAGAGCAGCCAACAATAAAACTTCTTACAATAACTCTTTACAACTTTAATTCCAAATCTCTACAACTTACATCTTATCAAAGAATCAATTTTAAAAATTAAAACAAAGCCCATCCTACCAATTTTACAATTAAATTCAAAGCAATATTCAGAAATAATTATAATTTGGTTTACCTTTCTGTATGCATCACATACAAGGATCATCTCATGTAGAAGTCTCCCATCTGGAGTTGTTTTAGGAACAATTTCCCAAAATACCAGAAGTAATTTCTTGATAGTATGATCCTGAAGAGGTAGCACAAAACGAATGATGGTCATCAGAAGTCCAGGAAGTTTTTCGCCATTCAGAATCATAATGATTACTTTCTTCAAAGCTTCAGTCTTTGACTTTACATCTCCTTTTTCTGAATCAGAAATTTAAAAAAAACAAAAAAAGCACAATTATTTCAAAAGAAAACTCATCACATAAATTTAAAACGAATTAACAAAATAAAACGTACCTTCTTACTTTGCTATCAGCAATGGTAATAAAGGTACAAACCCAAGTGACAAGAGTACTCTACCTGGCTCTGTCACAAACAAGCTGTCTTTGCTCAAGTCATTTATCTCTGGATCTCAGACTCTTCATATATAATATGACGGCAATAGTTTAGATTTCTGGTTCCTAACCAAGTTAATGTAGAAACTAGTCCCTTATCTCTCAACTTATACTAAAATAAAATCTAAATGGATTAAAGCCTTAAATCTAAGACCTCAAGCTATGAAACTACTACAATAAAACATAGGGGAAAATCTCCAGGACATTGGTCTGGCCAAAAATTTCTTGAGTAATACCCCACAAGCAAAGGTAACCAAAGCAAACATGAGCAAATGGGATCAAATGAAGTTAAAAAGCTTCTGCACAGCAGAGGAAGCAATCAACGTAATGAGACAACCCACAGAATAAGAGAAAATACGTGCAACTACCCATCTGACAAGGGATTAATAACCAGAATACATAAGAAGCTCAAACAATTTTTTTTTTTTTTAAGAGACGGGGTCTTGCTATGTTGTCCAGGCTGGAGTGCAGTGGCTGGCTATTCACAGGCACGATCCCACTACTGATGAGCACAGGAGTTTTGACCTGCTCCATTTCCTACCTGTGCCAGTTCACCCCTCCTTAGGCAACCTGGTGGTCCCCCGCTCCCGGGAGGTCACCATATTGATGCCGAACTTAGTGCGGACAACCACATCAGCATAGTGCACTACAGCCCAGAACTCCTGGATCAAGTGATCCTCCAGCCTCAGCCTCCCAAATGCTGGGACTACAGGCAGGTGCCATTGCACCTGGCAGAACTCAAACAATTCTACAGAAGAAAAGAAATCTCATAATCTAATTTTAAAATGGGCAAAAGATTTGAACAGACATTTGTCAAAAAAAGATATACAAATGGCAAACAGACATATGCAAACATCAGTTCAACATCACTGATCATCAGAGAAATGCACATCAAAACTACAATGAGGTATCATCTCAGCCCAGTTAAAATGGCTTTTATCTAAAAAACAAGCAATAACAAATGCTGGAGAGGATGTGGAGAAAAGGGAACCCTCATACATTTTTTTTTTTTTTTGTGAGAATGTAAATTAGTACAGCCACTATGGAGAACAGTTGGGGGATCCTGAGAAAACTAAAAACAGAGTACTATGATTCAGCAATCCAACTGCTGGGTATATATCCAAAAGAAAGGAAATGAGTACATCAAAGAAATATCTGCACTCCTGTTTGTTGCAGCATTGTTTGCAACAGTCAAAACTTGAAAGCAACCTAAGTGTCCATCAACAGATAAATGGATAAAGAAAATGTGGTACATATACACAAAAGAGTACTGTTCAGTCATAGAAAAGAATGAGATCCTGTAATTTGAAACAACAAGGATGGAACTGGAGGTCATTATGTTACGTGAAATAAGTCAGGCACAGAAAAACAAACTTCACATGTTCTCACTTATTTGTGGAAGCTTAAAATCAAAACAAACTCATGGAGATAGAGTAAAAAAATGGTTATCAGAGGCGGGAAGGGTAGTGGGAGGGAAGTAGGGATGGTTAATGAGTATAAAAAACAGAAAAAATAAGTTAGACACAATATTTGATAGCACAACAGGGTAACTACAGTCAGTAATTTAATTGTACATTTAGAAATAACTAAAAATATATATAATTGGACTGTCACACAAAGGATAAATGCTTGAGGCGATAGATAATCCATTTTTCCATGATGTGATTATGCACTGCATGCCTATATCAAAGCATTTCATGTACTCCAAAAATATATATACCTACAGTGTACCCACACAAATTAAACATTAAAAATATAAAATTCAGAAATACAGTTTTCTTATTTGCAAAACTGCTTAAAAAGATGAAAAGTTAAACCTTACTGGAAAACACGTTTATTCCAGTGTTAACTGTTCTTTTGGTTTTACAAGCTAAGTAACATGAAGTTAAGTGCACGATGGAAATAAGATATTCCAATACACATCCTCAACCTGATGCCTAAAAAAAAAATAACCAGCTACATTAAATATATCGAACTGCACAAAAATTAGGACATTTTGAAGAATATCGAAACTATTACAATTTCTTTATAACCCAAAGAACAAAGTTATTTTGGTTTTACAAGCTAAGTAACATGAAGGTAAGTGCAGGATGGAATTAATATATTCCAGTATACATCCTCAACCTGATGCCTAGAAAAAATCATTAGCTACATTAAGTATAATATATTGAGCTGCACAAAAATTGGGACACTTTGAGGACTATCTAAACTATTACATAGATAAACTGAGATGTTCTATTTCAAACAACCAATATTTAGTCTAAAGAAGTTCACATTTTTAATAAAAGGTCTATTGAAGAGATCCTAGAAAAACTTATTTAGACAAAAAGTAAGCATTTCTAATTATAAAAGAATATGAAATATGAGGTTTCTATTTTCGTTTTTTTCCTTTTTTCATTTCATTTTCAAAATAATATCAAAGTTTACCTAGATCGTTTTTTAAGCTAATTTCAGATGGTGGTTCCGAATCCATTGGCACGTTAATTAACGTGTAGCACACGTTCTCAGCAGCCGTCATGATTTCTGGTTATGTTATAATCAATCCTTGATGTAAGATTTAAGGATGTCAGATAATCTAGAAAAATAAACACAGGGATATCATGACATTTTTTTTTTAACCCACAAACCAGTAACTATAGTGATCTTTAAAGTATTAGAAAGGGCAGGTCAATCTACATCGTGTTCCCATAAAAATAAATTTTAGTAAAAACCACACTGCCAGCTCCAGCATAAGGTATATTATCTATCACTCCCTCATCGAATCCCGGTCCGGTGTTTGAGAATGTTGTACAGCAGAATGAAGGCCCACAGAGCCGTGACAGTCCCCCAGCCCCACCCAACAATGTTATGGAACATAAGATTTTTTACACAACACACAATCTGCACGCTCAAGTTAAGAGACCCTGTGCCTGAATACTCTGCCAAAACCCTAAAGCGCTTTATCGCAGTCCCTGGTGGGTTCCGACTGTTGTCTGCGGGTCCCTTAATCCGCGCGTGAAACCCCCACCTCGGCCCACCTGCTTCCTCCTCCCCTTCCTATAGCAAAGCAGGCCTCGGCCAGAAAGAGTAAGCCTCAGGGTCTTGGGAGGGAAAAGACCCCCCCTGGCCAATACAGAGGGCGGGATGGAGCGTCGGACTCGGAGCTTCCTAGCTCCCCGCCCCCACCCGGTCCCCTTGGCCAGGCCCAGACGCAAGCGGCCTAGTTGCTCCCCTTCCTCATCTTCCATCTGGAGAGCCAGTTCTTCCGACTCTGGCCGACCCACCAAGCGTTCGGGATTGGAGCCTTGTGGCCCACGACGAGGCTCCGAGGGGCAGTGGTTGGGGCAGCCGCGGACCCGTCTACTCCAACTCCAACCCGCAGCAGCGGCGGCGGCTCCAGAGTCCTCGGCTGACGTGGAAGGGGGTAGGGCAACGACGGAAGCCACAGCCACCTAGCACCTACGGCCACTCAGAGAGGACACGCTTTCTATGTTGAGCGCTTGCGCGCTTCAAGCATACACTGTTTTCTCCCTCTTCTCTCGTCTAGGGGTGGATTAGGCCGCAGAGCAATGAAACCGCTTATTTTATAGTTTCTCCTGCAAGCCAAGCGCTGAGTTAAGCACGGTCTCATTTAAAAGCTAACTGGAAATCGTTCCTTCTTAAAATAACAGTCAAGGGGAGGAAGTGCTTGGAGAGAGGGAAACTTTTACAGGGCTGTGTTCCCGTGAAAAAGACCTCAGGACTGGAAAGTGGAAACCCAGGAATCCTTTTTCTTGCTCACCTGCTAATAAACTGGAAAAGTAACTAATACTATTGGGAAAGTAATTTCAGTTATTTTATTAATGATCGCTAGATTAAAATCCTTTTCTGTTCTTAAATCGCTAGTAGTTTAAATCTGCCTCTATGCAGGAAGGGCTGGAGTTACTTGAACATCGAAAGTCACATTGGTATAATTTCTGCTCTTTATTTAATAATGACTTCTTTCGTGATCCTTTCTGAGCACCCAGTAGATTAGAAAAAAAAAATTTATGCATAAAGGGACATAATCACTGTTTTAAAGGATTTTACATATCTACGAAGACCTAATTGTTAGCAGCTGCAATCAGCCATAGTAACTTTCAGTTTTGCCCATTTGAAGTTCCATAACACGCCCCACCCCTACACCCCCTCCCCTCAAAAAGGTTTTATGACCAATTATTAATAAAAAATATTTTAAAGCTTAAGAAAAATATTGTGAATAAAAACAGGTCTGGCAGAAACTGCCCTAGTTAACAGGTTCATCTCAGGGAGATAGAACACAAAAAGTGCCTCATTTATGCAGGATCCAGCTCTTTTGAGATTTCTCTTTTTAGAAACATCAAGTAAACTATAAATTCTTTGAGCACACAAAATGTATCACAAAGGTCATGTGTTGACAGCACTTTGATTGCCCCCCTGTGATTCTATACATTCATTTTTAAAAACATTTAGTCTTAATTGTAGAGTGACAAGAATACAGAGATCCCATATACTCTTTACCCAGTTTCTCCCAATGGTACATCTTGCATAGTTATAGTACAATATCAGTTTCAGGAAATTGACAGATGTAATTCACCCAACCTTATTCGGACTTCAATAGTTTTACATGCACTGGTTTTTATGTTTACTTGTAGACTTTTTTTTTTTATCATGGTTATATGTGTGTGATCACCAACCCAGCTGAGACACTGAACAATTCCATCACAAGGTTTCTCATGCTGTCATTTGTTAGCCATAGCCACCTCCCTCTCCAACCTGTGGCAACCACTAATAATTCTCTATGATTTTTATCATTTCAATGTTATATAAATGGAATTATACAATATAATCTTTTGAGACTGGGTTGTTTTTACTCAGCATGATTCCCTTGAGATCAGCCCAAGATGTATGTACAACAGAAGTCTCGCTCTGTCACCCAGGCTGGAGTGCAGTGGCATGATCTCGGCTCACTGCAACCTCCACCTCCTGGGTTCAAGCAATTCTCCTGCCTTAGGCTCCCAAGTAGCTGGGACTACAGGCGTGTGCCACGACACCCAGCTAATTTTGTGTATTTTTTTAGTAGAGACGGGGTTTCACCGTGTTAGCAAGGATGGTCTCGATCTCCTGACCTCATGACTGCCCGCCTTGGCCTCCCAAAGTGCTGGATTACAGGCATGAGCCACCACGCCCAGCCTGTGTATTCGTTTTTAACACAGAAGTTTTACAAATGCAGTTATCTCATTTCCAAGCCCACTTGACTTACCAAGAAGTGACAATCTGTCAACAAGAAATGAGGCCAAAAAAGGTATAAAAACTAGTATACACTAAGAAAACTCAGTTTAGGGCCATCATGGTGTAGGACTTAAACCATACAGACTTCATTTGCCTCAGAGGTTCACTGTGTTACAGAATAACTTTGAGGTTTTTCATAACTCAAGTCATTAAGGAAAGTATTAAATATGAAAATGCAAGACAATGTAATGTTTTACATATTACTTAGATCTGACCCTAAAATTGTCATTGGCAGTGTGTATGTTTTTCCATATTCTTAAGTACAAAGAAAGCTACTTAAATGGGTATCAGGACCTTAATATTGGCCTCACTAACTCTTCCTGACCTGTTGTAAAACACACTTTGTTTTGGGCTTTTTTACTCTAAGATATAACTCTATCACTTTGAATGCCTTTTAAATTATAAATGCAAAGACCCTGTCATTAGATCAAGGACCATAGAAATTGTGGTATCTAAGAAGTCAAGGCCTAGAGAATAGGTACTTGCCCCAAATCACATAATGGCCAAAGAGTTAGAACTAGGACCTGAATCCTGTTACCTAGTTTACTTATTATTTTTACTATTTTGAGACAAGAGTCTCACGCTGTCACTCAGGCCAGAGTACAGTGGTGTGATCATAACTCATGGCAGCCTCAGACTCTGGTTCAAGCGATTCTCCCACTTCAGCCTCCTGAGTAGCTGGGACTACAGGTGTGTACTGCCACGCTCAGCTAACTTATAAAAAATTTTGTAGAGATGGGGGTCTCACTTGAACTCCTGAACTCAAGTAATCCTCCCACCTTGGCCTCTCAAAGTGTTGGGATTATAGGTGTGAGCCAACACACACAGCCACTGCCTTTTATTCCATGCCAGTTCTTCAGAGCTGTACATATACATGTTCAATAAATTCCAGGTGAATTGAGTATCTTTGTATCAAAGTGACAGGCTTTATAAAACATCATTATGAATTTTACTGTTTGTAATTATTCAAAAGAGTAAATGGAATATGTGAGTACAACAAACTAAAACATGAAAGGGCATCACAATGAACTCTATATACAGTGGGGTTGAGTATTACTGGAGTGGGGAGAATTTTAAGTTCTAAAGTCAGTATATGACTAAAAGTCACATTGAAAAAATTGGATTGCTCCCGAAGTACAATAATTTTTTTTTCAGCTGAATACAAGCCAACTAATGGTTTGCATTTGTGGAACAGGTGCATGTTCCACAACGATAAACATACAATATCTTTATTTTTTGAGATGGATTCTCACTGTCGCCTGGCTAAGCTGGAGTAGTGGCACCATCTTGGCTCACTGCAACATTCACCAACCATGTTCAAGCAATTCTCCTGCCTCAGTCTCCCAAGTAGCTGAGACTGCAGGTGCACACTACTATGCCCAGCTAATTTTTGTATTTTTTAGTAGAGACGGAGTTTTGCCACGTTGGCCTGGCTGATCTCAAACTGCTGACCTGAGGTGATCCGCCTGCCTTGGCTCCCAAAGTGCTAGGATTACAGGCATGAGCCACTGCACCCGGCCACAATGTCTTTAAACAACAGAATCATTCAGTGAAGACAGAGGCTTACCCAGTGGAAGACACAATGGAAGAGACCTGCCTAAGTAAAGGGCAGATTATTAAATTTCCCACTATGCTCCCTCCCCAGACTACATACCCATTGAGTATGGAGGCAGGTGGGAGTTCCTGAGTTCACTGTTTTATTGTGTGTGTGTGTGTGTGTGTGTGTGGTTTGTGTAAAGTTACATGTGCTTGATGCAACCCACTGTAGGTCAAACAGCCACATGGTACTTGGGTCTAACTCCCAAGCTGACATGGTAGATTCTTGAGGCCACTGCTGGTGAAACGGACATCTCACACATTCTAGTATTTAAGACATCTTTCCTTTAATAAGACTACTTAAGAATCTTTTCCTTAATAAGACTCCCAGGGCTACTTTTACCACTCTCTCTTTAAGAAATCAAAGGGATTTAAACCTACTAAGGCTTTTTAAGATTTTGAGAAAAGTTGGGAGGAAAAATAACATTCTATGAATTTTAGCGCTTAAAAGGTGTTATCACATAAATGTTCCCTTTTAACCCTATGATTCTCCAAAGGGTTTCCTTAAAATAGGGCTAAGTAACTTACCCAAAGCCAATAGTAGCTAATTAGAAACAGGTCTAAAATAGGTTACCATCTATAAATGAACTTCTCTTCAGAAAGATGTATTATCTTAGAAGATAAAATAACTCCTCTAGACGTCAGCAGCCAAATTTTGGATTATGATTTTTTAAAAATCAGATTTCTTTTAATTTCGTTTTGCATGGTCTAAGATAAAAATGGTTCTGCAACACCTGAGTATACCACTCATGGGAATAAAAGAAGGCAAATTAAAGATCATGCTGGAGTGGGACTGGAGAGGATAAAAAGTTTGGGATTAAAATTTCCCAAGTGTTATTTTTGCAGAAGTTCCCCACAAAGACCAGAGCTACAACTACTGCCATCTGCTGGTTGGAAAGAAAACCATTCATATGTTAACTGATGTTTATGTCAGGAAGTGGTGGTTTCTCAAGTTTTAATCAGAATCACCAAGGTTGAACCCTGAAACTTGTATTCTAAACCAAATATCCACGGATACTTAGGCAGCCAGTCCATACACAGGAGAATTGTTATAAGGCTATGATAGATAAGAGGTATTATTTTTCTCCATCACTAAAATTAAGGCAATTTAATTTGGGAAATGATCAGTTGTAATCCCATAATACTATATATAGTTGAAGCTACTTGTAAAAAAAACAACCCAATATACCAGGGTGGTGAAACAATTTTATTTCACAGTTGTATTTAAAACCACAAAGACACCTATTTTCTTCATATAAAAACATTAGTACAGATACCCATACTTTCTGGAAAACGATTATACAGACACTTTCAAAGAAAAATGTATTCTATTATAGGGTTTCAGTGAGGTTGCTTGGAAAAACTCACATCTGGACTGATACCTAAAACACAGCATTCCATTACTCTGCAACTTTTGGTTCACAGTATAATTACTGTCATCAGTATGTGGTGCCTGTATTCTTACATATTTGATAATACATATATTGACTGGCTTATCACTTAATGTTCCATTGGTTCATCAGCCTTTTCTGCAGGTTCATCAGCAGGTTGAACAGGCTTAACAGGGAAAGAAAAAAGAAAATATGTAAAATGAACACCTGATCAATATATACATCTAATCACAAATATTATAAAAAATGGAGAAAGAGGTAAAGAGAAATTCTGAATACTCAGTTTTAGTTCACTGTCCTGTTAACATTTCTGAGCAAAGTTTTTTTTTTTTTTTCTCCTTGAGTGCTCATGATTTGAGGTGCATAAAGATTTTTTTATTAAAAAAAAAATACAGCGCCGGGTGCGGTGGCTCAAGCCTGTAATCCCAGCACTTTGGGAGGCCGAGGCGGGTGGATCATGAGGTCTAGAGATCGAGACCATCCTGGTCAACATGGTGAAACCCCGTCTCTACTAAAAGTGCAAAAAATTAGCTGGGCATGGTGGCACGTGCCTGTAATCCCAGCTACTCAGGAGGCTGAGGCAGGAGAATTGCCTGAGCCCAGGAGGCAGAGGTTGCGGTGAGCCGAGATCGCGCCATTGCACTCCAGCCTGGGTAACAAGGGCGAAACTCCGTCTCAAAAAAAAAAAAAAAAAAAAATACAGTTAGCCCTTGAACAACACAGGTTTAA
Source organism: Saimiri boliviensis (assembly GCF_048565385.1). Taxonomy (NCBI): domain Eukaryota; kingdom Metazoa; phylum Chordata; class Mammalia; order Primates; family Cebidae; genus Saimiri; species Saimiri boliviensis. The sequence continues at coordinate 84,191,835 of NC_133454.1, forward strand.
ACAGTAAGGGTCCACTTGCATGTAGATTTTTTTTCTTTTTTGTTTGCTTTTACTCTAACATTGTTTAGGGTGAAGTTTTTTTTTTTCCAATAAATATAAACTAGCAGACCAACTGTGTAGCCTAGAAATATAAAAAAAAATAAATAAATAAGAAAAAGATATGCCACGAATGCATAAAATATATGTAGAAACTAGTCTATTAAGTAGGATGCAGCGGTTCACATCTGCAATCCCAACACAGTTGGGATGCTCAGGCAGGAGGATTACTTGAGCTCAGGAGTTTGAAATCAGCCTGGGCAACACAGTGGGATACCGTCTCTACTAAAAACAAAAAAAAAAATCAGCTGGGCATGGTGGCACGAACCTGTAGTCTCAGCTACTTGGTGGCGGTGGGGGTGAAGGGAGGTGAGATGGGAGAATAACTTGAGCCCAGGAGTTTGACCTTGCAGTGAGCTATGATGGTACCACTGCACTTCAGCCTGGACAAGAGGGCAAGACCTTGTCTTAAAAAACAACAAAAAAGAAACTAATCTATATGTGTTAATTGGCTGTTTATGTTATTGGTAAGGCTTCCAGTCAACAGCAGGCTATCAGAAGATTTTGGGAGTCAAAAGTTATATGCGGATTTTCTACAGTGCTGGGGTTTGGTACTACTAACCCCCACACTGTTCAAAGGTTAACTGTATATATAATTTCACAGTTCTGAAAATCTAAACATCATTGAACAATTCTACCATTTTATTGTACTTTGTATTGCTCAGGAGTAAAAGCTTTCCTTATATTATCACTACTATGCTTAAAATACAATCAGCACTTTTTAGACATTCTTTATCCCTTTACTAAACTCTGTGTGGTATTTCACAGCATGCTTCCCAACAGTGCTACTTTTTTACCAAAAACAGTTTAAATACTACAAATCTTACTCCCCCAAATAGTACCAACAATATCCTTTTCAAGTTGAAAAAATACATGCTATAGAAATTTCCATACTAGATTCTTTTTTACTTTCAATTACACAGCTATCAAATAAGCATCTATAAATAGCAAATGTGTATTCTAAACATCCAGCAAAAAGACCCATATTTAACCTGAGATTCACTTCTTGATGCGTTTCTCTTTATGAAGAGCCATCTTAGTGTCCAAAGCTGGACCCCAATGAATATTTCTCCCAGTCTCCACTCACACAGAATCTGGGTCCAGCCAGTGGCTCACTTTAACAAACAGAATGTGTACAGGTGATGTTGTGCCAGTCCTGTGTCTCAGCCTTAAGAATGTCTGGCAACTTTCACTTCTGACTTTTGCAAGCCCTGAGTTGCCAACATGCTAGAGAGACCCCGCTGAAGAAGCGGCCCTGAGACTACATGGACAGAGGCTCAGTCATCCTAGTAGAGGTCTCTGCCTTCTAGATGCTCCTCTAAGACACCTAGAAGGTGTGAGTAAAGACGACATGGGACTAAAGTTATCTTGGGTGTTCCAGTTGCACCCCACAAATGACTGCAATGTTTGAGAGATCCCAGGTGAGACCAGCAAAGAGCCATGTAGCTGAGTCCCCGTCAGCCACAAAATTATGAGAAGTAGTGTTTGTTGTTCTAAGCCCCTAAGTTTTGGGGTAGCTTATTAACTAGCAATAGATAACCAAATAATCAATGCTTCTCCCTTTTTGTGTTTATGGATATCACTGTCCCCTCAATATTTAACTTTACTCAGTTCTTAATTTCCCTATTGCTATTTGAATTTTGGGCCCATTTCAATATTTAAGACAAAATGGAAAATTTACAAACACAGTTGTGGTAATAACAGTATCTTACAATAGAACTAAAGCCTCTTGTGTTATGATTATATACCTGTGCCTTTCTCTGTGGCCTTTCTTCAAGACCTTCCAGGAATGGAGACACATCATCATCATCATAGATTGTAAATTCCAAGTCTTTACCAACAATTCCAATGGAAACATTCTGAGGGGTAAAAAAATCATAAAAGTAAAATAATTAAGAGAATTTGGATGAAAAAAATATATGATAAAATATTAAGTGAAGAAAGCAGAGTAAGAATTTATATAGTACTTGAATAAAACTTTAAAAACTACTTATGTGTAGGGGAAAAAAGAAACTCGCAGACCCTTGTCATTTGCAGATTTAATATTAACACTCACTGCTGATTATCATGAGTAACTCCAAAGATCTATGTTATCAAGAAACATTTTTTTAAAAAGATTATGCAGGCGGCCAGGCGCTGTGGCTCATGCCTGTAATCCCAGCACTTTGAGAGGCCAAAGCGGACAGATCACAAGGTCAATAGATCGAGACCACCCTGGCCAACATGGTGAAACTCCATCTCTACTTAAATAAAAAAATTAGCTGGGCATGGTGGCACGTGCCTGTAGTCCCAGCTACTTGGGAGGCTGAGGCAGGAGAATTGCTTGAACCCAGGAGGCGGAGGTTGCAGTGAGCTGAGATGGCACCACTGCTCTCCAGCCTGGCGCCTGGCGACAAAACAAGATTCTGTCTCAAAAAAAAAAAAAAAAAAAAAAAAAAGATTATGCAGGCTATAAAGTCTACACATTGATATTAAACAATAATTTATTCAATCACTATAACAAAATGGCTTTATAAGACTGACTAATCTCACTTTAACTAATGATCATTAACCTTAAGTAGACCTTAGTGGTTCCTGGATCCCACTGTACCAATTCCTACATTATTCATTCTCCCCTACTTTTGGACACTTCTTTCTAACATTCTCCAAGCTGTTTGCAGTTGAAAACCTTGTTCTTGTATTACTGAGAAAACATAAGCAACTGGAAGAGAACTTTCACAAGCTCCCACTGTATCCACTCTTTCCTGTACCTATATCCTTAGATTCTCTCCTTTCCCATTACAATTTCCTCTCTAGGGCCAACCCTTCCACCTATGTACTATTAAGTAACATTGCTCTAACAACTTTCTCATTATTTTTCCTACGTAAATGCTTCCCTAAATTTACTTGGATTACTCTGAAAATCATGCAGCAAATGTGATATAATTTCTTCCATCTTAAAAAACAAAACAAAACGAAACATAGGAATGGAGTGGTGACTCTCTTCTTTTCCAGTCACCACTCCATTCCTATGGACTGTCAACAGAAAATATCCTCCAAAGAGCTATCTCCAATTCCTCTTCAACCATTCTCTCCTGATTCCACTCCTATCAAGTTTTTGCCTTATCATTCCATTAAGGCTGTTTTGACAAGTCCTCAGTGACAACTTCATGGCCCTTCCTCCTTGAAAGTTTATTCATTTGCCTCCAAAGATGCCTAATTTTCCTTCTTCTTTGACCACTTTTCTCAGTCTTATTTGCCAGTATCTACTCATCTCCCAGTTGCTAAAGGTTAGAGCATTCTTGGTTCAGTTCTCACAATGCTTGTCTAACCAATTCCTTTAGGGATCTCTTCCAGTCCAGACTCTAAATGCCATTTCTATATAAAGATTTCAAACATTTGAAGTGTAGGTTGGAACACTCTCCATGGAACTCCAGGGGTTGCTTCTAACTGCCTACTCCGTACCGTCAACTGGACAGTAAGGCATTTCAAATTTTACGACTACAACTGACTACCTGATCTTCTTCCCCAATGCCTACTCTAAAACCTGTTCCCCCCACTGTCTTCTTCATCTCAGCAAATCATAAATTTTTCTTTTCAATTAATCAGGCCCAAAACCTTGGAGACATTCCCCCTCACATCTTACAACAAATCTATTAGCAAACTTTTTTGGCTGTAATTTCAAAAGATATCCAAAATTAAACCACTACTCTTCATCTTTAACTTACTCTGCTCCAATCACTATCATCTCTCACATGAATTAACTAAATAGACTTAAAACTATTTCTACTTATAGCTCCACTATCTATCTACCTATATCCCCACAATCTGTTGTTAAAATGGCAACCAGAGTGACTGTCTTAGAACCTAAACCAAATCATGGTATTCCTCTGCTCAAACTTTTAATAGCCAACTCAGTAAAATGCAGAGTACCCACAATGGCTTATAAGACCTCCATTACCTCTCTGATTTCTTTCCTTTTCCTCTTCCTCTTGATCACTGACCCTGTTACTATTGGCCTCCTTGCCTTGAATTTGCATTTGTATTTCCTAGAATAATTGTGCTCTAGACATCTGCATAGCTCACATTCACTTACCACCTTTATATCTTATCCTCAAATTGCACTTTCTTGGTGAGGATATCCTTGTTCACCTATTTTAAATTACATCTACCTTTACCCAATTGGCCATTCTCTTTTTAACCCCTTTTAAAATTTTTTACATAGCATTTAGCCCCTTCTAATATACTATATAATGTACTTATGTATATACTGTCTATCTTTCCCTACTAGGATATATGTTCCATGAAGAACAAGGTATTTGTTGTGTTTACTATATTTTCAATGACTAGAAAGTGCCTGCACATGGTACATACACAACATATATATATATTTGTTAAAAAAAAAAAAGGCAAGACAATCATATCCCAAATTAAAGAATGTGGTATATATACTCTATTACATTTATGCAGTAAAGGTTTAAATTGTAATGTTAATATCTACAATTGGAAGAGATAATATTTACCTTTGTAGTTAGGTCCTGTTCTGCAGGAAGTGTCTCCCTTAAGGCACGCAGACCATGTTTAACTAGTTCATTTAAATTGCCTGTATGTAATTAACAATTATTTCTTAATTTCATTGTTATGCTAAACTTCTTTTATTTATCAGATCTACAGCCTAAAACTGTGGTTTTTAGTTACACACTAAACTTATCACAATAAAAACAGCCAAGTTTAATGCTAGACATATAATCTTTTAATAGCATTCTATGACATTGCTGCCTATTATTTTATTTAATGAAAGGACTCATGATTTTTGTCACAATTCTGATATTCTCTTTTGCTAGGTCAAATCAAAATCCCGATTACAAATTATAGAACTCAAAGTTTTGTGGAATGTGTACTGTAGAATCCTAGTCCCTATATTTGCTCACTGTAAAAAGGAGTCTCCAACTTATTCAATGTGGACAGTATTGATACCAAGAAAAAAGACATCACAAGAAAACTACAGACCAGAATATAGATTCAAAAAAACCCAAAAAACCGAAAACTACAAACTGAACCTGGCACTATATTAAAAAAACTCTCTACCATATACAAGCAAGATTTATCCCAAGAATGAAAAGTCAGTTTAACAACAGAAAGTCAGTGTAATGCACATTAATAGAAGGAAGGGGGAAAACCTGCATAACCACCTCAAGAGATGCCTAAAAACACATGATAAAACCTAAAATCCTTGCATAATAAAAACACAAACTAGTAATTGAAAGGACCTCTTCAGTCTCATACAGGGCATCTACAAAAAGCTGACAGCTAACATCATTCTTTTTTTTTTTGAGACGGAGTTTCGCTCTTGTTACCCAGGCTGGAGTGCAATGGCGCGATCTCAGCTCACCACAACCTCCGCCTCCTGGGTTCAGGCAATTCTCCTGCCTCAGCCTCCTGAGTAGCTGGGATTACAGGCACGTGCCACCATGCCCGGCTAATTTTTTGTATTTTTAGTAGAGACGGGGTTTCACCATGTTGACCAGGATGGTCTCGATCTCTTGACCTCGTGATCCACCCGCCTCGGCCTCCCAAAGTGCTGGGATTACAGGCTTGAGCCACCGCGCCCGGCCTAGCTAACATCATTCTTAATAGTGAATGACTAACGGCTTTTCCCTTAAGTTGAGGAACAAAAAAAGAATGTCTGTTCATGCAACTTCTTTTTATCAGTGTACCAGAGGTTCCAGCCAGGGCAATTAGAAAGGAGAAAGTAAAACTATCTCTATTCCCAGATGACATGATCTAAGGACTCTATAAAAAAACAAAAATTACTGGAATTAACAAATGAGTTCAGCAAGATTGCAGGATCAAGACTTATATACAAAAATCAATTGTTTTTCTACAGAGTTGAAATGAATAATATGCAAATGAAATTAAGAAAACAATTCTGTTCACAACCACCAAAAACAATAAAGTACTCGTAAGACCAATATGACTCGTACACTGAAAACTACAAAACATCAGTGAAATAATGAAATACCGGGTCAGGCATGGTGGCTCACACCAGTAATCCCAGCACCTTGGGAGGCCGAGGAGGACAGATTAAGGTCAGGAGTTCGAGATCAGCCTGACCAACATGGAGAAATCCCGTCGCTACTAAAAATACAAAATTAGCTAGGCGTGGTGATGCATGCCTGTAATCCCAGCTACTCAGGAGGCTGAGGCAGGAGAATCACTTGAACCCAGGAGGCGGAGGTTGCAGTGAGCTGAAATTGTGCCATTGAACCAGCCTGGGCAACAAGAATGAAACTCTGTCTCAAAAACAAAAACAAAAACAAAACAAAACAAAACAAAGAATTACATACTTAAATAAATGAAGATATTCCATGTTCATGGATCAGATGCCTTGTATCATTAAAGTAGCAGTACTCCCCAAAATTATCTATAGATTTATTGCAATCTTTAGTAATTTTCTATCCAGATTGAAATGTGCTAGGCAGAGGGTGCTGATATGACCAGTTCTCAATCAAACTTTGGACGCTGAGTTTCTAATGAGCTTCCCTGGGCAGAAACATCACATACTTATTGCTGCAAGTGTACTCTGTGACTTCTTGAGGGAAGGAAAAAGCATAGGAAGCCTGGACATAGATTCCTCTCAACTATATCTTTCCTTAACGATCCACCTATGTATTGTTATTTTATTGTTCTAAGTCTTACCTGGGAGTACAACTATATGCTGAGTGCTTTAAGTCCTAGTAAATCTCCAAATTTAGGGGTAACCCTGGGGACCCCCAATCTATTATAATTTAAAATGTTAAACTTTAAGCCAGAATGTACCAAGCTTATTTGTCCAAGGAATCCTCTTTTCCCAAAATTAAATCTATTGTCATCCTACAACAGTTTGCTCTGAGTAATGTTTTTCTTTTTCTTTCTTTCTTTTTTTTTTTTTATAGAGACGGGGTTTCACCATGTTGGCCAGGCTGGTCTTGAACTCCTGACCTTAGGTGATCCACCCGCCTCAGCCTCCCAAAGTGCTGGGATTATAGGCGTGAGCACTAATCCCAGCTCAGCTGAGTAATGTTAATTAAACTACTTTTCTCTGCATTCACTAAGCCCCAGATATTTCCTCCAAAGAATACTATGTCACCAGAAAACAGATGAGACAAATAAAAACCCAAAAAGCTCCTTCCAATGCAAAGCAAAGCACTTGAAAACCTGCCCTGTCATAACATCTTAGCTCTTTTACCTTCTTTTTCCACAGCTACACTGCCTTTTTATTTCTTGTTTATAGACTACTAATGCAGAAATGTCTGTGGCTTAAAATAAGAAAAGACTCAAAAAAACTAAAAGTGAACAGAACTTAAAACTGGCAGGTGGTGCAATGGTTTTCCACTCTCCACTCTACAGGACACACTTCTGACCAACTGAATCAAGAATTTTCAAGGCTGGGGACATATTTATATTTTGAAAAAGTTCTACTCGTGATTGAAATTACTGTGATAACCAGAAGTTAAAACTAGTATATGTGTATATGTGACAGAAGCAATAAACTCTTCATGGGCCTAATTTTAAAAAAATTCTGTAAGACTGATAGTTTTATGCATTTAGGATACTATGTTTATTTACTATATAGACTGGAAGAGGGAAAAAAAAAAAAAACGGCAAGGCTATCACTTACACTCCATAAATTCAGACATATGTCTCTCCAAGTAAGTACGAGCTGACTGGGAACGGGCTCCAATGGACATAGCTCTGCAGTCAAAATAGTTAGCAGATGGACAGGTTTGGAAAATGTGAGGGCCCATATCCTACAACCAGAAATAAGTAAACCACATAATTATTTACTTTGGTTGAGCTAAAAATTATAAAAATTTCTATTTAATAAAAAATCATTAAAATATAATAATAATCCATGAACTTACATCATAACCAGCAATAAGCAGCCCAACACCATAAGGTCTCCGGCCATATCGTTGTGTTGGTATCTGGGTCTCTTAGACTAGTTAAGAGCTTGTTTTAACAAGGAATGAAGTACTCTTTACTTTTTTTTTTTTTTTTGGGGGGGGGGAGGGTGGAGTTTCACTCTTGTTGCCCAGGCTGGAGTGCAATGGCACCATCTTGGCTCACTGCAACCTCCACCTCCTGGGTTCAAGCGATTCTCTTGCCTCAGCCTCCTGAGTAGCTGGAATTACAGGCATGCGCCACCATGCCTCTTTGAATTTTTAGTAGCGACGAGATTTCTCCATGTTGGTCAGGGTGGTCTCAAACTCCTGACCTCAAGTGATCTGTCCGCCTCAGCCTCCCAAAGTGCCAGGATTACAGGCTTGAGCTACTGTGCCCGACCTATACTATCTTTATTTTCAAAATATACATTATTAACAAAGGTCTCTGGCTTCTTCCTTAATTGTTGCATAATCCACCAGAGAAAGAATAAAATGGGACTCTATTTCTTTGGCCTGATATAAAATGTTTGACTTTCTACCAAACCTAACAGTGCCAGCAAAATAATTTATTCCCAGGTAAAACCTGATTTGTTTTTGATACGAGGGGTCTAGGATTTCTTGGGACATCTAGAACCATTAAGAAACTTAAATCCCCTCTAAAAAGATGCTTGGATAATTTTCCTGAAGTTGGGTTTATTTATGTCTAGCAAATATAAATTGCTTATACAGGCTAATGAAAGAGCTACCCAATTTGTTGTTTTAAAGTTTTCACAATCTTACCTATGTCATATTATCATATTCCTAATAATTAACACAAATATCAAAACCCTTCAAAGTTCATATCCATAAATGTTCACATTAAAAAGGATACTGCTTCCAATTAGAGATACAAGACGAGACACAGGAAGTGGTCTATCGAATACAAATCTGGAATCCAAACACTCCTGACGCATAAAATTACTAAAAGGAACAAAAAAAGTTTAGTAATCTCAAATTACAAACAACTATTCTAATCTAAATTGTTTGATTTCACTTTGCATTCTTCTAAGCGTTTACATGGATCACATCCACATAATGAAGACAGAAGGTAAGAAAGACATGCCTGCGAGGGCGCATTTTTGTGTCAAACTCTGGAGCCACGGAAGGTTTTTTGTTTGTTTGTTTTTGAGATGGGGTTTCACCATGTTGGCCAGGATGGTCTTGATCTCCTGACCTCATGATCTGCCCACCTCTACTGCCCAAAGTGCTGGGATTACAGGCGTGAGCCACCACGCCTGGCAAGGTTTTTTAAAAACACTGAAATATTTTTTAGCTCTAGGAAATCTTTGTCTTAAAGCACTTATAGGACAGAGAAGAGATGGCTGAACAAGAGAAAAAGAGCAATCTCTCTTCTCTTATCCTTCCCACTGTCAACAAGTTTGTCTTAACTCTAGGTCTTAAACCAGTAGAGTATCTACTCTGTCCTTTTTTCTTGAAAGCTAACATTTCCCCAATAGAGCAACTGTAAGAAACAGAAATCACAGCAGAGGGCATCTTTACATGTTCCTGCCACTGTTACTTATATTCATAAGAAGCACTCTAGAGGAGATACTGGACACTAGCCGTTGAGTCTCATCATTAAATCTGATGAAATTCAAGCAAGGTTACCATTGGGGAAAAGAGAATTCATGCCTATAAAGAAGATCAACAAGAAATGGATATGCCCCTTTCTTTCAATGTTGCTTTGTCCAGCATTTGTGTATGTTACATCTGATCATCACATGTTGACTACAGGAACCAAGCTATTTGTTCAGTATTTATATTTAAGTCCATTTCCCTACACTGTCTAAAAGTATACTGCCCAATATGGCAGACAATAATCACATGTGGCTGTGGAGCCCTTGAAAAGTAGCTAGACTGAATTGAGATGTACTCAAGTACAAAATAACATGTCAAATTTTAAAGACTTAGTACCTAAAAACGTGCAATAGCTCATTAATGAAGTTTTCATGTTGATTATGTGTTGGCATGGCAATACTTTATAAACTGGGTTAAATAAAGTGTTTGATAATATAATACATTTTTCACTTTGAAGAGTAGGTGGAAACCCTTTAGGGTGTCATTATATTGCTGACTTAGAGCAAAGGACTGGCTGAGTAACTTTAAATTCTTAAACAATGGCATCTCTATTTACACTGTTTTTGCTGCTGCTGTTGTTTTAGACTAAAGTCTCACTCTATTGCCTAGGCTTAAGTACAGTAGCACTATCATAGCTCACTACAACCTCAAAATTCTGGATTCACTCAATCCTCTCACCTTAGCCTTTTGATATAGTTAGGACAACAGGTATGTGGCCCCACACCCAGTTTTAAAAATTTTTTCAATTTTTTAAAAGTTTTAAAATTTTTTGTAGAGATGGAGATTCACTATGTTACCCTGGTCTCAAATTCCTGGCCCTAAGCTTCTCAAAGAGCTGGGATTACAGGTATGAGCCACTGTGCTGGGTCCACTCTTATAATTTGTATTATTTCTTTCCTAATCAAATCACAAATTTAAGAGATTAGTTTTGGCTAACTGCCTGCCACCCACAACACACTCACATAATACCTGAAAGGCACTGTGTTAATGCTTTACGGTAGGTTATTTAAAATACTTAAAAATAGTCTGGGCACGGTGGCTCACCCCTATAATCTCAGCACTTTGGGAAGCCAAGGTGGGTGGATCACCTGAGGTCAGGAGTTCAAGACTAGCCCAGCCAACATGGTGAAACCGTGTCTCTACTAAAAATACAAAAATTAGCCAGGTGTGGTGATGGGCACCTGTAATCCCAGTTACTTGAGAGGCTAGGCAGGAGAATCACTTGAACCTGGGAAGCAGAAGTCGCAGTGAGCCAAGACTGTGCCACTGCACTCCCACGTGGGCTACAGAGTAAGATTCTGTCTCAAAAAAATAAAAAATAAAAAAGTATTTTAAAATATCCTTGATAAAGAAAACACTCGAAAAAATTCAATGTTTAGGTATTTAGCCCAATCTGATACTAAGTAGTGAAAGCAAGAACTCAATCTGTGTGATTTCAAAGCCCTATCTCTTCATTTATGGATTGACTTTCAACCATAATCTGTCTCCTCATATTCTATCTCCTCAGACTCTCACAGAAATTTATCTGTTATAAACTAGATTTGAATTTAAGATAAACTTGCCTTTAAGTTCCTTTAAGACAAGATTCATGTCTGAGTCACTTATGTACACCCTGCTGTATCCAGTATTGAGCATTGCAAAAATAATGTCTACTAAATACTAATGTATTAAAGAAAACAAGCACAAAGAAAAGAAGTAGGGTTCAGCTTGTCCTTAGAAACCAGATAAAAGTATCAAGCTCTTCTTAGACATAACATGGTATCAAACAATATACATTGCATTAACAAATATCATATTACTGAGTGACTTCTAATTTCTTTTCTTTTTTTTTTTTTTGAGACGGAGTTTCACTTTTGTTACCCAGGCTGGAGTGCGATGGCGTGATCTCAGCTCACTGCAACCTCCGCCTCCTGGGTTCAGGCAAATCTCCTGCCTCAGCCTCCTGAGTAGCTGGGATTACAGGCATGCGCCACCATGCCCAGCTAATTTTTTGTATTTTTAGTAGAGACGGGGTTTCACCATGTTGACCAGGATGGTCTCGATCTCTTGACCTCGTGATCCACCCGCCTCAGCCTCCCAAAGTGCTGGGATTACAGGCTTGAGCCACTGCGACCAGCCACTGAGTGACTTATAAAAAGTGCTAATATTAGTTACTCCTACAGAGATCAAAAAATAGAAAATTTAATAACAAACTCAAACCTACCAAAGTATTCACAATCTTAATTTACAAGCATCTGGCAGACAACTTCTTAAAATATCTTATCTGAATCTCTTTGAGAAAAGAGTAATCAATTATGAATCAATTATTTTTCATGATTATACTTACCATAAGAGTCTAGCATCAGCTGTAAGTCCCGCGATTGAGATACCGATATGGTTGTCAACATGGAGAATTTTTTTCTGATGAGCTGCAAGCTCTGATTGTGCCCTCTAAATGGAGACATCGTAAGATGCAAAAATAAGTTTACAACCTTACTGTCTATGGGGAAATTTACATAAACAGTTTTCTATAGAGGAAGACATATTTATTACTTTACTTACTTTCAATGCAACCAACACTGCATGAGTTTTTGATTTCAGACCAACTGTGGCTGAACCTTGTTTAACAGCTTCCATTGCATATTCAATTTGATGAATCCTGCCCTAAAGAAAAAAAAATACAAACACCACATCTTAGAAGACCTTTTATTGGCCGGTCGCGGTGGCTCAAGCCAGTAATCCCAGCACTTTAGGAGGCCGAGGCGGGTGGATCATGAGGTCAAGAGATCGAGACCATCCTGGTCAACATGGTGAAACCCCGTCTCTACTAAAAATACAAAAGGGCGCGGTGGCTCAAGCTTGTAAGCCCAGCACTTTGGGAGGCCGAGGCGGGTGGATCACGAGGTCAAGAGATCGAGACCATCCCAGTCAACATGGTGAAACCCCGTCTCTACTAAAAATATAAAAAATTAGCTGGGCATGGTGGCACATGCCTGTAATCCCAGCTACTCAGGAGGCTGAGGCAGGAGAATTGCCTGAACCTAGGAGGCGGAGGTTGCTGTGAGCCGAAATGGCGCCATTGCACTCCAGCCTGGGTAACAAGAGCGAAACTCCGTCTCAAAAAAAACCAAAAAAACAAAAAAACAAAAAAACAAAACAAAAACAAAAAAAATACAAAAAATTAGCTGGGCATGTTAGCGCGTGCCTGAAATCCCAGCTACTAAGGAGGCTGAGGCAGGAGAATTGCCTGAACCCAGGAGGCGGAGGTAGCAGTGAGCCGAGATCACGCCATTGCACTCCAGCCTGGGTAATGAGTGAAACTCCGTCTCAAAAAAAAGACCTTTTATTTATTTATTTATTTATTTATTTTTTATTGGCCAAACTAAGCCAAGAAGACCTTTTATAAATAAAAAATTAATTTAGAGTTTCCAAATGTCAGGTGAGCACAGTTAAATCTCAACTGATATTTTTTAAACCAAGAAACTTTTTTTTTTTTTGAGACAGGTTCTCACTCTGTCATCCAGGCTGGAGTGCAATAGTGTGGTCTTCAGCTCACTGTGACCTCTGCCTCCTGGGCTCAAGCAATCCTCTCACCTGACCCTCCCCAGCAGCTGGGACTATGGGCACATGACACCATGCCCAGCTAATTTTTGTATTTCTTCTAGGGACAGGCTTTCATGTTATTCACGAAATTTTTTATTTCTTCTAGGGACAGGCTTTCATGTTCAGGCTGGTCTTGAACTCCAAGACTCAAGCAGTCTACCTGCCTTAGCCTCCCAAAGTGCTGGGATTACAGGCATGAGCCACTGTGCCTGGCCAAACACTTCTTTTAAAATAAATTTTATTGTATATATTTAAGGTATGTATGCAACATAAGATACACATGTGTAGTAGGGTCACTATACCAGAATAAACACATCAATTTTCTCACATAGTTACTCATTTTCCTCTGCTGTGGCAAGAGCTATAATTTACTCATTTAGCAAAAATCCTGAATACAAAGCACTACCTGCATTATCAACTGTAGTCTTCACTTATATTAGATCTTTCCACTTGCTCAACTTTGTATCCTTTGTATCTCCTCTTTTTTTCTCCCCACTGCCACCCCCATACACTGGTAACCACTGTTTTATTCTCTATCTCTATATATTTGCCCTTTGTAACAAAAGATCCCACACGTAAGAGTATGAAATATTTTTCTTTCTGTTTTTGGCTTATTTCACTTAACATAATGTCCTCTAGGTCCATCAGGAAACCTATTTTAATTATAAATGCCACTTCTAGGAACATCTAAAATAATTATATTCAATATTCCCCAAGCCTACGCTCTTACAGGTTTCTAAATACATTGCAGCCACAAAAAGTCACTTCACAGAAATGGTTTTAAAACATTATTTTACCTGAGGGCTCCAAACAGTTACATCATTGTCATACTGATTTCGAAACTGAAAGTAAAAGAAAAAAAGACCTGTTAATAGAAGAACATTACCAATCCCAACTCTTAACATTCATCAAGAAATATGCTTGTATTTCCCTTCAATGTTAAGGCACTCTGTTCATGCAATCTTACTACTGTACTCACATGCAAGATTACTACTGTACTCACATGCAAGCCAATTCTACATTTACCATAAACTAGTGGGAGAGGGAGAAGCAGATCTAAATGGGTCCTATTTTTCCAACTTCTTATTCTAACACCCTCCACAGCACTCCCTTTAGGCTCAATTACTGAAGTTCACAATCAACTTTTTTGCCTATTTTTGCTTATGCTACTCCCTTTTATTGGGCCCTAATAAATGGTTAAAAGCCTTCCTTTTCTTTAAGTTGGCTTAAATGTCCATCTCTTGAAGTCTTCTTCTTTTCTTCCCAAATCCCACTAACACATACTCCCACAGTTCTTTATCTAAACGTTCCTTTCTGTCTTTATGATTAGGAACATGTATGACTTATTTTTGAACGTTCACTGTAGTTATAAATGTACAAGTGCTCTGTCTGTATATTCATATTGAATGAACAAAAACGTCCTCAGAAAGTTAGAGATGGATACAAATAGCTGCACCAATAGAACCATTATGGCTATAAAGATTACTATAACAAGTCTATCAGTACTGGGGAAGAATAATCATGGGAGTGAGATTGAGTGCTAGAAAGGCAGACACAGAACTGAAAACCCAGAACACCATGTTGTAACCCTGATTCCATCACTTCCTCTCTCAGCCTCGGCGTACTCATCTGTAACTGGGTGATTGGACAAAAAGATGGAAAAGGGCCTCTTCTAATCGAGGTCTAGGGGAGAGAGAAATCAGACGGACCCGCCCGGAAAACGGACGCGGTCCAGGAACACCTGGGGGTCAAGTTCGCACTGGTGGTATAGGTAGGCCCGCAAGTCAAGTCCCTGTCTTCTCCTATCCCATACTAGGAGCTATTCTGGACCGCTCAGAATCTACTCCACTGCAGGAATCTGAAAGGCGAATTCATGTAGCTGACCGAGAAGGAAGTGTCGAAGGCCCCACGGGAAGCGAAAGCGGCGGAAAGGCCGCACGGACTACCGGCAGCCCCGAGCCCTGCCAGGCCGGAGATGCTGAATCACTGCCGGAGCCTTGCCCTCTGCAGAGGCTCCCACGCCTCGTGGCCCCGCGCCGCGCTAAGGACGACAGGAGAGGTGGCTCATCATCCCCCAGTCACCGGACCTCTGCCCTAAACCTTCCAGAGATCGGGATTCAACGTACCATGGTGGCGGCGAGGCCCCGGTTGCTGCCTCCAGCAAAACCGAGAATCCAGGAGGTGCTGCCGAAACTATCGCTCAGCGATCTACTCAGAAGTCTGCGGCAGTTTGACCGCAGTGGCGTAGGTTATTGCAGTCTATTCCAGAGTTATCGATAGGCTCGCAACACTTCCCCTTCCTTAAAACTCCCAGACTGCTCGGCGGCGGGCGGGGCCTCGGAAGACCGAGGAACTGAGATTGGCGGGAAACGCTCGGCTGGGAGCGCTGGCGGCTGAGAGCTGCGGGGCAGCCCTTGTCACGTATCCCTTCTTGGTTCCAGTGTATTGCGGATTCCCTCCAGTTTCTCACCCGCCGGCGGGCTGCACCTAAAGTCGTTCGAGGCAACAGTGACACTAGCTTGCCACTCACTCTCTCATTCACCGTCCAGAGATTTGGGGTGTTGGGTGACAGAAAGGAACGAGGCTGCAGGAAAGCCACAAATAACGATCTGTTTGTCTGTCAGCCATACTCTTCCTCGAGTATCTTGTGTACATGCTTTTCTTTGTATTAAGATTGGTGCAAAAGTAATCGCGGTTTTTGACATTACTTTTAATTACTTCTGAAGAGTCCAGACAGTTGCTGTGAGTAAAGGATGTATCTCAGAGCCCCATCTGTTTGCTTAGGAAATAATAAACAAAAGGACAGGTGTTGGAGTGATAGAGCTATCATTCATTCATTCAACAAATGTTTAGTGAGTGCCTACTATATGCCAGGCTTTGTTTCAGGTACTAGGAATATCTTGGTAAATTTGCTTAGGAAATTTAACGGCAAAAACTGCTATTACTTTTGCACCAACCTAATATTTTGGAATCCTCTTCCTTATTCCCTGGAGATCTTATCTTTCAAGGCTCTGTTGTCCTTAACGCCTCATTATTATTATTACTGGTTTCCTCCACCAGACTTTGAACTCCATGATGGCGCTAATATCTTTTTATGCCCTCAAAACCAAGCATGATACTTGCCACTGAGAAAAAATGGACACTTTCTTTCGATTTACCTATTTTGTCTTTTCAGAGCATCTTTCTGTAATGAAATAGTCCGACAGCTCTGCCAACAGCTGCCAACCTAACATCCACCGCTATTTATTTTCTTTGTAAAGAAGATGTTAGGTGCTGTGGCTCATGCTGGTAATCCCAGTACTTTTGCAGACCGAGGGCAGAGGATCACTGGAGCCCAGAAATTCGAGACCACTATATTATCTTAATATAGTGGACCTCGTCTCTAAAAATAAAATAAAATAAAATAAAGGCTGGGCATGGTGACATGCTCCTGTGGTCTCAGCTACTTGGGAGGCTGAAGTGGGAGGCCTGGTAGATCGAGGTTGTAATGAGCCATGGTCGCGCCACTACACTTTAGCCTGGGCGACAGAGTGAGACGCTGTTTTTTTTTTAGTACTAAATTGCTCTCCAGAAATGTTTTACCAACATATACTCTCAACAGTCCTCAAATTCCTCAACACTGGTTATTGTAATATTTCTAAAAAACACTTTATTTGGTGGACTAAATTAATAGATTGTTCTCTTTTGTTTCTCCAGCACCTAGCACAATGCGTAGCACTTGTTAAGTGTTTGTAAATAGTGCTGAATGATTAAATAAATGCTCATTTTAAAATTGTCATATACTACATAAACATTTTGACAGTTCTTTCCATATATACCTCTCTACTCACGTGCCTCACACAGATGTGTAACAAATATACAATTTTAAAAAAGATGATTCTGAACTATTTTTATTAATACACTTAAAGAGTTATAGCTATCTTATGTACATATATAATGGTCTATTTTTCAATAGTTGCCTAGGATTTTATTGTAGGGAAATATAATTTGCCTAAGTATTGGTGTACAATACTTAATATTGCTACTTAATACTAATACTTAATATTTAATATTGCTGTCATACAAATACCATAATGATATTCTTGTACATGCACTCCTATTGTATGCATATTTACCTTCCCTGATTACCTCTTTATGAAGAATTCATAGAATTGTGGGGTCAAAGGGAACTTACATTTACAGTTATGATAAATATGGCTGAGTTGCAAAAAAAGTTATATCAATTTAATATTCTACAGTGCCTGAGAGTCAATTTTCTCTATATTCTCACCAACACTGGATATAAGTACGTTTTACTTTTGTCAAGTTGATAGGCCAAAAAAGATAAAAACCTGTTTCTTTAATTTTTAATTTTATTTGTAGTTTTGATTACTAGTAAAAAAAAATCTTTTCTTGTATTTCTTGGCTGTTTATGTTACTTTAGTAAATTGCCACTTCATTCCTTTCCTCATATTATTGTGTTACCCATTTTCTTACTGACTTGTAGGAGCTTCTTGCAATTAGGGATAATAACCTTTTATTACTGTGTCACTTTTCTAGAAAGAGTCTTTTGGATACAAATAAAAGAAACCCACTGAATCTAGTTTAAATAAAAGTTCAAGCAGACATTGTAAATATGCCACAGAAAATCACATAAATATCCAAATATTTTTTGAATTTTTAAAAATTTACCGAGATATTCCTAGTACCTGAAACAAAGCTTGGCATATAGTAGGCACTCACTAAACATTTGTTGAATGAATGAATGATAGTTCTATCACTCCAAAACCTGTCCTTCTGATTATTATTTCCTAAGCAAATATCTCGGGCTTTGAGATACATCCTTTATTCACAGCAATTATCTGGACTTTTCAGAATGGCTGTCAAAGCTCTACTTGTAGACCAACAGAAGGGACATTTGGTTGACCGTTTTTGTTAAAACTGAAAGTCCCAAGGGCTTATTAAAGGTTTATATGACTTTCAGCTCCTCTTTGTATGTTTTGGGGACTTGGCTCAAGATACATCTTTAAAAACAACAACAACAACTTTTTTTTAAAGAGATGGAGTCTAGGTCTGTAGCTGGGCTAGAGTACAGTGGCATGATCATAGCTTACTGTAACCTTGAACTGGGCTCAAGCGATCCTATTGCCTCAGCCTCCCAAGTAGCTAGGGCTACAGGTGTACGCCACCATACCTGGATAATTTAAAATTTTTATGTAGAGACAGGGTCTTGCTATGTTGCCCAGGCTGGTCATGAATGCCTGGCCTTAAGTGATACTCCCTCCTTGGCCTCCCAAAGTGCTGGGATTACAGGAGTGAGCCACCATACTCAGCTCTCAAGATACATCTTTTCTTTTTTGAAACAGGGTCTCTCTCTGTTGCCCAGGGTGGAGTGCAGTGGCACAATTATGGCTTACTGCAGCCTTGGCCTCTTGGGCCCAAGTGATCCTTCCACCTCACCTCACAAGTAGCTGGGACTATAGGCAAGTGCCCCCATGCCCAGCTAATTTTGTTGATTTTTTTGTAGAGATAAGGTCTTACTAGGTTGCCCAGTCTAGTCTTGAACTCCTGAACTCAAGCAATCCTCCCGCCTTGGCCTCCCAAAGTGCTGGGATTACAGGCATGCACCACCATGCCTGGCTCCAAGATACATCTTAATTATTAATCAGAGGCTGAAAATCTGACCAATTAAGATATTTTGTAGGAAGACTAGGTCAGCGAACATAACACTATTTCTTTAAAGGTCATTGGAAGCCAGGCAAAGTAGCTCATGTCTGTAATCTCAACACTTTTTTTCTCCTGCTGCAGGAGAGTTGCTAAGGGACAGGAATTACCAGCCTGGGCAACACGGCAAGACCCTGTCTCTAAAAAACAAAGGAGGGAAGGAGGGAGAGAGGAAGGGAAGGAAGGAAAGAAGGGAGGGAGGGAGGGAGGGAGGGAAGGAAGGAAGGAAGGAAGGCAGGAAGGCAGGCAGGAAGGAAATTAGCCAGGTGTAGTGTATGCACCTGTAGTCCCAGCTGCTGGAGAGGCTGAAGTGACAGGATCACATGAGCCCAGGAGTTCAAGTTTGCAGTGAACTATGGTCAGCCTGGGCGACCAGAGCAAGACCCTATCTCAAGAAAAAAAAAAAAAATTAAAGGTAATTGGTAAGCTATGTTAGGCTTTTAAAAGAATCAAATAAAAATGAATTCTAAATCAAAGCCAAGTTGAAAATTTTTTTCATAGATAATAACATTATTATTATGAATAATGTGTTATTATGTTTAGCATCTGTAACTGGTGCATTGAACAAATGAGATGTATAGGGTGCAGTTTGTAAGTAACTTATTTTCACTCCACATGTTAAAACACAACTGGTGGAGTTAATTTTTCCATGGTCATTGAATAAAATACGGTACAAATGTCATGACTTTTCTGGTTGTTCAAGTAAAAAATGTTTGACTTCCTTTCTATGTCCCTGTCTAAAAGTTCTCTCCTAATCCCCATCACACTCGCCACCCCCCAAAACTCCCATCACCACCATCAACTCTAGGTTTCCTTCCTTCTTTCAAGTTCAAATAGAAGAGGCAAGTTCTTAACTTGGCTACTACAGTTCTGTGATTAAGGGCTGGTACTCTTTGAGCTTGGCAGATGTTTACAGTTGACGCTTGTTACTTTATGGGTTCTTTGCTAACACCTTAATTCTCACATTAGACCACATGAGAAAATACTGGTACTCTTGCGCCTACTTACACTTGGATAAATAACACCTTAATTCTCACCTTAGCCCACCTGAGAAAATACTGGTACTCTTGCGCTTACACTTGGATAAATGTATTTCATCTGGCTGTCAGCTCAATGTTAATTGCTAGCATGTATAGGTTTACCCCCAGCTTTCTTCTGTGGAAGTCTCCTCATCCTTCTTTGTGACCCTCTCTAGTAGCCCTGGTCTGATTCAAAGAAATATCTATAAAGTGACTTTCCCTCTGAGAGTGCAGACTTTGACCAGATCCCAAACTTATTTTTGCAATTAGCCAAAATTTCTTGCTCTCAATATCCACTAGAATGTTAGCTCCATGAAGCAGGGAATTTTAATCTATTTTGTTCACCACTGAATTTGCCTGTACCTAGAATAGGTGAATACAGTGCCTGTACTTAGTAAGTGCTACATAAGTATTGAATGAATGAATGAATTCCTCAGATGAGTCAGATGCTAGTCCACAGTGACCTCAACCCCTGCCCGTGTCACTCAGCTGTAGGGATCATATATCAACATTTCATTAGAGCCTCTTTCCCTAGGTGTGAGGTGGGGAAAAAGCAAAGTCTACTCACAGCACTCTCAAAATCTTCTAAACTCCAACCTCTGAGTTAGAAGTAGATGGACAGTTAAGAGTTGCAAAAACAGGGCCTGGCGCGGTGGCTCACGCCTGTAATCCCAGCACTTTGGGAGGCCGAGGCGGGTGGATCACGAGGTCAAAGAGATTGAGACCATCCTAGTCAACATGGTGAAACCCCGTCTCTACTAAAAATACAAAACATTAGCTGGGCATGGTGGCGCGTGCCTGTAATCCCAGCTACTCAGGAGGCTGAGGCAGGAGAACTGTCCGAACCCAGGAGGTGGAGGTTGCAGTGATTGCACTCCAGCCTGGGTAACAAGACCAAAACTCCGTCTCAAAAAAAAAAAAAAAAAAAAAAAAAGAGTTGCAAAAACAGTCCCCTTTCCACTCCATTCCCCATTTTTGGGCAACTTCTACTTTTTGTGGTTTTCCATTTTATTATAAAATACGAAAATAGTTGGCATTTAACTTTCTTGGCACCTCAGCCAAACTGAGACAGAAAGAGTCCTATTTTAAAATGCAGTTACACATATAAAGCTTAATTGCACTTATTTGTTCACATGTTGCCTCACATTAAATCAGAGGCCGCTGGAGCATAGAGAATGTTTCATATTTATCCTTGTACATACATTTAATGTGTTACACTAGGCGCTCAAAGTTTAGTTAAAAGAGTTAGTGGGGCCGGGCGCGGTGGCTCAAGCCTGTAATCCCAGCACTTTGGGAGGCCGAGGCGGGTGGATCACGAGGTCAAGAGATCGAGACCATCCCGGTCAACATGGTGAAACCCGTCTCTACTAAAAATACAAAAAATTAGCTGGGCATGGTGGCGCGTGCCTGTAATCCCAGCTACTCAGGAGGCTGAGGCAGGAGAATTGCCTGAACCCAGGAGGCGGAGTTTGCGGTGAGCCGAGATGGCGCCATTGCACTCCAGCCTGGGTAACAAGAGCGAAACTCCGTCTCTAAAAAAAAAAGAGTTAGTGGATGAATAAAAGTTCTTTAGTAGTAGTAGCAATAATTTCAAATACTTTACATAGTACTAAAGATTGAAGTCTAAAATCATGTTTCTAGTACTCTTCTAGTAGTTTTATTTGGAACTATTTATAGGAATATTGTGGAATTGCTTATACTTCAATGTCGATGTGTGAGATAGTCTCTGATGACCCTATAGATATACTTCACCCTTTTTTCAACTTTTATTTTAGATGCAGAGGGTACACATACGTGTTTATCATGGGTAAATTGTGTGTTGCTGGGCTTTGGTATACAAATGGTTTCATCATGCATGTAGTGAGCATAGTACCTGATAGGCTCTCCTTTCACTCTCTTCACTCAAGTCAGCCCCAGGATCTATTGTTCCCATCTTTGTGTCCATATGTACTTACTGTTTAGCTTGCATTTATAAGTGAGAACATGTGGTATTTGCTTTACTGTTCCGGTGTTGGTTCACTTAGGATAATGGCCTCTAGCTCCATCCATGTTACTGCAAAGGACATGATTTCATGTTTTTGTTTTGTTTTTAGAGATTGGGTCTCGTTCTGTCTCCCAGGCTAGAGTGCAATGGTATGATTTTGGCTTACTGCAGCCTTGACCGGCTGGGTTCAAGTGATCCCCCTACCTCAGTCTGAGTAGCTGGGACCACAGGCCCGTGCCACCACATCCAGCTAATTTTTGTATTTTTTGCACGTTCCCTGAGGTGATCTTCAATTACTGAGCTCAAGTGATCTGCCTGCCTTGGCATTCCAAAGTGCTGGGATTACAGGCATGAGCCACCAGGTCCAGCCTCCTGTATTTTTTATGACTGCATAATATTCCATGGTACTTTAATCTTTTATAGATTGTATCAGCAAGATTGCTTCCTCTCTAGCTCCTGGTTGGGCTCAGCTAATGAAAGACACTAGTAGATAAGAAAGCAATAGGAAAGAGATATCAGATTATTTATTACCTTCCCCCACTCCACGTTGGCCACAGGTTGGCAGTGGTACTGCATCGCTTGCTGTTCCCCTGCCCACATTCTAATTGTTCTCTCTTCAGTTACCCTGTTGAGAGTGCATCTGATTCTTGCTGAGACCCTGACTAATACAATACCATTTTAATGTTTTTCAGTGTATAGGAGATATACAATACTTTTTTCTGTGAAAAAAAAAAAATCCTCATCTTTTTTGAGGTTAAGTTTATGTTATACTTCTAGAAATGTTAATATCAGTAGGTGTGAAACAGCTGGAAAATAGAACCTAAATTTATTATCTATAAACTTCCCTATTCTACCTGTTCAAATATATTGGAAAAACAGCTTACAGCTAGTTTTATAATACACATTTTTTCTAATTATAAAAAGGAGGCTGGGTGTGGTGGCTCATGCCTGCAATCCCAGCACTTTGGTAGGCTGAGGCAGGAAGATCACGAGGTCAGGAATTTGAGACCAGCCTGGCCAGTATGGTGAAACCCTGTCTCTACTAAAAATATGAATATTAGCTGGGCATGGTGGTGCACGTTTGTAATCCCAGTTACTTAGGAGGCTGAGGCAGGAGAATCGCTTGAGCCCAGGAAGTAGAGGCTGCAGTGAGCCGAGATCATGCCACTGCATTCCAGCTTGGGTGACAGAGTGAGACTCTGTCTCAAAAAAAATAAAAAGGGATAGACATTTAAGATTTTTTTTTTCCAAATAAAGATAATAAGATAGGCCAGGCACAGTGGCTCATACCTGTAATCCCAGTACTCTGGGTGGGGCAAGGCAGGTAGACCACTTGAGGTCAGGAGTTTAAGACCAGCCTGGCCAACGTGGTGAAACCCTATCTCTACTAAAAATGCAAAAATTAGCTGGGCATGGTGGCACATGCCTGTAATACCAGCTTCTTGGGAGGCTGGGGCATGAGAATTACTTGAACCCAGGAGGTAGAGATTGCAGGTGAGCTGACATCTGCCACTGCACTTCAGCCTGGGTGACAGAGCAAGACTCTCTCAAAAAAAAAAAAAATTTTTTTTAAAATTAAAGAAAATTTTTAAAAAGCTAAAAATAGCTACTAAAAAAAGACAATATGATCAATTATTATATTGTAATAGGTAGAGAAAATTACTGTGTTTTTTTCCCTTCAATACTATCCATCTAGAGAAGGGAGCATATCCTGAGAATATATTTTAAAATATGTGTAACATGTATATACATTGCATATGCACATGCATATTGTGGATATGATTTTTTTTTTTTTTTTTTTTTTTTTTTTTGATTCAGAGTTTCACTCTTGCTACCCAGGCTGGAGTGCAATGGCACCATCTCGGCTCACTGCAACCTCCGCCTCCTGGGTTCAGGCAATTCTCCTGCCTCAGCCTCCTGAGTAGCTGGGATTACAGGCACGTGCCACCATGCCCAGCTAATTTTTTGTATTTTTAGTAGAGACGGGGTTTCACTATGTTGACTGGGATGGTCTCGATCTCTTGACCTCGTGATCCACCCGCCTCAGCCTCCCAAAGTGCTGGGATTACAGGCTTGAGCCACTGCGCCCGGCCTGTGGATATGATTCTTATTTCATAGAAAGAAATACTGCATTTTTAAATATCCATTTGAATCTAACCCTGAGCTCCCATATTGCCATGCTGGTGAAAAATTCTGTCTTAGTTATCACTGAGCATTTCCTCTCCTTGGGTTGTACAGTTTCTAGGGCTTTAATTATTACAGAAGTATGTGGAATTATCTCAAATTATTTGGTCATCTGTCCACATTGATTTGCTGCTGGGATTCTCTTTTGTGCCATCTTCACTTCAGATCTGGCGACTCACATATTTCTTTACCACTCTTGGTACTCAAGAATCTGGAATCAAATGAGTGAATGTGGTAGACCCTGCAGCCAGGTACAGCCTCTCAAGGTATCCATGTGGCCGTTCTCTTTGAGATTTTGCCACTAACTGGGCTTTGTTACAGAGCAAGATGAGAATCTTAGCTATTCACTCAAACTATAAGCTTCAGACTTCTACATTTTTTTTTTTTATGGAAACGGGGTCGTACTATGTTGCCCATGCTGATCTTGAATTCCTGGGCTCAAGCCATTTACCTGCCTCAGCCTCCCAAAGTGCTGGGATTACAGGCATGAGTCAGTGAGCCTGGCCCAGATTTCTAACTTTTGAGGAATCCCTCTTCCACCTCCTTCTTCTCATTTCACAAGATAGAGCCTATGGTATTTCTGAGCAGCGTTAGCTTTTTGCCTTACAAAAATCGGAAGTCTAGATACTTCTGTGAATGGGAGAAAGGGGTAGTAGGATAGGAGAACACATAGAATTAATATCTCAAGTCCAGGCATGGTGGCTCACACCTATAATTCAACACTTTGGGAGGCCAAGGCAGGTGCATCACCTGAGGTCAGGAGTTCAAGGCCAGCCTGACCATCTCTATTAAAAATACAAAAATTGCCGGGCGCGGTGGCTCAAGCCTGTAATCCCAGCACTTTGGGAGGCCGAGGCGGGTGGATCACGAGGTCAAGAGATCGAGACCATCCTGGTCAACACGGTGAAACCCCGTCTCTACTAAAAACACAAAAAAATTAGCTGGGCATGGTGGCACGTGCCTGTAATCCCAGCTACTCAGGAGGCTGAGGCAGGAGAATTGCCTGAGCCTAGGAGGCGGAGGTTGCGGTGAGCCGAGATCGCGCCATTGCACTCCAGCCTGGGTAACAAGAGCGAAACTCCGTCTCAAAAAAAAAAAAAAAAAAAAAAAATACAAAAATTGCCGGGCGCGGTGGCTCAAGCCTGTAATCCCAGCACTTTGGGAGGCCGAGGCGGGTGGATCACGAGGTCAAGAGATCGAGACCATCCTGGTCAACACGGTGAAACCCCGTCTCTACTAAAAACACAAAAAAATTAGCTGGGCATGGTGGCACGTGCCTGTAATCCCAGCTACTCAGGAGGCTGAGGCAGGAGAATTGCCTGAACCCAGGAGGCGGAGGTTGCGGTGAGCCGAGATCGTGCCATTGCACTCCAGCCTGGGTAACAAGAGTGAAACTCTGTCTCAAAAAAAAAAAAAAAAAAAAAAAAAAAAATTAGCCAGGTGCAGTGGTGCATGGCTGTAATCCCAGCTACTTGGGAGGCTGAGGCAAGAAAATCACTTGAATCCAGAAAGTGGAGGTTGCAGTGAGCTGAAATTGTGCCACTGAACTCCAGCCTGGGCAACAGGAGTAAAACTCTACCTCAAAAAAATTTTAAAAATTAAAAAAGCGGCCGGGCGCGGTGGCTCAAGCCTGTAATCCCAGCACTTTGGGAGGCCGAGGCAGGTGGATCACGAGGTCAAGAGATCGAGACCATCCTGGTCAACATGGTGAAACCCTGTCTCTACTAAAAATACAAAAAATTAGCTGGGCATGGTGGCGTGTGCCTATAATCCCAGCTACTCAGGAGGCTGAGGCAGGAGAATTGCCTGAACCCAGGAGGCAGAGGTTGCGGTGAGCCGAGATGGCGCCATTGCACTCCAGCCTGGGTAACAAGAGTGAAACTCTGTCTCAAAAAAAAAAAAAAAAAAAAAAAAAGTTAAAAAAAAAATTAAAAAAGCATTAATATCTGAAAATAAACTGCCACAAAAATTTATCAAATTATATATGATTCTTTTTAAACCTACTTTTCTATGTAAACATTAAACCATGAACATTTCTTCATGTCACATGCTTTTGTCTGTTTAACTATAAGGTATTATGTAAATGTTTCCTAACTTATTTGATAATATTTGATACCCTTCAAGTAGCTCAATTTAAACTAGCCTTGTCTGCACCCACTCCCACGTTTTAAAAATTGTAATTTTAGTTTATTTATTTTTAAGACAGGTTCTTGCTTTGTTGCCCAGGCTGGAGTGCAGTGGTGTGATAAAAGTCTACTCCTGGGCTCAAGCAATTCTCCTGCTTTAGCCTCTGGAGTAGCTGGGACTACAGGCATGAGCTACTGTGCTGACCCTTTAAAAAAAAAATCAGGATTCCTCCCTTGGATCCCCTCCCATGACAGCGTGGGAGCTCAAAAAAAAAAAAAAAAAAAAATCTGTTATAGGAGGTCGAACGTGGTGGCTCACACCTGTAATCCCAGCACTTTGAGAGGCCAAGGTGGGTGGGTCAGGAGGTCAGGAGTTTTAGACCAGCGTGGCCAACATAGTGAAAACGTATCTCTACTAAAAATACAAAATTAGCTGGGAGTGGTAGTGTATGCCTGTAATGCCAGCTATTCAGAAGCCTGAGGCAGGAGAATTGCTTGAAAACGGGAGGCCGAGGTTGCTGTGAGCTGAGATTGTGCCACTGCACTCCAGCCTGGGCTACAGAGCAAAATTTCATCAGAAAAAAACCCAAAACCCAAAAAAACCTGGTTTTTTAGAAGTTTGTTGTTGTTGTTGCTGTTTTAATTGTTATTCAGAAGCTAAGGTGTTTTTTGTTGTTGTTTTATTTTTTCTGGCAACAGCTGACACTTGGAATAGAGCAAGCTGGAATTAACAGACATAACTGGGAAGAATAACAATTTAGAGTTATATCTAAACTGTATAATATAATTTTCTTCACTCAGCGTGTGACTAAAAAAGAGGCCTGTACAAAAGTCATTGGCATACTTGAGTTGTTTAGAAATATTTTTTCCAGAAATTAAGCAATTATCGCAGACTGTCATCTGGATAGTTGAGTAACAATGAATCTTAAATGTTCATGGGAAAATTTTAGCTTGGCTTTTATTAGGATTTTTTTTTAATTCTAAAAAATTCCTGAAATAACTATTAATGATCTTTAAATTGGAGAATCGGTGTTGTTTTTCTGTTCTATTCTTATTGTAAGATATCTCTATTGGATCAATTTTGCAAATACTGGTTAAGAACCAGTGTGTATCCTGAGCCAAATCCCCAAATCATGCTTAGAGGAGCTGAAAGCTGTTAAAACCCCAAGTGACCAAATATCTCTTGGTCCACAAGTAGGGCTTTTATGTAAGGGCCACTCTGAAGTGTCCATCCAAGCACTTTTAGCCACCAATATATGCATAGAAGGTAATCGTGAAAAGAACAGATTTTGGAGCCAGACATTTTTCATTCATTCAAAAAATATTTGCTAATCACCTTACTATATGCTAAGAATTATTACTAAGATGCTGATAATTCCTTAGTAAACAGATAAAAATTCCTGAGTAGAAATGGGATATGGGATCAAATTAGAGAGAAAATGAGATGGGAGTTACAGATACTATAAGGCCATTTGGCCACAATAAGGACTTTGAGATAGAAAGTTACTAGAGGGTTTTGAACAAAGCAATATCATGCTTGACATTTTAAAATATCATCCTAGCCCTTGTGTTGAGAACAAATGATAGGGGGCCAAACATGCTAACAAGATCAAGACTAAGAGATAATGATGGTTTGGAACAGAGTTGTAAAGGTGAGGTAGTGGGAAGTTGTTGGATTCTGGATATATTTTTAAGGCAGACCTAACAGTACTTAGAGAATACATTGGATACAGTGTGCAAGAGACAAAGAAGATTCAAAATGACTCCAATATTTTTGGCCTGGGTAAATGGAAGCATAGAGTGGCAATGGACTGAGGGGAAGGAGAGACAGGAAGATCAGGTTTTCAGGAAAAAATAATGAATATATTACATGTTTCAAGTTTGGGAAGTCTATTAGACATCCAAGTGGAGATATGGAGTAGTTGGTTGGCTTATGAGTTGGAATTTAGTGGAGAGGTTTAGATGGGAGAGCCAAAATTAAGAGTCATCATTGTAGATAAGTTATGCAGAGCCATGGGAGTGGAGGAAAATAGAAGAGTTCCAACGATTGGATTCTGGAGCACTCCAATATTAAGACAACTCGGTTTGTGTCTGAGCTTAGCTGCTTATAAGCTCTGAGAACTTTGATGTCTTATTTCACTTCTCAGAACCTTGCTTTGTTGTCGAAATCTATAAAATGGAGATAATATTGGTTAGTATCTTCCATGATGGTTGTGATGATTAAGTAAATTTCTCATTTAAAGTGATTAGTACACAGCCAAGCAAATGGTACTCAGTAAATATTAACTATTATTACTGTTAGAACCAGCATTTGTCTTCTAATGTGTTGCTTGTTGCCTTCATGATAATAAATTCATATAATCAATATAGTAGCAATGCCTACTTATCTAGAGAAAGAGTGGCAAACTGTAAATGTATGACACCTCTCCATTTCTAATCTTCTAAGTAAATTATACTTTTAGCCAAAAACCTTCTTCTTCCTCTTGCTACCTTTTGAAGTTTTCCTAAATAATTAATGTTACTTTAGTCTCTTTTTGACAATTTTTAGTTATTTTATTTGGCTGCCAAGATCTAATAAGCACAATAATAGAGACTTTCCTTTAAAGCTTTGACATTCAGGATAACTGCTACAAAAGTAAAAACATGGTTG
Organism: Saimiri boliviensis; assembly: GCF_048565385.1. Taxonomy (NCBI): domain Eukaryota; kingdom Metazoa; phylum Chordata; class Mammalia; order Primates; family Cebidae; genus Saimiri; species Saimiri boliviensis. The sequence continues at coordinate 84,220,700 of NC_133454.1, forward strand.
GTGGAGTTTGAAACAAGGACATCATTCTTTTTTCTTTTTTCTTTCTTTCTTTCTTTTTTTTTTTTTTGAGGCAGAATCTTGCTTTGTCTCCCAGGCTGAAGTGCAGTGGCATGATATCAGCTCAGTGCAAACTCTGACTCCCGGGTTCAAGAGATTTTCCTGCCTCAGCCTCCCGTGTAGCTGGGACCACAGTTACACGCTACTATGCCCAGCTAATTTTTGTATTTTTAGTAGAGATGGGGCTTTGCCATGTTGGCCAGGCTGGTCTTGAACTCCTGACCTCAGGTGATCTGCCCTCCTTGGCCTCTCAAAGTGCAGGGATTACAGGCATAAGCCTCCGTGCCCGGCCAGGACATCATTCTTTAACTGGTTTGGAGAATAATGATCTGGATATTATTTCATCTTTTATAAAAATGTCTTCTCATTTAAAAAATAAACCTCCGTATTGGCCAGGCACAATAAAATATATTCTAATCTAATTTTTATAGAAATTTACTCTGAAATTATTTGGGAAACTGTTTTCTGTATTAAAAACAGGTATTTTGGCCAGACCTGGTAGCTCACACCTGTAATCCCAGCACTTTGGGAGGCTGAGGCAGGTGGATCATTTGAAGTCAGGAGTTTGAGACCAGCCTGGCCAACATGGCAGAATCCCATCTCTACTAAAAATACAAAATTAGCCTGGTATGGTGGCAGGCAGCTGTAATCCCAGCTACTAGGGAGGCTGAGGCAGGAGAATCGCTTGAACCCAAGAGGTGGAGGTTGCATTGAGCAAAGATCACACCACTGCACTCCAGTCTGGATGACAGAGCAAGACTTGTCTCAAAACAACAAAACAAAAACAACAAACAACAAACAGAAAACCCAGGTATTTCTTCCTCTAATAGGCCAATTGCAACATTTTTTAGTGTCCGGATGGCTTCAGAATTTCTTTTCCTTTAGCTTGCTGCTGGAGTGGTAAAGGCAACAAAAGAACAGAGACTTTTTATGATGGAAGGAGTATGCTTACAAATAGGCCAAATATTTTCATTTGCTTTATTTCTTTATCTTTCCCCAAGACAAGAGAGAAAAAATTCAGTTATTAGTCTGCCAAGAGACCAGTGATTCCTAAGATGTTGTTTACATTTAAAGTAATATGTCCTTTGCCGGGTGCGGTGGCTCAAGCCTGTAATCCCAGCACTTTGGAAGGCCGAGGCGGGTGGATCACGAGGTCAAGAGATCGAGACCATCCCGGTCAACATGGTGAAACCCCGTCTCTACTAAAAATACAAAAAATTAGCTGGGCATGGTGGCGTGTGCCTGTAATCCCAGCTACTCAGGAGGCTGAGGCAGGAGAATTGCCTGAACCCAGGAGGCGGAGGTTGCGGTGAGCTGAGATCGCGCCATTGCACTCCAGCCTGGGTAACAAGAGCGAAACTCCGTCTCAAAAAAAAAAAAAAAAAAAAAAAGTCCTTTAAAACTAATGTTTTCTAGAATTTCAGTGGCAAGCTAAGTGCGCAATTCCTTCATCTACTGCTAGGTGGCAATTAATGCCTTATTTAGAAAAAAATAATTCTTCCCTGACCCCACTACCCTTGCCCAGAAAAGTACGTGCATTTTCTCTTTCTTAAGGTAAGACTTCCCTTAAGGCTAATATTCTTTTATTCCTGTTTTGTTTTGTCCAAGTGAATGTACATTCACCTTTTCCTTTAATTGTTAAGAATAACACATACAAATCAAACACAGACTGCAATAGCTAAGGAAGAATAGATCATATGTTTTAAAGAGGGTGGTTTCCAAACTGAGTGTATGTTCATGAGTGATATAGAGTAGGAAGTTGCTATAATTTCCCTGAAGGGTTTGTTTGTTTGTTTTTTTTTCAATTTTACTAAGGAAAAATTTCCTGGCCCATGCTAACATTATGCAGAATGTAATAAATTATAAATGTAACATTATTAAATATAAAATAAAAATAGAGTAGGAAAATTATTTCAAAGACCTAAAGGCAATTTTAATGTGGTAAAATTGTTTCCTTTTCTTTTTTTTTGAGACAGAGTCTCACTCTGTCACCCAGTCCTGGAGTGCAATGCTGTAATCTTGGCTCACTACAACGTCCACCTCCTGGGTTCAAGCGATTCCCATTCTGCAGCCTTTCCAGTAGCTGAAATTACAGATGTGCACCACCAAGCTTGGCTACTTTTTGTATTTTTAGTAGAGATGGGTTTTCACCATGTTGACCAGGCTGGTCTTGAACTCGTGGCCTCAAATGATCTGCCTGCCTTGGCCTCCCAAAGTGCTGGGATTGCAGCTATGAGTCATCATGCCCGGCCTAAAATTGCTTTTTTAAAACAAAATTATTTATTTATTTCTTTTTTGAGATTGAGTCTAGCTCTGTTACCCAGACTGGAGTGCAGTGGCGCAATCTAGGCTCACTGCAACTTCTGCCTCCCAGGTTCAAGCCATTCTCCTGCCTCAGCCTCCCCAATAGCTGGTATTACAGGGACCTGCCACCACGCTCAGCTAATTTTTTTATTTCTGGTAGAGATGGGGTTTCACTGTGTTGGCCAGGCTGGTCTGGAACTCCTGACCTCGTGATCTGCCTGCCTCAGCCTCCCAAGGTGCTGGGATTATAAGTGTGAGACACCGCATCCAGCCTAAAATTGCTTTGTAATGTGAACTACGGGGAAAAACAATGAAATAATTATTTACAAAAGTAACTGAGAGGGTATAATATAAAAACAAATTTTTTTCAGACAATCTTTCCATATTTATTCCTAGCAAAATTATTTAAAGACTACACATAGTTCCTATGTATTTATAAGTCTAGTGAATCTGGTCTACATTTTTTTCTAAGTATGTTTAATTGTGTGTACATTGATTGCTCTCTCTGACCTTCTTTGCCAAAAAGAATAAATGTAGTGGATGTTTGTTTTATATAAAATTCAAATATTGAATCCCTGTTCCAAGAACTCTCAGTTTGGGTCTTGAACTAAAGACTCTCCCCAGGCTGGACTCAATGAAGTCTAAAATCAAAAAGAAAAGCTGCTTCTGGCGTTCTAGGCCTTCCCTGTATCCAGATGGAATGTCTGTAGCCTAGCCAGAACCAAACCCTTCCTGCTGCCTTTTCAGCTGGTCTTGGATGACAGCCCCAGGCTACACTAGCTTCCATACCCCTTAACTCTTGAATGTCCAAGATTTTTAAGAAGAGGTGAGAATTCCAATGTGAATTTGGTTGAAAGGGTAAATCAAAATTTATACTTCAGTTTAGTTTATAAAATATTTATTCACATCACTGCTACCTCACCCCCTACCCCCATAGGCTTCCTCTCACAGTAGCTCAGTCAGCCAATTGGCATCAGAGGGAACACCGTTTGGAAGGGAGTGTGTGTGGGCAGCTTGCAGGTGAGGACAGGGCTGCCAAGGCAGACCATGCGGTCTGTCCTGTGCCTACACCCAGTACCTGACTTGTGCCTTTCCAGAGCATTTGTATACACACAGCAGTTCTGCTGTTTGGGATGTGGGTAATTTCAAAAAATATTTTTTAAAATAACTCATTGACAAGACTTACATTTAGCAAACAAGAATATGTAATGGCAGATATAAAATGACCATGCACGGATTTAAGTGGGAACTTCTCTGAAGTCGTTGGGCCAGAAAAACAAATCTACTCTATGTTTTAAAAGTACCTTTGGAAATCTTACTAGTGGCAGCCATTGTTTTCATTTGGGTTCTCAAAGGTTTATTTGTCTGTGGGAATTTCACCAGAAGGTAATACACAGGCAAACTCTACACTTGAAGGCAACATTTCCCTACGGCTTTGCTTTTCTCCACAGAGAGATATTCTAACTGATTTGCAAGGGTGCTTCTCAGTTGGCCAGAATAGACATTTTCAGTTGAAAGCCTATGACTCTGTGTCACTTCCCCTCTGATTTTTGAATCTCCTGTCTTAGTTCTGCACTCACTGTTATTTTTAATTATTATTATTATGCCTGTGGCCAAGCTAGTCCACTTTACACAGAGCTGATTAGAGACCTGAGAAATCCAGGCCAACGTAAAGTCCTGGTTTCCAGATCAGACTACGTGAACAAAGAAAAAAAAGAAATATATAAAAGTGCCAGCTTTTAGAAAGCTCTTAAAGGAAAAAAAGAAAGAAAAAAAATTAAAAACACCAAATGAAACTAGAGTTATAAAGAATGGAGCTTAAAAACAGGACCTATGGGAGGAAGACAGAAGATAAAAAATCCTGTATTGCTAAGATAAAAAGGAAATATATAAATGAGAGAATAAAAATAGATCTGCTATTGCTACAGATTTGCAGCATTTAGCCTGCAGTGCTGGGTGACTACTTTCAGCAGCAGGAACCTCTCTCAACGGCTAACATAAAAGGGGCACTCTGGCACAGGCTTTCCATTTGTGGCTTCAGAACTGAAATGCTTCCCTTGACCCTCTCTACCTGCCCAGCTCTGTTCAGATCTTCACTCCCTTGTTTTCAGCTTCCCTACTTGCTCTCTGCTTTTGCCTGGCACAAATGCACAAAGTTGCCTTCTGTGGGTGACCTTGTCTTTTTGCAGCTAAGATGATGAAAATTGGAACTCTCCATCCAGCTACTTTGTCTCAGGCCACCCTGGGTAACATTCCTCCCAGTTGGACCCAGTCCTCAGGATTTTTCCCTCCGAAAAACACAGTGAACTAAACAGGGATTTAGGAAAGATTATGTCCTCAGGAGAAATACAATATTGCTTATGGTTCAGTGCCCACTTCCAGAAAATAAACTGCAATCACCCAAATGCAGAAAGATCAGAAAAGCCCATCGTTTCTGGAGGTAAATGTCTGTTTTTCAGTTTTACACATGCTACCTTACTAAAAGTTGATACCTGATGGATTACAATTGGGTTTTCACAGAACAATAAAATACTGCTCCTATCAGAGAGGAAATGAGAAAAAAAAATGTGAAAGCAAAAAAGGAATATGTGGAGTTTAATCTCAACTTTTCCTCTTAGAAAATCTGCAGAAAAGCCAAATTAAAGGGGAAGATTGTTTTAGAATAAATCATCTAATACTGGTTTACTGTTCTTTTTTTTTTTTTTTTAAAGGTACACTTTTTGTGAAAAGAATTTTACTTCCCATTTCATTTTGGGATGGGGGACAAAAACTTGGGAGTATCATTCCTATATTCTAGTGTAAAAGAAAAAAAAAGTTGCTGGCATGAAAAATGTTCTAAAGTTATATATCACAATAGTTTTCTACCCTAATTAAAATGTTGTATTTTTCTACTTTTCCATATTACCATGAGAATTTATAAAAGGCATCCTTGCATAAACCCTTTGACTAGATTTCACAACTCTAGTCCTATGCTAATAAGAAGTCTTTATTTAGTTTCAGTCTTTCCAAATAAGCCTGTGAGCTTCTGACGCAGCAAACTCCAATTTGATCCACTCTCTCCACTGTCCCTTGACCCCCTGCTGAAACCTGGCTCAGTCTATTCACCTAAGGTAAAACTAGACCCTATTTCTACAGAACATATTTGTCTTTGTGCAGGGGCAAACAGAACTGTGGGGAGCTCTGCTCTGGCCCAGGAAGAGATAGGGACTGGCTGCCATCCAGTTGAGTTGGCTCAAGAGAAGTTCAGCTTCCTTGTCCTCTCACAGACAGTCCCTTCCGTGCTGACCTTTAACTAATTGGCAGGGCTCTAGAGCCCTGACCCTGCTTCCTCACTGCCCACACTCTTTTCCCCCACATTGTTGGTACCTTTTGGAAGGGAGAAAAGCAGGAGAAAGAGGCACTAGGGAGAGAAAAGTGCAAGTCTGAGCCTCTTAGGAATTCCCCTCCTTCTTGATAAGGGAGTAGGACTGTTAATTTCAAAGGATACCAACACATGGAATGGAAAATTTGCAAACACATGGAGAATATAGCATGGTCTATGCATCAGGGTAGATAGTTTATAAATCTCGGGAGAATATGCTAGCCCTTCTGCAGATATCCTATAGTCTTTTTGAAAGTCCATATTTAATGGAGCTTTTGCAAATATATTTTGCAACTTTTTTATAGTGATCACGATCAGTATTTCCACTGTGTAAGATCAGATTCCAGGCAAAATTATAATGCATAGAGTAATGAAATAGTTTATAGCTATAGCTATTGTATATAACTTTAGCTATTATAGCTAACAGCTAAAGCTTTTTAAAATGCAAATTATAATTATTTAATTAATTTTGAAAAAGACGTAGCAATTCTATACTAAAAATTCTCCATATCATGGTTAAAACTTTTTAAAAAGTAAATGTTACAGAATAAAAATCATAAAATTTTGAAAGTGCCTTACAATTTTAAAAGCAAATATTCGATAGTATTTTCCTGATTTTTGTTCCCCTTTCATGATGTCAGTGATGATGGCTCAGTTACATGCTTGGCATCCTTCCTCCTGCTAATTTTGTACAAACAATCCTCTCCCTCATTTGGGGGCATCTGTAACCCATTCATTTGGCCCACTCTATTTACCTTTCAAAGGCTGGCATTTAGCTATAAGCAGGGGGAAAAAAAAACACCAGCTTTCCAGGTTGTTGGCAACTTGTTGCAGGCAATTGACTGCTTTTCAATAGAAAATGTTTCCTTCCCCTATTGTGTCACCTCTACCCCCTAAAACACTTTACAAAGCTCTGGCTGAGCCCTCCCATGATTGGCAGACAATGGCTCCCTTTGGAAGAAAAATAATTGAAGCAGCTGGTGTCATAAACCTGAGGTACTTTCTTAAGAGTCATTGCCTTCCACCTACAATGTCTGCACAATAAATGGCACCACAGGGCTGGAAGGGACTTCCTAATTCAATCCTATCCATTAAATTTTACAGGGCAGGAACCTGAGGTCCAGATAAGTAAGTATAGGTCCAATTCTAGAGCAAGAGTTCTTCACTTTTTCTGTGCCATAAACCATCTTTGCAGGAAGGTGAAGCTAATGGATTTCTTCTCAGAACCATGTTTTTAAGGGCATAAAATAAAGTACATGAAGCCGAACCTTTCCTTATACCATATTTCAAAAATTAACTAAAACTGGAGCCAGATGCAGTGGCATGTGCCTATAGTCCCAGCTACTCTGGAGGCTGAAGTGAGAAGATCCTTTGAGCCCAGGAGTTCAAATCCAGTCTGGGATACATAGCAAGATCCAGTTTCTTAAGAAAACAGGAATACATCTTTTGACTTTAGATTTCGCAGTGGCTTCTTTTGTCTTTTGAAAGATAGCTTTATTGAAATATAACTTACATACCAAAAAATTCATTCATTTAAAGCAAACATGATTCAGTGGTTTTAGTTTTTTTATAGAGTTGTGCAAGTATCACCATGATCTAATTATAAAACCCGATTTTGTTTTGTTTTTTTTTTTTTTTTAAACAATAGGGAGGATTTATTGGCTTGTGTGCAGAGAAAGTAAAATAATAACACCAAGATCTGCATTTTTCTCTGTTCTGCCATTTTGGCTTTTATAAAAAACAGCTTTATTGAAATTAATTTATATACAGTAAATCCTCACTTAAAGTCCTTACCAGATTTTTGGAAATTGCAACTTTAAGTGAAACAATGTACAGCAGGTCCTTGAATAAGGCTGTTTAGTTAAGCTTCATTTCATTATAATGATGAGGGAAAAATAATGGTTTCACTATATGTCCTTTGGCTTAAAGTTACAGTTTCCAAGAACCTACTGATAACATTGAGGACTTACTGTACTATACAATTCACTCATTTAAAGTGTTCTTATATCAATAGTTTTTGGCATATTCACAGAGTTGTACAACCCTCACATAGGCAGTAACTTCTTAAATAGGACATCAAAAGCTCAAGCAACAAAAGAGAAGATAATAACTTGTACTATCTCAAATTAAAAACTTCTTCTTTTTTTGAGACACAGTCTTGTTCTGTCAGCCAGGCTGGAGTTCAGTGGCACAATCACTGCTCATTGTAGCCTCTACCTCCTGGGCTCAAGCAATCCTCCCGCCTTAGTCTCCTGAGTAGCTGAGACCACAGGCACGCACGACATAGCCCAGCTAATTTTCGTATTTTTTGCAGAGACAAGATTTTGCCATGTTTGCTGCCCAGGCTGGTTTCAAACCCCTGAGCTCAAGCAATCCACCAGCCTTGGCCTCTCAAAGTACTGAGATTATAGGCGCAAGCCACCGTGCCCAGCCAGGAAATTAAAAACTTTTGTGTCGCAAACAATATCATCAGGAAGGTAGAAAGGCAGCCTACAGAATGGAAAAAAAATTGCAAATCATACATCTGATGAGGAATTATATTCAGAATATATTAAGAACTCTTACAGCTCAGTAATAAAAAGACAACCCAATTAAAGAATGGGCAAAGGTTTTAAATAGATAATTATCTGAAAGGAGATATACAAATGGCCAATAAGCCTACCGAAGATGTTTAACATCATTAACCATTAGGGAAATATAAACCAAAACTACAGTGAAATACCACTTTATACTTACTAAGATGACTGCAATAAAAAAGACATATAATCACAAAGGTTGGAGAGGGTATTGAAAAATTGAAGCCCACCACTGCAGTAGTAACATAAAATGGTTTAATCACTTAGAAAAACAGTCTGGCAGTTCTTCAAAAGTTTAAATGTAGAGTTAACATATGACTCAGCAATTCTACTTCTAGGTAATAATCCAAGAGAATTGAAAACATACATCCACATAAAAACTTGTACATGGATGTTTGTAGCAGCATTATTCATAATAGCTAAGAAGTGGAAACACCTAAATGTCCATCAACATTGATAAACAAAATATGGTAGAGCCAAACAATAGAATATTATTTGGTGTTAAAAAGAACTGAAGTCCTAAAGTCATGGAGAGGAGTAAAGTGGAGAGTAACAGCTAATGGGTACAGGTGTGTTTTTATGGTGATTAAAAAATGCTGTAAACTTAGTTTATAGTGAAGACTGCATAATTCTGTGAATATATTATAGTCAGTGGATTGTACACTCTAAGTGGGTAGATTTTATGACATATTTCAATAAAGATGTTTTTAAAAATAAAATACATAGAATCCAAAACAAACCAGTTCTATTGAAATATAGTTATCAGAATATTAAAAACAAATTAGGGATATGATGATACATGTGATTATTTAATTATTTTAAAATTTTAATTTAATTTAAATGCCAGGTTACATGTGCAGGACGTGCAGGTTTGTTACATAGGTAAATGTGTATCATGGTGGTTTGCTGCACCTATCAACCCATCACCTAGGTATTAAGCCTGCTAGCATTAGCTATTTATCCTGATGCTCTCCCTCCTCCCACCCCCTACAGACCCCAGTGTGTGTTGTTCCCCTCCCTGTGTCCATGTATTCTCATTGTTCAGCTCCCACTTATAAGTGAGAACATGTGGTGTTTGGTTTTCTTTTCCTGTGTACGTTTTCTGAGAATAATGGCTTCCAGCTCCATCTATGTCCCTGCAAAGGACATGATCTCATTCCTTTTTATATTAACACATTAAATTATAAGATATAGCAGTAGATCTATTAACTACCATAATTTTGAAGTATAATTAGTACATATGATATTTCAGATATCTTCAACAAATGTGAAAGCAATAAAAAAAGGCTGTGATTTCCATTGGTGAAAGTCATAAGGACCACTAATACTTCATGGTTTCTTGTCTACATTAATAATTGAAGAAGCACATGCCAATCTAACCCTACAAATAGGAAGAGGTAAAAGATAGGGCAGAGGCTGGGGGACATCCTAAAGGAAATGCTAAATTTCAATTAGAGGTCTGTGAAAATAATGTAATTTGCTTTCCTTCCAAGTTCATGCATACCCTCAATTCTGTCTATAAAATCCTTTGGGGGGTTCAGAAGCTCAAGTTTAAAACCTCTGTAAAGAGAGTTAGTGAAACTAGTTTAAAATTCAGTCCAGTGCTCTTGCTCTATAATTCTACCTTTTTTTTCTCTCTTTCTCTTTTTTTTAGTAAAGGGAATTAGATGGAAGAAATTGATTGCTTATTTAAACTGCTAGACTGAGTTGGTTCTAAAAAGAGGGGGGCAAAAGTATTGCTTGTGTGGGAGTTTCCAAAGAAAAAAGGATTTTGACTATGACCCTCCCCTTTCTTCTTCACCCTGTCCCCCTACAACACCAGCACCCATACAACCATATGCAACAAATGATGTTAGAATGTTTTTCCCTTTCACCTGGAATTTTCAAATTAAGGTATTAATTTACGGAAATAATTGTTGTTTAGAGCTCTCATGGAAAGGTGGATTTTTTTTTTTTTTTTTTTTTTTTTTTCTGAGACAAAGTCTCACTCTGTTGCCCAGGCTGGAGTGCAGTGGCACAATCTCGGCTCACTGCAACCTCTGCTTCCCGGGTTCAAGCAATTCTCCTGCCTCAACCTCCTGAGTAGCTAGGATTATGTGCATGTACTACCATGCCCAGCTAATTTTTGTATTTTTGGTAGAGACAGGGTTTCACCATGTTGGCCAGGCTGGTCTTAAACTCCTGACTTAGGTGATCCACCTGCCTAGGCCTCCCAAAGTGCTGGGGTTACAGGTGTGAGTCATGGCGTCTGGCCAAGGAAATGAGGATTTTCAAGTTTTCTCAGAGGGACTACTAGAATTTGCCTTTGAATGCCTGAAGAGGCAGAAAATCTGCCAATAGCGATTGAGTCAGTTGGATACAGGGTAGTGGTAAACTAGATCAAACAACTCATTTTGGATTTTGCAAAAATTTAGTCAGTCTTCGACTTAGAGGGGAGTTTACTAGAACATGCCTTATGGTAAAGATTTAAATAGATAGCTGCTAATATACACATGGTCACTAAGAGATGGAATGAAGGAAAGCAGAGGCTCAAGTTGCTTGTTTCCATCATAATGAAATGACAACAAATACCAGATGATTATAACATGCATACACAAATAGAGTAAAATAATATTTTAAAATAGGAATAGACTGTGTGGATGTGTGGCAGAAATCTGCCATTAATTTGAAAATTGGGGCAAGGAGATTTCTGGGTCCTCCTCTGAACTTTGCCTTCTTTCCAAATCACCACTACCATGTAATATGATACGGTTTGTTACAGTAGTAAGACCTGGGCACTGGTTTAGAATTGGTCATCACTTCAGTACTGGAACCTAGAAGGTTAGAGAAACCTTTTAAAATGATCATATTTTGTGACTAAAATTTTAGGGAATTTTGTATTTCTTTTTGTCATCAATAATTTTCTGGGCAGAATACTTTACATGTCAAAACATTAGAGTAAAAAAGACGGAATATTTAAAGTTGACTCTCTCTGGAAAATCCAGGTTAAATGACCATTATAGTTATAGATTTCAGGGACAGTATCATAGATAAAAGGAATTTGCAGTGCAGCAAAATGGATAGGAACTGGGGAGGGTCCAGAGCAAGACCATCATTCAGGATTCCAAGTCATGGGGTCAAGGTCCAGAGATCCAGACATACACTCTGAATAGGGATCATCAGTCAGAAACCAACAGACAAGAGACAACCAGATGAGCTCAGAGGCTCTGTGGGGGACCAAGATAAATAGCCAAATATACAGGGCCATACTCTTTATCTGGAGCTCTGCAGGGATTGATGGAGGGAGGCAAAACAGGCAAGATAACAGACACGATCCTTGCTTAAAAACAGCTCCTGACTCAGGTCTAAAGATTTGCTGCGATTCTAATTGGAACAGAAGAACAGAACTTAATCCCTACTTGACTAACTTGAACCTGCAAATGGGAGGAAGAGGGAGATGGAACAGAGGTCCCAGAGTAGAGGAAGAGATGGAGACAGAGCATCAGCTGCTTCTGGTGGGCAAGATCCTGAGAGATCACTATATACAACACACACACACACACACACACACACACACACACACACACCCCACACACACAGAGTTGTATATACAGATAATAATAATGCTAGCCAAAATAATAGCTGATATTTATATAGCTCTTAGGTGTTACTGTTGTTAGCACTTTACATATATTAATTTAATATTTATAACAAACCTACTAAGTGGTACTATTTTTCTTTTTTTTAACTTGGACAGGACTATTGCAGTAAGTGGTATTATTATTATGTTCATCATGAAGAAGAGGAAGTTTCTGCTGAGAGATCTGCTGTGAGTCTGATGGGCTTCCCTGAAAGTCAACAACTACAAAGATGGCAGGTGGATAAATCCACAAATATGGGAAGAAACCATCTTTGTGGGTAACCCTACTTTTCTCTCTGGCTGCCCTTAGCATTTTCTCCTTCATTTCAACCCTGGTGAATCTGACGATTATGTGCCTTGGGGTTGCTCTTCTTGAGGAAAGTCTTTGTGATGTTCTCCGTATTTCCTGGACTTGAATATTGGCCTGCCTTGCTAGGTTGGGGAAGTTTTCCTGGATAATATCCTGAATAGTATTTTCCAGCTTGGATTCAATCTCTCCATCACATTCAGGTACACCTATCAAAGGTAGATTAGGTCTTTTCACATAGTCCCATATTTCTTGGAGATTTTGTTCATTCCTTTTTACTCTTTTTTTCTCTAGTCCTGCCTTCTCATTTTATTTCACTGAGTTGATCTTCAACCTCTGATATCCTTTCTTCTGCTTGGTCAATTCAGCTGTTGAAAATTGTGTATGCTTCGCGAAGTTCTCGTATTGTTTTTTTCAGCTTCATCAATTCACTTATATTCCTCTCTACGTTTATTCTCATTAGCATTTTGTCAAATCTTTTTTCAAGGTTCTTAGTTATTTTGCATTGGGTTAGAACATGTTCTTTTAGCTCACAGAAGTTTCTTATTACCCACCTTCTGAAGCCTGATTCTGTCAATTCATCACAGTCATTCTCTATCCAGCCTTGTTCCCTTGCTGGTGAGGAGTTGTGATTCCTTGTAGGAGGAGAGGTGTTCTGGTTTTGGGTGTTTTCATCCTTTTTGCTCTGGTTTCTTCCCATCTTTGTGGATTTATCCACCTGTTGTCTTTGTAGTTGTTGACTTTTGGATTGGGTCTCTGAGTGGATGTCCAGTTTGTTGATGATGAAGTTATTTCTTTCTGTTTCTTAGTTTTTCTTCTAAGAGTCTGGCCCCTCTGCTGTAGGACTGCTGAGGTCCACTCCAGGCTCTGCTTGCCTGGGGATCATCTGCAGCAGCTGCACAACAGTAAGGTTTGCTGCCAGTTTCTTCTTCTGCCATCTTTGTCCTAGAAGGATACCTGCCAGATGTCTGTCTGAGCTCTCCTTTATGAGGTGTCTCTTTGGATATACAGGGGTCAGGGAGCTGCTTGAGGAGACAGTCTGTCCTTTACAGGAGCTCAAGTGCTAAGCTGTGAGCTCCATTGTTCATTCAGAGCTGCTGGGCAGCTATGTTTAAGTCTGCTGCAGCAGAACTCATAAACCCCCCCTTTTTTCCCAGGTGCTCTGTCCCAGGAAGTTAGTGCTTTATTTATTTATGAGTTTCTGTTGTGTTACTGCCTTTTTTCAGGGCTGCCCTACCCAGCAAGGAGGCAGCCTAGTCACTGTCTGCCTGCAGAAGCTTTGCTGAGCTGCTGTGGACTCTGCCCAGCTGCTGTGTGACGTTCCCTGCAGTCCTGTTTATACGGTTGTAGTTAGAACTGCCTTGGCAATGGCGGCCCACCTCTATAATGGTGGACTCTCTCTGTAATGGCAGGCTGCCTTGGCAATGGTGGGCTGCCTCAGCAATGGCAAATTACCTCTGTAGTGGTGGTCTCCCTTGGTAATGGTGGACGCCCCTCCCCACAGAGCTGGACCATCTGGGGTTCAGCTGTGCTTGCTGTGAAACTCTCAATCCAGAGCATTTCTGATTGCTGTTTTTTTGTGGGGTTGGGACCAGCCAAGCCTGATCACCTGGCTCCCTGCCTCAGAGCCCCCCCTTTTTTTTTCAGTTGAACAGTCGACTCTGTCTCCCAGGTGTTCCAGTTGCCTGTTGAAAAGGCGCTGGGATCTGTGCAATTTCCCATGCAGTGACCCACTGCGGTGGCTGAAACAGCCGCACTGTGATTCATGGCACTTTTTTTGCCTGGGAATCTCCTGGCCTGGTTCTCTGTTCAGTCCCCTTTTTAATCAGATGAATGGGTGACTCTGTCTCCCAGGAGCTCCAATCACCAGGTAAAACAGCGCCCGGACCCATGTATTCTGTAGGGAGAACCGCAGTGCCAGGGTGCCAGCAAAACTGCTGTGCCAGCGAAAACAGCTGCACCAGCCAAACCAGCTGTGCCGGTGACCCGTGGGGCTCCTCCACCTCAGAATCTCCTGGTCTGTGGGCAATAAAAATCCGTCTGGAAATGCGGCATCCACTCACCCTCCACACTTTCGCTGGGAGATGCAATCCTGAGCTCCTCCTAATCAGCCATCTTGGATCCCTCCTCAAAACTTTTAATTAAAAATTATTATAGATTCATAGGAAATTCATAGTACAGGGAGGTCCTGTGTACCCCTTATCCAGTTTCCCCCAATGGCAATATCTTACACAACTATAGTACAATATCAAATTCAGGAAATTAATCTTGGTACAATCCATTGAATTTATTCAGATTTCAGCAGTTTTACCTATATTTGTGTGTGTGTGTGTCTGTGTGTGTGTGTGTGTATGTGTGTGTGTAGTTCTATGCAATTTCATCATATGTAGTAAATTCATGTAACAACAGTAAAAGACAAGATACAGAACTGTTTTATTACCACAAATATCCCACATGCTACCTCTCTATGATCACACCTCTACTTCTCTGCCCCCTGTAATTTTATCATTTTGGGAATGTTAGATAAATGAAATTGTACAATATCCAACCTTTTGGGTTTGGCTTTTTTTTTTTCACTCAGCATAATTTTCTTGAGACTCGTGTAAGTTGTTGCATGTACCAATAGACTGTTTCTTTTTACTGCTGAGTAGTATTCCATGATATAGATGCACCACAGTTTTTTTTAGCAATTCACCCATTGAAGGATATATGGGTTGTTTCCAACTTAGGTTTTTACAAATAAAGTTACAATGGGTATTCTTGTTCAGCTTTTTGTGTGAAGATAAATTTTTCATTTCTCTGAGTAAATGCCTAGGAATATGATTGCTAGATCACACGTTAAGTATATGTTTAGGTTTTAAAGAAATTGTCGAACTATTTTGCAGAGTGGCTATTCCATTTTACGCTACCACCAGCAATATGTGAGAGAGTCAGTTTTTTCCACAGGCATTTGGTATTGTCATTATTTTAGCCATCCTAATAGGTATATAATGATATCTCATCATGGTTTTAATTTGCACCTTTCTAATGGCTAATGACATTGAACATATTGCTTATTTGCTATTTGTATATCCTTTTTGCAGAAAGGTCTCTTCGTGTCTTTTACCCATTTTCTAATTAGATTGTTTGTTTCCTTGATGCTGATTTTTGAGTGTTCTTTATGGTCCTTTGTCAGATGTTTGGTTTACAATATTTTCTGCAATGCTTTGTGGTTTGCAGACACCTTCAGCCTATGTCAGTCTTCACTCTCTTAACATGATCTTTTATGGAGCAAAAGTTGTAAGTTTGATGAAGTGCCATTTATTAATTTTTCTCTTAAGGATCATTCTCTGGGTACTATGTTGAGGAACACTTCACATAGCCCTAAATTCTGAAGGTTTCCTCCTTTGTTTTTGTGAAAACATTTTATATTTTGACATTTTACTTTTAAATCTATTATCCATTTTGAGTTAGCTTTTGGATAGGGTGTGAAGTTTAGGTAGAAGTTCATTATGTTGCTTATGGCCATCAGTTGCTCTAGCACTATTTGTTGGAAGACTACCTTTCCTCCACTGATTTTTTTTTTTTGCACCATTGTTGAAAATTGGTCAGCTATACTTCTGTGGTGTATTTCTCTATTGTATTTCATTGATCTATGTGTCTGTCTCTTCATCAATACCACACTGTTTTCTTTTTGGTAGCCTTAACATGTAAGATACACTTTTTAAAAAAGTGGATCTTTTAAGTGGATTTTTTTTTCATGCTTATATATGCCGGACATTGTTCTAAGTGCTTCATATGCATAAACTCACAAAATTCTATGAGATGGTAATATTAGACCAATTTTATAGATGAGAAGACTTAGTACAAGGTAGTTAAGTAACTTGTTTGATAGATAGGTTTAGAACCCAGGCCAACACTCCAACCACTATGCTTTATTGCCTCTCTATACAGATTTTTGTTTCTTCATAGAGTTGCTTTTACTGGGCACTGCATTGGCATTTTGCCATCCACCTATGTTGAGAGACGTGATAAGAAACAGCTCTATGAAAACTGTTGCATTTACAGTTGGCAAGTTAAGGAGGATGTGGTTCACTACGTCACATGTGTCCTCTTTAGGAGAACAGATGGGAGAACTGTCTCTCAGATCGCAGTACCAGGAATAGCTATATTTCTCCTGAGTAAGTGGTTTGTTTTTATCTCTTGGACATTGTGAAATCATATAAACAATTACATTTCCCACTTTATGCTGGCTGCTAAAAAGCTCAGAACCAAAATTTCAGCCTATCTTTAGCAATTATGTGTACTGGATGATGTGTATTACTTCTGACTTCATCTTATTTTTTTCTACCCTAATTTTCAATTCTCTCTTATTTCCTCTTAAAATATTTTTTTTTGCTTTAGTTTTTTTTAAGAACAGAAACATACAAACATTCTTAAGGCATCATATCTAGAGGAATAAAAATAAAAGACAAAACACATATGCACATAGTATAAAAAGTCAAATCCAAGGCTTTTTATTTTTTATTTTATTTTATTTTATTTATTTATTTATTTATTTTTCTGAGATGGAATTTCACTCTTGTTACCCAGGCTGGAGTGCAATGGCGCGATCTCGGCTCACCACAACCTCCGCCTCCTGGGTTCAGACAATTCTCCTGCCTCAGCCTCCTGAGTAGCTGGGACTACAGGCATGCGCCACCATGCCCAGCTAATGTTTTGTATTTTTAGTAGAAACAGGGTTTCACCATGTTGACCAGGATGGTCTTGATCTCTTGACCTCGTGATCCACCCGCCTTGGGCTCCCAAAGTGCTGGGATTACAGGCTTGAGCCACCACTCCCGGCCTATTTATTTATTTTTAAAGATGACGTTTCACCATGATGGCCAGGCTGGTCTTGAACTCCTGACCTCAGGTGATCCACCCGCCTTGGCCTCCCAAACTGCTAGGATTACAGGCATGCACCACCGCACCCGGCCCCAAGGCTTTTAACAAGAACAAAATGAAACAGTGCTTTGCTCACTCCTCCCCATCTCTGAGTTTTGCGCCACAGAGCCAACTGTAGTCACATGTTTAGTCACTTCTTCTGGTGCTTACACTTCTTCTCTCTTGACTTTTCAGTTTTCGATATCATCTCTTGATTTCCTATTTTGGTGGTTAGGATTTAGTTTTCTTCCACTACCCCCTACAATATAAACCCTTCACCTATCCCCATTCTCCCATTACATCACAATTTCAGTGTTTACTTTACATTATTAGGCCCAAGAAAATATTGTTCACAGGTGAAGTGCTTGCTGTTCACTTCATATCTGATACAATCATTTTGTTTTCCCTTTAGTTAATAATTATCTTTTTAAAACATAAATGTTCATGAACTAATCACTAATTTCTACCAAGTTGTCTGACAGAATTATAAATCTCTCCTTCTATCAGTTTTGTTTTCTCACTGACTTCTCTTCTAGATGTCATCCTGGAGCCCTTCCTTGTCCAGCTCTGGTCTGGGATGTTGCTGTTCAGGGCAGCTCTCCAACTGTTTGAGATGCTCTCTTTTTGTCATTTTGGGAATTCCTTCTATATCCCCCGTTTGTTGGATCACCTGTTTTCTTAGATCTCATATCTTTCTTCTGGTTTACTCACTGGGTTTGGTGGAGCTCATCCTGCAATAGCTTTATGAGAAAAAGTTCACGGAATGTTTATTTCTTTGAGACCTAGAATGACTGAAAATGTTTTGAAGTTAGCATTGCACTTGAATGGAAGTCTGAGTATAGACTTCTAGGTTGGAAAAATTTTCTCTCAGAATTCTAAAGACATTGCTTCTTTGTCTTCTAACTTTCCATGTTGCTGTTGATATGTTTTACATTAATAATATTTTCTATGGGACATAAACGGTTTTTTTTTCTCCTCCTCTCTGGAAAGTTTTAAAATCTTTTTTTGATGTTTCATGTTGATGCATCTTAGAATAGGGTCCTTTTTCATTCTCTATGAGGAATGAATCTCAACACAATGGGCCTTTTAAATCTGAAAATACTTTTCCTTCAGCTTTGAGAAGCTACCATGTATATTCTTTCTTAAAAGGCCATATCAGCTTCAGGAACTCGAGACTGGCCTGAGCAAGGTACTGAGATTCTATGTCTATAAAAAATAAAAATAAAAATAAAAAAAGCTGTGTGTGATGGCACACATCTGTATTCTCAGATGCTAGAAAGGCTGATACAGGAGGATCACGAAAGAAAGAAAGTCACAATCTTTGCCTACCTTCTCTCTACATTTTCCTGTTTGTAAAGACTCTGCTTTGAGATAATGTGCTAAAGAGGAGCTGTAGTCCCCTCTGTTGACCCAAACTATTCCCTGAGGGAGAAGCAAGATTATAAAAAGGAGAATGAATTGCAAGATCAGAAACCTGGAGGTTGGGGAAAAGTTGAGATGGTTGTCCAGCCTTTAGGACTAAGGTCAACAACAATGTGAGGATGGAGAAGGTCCAATTTTATGTGGCTTTTTTATTTAGAAGTGCACAGGAGGGCCTGGTGTCTTAAAGGAGCCACTGGGAGGGGGCTAGGTTGTGGTTTCCAGCCTCCCTGTCCAGTTGGCCTTTGAAGACTGGCTGGTTGATAGAAATCTACTGGTTAGGAACATTCCACTTTACTACACTAAATATAGTGGGCCTTTACAAAATTTGGAGGCATTCCTATACAAAGAGAATGCTGTTAATAAACTCTTCATCCAAGGCCATGAGCTCTGGGTTGTTGTTCCAGTGGGATGTGCTGTAAGACTCAGCCAGACCAGCAATTTGCTGCCAATCTTGGGCCCTGGGGAAGTTTTGAAAGGGAATAGATGTGTCCTTAATATCACATTTAATAACCTTAAATAAGCATAGTATAGCCTACCTTCTACTTAAGAGATGACTCAGAGTTAGTAAGCCAGAATTTGCTAAAGAAAGGAGAGAAGGAAGCAAAAAAGAAAGGAGGGAAATATCTTAGTTTCCATTTACAGCTTTGTCATTCAGAAATTGGAAAGTATAAGTCACAAATACAGGGATTTGCTGTGAAAATGTGTCGAAATCCCAATGGGAAGAGGAAGTTGAAGATGCAGTGGAGTAAGGAAGGAACTTTCTAATCATGAGAGAATGGGGAAAAGGAAAGAAATAGAGAAACAAGATGGTGGCTGCTAGCCAGAGGAATTTTAGTTCCCTTCCTCCTGGCAACACTGGAGAGATTCCCACAACTCTCAGCATCCGGAACTTAGCTGACAATGGGTAGGCAGATAGGTGACAACTAGTGGGACTAGTGGCTTTCTGGAAGCATGAGATGGAAGAGCTCAGGGCCTAACACAACTAGACAGCTGAAGGGGATAGAAAATAACTGCTAGACAGAAGCAGAACTGAAAGGCTGGTTACTTTTGGTATTTAGCACATGCAAGGAGGGTTGCAAGAAAACAAAGTGTCTGTGCTGCTGGTGAGGTGAATGAGCTTTCCAGACATAGATGACCCAGGGGTTCTTAATATCTATATACAGTCAAATGCTTGCAGCGTTGTTGAAGTCTTAGTGTTTCCTGTTAAAATATAAACACAAAAAATGAATATAACTGTTGCATGTTGAGTGCCCTAGAGATAGACTCTGAGATGGATATTTGCATGCAGAGAGTTTATTGGAGAGTGCCTAGGGATTCAATATCAGAGAGAGTGAAGGAAGTAGGATTGGCTAGAAGTTAAACTGCAATAGGGTCACAACAAAGGTCTCTTGGCCAATCCTACAAGGAGCTCTGGAGTTGTCCTCCTTTGAAGCAAAGAGGGCTGGGCCTTAATACCCGGGCATGGACTAGTCATTAGATGTGGACTGCCTAAGAACTTGTGCAAGGTGACTCTCTTTAGCTGAAGACAATTATCAGGAGAGAAATTGCCTGAGAGTCATCAGCTGCCAATATTCCTAGTAGTTGGCGGAATGATTGTCTCAATCCAATCGGGGGATCTGAGTGGCAAACCACAGCATTCATTACAGCCAGTCCTTTGCGCTGGATCTACTAATTTTGCGTAAGTTCTAGGAACAGTTCCTGCAGTATCCTGGTTAGACTATTTTCCTGGGTAAACTCACAAGCAGAAACTTAGTGGGGTAAACTAGAACTCTTGTTACTGGCCTCTGGTCTGAAAGTTGCAACTGATACTCATGGTGCTGTTCTACAACCCATTTTAGTTTCACTCACCCTCAGCTCTGACATCCATGTGGCTGACCTGGTGGGTTTCTGGTTACTATGTCTTTCTTGGGCTATGGCTGCTGCCCTTGTCTCCATTTACCATCAAAATTGGGCAACGTGATACCAAGGGATATCCCAGCCAATTACCAGGACCTCCAAACCCACAAATCCTTGAGTTGCAGGGACAAGAAGCACAAATAACACAAGTGGGTCATTGTGAGTAATGGTAAGCAGGGCCCAGGGCCACTCCTACTTCTTACTTTTGGTTCCCAGACTTAAGTGTTGTACTGATTGAGAACACAGGCCCATATGATGACAATAGATTTAGAGTGTATGCTGCATCCTGGAAGATGCCACTCTATCTTTGCAGGGTATCATCTACAAAGTAGCACCTCAGTTGCACCTTCAGAAGGTGATTTCATTACTCTGTCAAGCTGACAGCTTCTGTATACAGAACCTGTATGGTATGAAACAGAACAGTGGAATAATTTTGGTTTTAAGATATAGGCATATAATAATAGGTATATACACATGATATGCAAGCATAAAAGATATGGAAGGAAAATTGTAACAGCAGTTAGCCTTGGATGACTGGATTAGAGATGAACACACTGTTTTTCTTTTCATGCATCTGAATATCTTAATATATACTACAATAAACATATCACTTTGTTGCTTAAAAAAGAAGAAAGTAAATAAAATAAAAATATTAACTGTTAAATAAAGCACAGTTATTCAAAGTAAAAAGAAGAGGAAGGTTGGGAACATGTCACGCTAATGGGCAAACTCAGATAGATGGCATTTGCTCCCTTTACGTGGCATTTTCCTTCACCATGCTGACTCAAAACAGCTCCTTCAATATCCATTGAACTGCCTGAATTTTGATCATTGCTGCTTTATAATATTACCTGAGACTGTCCAGTCCACTGTTTATACATGTCCGCATAGTTGCCTGCTAATGTTTCTGACGTGCCTACTTCTCCTATCCCAGTCTGTATCAGTCCTGTTTGTGCCATCTATTTCCTGTAATTGCAACTGCATCTGCCTTTGGCTTTTGCAGTCCGCTGATTGCCACAGTAACTAGTGTTGCTGATTTTCTTCTGGATTTCTGGTAACAGATTTTCCTCTGTGTGTTTGTGTAATTCTTTTCAAATCTCTTTGTAGCCCTTCCTCAATTGCCAACCCTCCTCGTTCTCATATTACCTATCCACCCATTCCCAGCTCCACCTGGACTGTCCTAGTCTCAGCCACATCAGAAAGTTTGGGATGACAGACCATCTGCTCAATGTAGCCATGTTTTTGGGCCTGTTTTGGGGGGCACAGAGATGGATACCTGCTCAAAAGGGCAACAGCTTATGATCTGTGCACTCTGGTCCTAAACTAAACTAAACTGAAAAGGGCAGTGTCGAAGCTAACAATGTATCAATCAGAGTCTAATCAGGAAAATAGAAACCACTCCAGATACCAGGCGTCCCCAAACTATGGCCCGCGGGCCGCATGCGGCCCCCTGAGGCCATTTATCCGCCCCCCCCCCCCCCCCCCCGCTGCACTTCAGGAAGGGGCACCTTTTTCATTGGTGGTCAGTGAGAGGAGCACAGTATGTGGCGGCCCTCCAACGGTCTGAGGGACAGTGAACTGACCCCCTGTGTAAAAAGTTTGGGGACGCCTGCCAGATACCTTAAACAGGAGGGATTTAATTCGTGGAATTTCTTACACAGGTGTTGGAAAGCTGGAAAAGCAAACAGAGGAAGCCAGGAAAACCAGAGATTTAGATTTCAGGAAGCTGCTACTACCTTTAAGACTGGGAGAACAAAAGTGAACAGATGCTGTAAACATCCTCCAGAGTTGCCACTGGTACAGGGGCTGAAACTGCGGGAGGTGGGAGGAGGTGTCCCCCAGCAAGTGCTAGATCTCAGAGAACGGCACCATGAAGAGTTCTTGAGATATGGACAGAGTTGTGATGGTTCAGTTTCTGAGTAGTGAGGTCCAACTATTCTTTGTTTCTGTCATTAGATGAGTTGAGATAGCTTGTTATTTATTTATTTATTTATTTATTTATTTATTTATTTATTTATTTTATCCCCTTGTATTTGAGCTACTTTGACGGAGGTTTATATGTCTTGCAAACCAAAAAAACCTTTCCAAGACACCCATTGCCTCAATGGTCTTTAGCCTAGACCTCTTTCCTAACATTTTCCTTTACCATACTGGCTCAGAACAGCTCCTTCAATTTCAATGGAACTATCCAAAAGTTTTGGTTATTGCTGCTTTATAACATCACAATATTTTTAACCCCATGAGAGAGTTCTACATTATCTTTTTTCCTTCCTGAACACTAATAAATATGCTTATATTTGTGAATTTTTTTTTTTTTTTTTTTTTGAGACAGGGTCTTACTCTGCCACCCAGGCTAGAGCACAGGGGCATGATAAGGGCTCATTGAAGCTTCTGCCTTCCAGGTTCAAGCAATTCTCCCATCCCAGCCTCCCGAGTAGCCTGGCTAATTTTTGTAGTTTTAGTAGAGACTGGTCTCAAACTCCTGGACTCAAGTGATCCGCTCACATACTGGCCTCCCAAAGTGCTGGGATTACAGGTGTGAGCCACTGGGCCAGGCTGTATTCATGAATATTTTACAATTATTATGTCAAGTTCTGGTTTATAAAACTCTTAATGCTCCATTAATTATCATTGCATTAAATCTATGAATTAATATGGAAAGCGTTATTATGTCATTTATATAATGACAATTACGAGCAAAGATGGCAATCCATCCAGTCTGATTACCTTTATTGTGTCATGGTTTCAGAGTTTTCTTTTTAGTTCTTGTTAGGTTGACAGTAAAGTATTTTACGGAGATTTAGCACCTCATTTGGAGTTGGGATTGCTTTTTACACGTTTATTCCTGGCTATTGATTCTAACAACTATTTTACAATCTGTTTGTATTTCCTGTTGACCACTTGAGGAAATGAGAAATTGTCCAGTGTGAGAAGAGGTGCTTAGCAGAAATGGATTTGAGCTGCCTATTTACTTTCACATGTTTGTGTCTCTTATGGACAATGTTTGAGTAGTGCCTGGCCCTTGTGACCCATGCAGGCAGTGTACCTTTACCATTTTCCTCTATGAATAAGCAGAGTTAATTGACCTGTGCTGGGATCAAACCCCTGTCCTTAAACCCCCTAATGGCACAGGCAGTGCAGACCTTTGCTTTCAACAGCTCTCATTTCAAATAATTAGAGCTGCTTGGGCTGCTTTGGGAGCTATTGGTTTCTATGGTATTAAAGACTGAAGTTGACTAATTATTTGAGGATTGGTTGCAGGTTTTCAAGCAATGGATTAAGGGTTGGTCTAAATAATGTCTTTTAAATATCACGTTTCTTTAAAACTATGTCAGTAATATGTGTTCACTGTAGAAAAATAAGAAAATCCAGAAAGCTAAAAAAATGCCCATAATTCTACCATCTAGAGATGATCACTGTTAGGAAGGCTTTGGTATCTTTTCTTCTTCTAGATGGTTTCCTATATCTGATGCAAATAGTTATACAAATAAATATGCATATTTAATGTATTTCCCAGTTTCTAAGTTGTACTTTCCCATATTTTCATATTTCTGAAATTTAGATGCAATTTTATAATCAATGATTAAATGTAATAAAGTGTTTCTCTTCTCCCATGAAACAGCCATAATTAAATAAAGTGTTGGAAGAAAGATTTTTAATTAGACTTTTAATTTTTAGATAATTGTAAATTTATACATAGTTGTAAGAAGTAATACAAAAAGACATATCTTTTATCCAATTTCCCCTAAGGGTAACATCCTACAAACTCGTAATACAGAACCACAACCAGCATATTGATACTGATGCAGAATATTTCCAACATCATAGGATATCCCATCCCGCCCTTTTATAATCATACCCACCTTCCTCCTAGACCCCCACCCCACTTACTCTGTTACCCTGGTAGCCACATATGTTCTTTATTTCTATAATTTTGTGATATAAAAAATGTTTCAAAAAAGAAATCATACAACATGTAAATTTTTGGCTTTTTGCATTCAGCATAATTCTCTGGTGATTCATCCAGGTTTTGCATGTATTCATAATGTGTTCTTTTTTATTGTTGAGTAATATTCCACAATATAGATGTACTCAATTTTTAAACTATTCACTCATTGAAGTATATCTGGATTGCTTCCAGTTTTTGGTATTACAAATAAAGCTGCTATAAATATTCATGTACAGATTTTTGTGTGAATGTGTCTTCATTTTTCTGAGATAAATGCCCAGGGGTGCAATTGCTGGGTTGTAGGGTAGTCACATGTTTAGTTTTTTAAAAAATTGCCAACTGTCAGAGTGGCTGTCCCATTTTACTTTCTACTAGCAAAGTATGAGTGATCTGGCTTTTCTGCATCCTTAGCAGCATTTGGTGCTATTTTTTGTTTCAGCCATTCTTACTAGCAAGTGGTGAATTTCTTTAATTGTTATAGTACTCTTCTACTTCTTCCTCCTCCTCCTCCTCCTCCTCGTCCTCCTCCTCCTCCTCCTCCTCCTCCCCCTCCTCCTCCTTCTCCTCCCCCTCCTCCTCCTCCTCTCCCTCCTCCTCCTCCTCCTCCTCCCCCTCCTCCTCCTCCCCCTCCTCCTCCTCCTCCCCCCCTCCTCCTCCTCCTCTCCCTCCTCCTTCTTCTCCTCCTTCTCCTCCTCCTCCTCCTCCTCCTCCTCCTCCTCTCCTTCTTCTTCTTCTTCTCCTTTTTAGAGACAGGATCCCACTCTGTTGCCCAGGCTGACGTGTAGTGGTGCAATCACAGCTCACTGCAGTTCAACCTCCCAGGCTCAAGCCATCCTCCCACCTCAGCCTCTTAACTAGCTGGGACTTCAGGTGTACATCACCACACTTGGCTAATTTTAAAATTTTTTGTAGAGATGGAGACTTTTTCTCCAGGCTGGCTGTGAACTCCTGGGCTCCAGTAATCCTCCTGCCTTAGCCTTCCAAAGTGCTGGGATTACAAGTGCTCTTCTAATTATCTATTTCATATTGGGTGACATCTGGTTGCATTTTTCAAAGAATTGGTCTATTTAAACCAATTGCCAAATTCATGTTTATAGAGTTGTTTTTAGTATTCCTTTATTATCCTATCCTTTAGATGTCTGCAGAGTCTATAGTGATATCTCCTATATCATTCCTGATATTAGAAAGCTGTGTCTTTTATCTTTTTTCTTTATCTGTCTTGCTAGAGGTTTATCAGTTTTACTGATCTTTTCAAAGAAATAGCTCTTAGTTTTCTTAATTTTCTCTATTTTTCGTTTTTCATTTTCATTGATTTTTGCCCATTGTTATAATATTTCCTTCCTTTGCTTTTTGTTTATTTTGGTTCGCTTTATCTAGGTTCTTGAATGTGAGCTTAGATTATTAATCTGAGAATTTTCTTCTTTTCTAATATGTGTTTTAGTGTTATACATTTCCCTGAGAGACATTTTATATTGCATAGAGAAAGCCTTAGTGTACCTGCTATGTTTATAGCTACCTACCAAGGAATTCAATTCAACAAATATTTATGGATCGCTTGTGCCAGGTACTGTTCTAAATCCTTGGTATATCAGGGAACAAAGTAGACAAAGATCTTTGTCTTTGTGGAGCTTATATTCTAGCAGGGAGAAATAAGTAATAATTAGTAAGCAAAAGGTATATAATATGTTAGAAAATGATAAGTGCATGGACAAAAAGTAAAGCAGGGGCAAGAAGGAAAGAATCTGTGGGAAACTATAGTATTTATTACCACAGCATTTACAGTATGGCATTTATCCATCAGAGTTGTAGAATAAAATAAATCATCAGGCAAGCCTTGTGGAGAAGGTGAAATTTGAATAAGGATCTAAAGGAATTAGGGAAGTTACTCAAGTCATTATCTGTAAGTTTTTTTTTTTTTCCAGACAGATGGGGCACCTGGAACAAAGGCCCCATGGTGCAACGTGCCTGGATATCTGAGGAAAAGCAAGGCCAGTGTGGCTGGAGTGGGGTGAGCAAGGGGAAAATAGTAAAGATGGAGTCAGAGGTAATGGAGCTAGGGCTTTGGCTCTGACCCTGAGTGAAATGGGGAGCCAGTAGTATATGTGAAGCAAAGGAATGACATGACATGACTCAGGCTTTAAAATAATCACTCTGGCTGCTATATTGGGACTAGACTATGGTTAGAAGTAGACGACCTCCTAAGCTACTAGCGTAATGCAAGTGAAAGGCAGTGTGGCTTGGAGCAGAGGCGTAGCAGTGGGAGCAGTGAGAAGTGACTATATTCTAAATATATTTTGAGGGTAGAGCTAATAGGATTTCTTCATAGTTGGACATGAGGTGTTAGAAAAAGAGAAGGGTCTGGATAATCAGCTTGATGTAAATCCTTCAATGTAAGTGGCCATGTGCAATACCATATGCACACCTCTAACCCCTACAACTCTGCTTACTGCTTGTTAGGCTATGGCAGGCCCCTTACCTAGGTGCAGCTGATCAATAGGCTGGACATGGGCCTATAGGGTATCTTGGCATGAAAGTTCTGCCCAAACGCATGGCAATTAACTATGTCAATAAGATATTTTCTTTCAGTAATCAGAACTGGAGAGACACGAGGAAAAATTCATCAGTGAATGCAAGCTGAAAGATGCAGAGTGAAGCTGGTACTCAGACTTCATGAGTAAGCAGGAACCATGAATAAATAGGAGCACTGAGCAAACAAAGGCCATGAGGCAGCAAAAAGATACACAGAATAACAACAGAAATGATAGAAGATAACCAAGACAGAGCAAATCCTCAGGAGAGAGTCAATGGCCAGGTCTAGCTCACAGACCAATCCTGAAGACACTCAGTTCCTCTGTTACCAGTACTGGGAGAATGGTGCTAGACAGGCAAAAATGATAGGTGTGCACCAGACATGTAGAGTCAGGCTGGAATCAGTGCCATGGAAGCCAGAACCACATAAGAGTCAAAATTATCAGGGTGCAAGAAAGCCAGAGACAGCACAGGAAACCTGTCTGCTGAGAGAAGCAGAAAAGTGTAGCTAGCAGATGCTCAGAGAGGCACAGATGGTAGAGAATGCAGCCACATGAGAGTTGGGACTTCTTCCTGTTTCAGTCCCATTGCAGGGTGGCCTAGCTATGCTGAACCCTGCACTTCGGTGCCTAAAGAAATTGCCTCTTGTATCTCTTCAAAACACCTTCTTTTCTATTTGAGCTAGTACGAGTAGTTTTTAGTCTATACTCCCAGGATAAAGATGAGACATTTGGCTGGAAGTTTTTCGATAACTACTTATCTCTCAGATTTGAGCATGGCAAACGTACAGGAAGTGAAAGTGTAAATATCTAGTATAAAGAACTAACTGTAACCTTGCAAGGCATTTTACATACCTTCTTTAATTTAATTTGTAGCGTGAGGGAGGTATCATTACTAAGGCTCACAGAAACTTAGTACAGTTCATTCTCATTATTCATGAATGGATTTGCCTACTTGCTAAAAATTTATTTGTAGGCCCAAATCAGTACTCACAGAACTTCTGTGGTCATTTATGGATATGCACAGATCTGTGACAAATTTGAGTTGTCTAACATGAATATTCCCAACTGTGGTTGAACAAAGCCATGCCTTGCCTTCTTGTTTCATCTCTTATACTGTAAACAAGAACCTTTTTGCAGTCTATTTAGTACCATGTTTTTCGCATTTTTGTGTTTTTTGGTGATTTTGCTGTTTACAATTATTCCCAATAATAGTGTTGCAGTGCTGTCTGGTGTTCCTGAGAGCAAGAAGGCTGTGACGTGCCTTACAGAGAATGTTGGTATGTTATATAAGCTTCATTCAGGTAGGAAATATAGCCCTGTAGGCTGTGAGTTCAGTGTTAATGAATCAACAATATGTATTAAATAAGGTGTCTTTAAACAGAAACACACATAAAACTAGGTTATGTATTGACTGGTTGATGAAAATGTGACCAGAGGCTTGCAGGAACCTAACCTTGTATTTCCCATGTAACAGCTCATAGCAAATGCTAAGTCAGTGCTTGAGGAGATTTGATAGAATGTAACTCCCATAAAAGAGAATGAGAATGGACTGTAACATGTCTAGGATCAGGCAATCTGTGGAAGAGTGGGAGTGTCCAGCTCCAAAGCCATGCCTTTCTGATTCTGGGCACCCTGTGCTCATTCCACCCCACCATGCTACCTTTCAGAAGAGAAAGAAAAGCTCCTTTGTTCAGCTTCCACTACACCTTCCACTGGATAATGCTGTCTTCCCTAGAGCTTGTTGCCTAGTTGGAAAATGAGCAGGTATGAAACAATTGTGAAAAATGTTAGATAGTCTACATTAGGGCTGGGATAGTAATGTGTGCCACATTTGCCCTCATTTATCCCTTAAATGTATGTGGCCAATTTTGCTAATCTATCATAGCTTCTTTTCCTGCTGAACTCAGATGGAACTTCATAGTCCTCAACCCAGGATTCTAAACTGCAACTACCTCTCAGGCAGAGTTGGCATCTAAGATGAAATCTTTATTTTCCTTGCATAAGTCTCCTTACAAAATCAAGCATACACCTGGAAGATCTGAGTTGCCAGGCTTAAGGAACTTTAGAGTTTAAGCAAATTTATTTGTCTGTTTCAAAGCCTATATCCTCTTGGGGAGCTCTTAATGCCCTGGCCAGTAGTAGCTCTTAGTGTCTTGGCTGATTTTACTTTGGAAAGGCTTTATGGAGTCCTTTGCATAAGACTTTGCTCCTATAAGATTCACTGTAGTGGGGACATCTTTCTTGTCCATCTCTGAATCTCACCTGTGCCTAGAACCCTGATTGGCGTAGAATTGGTGCTCAAAGATGTTTGCTGAATAAATGCCTAGGCACCTAGACCAACACCTGTCTTCTCCAGGGAGAAAGAGCTCTCATGTAGGCCAAAACCAGAAAGGAATTCTTTTTTTTTTTTGAGACGGAGTTTTGCTCTTGTTACCCAGGCTGGAGTGCAATGGCGTGATCTTGGCTCACCGCAACCTCCGCCTCCTGGGTTCAAGCAATTCTCCTGCCTCAGCCTCCTGAGTAGCTGGAATTACAGGCACGTGCCACCATGCCCAGCTAATTTTTTGTAGTTTTAGCAGAGACGGGGTTTCACCATGTTGACTAGGATGGTCTCGATCTCTTGACCTCATGATCCACCCGCCTCGGCCTCCCAAAGTGCTGGGATTACAGGCTTGAGCCACTGCGCCCGGCCCAGAAAGGAATTCTTAAGGGCACACAGGAGGCCAGCACAGCTAGGGGTAGAGTTCTTTAGAGGAGGCAGTGAAGAGATTCTGAATGAAACTGAACCAGACAAGCATTCTATTGACTCTTCCTGCTCCTTTCATTTTCTCCTACGGCTTACATCTTTACCTCTGCTAAGATGAACCTAGGAATCCTAGGCAAAAATGGGGTGGAGGCACAAAGGGAAGAGAAGGCATGAGGTACACTGCTTAAGCTGGGATCTAGTCTTGGCTCTGAACTAAAGGTCCCTGGGTTTCAGTTTCTAGACCTGCTTAGCACCAGTACTCCACAGTCTCACATAGCTCTGGACTCTTACTCTTCTATCTACCAAGCCCAATTCCTCTTACTTCACCCTATCTCCCTTTCCTTTCTTTTCTCCACCAATCATAGTAATGGAGGTTTGAGAGGAAAAAAGGAAGAGGGGATGGGAAGCTAGACCAGGAAGAGATGGATACATTTGGCTGAGAGCCTAAGCAGAGAGTGTCACTTAGTAGGCCAATGTGGCATAGATGTCAGAATTGAAAGAATGTTGTTAGATTTCTGAACCATGTTTGTTATTTTATCATTAGAGGTTATTTTTCAGTTCAAATCTCTGCTCTTGTGTTAGGAGAACTACAGGAAGCTGGAGACTCTCAGTCTGCAGCTAGTTCTGAAGTAGTAGTATAGTACTTAAGGCAGTGGAAGGTAGTGGTGAAAGTACATAAGAGGACTTTGTGGTAAGATTGGGCTAGGTTACCACTTGCTAGCTCTATGATTTGGGGTAGACTCCTTAATCACTGTGGATTTTAGTTCTTTTATCTGTAGCATGTTCTTTATGGGATCATGATGATTAAAAGAAATGAGGTTTATAAAGATTTTTGTGAAGTGTGTTTATAAAACTCAAATGGTATTTATTATTATTAGTGGTAATACTATCATCTCATGGTATTTGCTTGTAAGTGGTGAGGGCTTTCCTTTTCTTCTTAGCTCTGCGAAAGAAAGCAAAATAAATTGAGTTTCCAATAACTTGTAAGAGGAAGACAGGTACTCACAGAAACCTGTGACTCTACATCCAAGAAGCAATCCTGGTAATGTTAGGAAGTCTGCCGTCTTCCCCATCAGGGACTACAGTGGAGGCTTGGGAGACCGTTAGTTCCTAAAAACATGTGGTGACTGACTAGGAAAAAACTTTACTTTGGGAAAGTTTGCTTTCATTGCCTGCTTCCCACCTCTGCAGGCCTGGAGGGTAAGGAGTGGCCATCTCCACCTTAACCAAGAAACAAACCAATAAGCCAGATAGATGGTTATTAAGGTATTTTAAGCCTTGACATACTTAGCTCTGTGTTCCCAGCTTCTTGGATAGTTTCTCACAGCTGCATACATTGATACACAGCTCTCCACCCATACCCACACTGTCCTATGTCGTGACCCAGTGTTTTTCCATCACTCATTGTATTTGTTTTCTATTGCTGCTATAACAAATTATCAAAAAGTTGGTGCCTCAAACAACACAAGTTTATCATCTTACAGTTTTGGAGGTCAGAAGACCAAATGAGTGGCCTTCAACTAAAAATCAAGGTGTTACCACACGTTCTTACTCACAGGTGGGTGTTGAACAATGAGAACACATGGATACAGGGAGGGGAACATCACACCCTGGGGTCTGTGGGGGTGAACTAGGGGAGGGAGAGCAGTGGGTGGGGAGTTGGGGAGGGATAACATGGGGAGAAATGCCAGATATAGGTGATGGGGAGGAAAGCAGCAAACCACATTGCCATGTATGTACCTATGCAACAATCTTGTATGTTCTTCACATGTACCCCAAAACCTAAAACACAATTTTATATATATATATAAATTAAGGTGTTAGATGCCAGGTGCAGTTGCTCACGCCTGTAATTGCAGCACTTTGGGAGGCCAAGGCAGGCAGATTGCTTGAGGCTAGGAGTTCAAAACCAGCCTGGCCAACATGGCGAAACCCCATCTCTACTAAAAAATACAAAGATTAGCTGGGCATGATGGCTCACGCCTGTAGTCCCAGCTACTCAGGAGGCTGAGGCATAAGAATCGCTTCAACCCTGGAGGCAGAGGTTGCAATGAGCTGAGATCATGCCACCACACTCCAGCCTGGGCAACAGAGTGAGACTCTGTCTCAAAATAAATAAATAAATAATGATAATAAAAATCAAGGCATTGGCCAGGCTGTAATTCTAAGAGTCTCTGGAGGGGACAATCTCTTTCTTTGCTTTCTCCAACTTGTAAGGGCCACCTTGGGTCATGGTTCCCTTCCATCTTCAAAGCCAGAAATGGTGAGTTGAGACCTTACAATGAATCACTTCAACCTCTGTTTCCAATTTTACAATTCCTTCTGTGATTGTTTGAATATGTCCCCTCAAAATTCATGTTGAAACTTAATCCCCATTGTGGTGGTGTGAAGAGGTAAAGCCTTTTGGGAAGTGACTATGTCATGTGGGCTCTGAATCTTTTAAAAGGGATGAAGGAAACAAGGCTAGGCATTTTTTTCTTTCTTTTTTTTTTTTAAGACAGGGCCTCATTCTGTTGCTCAGGCTAGGTTAGAATTGCAGTGGTGTGGTCACAGTTCACTGCAACTTGAACTCGCAGACTCAAGCCATCCTTCCACTTCAGCCTCTTGAGTAGCTGGGACTAGAGGTGCATGCCACCATGACTAGCTATATTTTTATTTTTTCAGTAGAAATGAGGTCTCACTATGTTGCCCAGACTGGTCTCAAACTCCTGGGCTCAAGCGATCCTCTTGCCTCAGACTCTCAAAGTGCTGAGATTACAGGCATAAGCCACTAAGTCTGGCTGCTTAGGCCCTTTTTTCCCTTCTGCCTTCTGCCATGTGGGGACACAGTGTTTGGCTCCTCCAAGGTGCATTTCATTCCAAGATGGCAGCAACAGGGTGCCATCTTAAAAGCAGTAAATGGAGCTCTCCCCAGACGTCAAACCTGCTGACACCTTGATCTTAAACTTCCCAGCCTCCAGAACTGTAAGAAATAAATTTCTGTTCTTTATAAATTACCCAGTCTCAGGTACTTTGTTATAGTAGCACTAACAGATTAAGATACCTCTGATTCGTCTGCTTGCCTCTTACATAATTAAAGACCCCGTGATTACACTGGGCTTGCCCAAATAATCCACAATAATCTTCTTATTTTAAGGTCCCCAGATTAGTAACCTTCATGCCATTTGCAATCCTTGCCATAATTCCTTCTTGCCATAATTCCTCCTTGTCATGTAACATAACATACTCATAGGTTCTAGAGATTAGAACATGGATGTCTTGGGGGGTCATTATTCCACTTTCCATAACCATTAGCCACTATGTCTTGCTCTTTAATTTTGGAATTAGGACTGAAACTAGTAAACTGCTTTAGATAGTAGGCCTGACTGATCCTCTCTGTAATGGTGTCCATGAATTCCACACCAGAGGCAGCTGCTCTCTGTTTGGCCTGATATTCTCTCTCCTTCACCTGACCTTTATATAAAGCGATTCATAGTGCATTACACTGAGTATGAGAGTATTTTAATTGATCTTCCCAAACAGGTGAGTAGAAGAAATTATTCTTTATTTCTTTCACAATATTCAGATTTTTTTTGTGACATCTAGGTTAATAGATCCAATTTTTCTTTAATGAAATTTTTAAATATAAAAAGCCTATCTGTCCATACTATAACAGCCTTATCTGATAGCACTTTTGTTAACTCAATTAATGCCTGGGGACAGTTTATACAAACTACAGTAATCATTAGCTATCAGTTCCTGAATACTCAGAAGTGACCTGTACTTTTTAAAGATGCATTTATAAAGGCACACTCCCCGATAGTTTGGCTGTGTGTCCTGCCTAAATTTCATGTCAAATTTTAATACCCAATGTTGGAGATGGGGCCTGGTGGGAGGTGATTGGATTATAAGGGCAGATTTCCCCTTTGGTGCTGTTCTTGTGATAGTGAGTGAATTGTCATGACATTTGATTGTTTAAAAGTGTGTAGCACCTCCCCACTCTCTCTCTTCCTCCTGCTCTAGCCATGTAAGATATGCCTGCTTCCACTTTGTCTTCTACCATGATTCTAAGTTTCTTGAGCCTCCCCAGCCATGCTTGCTGTAAAGCCTGTGAATCCTCTTTTCTTTATAAGTTAAACCTCTTTTCTTTATAAGTTATCCAGTCTCAGGTATTTATTAAATAGCAGTGTGAGAAATGACTAATACAGAAAATTGGTACCTAGGAGTGGGGCATTGCTATAAAGGTACCTAAAAATGTGAAAGCAGCTTTGGAACTGGGTAATAGGCAGAGGTTGGAAGACTTTGGAGGGCTCAGAAGAAGACAGGAAAATGAGGAAAAGTTTGGAACTTTCTAGACCTGATGAATGGTTTTCACCAAAATGCTGATAATGCTGATAGTAATATGGACAGAGACGGCCAGGGTGATGAGGTCTCATGAAGATGAGGAACTTATTGGGAACTGGAGCAAAGGTCACTTCTGTTATGCATTAGCAAAGTACCTGATGGTAGTGTGCCTCTGCTCTAGACATCTGTGGCACTTTGAATTTGAGAGAGATGATTTAGAGTATCTGACAGAATACGTTTTTTTTTTTTTTTTTTTGAGATGGAGTCTCACATGGTCACCCAGGCTGGAGTGCTGTGGTGTGACCTCAGCAAACTGCAACCTCTGCCTCCAGGGTTTAAACGATTCTTCTGCCTCAGCCTCCTGAGTAGCTGGGATTGCAGGCACCTGCCACCATGCCAGTCTAATTTTTGGTATTTTTAGTAGAGACGAGGTTTCACCATGTTAGCCAGGCTGGTCTTGAACTGCTGACATTGTGATTCACCCGCCTCAGCCTCCCAAAGTTTTGGGATTACAGGCACGAGCCACTGCACCCAGCAGCAGAAGAAATTTCTAAGCAGCAAGACATTCAAGAAGTGCCCTGGCTGCTTCTAAAAGCCTGTGTTCCTATGCATGAACAAATAAATAATCTGAAACTGGAACTTACATTTAAAAGAGAAGCAGAGTGTAAAAGTTTGGAAAATTCACAGCCTGGCCACATGGTAGAAAAGAAAACCCCGTATTCAAGGAATTAAAGCAGGACTGCAGAAGTTTGCATATCTCAAAGAGAGAGAAGTACAAATAGCCAAGATAATGGGGGAAAGACCCTGAAGACATTTCAGAAACCTTCACGACAGCCTCTCTTATCACAATCCCAGAGGCCTAGGAGGGAAAAATGATTTTGTGGGTCAGACCAAGGGCACACTGTTCCCTACATCCCAGCCACTCCAGCTCCAGATGTGGTTCAAAGTGGCCCAGGTACTTGGGCTGCTGCTTCAGAAGATGCAAGCCATAAGCCTTGGTGGCTTTCACATGGTATTAAGCCTGCAAGTACACAGAGTGCAAGAGTTGAGGGTTGGAAGCCCCTGCCTAGATTTCAGAAGACATATGGTGATATGGTTTGGCTGTGTCCTCACCCAAATCTCATCTTGAATTGTAGTTCCCATAGTCCCCATGTGTTGTGGGAGAGACTCAGTGAGAGGTAATTGAATCATGGGGGCAGTTACCCCCAAGCTGTTTTTGTGATTGTGAGTTCTCATGAGGCCCGATGGTTTTAAAAGGGGCTTTTCTTCCTTTGGTTGGCACTTCTCTCTCCTGCAACCATGTGAAGAAGGACATGTTTGCTTCCCCTTCCACCATTATTGTAAGTTTCCTGAGGCCTCTCCAGCCACGAAGAACTGTGAGTCAATTAAACCTCTTTCCCTTATAAATTATCCATTCTTGGGTATTATCTTTGCAGCAATGTGAGAATGGACTAATATAGTAAATTGGTACTGGTAGAGTGGGGTGCTGCTATAAGGATATTCAAAAATGCATAAGTGACTTTGGAACTGGGTAGCAGGCAGAGGTTGGAACAATTTGGAGGGCTCAGAAGAAGACAGGAAAATGTGGGAAAGTTTAGAACTTCCTAGAAACTTTAGTTGAATGACTTTGACCAAAATGCCAACAGTGATATGGGCAGTGAAGACCAGGCTGAGGTGATCTTATATGGAGATGACAAACTTGTTGGGAACTAGACCAAAGGTGACTTTTGCTTTGCTTTAGCAAACAGACCAGTGGAATTTTGCCCATGCCTAGAGATCTGTGGAACTTTGAACTTGAGCTAGATGATTTAGGATATCTGGCAGAAGAAATTTCTAAGCAGCAAAGCATTCAAGAGGAAGCAGAGCTTAACAGTTTGAAAAATTTGTAGCCTTACAATGTGGTAGAAAAGAAAAACCAATTTTCTGGTGGAGAAATTCAAGCTGGGTGCAGAAATTTGCACAAGTAACGCAAGAAGCCAAATGTTAATTGCCAAGATAATGGGGAATAATAATGGGGAATATGTCTCCAGGGCATCTTAGAGACCTTGGTGGCAGTTCTTCTCATCACAGGCCTGGAGATCCATGAGGGAAAAATGGTTTTTGTGGGCAAAGCCCAGGGACCCCCTGCTCTGTGCAGCCTCACAACGTGGTGCCCTGTGTCTTAGCTGTTTCAGCTCCAGCTGTGGTTAAAAGTATCCAATATACAGCTCAGGCTATTGCTTCAGAGGGTGCAAGCCCCAAGCCTTAGGGCTTTCATGTGGTGTTGGGCCTGCAGGTGCACAGAAGTCAAGAATTGAGGTTTGTGAACCTCTACCTAGATTTCAGAAGACATATGTAAATGTCCAGGCAGAAATTTGCTGTAGGGGTGGAGCCCTCATAGAGAACCTCTGCTAGGGAGGTGTGAAAAGGAAATGTGGGGTTGGAGCCCCCCCCATACAGACTCACTACCGGGGCACTGACCAGTAGAGCTGTGAGAAGAGGGCCACTGTCCTCCAGACCCCAGAATAGTAGATCCACCAACAGCTTGCATTGTGTGCCTGGAAAAGCCACAAACACTCAATGCCAGACTATGTAAGCAGCTGGAAGGGTGGGTGTACCCTGCAAAGTCATAGAAGTGGAGCTTCTTAAGGCCATAGGAGCCCACGTTTTGCATCAGTGTGATCTGGATGTGAGACGCGAAGTCAAAACAGATCATTCTGGAAAGTTAAGGTCTAATGATTGCCTTATTGGATTTTGAACTTGCATGGGGCCTGTAGCCCCTTTGTTTTGACCAATTTCTCCCATTTGGAATGGGTGTATTTACCCAATGCCTGTACCCCCATTGTATCTAGAAAGTAATTAACTTGCTTTTGATTTTACAGGCTCATAGGCAGAAGGAACTTGCCTTGTCTCATATGAGACAAGACTTTGAACTTGGACTTTTGGGTTAATGCTGGAATGACTTAAGATGTTGGGGGACTGTTGGAAAGGCATGATTGTGTGTTGAAATGTGAGGATATAATATTTGGGAGAGGCCAGGGGCGGAATGATATGGTTTGGCTGTGTTTCCACCCAAATCTCATCTTCAATTGTAGTTCCCATAATCCCCGCATGTTAAGGTAGGGACCCAGTGACAGGTAATTGAATCATGGTGGTAGTTATCCCCATGGTGTTCTCATGATAATGAGTGATCACGAGAGCTGACGATGTTTCCCCCTTTGGTTGGCACTTCTCTCTCCTGCCATCATGTGAAGGAAGACATGTTTGCTTCTCCTTCTGCCATGATTATAAGTTTCCCAGGTATGCAGAACTGTGAGTCAATTAAACCTCTTTCCTTTATAAATTATTCAGTCTCAGATATTTCTTTATGGCAGCATGAGAGCAGACTAATATATATGAAAAAGCTTGGATGTCCAAGCAGAAGCCTGCCACAGAGGCAGAGCCCTCATAAAGAACTGACGCTAGGGCAGTGTGGAGGGGAAATGTGGGTTTGGCATCCCCTCACAGAGTCCTCACTGGGTCACTTCCTATGGAGCTGTGAGAAGAGGCCAACTATCCTCCAGACCCCAGAATGGTAAATACACCAAAATCTTGCACCATGTACATAGAAAAGGTGCAGGCACTCAATGCCAGCCCTTGAGAGAAGCCATTGGGGCTGAGTCCTGCAGAGCCACAGGGATGGAGCTGCCCAAGGCCTTGGGAGCCCACCCCTTACATCAGCATGCTCTGGATGTGAGACATGGAGTCAAAGGGGATTATTTTGGAGCTTTTAGATTTAATAAATGCCCTGTTGGATTTTGGGCTTGTACAGGGCCCCTTTCTTTGGTTTGATTTCTCCCTTTTGGAATGGGAGAATTTACCCAATGACTATACTTCCACTATATTTTGGAAGAAACTAACTTGTTTTTGATTTTATAGGCTCATAGGTGGAAGAGACTAACCTTGTCAAAGATAAGACTTTTGACTTTGGACTTTTGAGTTAATACTGGTATAAGTTAAGACTTTGGAGGACTACTGGGGAGGCATAATTTTATTTTAAAATATCAGAAGGACATGAAATTTGGAAGAGGTCAGGGGAGAATGATATGATTTGGGTCTGTGCCTCTGCCAAAATCTCATGTTGAATTGTAATCCCCAATCCCCAATTGAGGTGGGACCTGGTGGGAGATAATTGGATCATGAGGGCAGATTTCCCCTTTTGTGCTGTTCTCATGATAGTGGGTGAGTTATCATAGATTTGGTTGTTTAAAAGTGTGTAGCACCTCCTCCCTCTCTCTCTGTTCCTCCTACTCTGGCCACGTAAGATGCTCCTACTTCCCCTTCACTTTCTGTCATTATTGTAAGTTTCCTGAGGCCACCCCAGCCATGATTTCTGTACAGCCTGTGGAACTATGAGTCAGTTAAGCCTCTTTTTAAAATAAATTATCCAGTCTTAGGGATTTCCTTATAGAAGTGCGAGAACTGACTAATTCACTCATATACACATATAGTGGTCAGTGTAGTGGGAAAAAGAGTTTAGACATTTGTTAAAGATGTCATCTTATTTTAAGGGAAGGAAAAGAAGGAAGGAACTAATACTGAGAATCTGTCCAATAAATATTATATTCATAAACTACCTTCAACTCTCATGACATTGCAGGAGAGTAGTTTTTTTCAGTTGAGACCCAAGGTCATATGTCTAATAGGACATAGAGCTCAGCACTGGACATCTAGCTTGTTTGATTTCAAAGCTTTTTTCTTTCACCTTCACCTGACCAATTTTAAAGGAAGAGAATGGGCTAGAACAAGGATGTTCAAACTTAGACCAGTGAAACTAGCCCTAGAGTTCTATAGTGGTACCTCTAGGGACTCCTCACATTGTAGGAAAAGTGTTTGGCAAGAGGCAAGCTTAGTGGACTGGCTTTAGGCCCCTGTCACATTCACGACTGTTATTCGGTTTTACATATTGGGATGCAATATAATATTTCTATAGAAAAAAAGATGGGGTAAGGTTCTGCTAAAAATGGCCTTTTAAAGGCCATTAGATTGGAATCTGAACCACCATAGTCCTGTGATTCTGAAAAGTCTGTCCTAGTTGTCCCCAGTTAATTATCAATTTTTCCAATGCCTTGATTATTCACTGGATGTACATTAGGGGTTCTGGTAGGAATGGTGCTCTCTAGAGACAAAGAGATCACATAATGCATATCAGTTAGTGGATGACACTGGAATTATTAAGACAGAAAAGAAACAATATTCTCCAGGCACTTGTTTGCACCACAGAGAGAATGTTAGCCATAGCAGAGGAGAGGTCAGACTCATGTTGGAGATGGTGCTGATCAAGGCCTAGACAGAGGAAGTTGCAACAGAAAAGGAAACCCTTACAGTGATGAATGGGATATGAGGAGGTATACAGATATTTTGAGAATTATCCCTTCCAGAAACTATATCTAGTTAGGATATTAGTGTGCTCCCTTCTAAGAGTCTGCCTTGCCATGTTACTGATTGGCTCATAGTGAGTCAATGTGACATCCTCTAAGCAAACAAAGTCCCATTAAATTATCACTTATTTACATATATGAGAGAGATAACTTTGAAAATTTAAAGTCGACACCTCATAGGGTACAATGTCGGGGTGAGTCACCATCTTAACAAAGAGTAAAATGAAAGCCACATCTTCTATTCATTTGAGGGACCACTCTTATCCCTGCTTTCCCAAGTTGCTCCTTAGTAATACCTCAAGGAAGAATGTTTTAAAATAGCCAGCAATTTATTGAATGGGCACTTTAATCCTTTCAAAAAATAACTTATCTAACAGAGTTTCAAACTGTCCCCAAAGTCCAGTTTACCACTCCTCTATATTAATAGGTTTCCTACTTTTTAGCAATGCACAAGGCTGCCTGGAATTTCCCATCCTCTCTTGTAGGAAACTATGATTAAGTCTTTGACAATGAGATATAAGCAGAAGTACTGTACGAAAGCTCTGGCAACTTTCACCCAAAGCTAGATGGTATATGGCCTTTGTCTCTTCTTCATCCCTTCCTCTATCCTGCTTCCTGGAACACAGATGTGACTGATGGCTGCTGCTTTAGTCACCATCTTGGTCCTGGAGGGCGAGGGCCACATACAAGGAATGGAGTGCAGTGAGGTACGCCTGGACCCCTGAGTCCATGGTAGAGAAGCTCTGGACTTCCTACCTTCAGGACTTCTATGTGAGAGAAAAATAAACTATATTGTTAAGCTGCTTACATTGTGTTTCTGCTTTTCACAGCCAATATTAATATAAACTAATATACCCTATATGTTAGGTACTATATTAATTTTACAAATAAGAACACTGTGGAATGGCCAGATTAAACCATTTGCCAAGGTCTTCCATCCGGTAGATGAAGGAGTCAAGATCTGAACCCTGATTTTTACCAAAGACCATGGATTTTCTTCTCTCTCAGTGTTCACCTTCAGACAATGAGGGTGCTGTTTTTTGACCTTCTGTGGCTGGTAAGAAGCCTTTCACCAAAGCCCTCTGGCATTATCTGGTCATGAGACAACAGTATCCAACTTGCTTCTCTATTATCTGTTTCAAAACCAAAAGTCATGAGTCACAGGGTCACGGTGAGAGTCAATTGCTTATCACCTTGAGAGTTCTGGGGTCTCACTGCCATCACCAAAAGTCTGATAAGTGCTTCCACACTCTTGAGAAAAACTCAGTCACATGGGGGCTAATACCATTTGGCTATTATAACC
The DNA here is from genome assembly GCF_048565385.1 of Saimiri boliviensis. NCBI lineage: Eukaryota > Metazoa > Chordata > Mammalia > Primates > Cebidae > Saimiri > Saimiri boliviensis. Next base: position 84,261,398 of record NC_133454.1, read on the forward strand.
TTCATCCATTTTATTGCTTTACTACCAGCTTCCTGATCATCTAACCCACTCATTGAAGACTTACATCTGGCTCACAGTGCTCCTGTTTACCTCAAACTTTGCAATAATCTCAGAAAATGTCATTGTACAGGTAACAATTGGCCCCTCAGTTCCTTGAGCTTCTCATTTCCAAGAAAAACAAGAATAAGAGCTAACACTTGCTACATGCCAGTCACTGTTCTAAGAAATCAGTACATTATTTATTAACTTATTTGATTTCATTACAGCCCTATTAGATAGGTCACTAGTATCATCTTCATTTTACAGATGAAAAACCAATTAAGTAATCTGCTCATGGTTGCGCTGCCATTAAGCAGTGAAGGCAGGATCTAAACTTAGGTACTCCAGTTACATAAAGAGCATGCTTTAATACTACTACAAATTTTCCCCTTCCAATGATGATCTTCCCTCTATTCCAACTCTGCTATCCATTTCCACTGTCATACCGTGAACCCTTATATCACCTCAACCTACCTCATCTTCAAATCACTAATGCAGGCATCTCACCCTCTGACTAACTTCTTGTCTTTCCAGAGGAGTTATAAAAACAACAGTAAAAGTAATAGTTATAATAGTGTTTATATAGTCTAAGTGCTCTTCACAAGTTAACTTATTTATTCCTCACAATTCTCTGGCAAAGGTAGGTATTATTACAACTGTTTTACAGATGAGGAAATTGAGACAAAGGAGGTTAAGTGCCATGACCAAGGCCACACAACTTATGGGTGGCAAAGCCAGAATTTGAATCCAGACAGTCAGGCTCCATCCTTATCTATTGTGTTAAAGATCATAAGATTGGAGTTGTGAAAAAAATCACTATCTCACTTAGGGGTTAAAAAAAAAATCCATGCCTACCTCATATTCCAAAAATGTGTGTGTTTGAAAGAGTTTCTAACATGATTTGCATATTCACTCATATTGAAAACCACAAATTAGATAATTTCAGTACCCTTCCAATCTGGTGTTCTGGTCAAGTTTAACCCTATTGTTTGTTGTCCTGTTGGCCTTGGTTAGAACTGCTCCATGCAAACAGGACAGGGCTGGGCTTGAAAGTGTCATCATCATGATTTGTCTGGTTAAATGAAAAAAGTGTCATTGTCAATAGCTTGGAGGGGCTGGAGCAAGCAGGCATGGATACATTTCTTAATATATACATGATACCTGATGTGGTATTACTTGTGTTCATCTGATTTAATCCAATAGGTAGGAAGAAGACTAATTAGCTGGGGATAGCTCAGGGTAGCAGTTTGCAACTCATTAATATGATAGCTTCTACCATAAGAAGAAAGCAGAATGAGAAAAGGAAAGTAAAGAAGGTATTCTTGGCATGGGTCCAGGGGAAAAGCAGTCTGGCTGAAACCATTCACTTTCGTCAGTCAGGAAGCAGCAATCTACGTAAACAGGAAGTAGAGAAGGTTGCAGGAGAGGGGCAGTGGTTAGTTGGTGAGAAACAAGAGCTGATACCAGATGGGTATAAGTGGTTACATGTAAAAGAGATTCTGATAGAGGCCCAGGCATCGCATGTTAATTATCCTGGCCTTCTCATGGGAGAGCTTGTTTCACCAGAGTGTCTATGTAACATGTGTTGAGTCCTATTCTCAAATAGATAAGTCTTTGAGAGCCTGGTTTTTGCCAGTTGTCTGCTGGGCAGTTTTGTTTTATCTCATTGAATCATCTAAATATTCTGTGAGGATGGGATTAGGTGAAGAAACCAGCTCAAAGGAATTAAGTTACCTGGCCTCAATTCATTTACATCATACTAGTATACAACACTCTGGAAATTGTCTCTCCTCTGAAAAGTAACTGTTAGATATAACTCATTAGAAAGAAGGCATATTGGCTTTCTAGAGATGCCATAACAAATTACTACAATCCTTGTGACTTAAAACAACATAAATCTATCCTCTTACCATTTTAGAGGCCAGAAATCTGAAATCAAGGTATTGGTAGGGCCATGATCCTTCTGAAGATTCTAGAAGAGAATGCTTCCTTGGCTTGTCCAGCTTCTGATATCTCCAGGCATGCTTTGGTTTCTAGCTACATAATTCCCATCTCTACCTCCATCTTCATATGGCCTTTCCTCTTTGTCCTTGTATTTTACTCTTCTGTCTCTTATAAGTATATTAGTAATTCGATTTAAAGTCCATCTGGATGATCTCATTTCAAGATCCTTAACTTAATTACAGCTGCAAAGACCTTTTTTCCAAATAAGATAACATTAACAGGGGCCAAGTATTAGGACATAGACACATCCTTTTTGGTGCCAACTTTCGACCAACTATAAGCAGTATCACAATTAAAATATAAACGCAGATTTCATAGTATTTTAATAACAACTAAGGAATTGAGAGGAATATGTCTTGATTAGAGTTTCCATGTCTACATCTCTATTCTTTAAAGGAATAAAATTTTACAAAATGCTAGTTCCCCTAGCAACCTTTGGCCTATTAGAATTTCAGAGCAAGAGGGGAGTGTGATGTAAAGGCACGTGTACTTTGAAAATGCTCTCCAAGTGAACATGATATATCCTTCCTACAATGTATACACCCACATGTTTTTGAGAATTGCTTCTCTGAGGGAATGCCATTCCCAGGCTGATGGATGGGTAAGAGAGACCGTCAAGGTATATTGATTCTGTGCTGAGGAAAGAGAGAGAAAAATCTATCTGTAGTGATCATGGAGGCCACAAATTGGGTCGATCTGAAGAACCTCAAATCCAAAGAGCAGGGCTAGAAAGAAAGATCGGATTACTACAAGAAAGTGACACTGTTGTTCATGTGATCTCTCTACATTACAAATGTAATCATGTCACTCTTGCGTGAGATCTATCATTGGCTCTCTATGAATAATGGATGAATTTCAGATTCCGAACACAACACACAGACTATTTCACAAGCTGGCCTCTACCTACTCTTTTAGACTCCTCTCTTACCACTCTCCCTCAAAGACTGTCTGCTCCTGCCATACTAAAATTCTTGCTATTTATCAAACATGTCTTATTCTTTATTGCTTTTCTAGCCTTGAACGTGCTGTTCCATCTGCTTGGAATGCTCTTCTCTGATGTATAATTCCTACTACGTCTTAAGACCACTTTTCCTGCCACTGTATCTTCAATACTGCATTAAAAAGCCTCCTTATTTTCTTCAATGAGTTGGCATCTGCCTCTCCTGTGATTTCAAGTCACTCCATTGATGGAAACTGTTGGCCTTGTGTCCCATCTTAACTTCCCCCCAGTCCAATACTTTGAGAGCTTTTAGAAAGACAAAACTGTGTCATACTCATCCCTAAATCTCCAGTGCCTAGTAAGTGCTTAATAAACGTTTGCTGAAAAATGAAAGAATCAGATCATTATGGCTTCAAGTCTGAAATACATACTTGGTTTTGTGACAGTGGGATCCAGGCTTTAGATCTTAAGCCTACCACACTGGAGCCATAGGCAGAGAAGAACACAAGGGAGTAAGTCTGGAAAAGGCACAGGGAGAGGGAATTGTAGGAAACTGAGAGGTTATCCAGTTTGGAGACATAAAGGGTTGTTTAAGAAGATTAGGAGCCCTCAGTTCATCCTTCTATCTTCAACATGAAAACTACTGAAGTGGAATCATGTTGGGATTCCCCTTAATACCAGTGATAACACATCAGGAGTGGTGGGAATGACAGATGAACTACAGATAGAAAGTGTCATACTGACGCCAGGGAGCTATATAGTTATGGGATGAATTAAGGGAAAGAGGACAAAGGGAAGCATGTATGAGAGAACCTTTAGTAACTTCCTGAATAAGAGAAGAGGGATTTGATGTTGGGCCCCATTGGCTGGTGAATAGTCTATTATATTCTTGGTAGCTGTCATTCTCAGCCAATTCTGACAAAAGTTAACTATATTGCCCACCCATGCACTTGTTCTAGGGGCATCTGATTCATAGGCTGGCAACGTCTAATAAAATCTTGGTATAAGAGCTTTTCTTAAAATGGTGTTAGTAACATCTGAATCAGTTGGCTCAAGCAGCACAGTATAAGAGTTAGAAATCGATGGTCTAAAACTATAGTGTACACCAATTGGACAAGTTACTTAACGTCTATGTGCCTCCAATTTCCTTTTCTGTAAAACAGGTGTGATAATACCAGTGCATACTTTGAGGTTGCTTTTGAGATTCAAATGGGTTAATACGAGTAAAATCCTTAATAAGAGTGATCTGTAAGTGTTATCTGTTATTATAACTATTCAGAGGCAAATATACTAAAAATCCCCTTCTGAGTTGAAATAATAGTAATTATTTTTCTAGCGTATAAGGATCTGTATTAGTTAAGACTCAGTTACAAGTGCCAGAAACTCAACTCAAAATAGCTTAAGCAAAAAAGAGGTTTTTATTGATTTGTCTATCTGAAAAGCCCAGGATTATCTGTACTAACTTCAGGACAGTTTCAAGGTTGCAAAGTCACATTATTAAGATTTGGCTTCTTTTTATCTTTAGCTCTGCTTTCTTCTATACTAATTTTATTCTCAGGCAGTTTTCTCTTACAGAAGCAAGATGGCTGTTGGCAATGCCACACTTGCGTTTCCACACAACTTAGTAACTTTCAACTTAATAATCCTGGTAGAAGGTCCAGCAAAAACTTTGCCCCTGATTCTTATTAGCCCAAATTGGATCACATACTTATTCCTGAACCCAGATCATGTGTCTACTGCTAAGTGAGCAGAAAACCTTTCCACAAAGGCAAATCAAGGCTTGGTTACCTTGATTTGCAGAAGAAAGGCAATTGAGGCAGATAGGGATAGGTTCAGATTTTATGGACCTTAACGCTTTAAAAGAGAAAACAAATTACAAATTTAAAAACAGGTATAAAAGTTGGTTTTATTTACAATGAGAAAATAAATCCCAAAAAATTATTGGACTTTTGGAGATTCAGGTTCTTTACTTCTTAGATAGATTCTTAGATAGATTTAGACAATAAATGCTTGTTGATTGTAACCTGGCTTTCTCTCCCCACCTAGAATACTCCATAGCTTCCAGCACTTCCCTGCACTTACAGGGACCCATGCAACTGAAGGCTTCTGAAGCTTAAGTTTTGTTAGCTTCACAATAAATCTCCCTTTGGACACAGGGCAAGCAAAAACAAGACAACAACCACAACAACAAAAACCCCAGCAAATATCCACTTCACACACTTTTCTTTTTCTTTTTTTTGAGATAGTCTCACTCTGTCACTATGTTGGAGTGCAGTGGTGTGATCTAAGCTCACTACAACTTCCGCCTCCTGGGTTCAAGCAATTCTCCTGCCTCAGCCTTTCAAGAAGCGGGAATTACAGGCGCATGCTACCACGCCCAGATAATTTTTTTTTTTTTTTTTTAGTAGAGACGGGGTTTCTCCATGTTGGCCAAGCTGGTTTCGAACTCCTGACCTCAAGTGATCTGCCCATCTTGGTCTTCTAAAGTGCTAGGATTATAGGCGTCAGCCACTGCCCCCTACCTCAGACACTTTTTAATAGTAGATTCCTTATTTTAAAGAATGGGCAACTGAATGTATATCCAAGTAATTCTGCTCAGGCCACCATGTCTGGAGAACTCTGGATTTTGGCAGTACAAATGATCATCATTTTGTACTTTGTGGCAATGGCCAAACCCAGCTGGATTTTTGCTACACTGATTTTAACAGCTCTGCACTCACGTAATTCGGTACTTTAAAAGGCCATGTTTTATTTGGCACCGATGCTTTCAACAAACCTACAGGGACTGTTGGCCCCAGGAGCCAAAAGCTGAACCTGTGCTGCTACAGCTCTTGGCCCTGTCCTAATTTCCTCTTTTTCTCTTCTGCTGTTTATTCTTGTCTCACTTCTCTTCTTCCTCTTTGTTTTCTTCCACCTTTTCTTCTTCTTTCTCTTCTTCTGTGATTGTTTTGACAGATCATTGAGTTCAAACAGTACATCACACATAAGGCCTAAATTATGAATAAATTCCACTGACGTCAGGCCATTTGTACATCCAGTGAACTTGGCTCAATTTTTGGCATCCCTAAGCTGTGTCCACTGGAGATGCAGACGAGTGCCTTCAGGGCGACAGAGGCATTCCAGATGGTGACGTTCAGTTCAGACAGACTTCCCAGCACACTGCCTCCCATCTGGGCCAGTGCTCACAATGCCATGGGCCACTCTCGGCACATCCCCACAGCTGCTGTTGACTCTTGGAAGGAGCGCAGCAAACATACTGTGACTTATCAGGGCAAACCTGCAGATGATTAACTCTGGGCCCATTATATGCTGCATTTCCACCCAAGCGGACTCCAGGCTGGGGGTAAAAGCAAGATAGGAGAGAGGGCAGACAGAGTGAAATAACAGGAGTTTGGCAGCAATTGTAAATGCTTTCCCCCATGAAAGAGACACAACAGTAGGAGAAAAATAGATGTTTAAAAACAGACAAACATAAGTTCAAGTCCCTGTTATTTCACTCAATACTTGTGTACATTTACTAGGTTGTGGTAGCTACTGGCCCAGCACTTTTTCGCACACCCCTGCTTCTGAAAACAGCAGTGTCTTTTCATTTGGAGGACTCCTTTACTACTCCACATGGCTTCAGGGCTCATGTACCTTCCTACCCCAACACCATCTTTCTCCTAGGGAGTGATTATCCCCAGCAGAGCCAATTATAGTTTCACAATCCCCTGGACACAGGAAAAAGCATGTGGCTAATGCCAGTCCACATAGTCCTTCTTTGAAAGCTTTTTTTAAAAAAAATTTTATATTGGATCAAAGCTATATAAGAATGTTAATGTACCTTACAACTCCAAAATAAGGGAGAAAGGAAAATCTCTGTTACACCAGCTGGGAGAAATGGAGACATTCAAAGTCAAAAAGCCATGCCTTCACTTCTCTGAATTACTGCCACAGCTACCTAGATTTATTAAGGCAATGTGGGATTTTACATATGTGAATTTTCCTGGCAGCTAAAAGTTATCCCTTCAGAGGTAAAAGGACATCTTTTTTTTTTTAACCATGTTATTCACAAGCTTTTCTAAAATTTCACCTATTTTCCTTACTTTTTAAGTGGAAGATACCACATTTAACATCTGCTGGATGGCTCAGGACATCAAAATAAGTGTCAATTAATAGGCTATGTGATAATATGGTTTGGAGTGTTTTTTTTTTCTCCTTTTTTAGACTGTCCCAACCTGCACTTCCTAACTCTTTGCTGCTTACCCAAGCACCACAGGGCAAGCTCCCAACAAGAATGAGTTTGAGATACCCTGGCCTCATTCATGGCCAAAGCCCTGATTCTATTCCTGTCTCATATCCCCCTTCCTGATGTGTTCTTGCATTCCTCTGGCTCCTGAACTTCTGTTTGCTTCCTGCTTTTAGCCCAGCAGTTTTCCTTTAGATCTCACCTGTGACACAGCTGCTCTGTGACTGACCTTTGGTTCTCTTCCTCATATGTCATTCTGCCTTTGCCCTTAGGCCTTGTTCTGTCTCCAGCTGGCAATTGTAGTGAGACAGGCTGGGGTCCCATGACGAGGATCAGATGCTAGTGTTCCTGTCTCCTTTCACATGGTTAAATGGACTGGGATCATTTACTGCAGAGACAAAAAACCTTATACACCACAGTAACCCCCAGAGTAATATTTAAAATGGCTGGAGACAGGGGAAGGGTTATAAGAAGATATTCATATTACTGCAGAGAGCATATTGTAATTAGGCAGTATAGAAATCTGTTTTCTGGGAAGCATAAATTATTCTCTTTATTGATTAATTGGGTTATATATGCTTTTTTGGAATTGTCAAATTTCCAAGCCTGACACTAGGCTCAATTGCTGGTTCCTATACTATCCAGGCCTAGCTTTCTCTCGTTCCTTTTCTGCTGACCCAGGAGCCCAAGGCTGCCAAAGGTATAACATTTTCTTTCTCCTTCCCTTCTTCCTGAACAGGCCTCTTTTCTCACCTCCATAAAAATGGCTTAAAAATAATAAAACATAGAAATGCATCTATCTATCTATCTATCTATCTATCTATCTATCTATCTATACACACACACACACACACACACACACACGTTGAAAGTGGATCTTACACTTCTCAAGCGTCAAAGGGAGATAACATGCTAAAAGCATTATTCTGAATGAATAGATGACTTTATTTAAATCTATAGGAAACATTGCAGAGGATGAGTCATTGCCAAATTAAAAGTTTACATTAAATATAAACTTTTCAGTCCCCTTTTAAGAACTTCAGAGAACCCTGGCTAAGCCTATATTCTCAGTAACCCCCACTGAATTGCTAAACCTCTCTTGCCTTTTTCACATGGAATTCATCCACCCATCCCGATGTAGAAAGCACATAAAAGTTCAGCCTGGAGGCCTCATCTCTGATGTGCAGACAGAAATTTGCCCTTCTTTTATTCACCCCTCCTGCTTACCCCATTCCCTGTTGTGCTCACACTGGCTCTGTGATCCCATGGCATACTGCAGTGCAGTAGTCCTCAACCCTGGCTGTACATTGGAATCCATCCAGAGAGCTCTTGAACAGTTTTGGGGTGCCGAGCCCAATCTCTCCCTTTCACTGCAAGACTTCATTGCAGTGGTCAGAAAAAAAAAAACCTGCTTTCCAGAATCAAACACAACCAATTAAATTAGAATCTTTTAGGCATGGAATTTCTGTTCTTAGTATTTTACTGAGAAAATTCTCAAACAGACAGCAAAGCTGAAAAAATTCATAATCTTGCCACCAAGATTCTACCATTAGCATTTCATTATTCATGCTTATTAATTTAGAAACATTTTATTAACACATACCTATCTGTTAACATCCCTCTATCTACTAATCCACTTTTTTCCCCCAATAACATTTAAAAGTAAATTGGATCAGGTGTAGTGGTTCCCACCTGTAATCCCAGCACTTTGGGAGGCCGAGGCTGGAGGTCAGGAGTTTGAGACTAGCCTGGCCAACATGGTGAAACTCCATCTCTACTAAAAATACAAACATTAGCTGGGCGTTGTGGTGGATGCCTATAATCCCAGCTACTCGGGAGGCTGAGGCATGAGAATTGCTTGAACTCAAGAGGCAGAGGTTGCAGTGAGCTGAGATGGTGACACTGCAATCCAGCCTGGTTGACAAAGTGAGACTGTTTCAAAAAAAAAAAAAAAAAACCACACACACACACACACACACAGAAAGTAAATCAATCACTGGAGTGAAGGGAGGGGGAATGAGAAGTTATTCCTTTATTATTACAGAGTTTCTGTATGGGGTGATGTAAAAGGTCAGAAATGGTGATGGTTGTACAGCACTGTAAATGTAATTAATGCCACTGAATTGTACACTTAAAATGGTTATAATGGAAAATTTTATCTCACACACACATATATATATCCCATAACAAATTTTTAAAAAAGTAAATGCAGGTCGAGTGTGGTGGCTCATACCTGTAATCCCAGCATTTTGAGAGGCCAAGACAGGCAGATCACCTGAGGTCAGGAGTTCGAGGCCAGACTGGCCAACATGGTGAAACCCCATGTCTACTAAAAATACAAAAATTAGCTGGGCAAGGTGGCACAAGCCTGTAATCCCAGCTACTTAGGAGGCTAGGGCAGGAGAATCGCTTGAACCTAGGAGGCAGAGAGTATAGTGAGCCAGATCCTGGCACCATACTCCAACCTGGGTGACTGAGTGAGACTCTGTCTCAAAAAAAAAAAAAAAGGAAAGAAAGAAAAATAAAATGCAGATAATGATGTATTACTCCCTGAGCCTGAGTAGTATTCATGTGAGTATTTATTTTTCTTTTTTTTTGAGATGGAGTTTCGCTCTTGTCACCAAGGCTGGAGTGCAATGGTGCGATCTCGGCTCACTGCAACCTCCGCTTCCTGGGTTCAGGCAATTCTCCTGCCTCAGCCTCCTGAGTAGCTGGGATTACAGGCATGTGCCAGGATGCCCAGCTAATTTTTTGTATTTTTAGTAGAGACGGGGTTTCACCATGTTGACCAGGATGGTCTCAATCTCTCGACCTCGTGATCCACCCGCCTCGGCCTCCCAAAGTGCTGGGATTAGAGGCTTGAGCCACCGCTCCCGGCCGGTATTTATTTTTCATTATTCTTTATACTGTACACATATATTATAGTATTCTATTTTATCCGCCCCCAAAAAAAGATGTTTAAAAAGAATGAATAGTATTCTTTGCCCATAGGAAAATACTTAGGTGGTTTTTCTTTTTGTCAGGAATACCTAACTACCCTCTTTTTTTCACCTACAGAAAGTCTATCCTTTTTTCTTTTTTTTTTCTTTTTTTTTTTTTTTTGAGTCGGCGTTTTGCTCTTGTTGCCCAGGCTGGAGTGCAATGGTGTCATCTTGACTCACCACAACTTCCACCTCTCGGGTTCAAGCGAGTCTCCTGCCTCAGCCTCCCGAGTAGCTGGGATTACAGGCATGAGCCACCACATCTGCCTAATTTTGTGTTTTAGGTAGAGATAGGTTTTCTCCATGTTGCTCAGGCTGGCCTCAAACTCCAGACATCCAGGTGAGCTGCCCGCCTTAGCTTCCCAAAGTGTTAGGATTATAGGCGTGTGCTACCACACCTCAACAAGTCTACCTATTTTCTATTTTTATGAATTAGTTTAACTTTCCCCCTCTGAAGCAGCCCTCATAATCTCTCTCTCTCTTTCTCTCTCTCTCTCTCTTTCTCCCTCTCTCTCTCTTTTTCTCTTTCTCTCCCTCTCTTTGACAGAGTCTCACTCTGTCACCAGGCTGGAGTGCAGTGGTGTAATCTTGGCTTACTGAAACCTCTGCCTCCCAGGTTCAAGTGATTCTCCTGCCTCAGCCTCCTAGGTAGCTGGGATTACAGGTGCGTGCCACCATGCCTAGCTAATTTTTTTTGTATTTTTAGTAGAGACAAGGTTTCATCATGTTGGCCAGGATGGTCTTAATCTTCTGACCTTGTGATCTGCCTCCCTCGGCCTCCCAATTTTTCTTTCTTTTGAATTTATTTAATATCTTGACCATTCATCCTAGCCCCAAATTAAATGCTGTTTAATATATAGTCCTTTCATTTCAGGTAGAAAGTTAGCATGCTAACACTAGTTTCAGATCCATTCCCACACTTTCCCTGCTCTACTCTGTTACTGCCTCTCACAGGCTGGCTTATTCTTTGTTTCTTGATAGGGTAAAGCAATTAGAAGCACCACAGGAGGGCTGAAAACCGGAAGAGAGAAGCCAAGCCATTTCTGACTCTCTTCTCTGCGTCCTTTGGAATCTGTTAGTGTTCCACTGGACAGCCCCTCTCTTCCTACTCCCAGATCTACCTGGACAATTCTCCTGGTGGTTTTTGCTTCTTCTGCCTGACAAGCAAGGCTTCTGGGCTCTGGTGACAACTGCTTCTCCCAGTGTCACCCTTGCATCAAGGAGAATGACTTCCCGATTTTGCTAGTCTGTGGATTACTTCACCATTCCCTTTGAGACTTATTCACTGCTCCATTCATCTGCATAACTAATCCTCTGTTAAAACAATTTCCCTTCCTCTGAAAAATCTTTTTTTTTTTTTTTTTCCCCTGGGTAGATCCCAGCTGATACCATGTATGGTGAAAAGAGCACAGGCTTGGAAACTGGAGGGACCTAAGTTTGAATCCTATTGTTTATTCTATGAAGCTGTTTAAGTTAATCTCATTCTTAAACTAGGGGTTATAACACCTACCTCACTGGGTTGCTATGAGTGTTAAATGGCATGCTATATGAACAGTGCCAGTACCATAGTTAGGACTTAATAAATGGAAGCTACCATTATTGACTTATAAACTCCTTGACAGCATGGCCATTTTCTTCTTTTTGTGTCTCAGTGCTTTACCTAAAGGTGTTTATCACATTACTTCCTCTTAAAATTCATTTCATTGGCAACTTATTGAGCATCTACTATGTGCCGGCAATTGTGTTAGCTACTACTTCTAGAAGATATGATGAAAATACAGCCCTCGCCTTTAATGTGCTTACAATTTAATGAAAGTGAGAGATGTGACAACTACGTCTAGAGAAAGGCAATCTTACAAACATACCAAACTCAGGCACAAATTACACCAATGGGTACATGGTTGAAGGAATGAGTGAATGACCCTGCCTAGGAATACCAGGAACAACTTCAGAGAGGAATGAGCACTCTGCTGGCTTTGAATGAAAATAAAACTTTGAATAGGCAAAGAACGAGGGGAAGGGGAATTCGGACGGAGGGAATGGCATGAACTAAATGGTGGAGCTATAACCATCGTGTACATTTAGAGCACAATTTTAGCACCTCTAACAGGAGTAAGTGGAGGGAAATGTAGGGCAAGATCTTGAAATCCTTGGTAGCTACTGGACACGGACTTGATCCTACAAGTAAAAAAATCAATGCGAACTTTTGAGAAGGGGGGTGATTCAATCCAGTTGTAACTTCAGAAAGAAAAAGCAGAGTTGGGAGACCCATTATCAAGTTCTTACTCTAGTCCTACTGTGACATAATCCACAACACATGTGGATAGATTGATCTGAAGGATGGGCAAGAGTGTTCATTAAAATTGGTTTTGAAATAGCGTTTTTCAATCTGTTTAGCATATAAGTGTCTCATGAATCACAATATTAGCAATTATAGCCAATTGTTTTTTAATGTACTTAGAAAAAATATACATTCCTTATACCAGCCTATAATAAGGCTCTATGTGATCTGACCCAGAAACTTCTCAGACCTCATCTGTATGCTTCCCCTTGCTCAGTCTACTCCAGCTCTATAAGCCATTTTTTCTGTTGCTTGAATAGGCCAACCAGGCCCTGTTTCTGACTCAAGGCCTTTGCAACTGCTGTTCTTTCTGCCTGGAGGAATTTTACTCCAGACCTTTGCTTATCCTTACATTTTCTGGCTCTTCACTTCTTTACTCTTCTTTGAATAAATCAAGCATGCTTTGGCCCAGGGCCTTTGCACTTGCTGTTTCTGCCTAGAATTCTCTTCTTCTAGATTTCTGCATGGCTCACTTCCTTATCTTTTTCAGGTCTTTCTTTGCTTCTGTGTCAACTTTTCAGTGAGGGATCCCTGCATCCCTATTTGAAAATTTGAAGTTAAACATTCTTTTTTTTTTCTACTTTCTTTTCCACCATAGCACTTAACCACTTGGGATACTATGTATTTTCCTTTTTCTTTTTGTTTTTACATACTAGAATTTGAGGTGCATTAGGGCAGATATTCTTGTAAAATTTTGTTTCTTGCTTTATCCCTGGTGCCTAAAACAATCTGTAGTATACAATGAGTCCTCAATGAACATTTTTTGAATAAATGACTGAATAAATGGATAAATAACTCCAGTCTCCTCATATCTCAGGTCTCAGATAAAATGCCTTCCTCAGAAATGCTTTTCCTGATCCTCCCATCTAAAATAGCCCTTCTCATCTTAGTTGTGCTTTATAATATTATTACGTTTTACTTTTCCCATAGAACTTGTCGTTATCTGAAGTTATTCTATTTATTTACTTGCTTATTGTCTTCCTCCTCTCTCCTCCGTTAGAATGTAGGCTCCTGGAGACTTGGGCCCTTGACCCATGGTAGATATTCAGTAAATAATCTTTGAATGAGTGAATGTACAAAGCACTGTACTGAAAGCTTCAGATGAATTATCTTACCCACTTCTCATAGTAATCCCAATTGAATAGTACCATGGACTTCCCTTATCTCAAGTGAGAAAACAGAGGTTTAAAGAGCTTACACAGCTAGAAAGTGGAAGAGCCCCGATTTGAACACAGGCATTTTGATTCCAGGACTTATTCTGAGTTAGTTTATGTAATTGAGGACTTCTCAGAGCTTTGTAAATCTACAATCTGCAAGAGAAGGAAAGCATCTACAACACTGCCCAAATTTACTTGACAACAGAAGCCTCTTCTTTGTGGAAAGTTCCTAGAACTTTGATGGATATTCTTTTGAAAATGCTTTCATAAGTTTCTAGCATTTAACTTGGAAGTTGTTAGAGCTTTCTTTACAGGTCTAACATAACTTCATTGTAATTCCGTGTGACCTAACATGTCTATGAGATGTGGTAGGAAGAAGGAAGAGAGGTCTGGTCAATGGAAAATTAAAGACATTCTGGGGTTACTGTCAAAGAAAGTAATAGAGGAGGAAAAATATCTGGGGACAAGGGAGAGAGAGAGAGAGACAGAGAAAGATATATATAGATATAGATATATATATATAGATATATATATATATATATATATATATATATAGAGAGAGAGAGAGAGAGAGAGAGAGAGACAGACCTAGAATGTAGTCCTAATAAAAGAAAGGCACAAAGATCAGCTTTCTTTCAGCAAAATCTGACTATTCAGTATGTGGTCCTGGGTAAGGCAGCAGAAAGTTAATTCTGGCATGTAAATCCCCAATGGGTGAGTAGACACTGGTGTCATTTACTCAAAATTCATTTTGTTTCTTCTTCTTTTCTAATGGAATACTGTATTTTCTTTTGTAATTCACGTTTTTGCCCTCAGCCTGTGCTTTCCTAAGCCAATCACTGTCTTCACCAGTGAATGCTATAGTAATGAACAGGTTGCCTTATGCAGTTGTGGTCAGTGAGACATAAAGGCAAATCTGCCTGGGGACTTCTAGGAAAGGTTCACCTGTTCATGGAAAAGAGGCATATTGGAAGAGATGTTGGACAAAGCTAATATTAATAATGAGAATGGCGGAACAGAAAAATGGAAAGAATCTGATTCATGGTGACATTGCTTGGCCAATCTTCATTCTCATCTGGACTACTTATTAGGTGAAGTAACAAATGTTTCTTATTACTAAAGCCATTTTCTTAAGTTTTTCTGTTACTTGTGACCAAAGCATCCCAACTGATACAGGTAGGAAACAGAATATCCCCTGCATATGTTCACACAGGTCAGGGTGTGAGCATTTGGAAGGAGCACTACGGCAGTGGGAAGCCTAAATAGAGAGATCTACATCTCCTCATTAAAAGATACTAATAATCTTGAGAAATTGTTAGCACAGGAAAGGGGGCTTTCAACTTTACATTTCCATTGTGTCTACACCAAGACATGCAAAAAAATACTTTTGTACTCCTTTAACCCAATATTCAGCAAATAATTGTTCAATATTGACTTAATGGTGATGAGAATATGTGATTTTTCTGTTAATCAAAATTGTAGAAGTCTTTCCTTGTGCTTGAAATAAGAGATTTATCACATATATTGACTATAATACAACATTTTAACTTATTTGGAATTATTTTTCCATAGCACAGTGTTAGTTTCTAGTTGTCATTCATATTAATTATAGTTAAAGGTAACTTCTATGAGTGTACTTATTATGGGTTGAAAAAATGCATAACATTTCTTTACCTCTTGCTTCCACATTAGCACTCTTTCCCACTTTTGTATAGTTCCATTTTTTGTTTAGTATTCTTATGTGTTTTTTCAAACCAAATATTATAGAAGCACTACTCAAGAAATTAAATTTTAGATAGTGAAGCAAATTACTCATTCCCAGTGAATAGCATATCACGCACTATTCAGTTTCAGAAATTCACCTATGACTCCCTATTTCAGGTGACTGCCAGTTGGCTACTTCAGGAGCAAGAAGACAAACCTCCATTACACAAGCAACTTGCACAAGGTCTTACAACACAAATGGGTCTGTGCTGACTCAAGGGTGCTGCCTAAATTGGGGAGAGTGGGACTTGTGTTGGAAACAAACATGAGAGGAGTAGCTGAAAGATCAATGGTGTAATACTAGAGTAAAAATCCCCAAACTACTACAGCCAAGGATTTTAGGGATTCTTTCCTGTTCCTAAATTGTGTTCTAGCCTCCTGGATGCCCAGCTGCATAACTGTCCTTGGGTCTTATGAAATTTGCACTTGAAACTCACCAAAGTCTGCTGTTCTTCCACCTCAAAACAGAAATCTAGCTACCTGCATTCTTGTCAGGGAGCCTCTAGATATGGCCTGGAGAAGATGTAGACCCTGTCAGTCTCTCGAGTTGTTGACAAATGGAGATTTAATAAAAATAGAGCAAGGAGTTCTTCTTGATCACATAATCCTGTCTACATGCTCACTTTGGGGAAAATTAGGATGCCATAGACTTCAGAATCAGATTTTAAAAGATTTATAGATGCCTTAAGAACAAAAGTGAACACCCCTACTCCCGACACCATGAACTTGCTTAGGTAACTTGTCCAAGGCCACATATCTGGTAACTGGAAGAATGAGGTTAAAATCCAAGTTGTCTAACTTTCAATACCTATGCACATAACCATTTTGCTAAATGAGAATTCCATCAAGGTCCTTGTCAAATAACTTAACACATGAGAAAGCTTGTCAGAAAAAGGTAATGAGATTGATGTCTACCCATACCCTTCACAATTCTCCACCTTTCATGTATGCCCCAAATTTAGTCAATCCTCTCATTCTCTACATAGAGCCTTTACTGGTTCCTCACTATAGATGCATGGCTTCATACTTCACACCCAGCATAACACATGTGCATAAGTGGGTCCTAGCTCAGGCTCAGTATAACCACCTTTAAAGGCACATCTAGTTTTTAGATCTCTCCCAATAGAGGAAGAGGATCCAGCAGGATGGAAGAACTCATGAACCCTAAGCTACATTTGGAGAGGGAATTTCAGTTATGTGATAGAGATAGTTTCCCAGAACTAGACACTTGGGCAAAACTGTCTTGGCAATTAAAAGGCTGAGCTATCACCAAGCTCTTTGGAAGTAGCAAGGATAATAGTCTCATTTATCACCACCTCTTTGGGACATTTGTTTGAGAGAAAAGAGTGGACCTTGTTTTATATTTTCTTCCTTGACCTGGTACATTCATTAGGCAGAGAGCTCTGTGCCAGGCTTTCTAGCCCCCTTTAGACCTCCAGAGATATGAAAAAAATCATAGTAATAGAAACTTATTTCTATATATGTATATGTACTTTTTTTTTGGTAATTTTATAGTCTGCAAAATATATAAAATTTGACCTTTTTTTGACGGGAGGAGTGGAAAGTCATGCTCATAATTCCAAAAGGCTTAGAGTAGCCTTTTGGAAGGCACTAAAAATGGCTGTTGGTGGTGATAAAGTTTAAATAAATAAACTTGGATGTGCAAGACAAGACGCTGCAGATATTGGTCTAAAGTGCAGGTAAATATATAGAGAAAGACAGAAGCCAGCCTGCATTCAGTGCTAGCTGAATTTACACTGAAAGCAGGAACAAAGATGGTGAGTGTTTCTCATGGATTAGGTGTGGGCTCAGCAGACGAGAGCCAGCCTGGAGCCATTTCAGATTTCACCCAAGTTCTGCTCAGAAAGATCAACTGATCCCAATAGAGGGTGAATTCACCTGATTTCCATTGCTATTGGGGGAAGACATAAGTAACAAGATGAAGGTCAATGCTTCACCCACACTTCGGTATGGGGGCTTCCAATGTACCCATGAAAGCAACTCTGAGAAGAATCGTCAGCTTGGAATATCAGGCAGAAAGAGCTGGCTTTAAATATTTGCCACAGCTAGAGGTAACCAATGCCAAATTACACTAGTGCCAGTCAGGTAAGACATTTCCTGCTCTCTCTTATTCCTCTCACTGTTTTAACCCTGTAGGATCCAGAGGCAGCCTGATGGTGAGTAAGGAAGAAGTAATTCACCAGGTAGGGAAAGAGAGATGAAGCCAGCTAAGCACTCCTCTCTCACTGTAAGCACCTTGTTAAGGGGAGAAACTTTGTATGAAATTTGGAACTTTGACTCTTGCACTTAAATAATTGAACATTTTAATTAACGAAAGGACTATCCATATGACGAGATGTAATCAGATGACTTAATTATCTAGGAGTGACCCGCTCTGGATTTCTCTCAAGTGAAGGACCACTTCCTCAAAATGTGCAGTGAGGAGAGACAGAAAAGTTGTTTTTTATTGCATCCTATGAGTCCACTGAATTAAAGTGCTTAGGTGTGTATCATAGTGTTTTGTGCTGAATTTTCCTGTTATTTGCAAGGGTTCTAATACTATACAAAATATCCCATGTACAGACTAAACATCAAATATTCCCAGCTAATTATTAAAGTAAGACAAAGATGAAATTTATTAGGCATACTAAAAGCAGCAAATATTTATCTTCAGTTAAATTCTTATTGGACTTAAGCTAGTTGACTAATTACAAATTCAAGAAACAAATTAAGTATTTATACAAATGCAGAAATATAGTGACAGGGAAAACAGATAAAAGTATGAATTGGAAATCAGTATCAAGAAATATTCCAGGAATTCAAATGCAATGAGAAGTTTTAATTCCATAGCTCTCATGACAGGGATATGGCTTGTGGCTTGATTCTTCTACAAGAGAAAAAAGACTAATACTTAACTCTCTTTTGAGAAAGTTAGCATATAACCTGTTGGATCCCTAAAAAATCCTCTGAAAATAATTCTTAGTAAACTCTTCCCACCATTAAAATATATTTCTTCTAACTACTAAATGTTCTTTCAAGTAAGCTGAGAGAGAGAGAGTTTGAAGTAAATATTCATATTCATATTTGTTCTGAGGTCACTGCAGCCTCCACCTCCTGGGTTCAAGTGACTCTCCTGCCTCAGCCTCCTGAGTAGTTGAGGTTACAGGCATGTGCCACCATGCCTGGCTAATTTTTTTGTATTTTTAGTAGAGACAGAGTTTCACCATGTTGCCCAGGCTGGTCTCGAACTGCTGTGCTCAAGTGATCCACCCGCCTTGGCCTCCCAAAATGTTGGGATTACAGGTGTCAGCCACCAGGCCCAGCCTAATTCTACTTTCTTGACTGTTAAATTCTGTAGAATATATGTGATGTCTCTATATTCAGCCCTTTCTGGGACCCCAATACAAAGATAAAAATATTTGAGGCACATACAATTTTAGTCCACTCCTCGTAATATGCTAGAGATCACATGAGAAAATAAGGTAGTTAGAAGTTACAGTTTTCTTGAAATCACCTCTTTTAAAAAATTATTTTTTTTCAATTTTTTAGATTTAGAGGTACATATCAAGTTTGTTACCTGAGTATATTATGTGATGCTGAGGTTTGGGGTATGAATAATCCCATCACCCAGGTAATGAGCATAGTACCTAAAAGTTTTTCACCCTTACACCTTTCCCTCCTTCCCTCCTCCAGTAATTCCCAGAATCTATGTTGCCATCTTTATGTCCATAAGTACCCAATGTTTAGCTCCTACTTATAAGTGAGAATATGTGATATTTGATTTTCTTTTTGTATTAATTTGCTAGGGATGATGACTTCCGATTGTTGCAAAGAACATGAGTTCATCCTTTTTATGGCTGCATAGTATTCCATGGGTTATATGTACCACATTTTCTTTACCCAATCCACCACTGATGGGCATCTAGGTTGATTCTATGTCTTTGTTATTGTGAATAGTGCTGTGACCGACATGAGAATACATGTGTATTTTTGGTAGAAGAATTTATTTTCTTTTGGATATATTCCTAGTAATGGGATTGCTAGGTTGAATAATAGTTGTTTTAAGTTCTTTGAAAAATCTCCAAACTGCTTTCCACAGTGACTGAACTAATTCACATTCCCATCAACAATGTATAAGTGTTTCCTTTTCTCTGCAGCCTTGCCAACAGCTGTCGTTTTTTGACCTTTTATTAATAGCCATTCTGACTGGTGTAAGATGGTATCTCACTGTAGTTTTGATTTGCATTTCTCTGAGGATTAGTGATGTGGAGCATTTTTTCTTATGTTTCCTGGCCACTTCTATGTCGTCTTTTGGGAAGTATCTGTTGATATCTTTTTTGTCAATTAGAAAAAATTTTTTGAGACAGAGTCTCACTCTATCACCCAGATTGGAATACAGTGGCGTGATCTTGGCTCACTGTAGCCTTAATCTCCCAGACTCAAGTGATCCTTCCACCTCGGCCTCCCAAGTAGCTAGGACTACAGGCATGCACCACCATGCCTGGAGCTAGAGACAGATTCTCACTATGTTGCCCAGGCTGGTCTCAAACTCCTGGACTCAAGCAATCCTCTTGCCTTGGCCTCCCAAAGTGTTGGGATTATAAGCATGAGCCACTGCACCTGGCTTCTTTTGTCTATTTTAAATTAAAGTTATTTGTTTTTTTCTTGTTCAGTTGTTGAAGTTCCATATAGATTCTATATATTAAACTTTTATCAGATCCATAATTTGAAAATATTTTCTCCCAACCTGTAGGCTGTCTGTTCACTCTGTTGATAGTTTCTTTTGCTATGCAGAATCTCTTCAGTTTAATTGGGTGCCACTTGTCAATTTTTGCTTTTGCTGTAATTGCTTTTGAGAACTTGTCACAAATTCTTTCCCAAGGTCAGTGTCCAAAATAACATTTCCTTGATTTTCTTCTAGAATTCTTCTAGTTTGTGGTTTTACATTTAAAATTTTAATCCATCTTGAGTTAATTTCTGAATATGGTGAAATGTAGGGGTTCAGTTTCATTGCCCTGCACATATCCCAGCACCACTTACTGAATAGACAGTCCTTTCCCCATTGCTTATTTTTGTCAATTTTGTTGACGATTAGATTGCTATAAGTGAGCAGCTTTATTTCTGGATTCTTTCTTCTGTTTCATTGGTCTATGTGTTTCTATACCAGTACCATGCTATTTTGGTTACTGTAGCTTTATAGTACACTTTGAAGTTGGGAAATGAAATCACCTCTTTTTAGGAGGATCACCTGGGCCCAGAGAGTTCGAGGCTGCAGTGAGTTGTGATTGCACTGCTGCACTCCAGTCTGGGCTACAGAGTGAAACCCTGTCTGAATGAAAAAGAAGAAAAAAAAAAATCTGTTTTGAATTATTTGTCAAGACACTCAGGGAGAGATTTCAAATGGAACAATTTAATAGTTTAAAACCTTAAAAATCCAAGATAAATAAATGCAGGCCTATAGGACCAAATCTTATCAAAACTCCTAATGTATCCAGTAATTGGATGTTTCTAATTCATGTGCGTCAAAAGCTTTTATCATGAAAATAGAGCTATAGAAAGATAAGGTATAATTACAAAGCATAGAGGCTAATATCTTTTTCTTGAGTTCTTATTCTGACACTTATTAGCTGTATAATCTTGTGGAAGTCGATATACTTGTTTTCTGCTAGATAAAAAGGGAATATAATACCTTCTCCCCACCAGAGTTCTGAATCCATTATAAGGCAAAAAGGAAAAGATAAATACCAATCACAATATCACCTGCTAAACTGCTAAAGGCCAGAATTGAAGATGTGGCTTAGATGTGTGGCAATAATAGGCTTACTGACACACAGCCCCAGGAATACATCAGGTAACATCAGGTAGTGCTGGACCTGCTGGTCTCCCTGTGCAAGAGCCTGCTTCTGTAAAATATATGACATGGAGGAACAGAATAGAGTGCATGCTCTCTGTGGATCTTATGCTAAAATGAAGGAGGAAGGAGCTGAGATGAGCATTGTAAAATTCTTCTTCCAAACTTATCAATAAGAAAAGTCACTAGTGTTTCCTTGAGGAGGAGTGAGAGAGGTTAGCAGAGAGTAGACAGGAGTATTATGCCAGTTAAGCTCTTTCCACAAGGAAAGAAACACTGGAATAGAGGGAAAGTTTTGGCTCCTAACATTTCCCAGACTCTAATTCTCTTAATGCATTGGGCTTGACCAGTTAGCCTATATTCAATCAAGCTGTAGCTATCCTCTTGTGGGGAAGAGATCAACAGACTATCACAATAGTTCTATTCTTACTCTCATAAGGCTGTTCTCCCAACACTAATTGTGCTTCTCTGTGGGTCCTCCTGGTACTGTCTGGGATTGTTTCTGACCCCAGAATGCTCTGAAATAGACCAGATGAATACATTAGATAAATTAACTTGTAGGCAACATTGTACCCATGGCTGAAAATCAATTTCCCACCCCAGAAGATGTCTAGCCAAGTTGTCCTATTACATAGTATGTTACTTTGGGTCCACTGAGAATCAGATGCCAAGAAAGGATGAGAAATGGAAGAGATTTATTGGTGGTGGTGGGGAGTAGGTAAAGGCAGGGAATGTCTCCAGTGCATGGTGTAGGTCTGACATCTGTGCAAGAAAAGAGGAAAAGGAAGGACAACTGGGTAGGAAGAATCTTAGACTGCAATGCAGCAGTTCTTAGAAAGGTTAAGCCTGGTTGATGGAGAATCCTTCAGCCAAAGTTGCTTGTTGGAAGAGTGTGCTAATCTCTTCCCCACCAGAGGATAGCCACAGCTTGACTGAATATAGATTAAATGGTCAAGCCTAATCTTTCAGCCAAAGTTGCTTATTGGAAAAGTTCTATCTCACTGGAATGGGCTCATTGGACAGAAGCAGCTGGCAGGAAGTGTGGTCTTAGTGTGAACATGATGATGGGTCCAGAAGCCATCAGTGCATTATGATCCTCACAGCAGGAGGTCTGAGCAGTGCATTTTCATGGATGTAACATGTATACAGCAGAACATCAGAAGTTCTACAATGACATTGAATGACAGCATAAAAATACCCCAGTAATAGTATATAACAAGCTGGACACAGTGGCTCATGCCTGTAATCCTAGCACTTTGGGAGGCTGAGGTGGAAGAATCACTGAGACTAAGAGTTTGATACCAACCTGGGCAACATAGTGAGACTTAATCTCTACAAAAAATTTAAAAATTGTCCAAGTGTGCTGGCATGTGCCTGTAGTTCCAGCTGCTTGGGAGACTGAGGCAGGAGGAGCTCTTGAGCTAAAGTGTTGGAGGCTGCAGTGAGCTATAAGTCTGGGTGCACTTAAGCCTGGCTCATAAAGTGAGATCCTGTCTCTATTTTATATATATAATATATATGATTATATATGTTAAAAATATATAATCATATATAATATAAAGCAAGACCCTGTCTCTATTTTATATATATAAAATCTGTATGATTATATATGTTAAAATATATAATTATATATAATATTAAAGTATACATATTATATATATAATATATAAAAAAGTAAGATGCTTCACATCTGAATATAGACTTCTTCCCATTATCAAATTCCAGGGAGAAATTAAAAAAAAAATTAGATCCTTTTGCAAGTTAAGTCTAAATAAGTTAAAGCCCAAAGAGATTAAAATCCTAAATCAAATTCTGTTGACTTTACGAGTTAATGTTTAAAAAAATTAAAATCCAAAACTTTTCTTCCCCTGTTTATTACTCTACTCAGTCTTGGTCGAGGGAAAGCAGATATGGTGTTCATTTCCCTCAGCAGTACAGCTTCCAGAATGGATACAGTTTCTTCAAGAACTCAGAATTTGTTTTCATGATCCCCACTTAATAAAATTAAGTCTAAAGAATTCCTAGAACATACTGAATTATAAGAGTTGTAGCACAGTCACCATTCAATTTAGAAAGCAAGCTAATCCCTAGATTATAATGATGATACTACAGGAAAATTATGCTTCCAGATCACATCACTTGGTGAGTCCAAAGATCATATCAAAGTTATCTGCATAACGATAGATGGATTGAGATAATCCCGGCTTGTCTCATCAGGATTCATTCATTCATACTCCAAGTAATTACTGAATATCTACTATGTGTCATAGATATTCTAGCAGCTAGTAAAATAGACAAAAATTCCTGCCTCCATGGAGCAAAATTGCATTCTTTTGGGGAAGACCTTTTTTAAACAAGATAATTAAATATTTAACATATTACTGATATGAAAAAGAGAAAAAAAGTAAAAGAAGGGAGTTATGAGATGTTGAGAGGGGATTAGAATTTTAGCTAGGAGAGCCAGGGAGACTATTTGGAATAAAAACCTAAAGAACGTTAAAGAGCAAGCCATGTGTCTATCTGGTGACTGATCACTTTAGGGTAGAGGAAATAGCAAATGCATAAGCAGGAGGCAGAAGTATTCCTGAAGTGTTTAAGAAATAGCAAGGAATTCTGTGTGGCTGGAATGCAGTGAGCAAGGTGAAGAGTGATGCGATGAGATCAGGGGGATGCAGAGGAACAGACTGTTTAGTGCTCACTCTGATGAGATAGGAAGCCAGTGCAGGGTACAGAGCAGAGTACTGACTTGAATTAACAAGATCACCTGGATTCTCTGCTGAGAAGAGACTCTAAAGGGTAAGTCCAGCAGCAGGAAGACCATTTAGGAAACTTTCAATAATCTAAAGAAGACGTGATTGTGGCTTGGACCAAGGTGATAGCAGGGGAGGGGACAAATGGTTGGCTTTCTGGATATAGTTTCGTGGCAGTCACGGACACTTTACAGGAGTCAGGAAATTGTGAGCTTAAACTCAGTTTGGGGAAATCAGCCATCAAAAAGTTAAATCTTTCACTTCTAGTATCGAAGGAAGAGCCACTTACGCATACCATCTCCTTTCTCAGAGAGTGGCATTTGCAATACTTCTGGCTTCTAAAAAAGTTTAAAATTTTTACATAATGGCAGCCCCAATTAATATGTTTTACTCAAAATGCCTTTCCTTTATAACATATTCAAACCCTCTTAATTTCTATTTTCCCATTGAGTCGCATGTATCTGGCACCCTATGCTGATAAGAGTGGAGCTGTGTCTGGTGACACAACCTCCTTGATGTCTTATGAACAGGTATCTCAATCCTTTGCCATAAAGGCTATTGCATGTACCTCTTGCTATGGTCTAAGACTTGCCTCCTGCTTCCTGCTATTGTAATCACCCTCAGCAGAGATGTGATTAAAGTTGCTTGGAAATATGTACCCTTTCAATCTAGTGAGTGTCTACATATGTACTTACGTCATGTACTAAAGACAGTCTTGTCTTCAACTTTGAATGTCACAAGCCATGAGTAACATTTCTTTCAGTTACATCTTTTTTTTTCTGCAGGAAGGAGTTAAGACTCTAGTGTTATATTGCCCTCCTTTGTCCCATGACTTTTCAGAAAGGCTCATCTAATTTTACAGTAATTCACCTTGTAACTTAGGTTGATCCCTTTCTTTTTGTGCCTATGACAAGGTTGGTATGATTTGCTGGATATGAGCATCTTCTTTCCTGTGCTTTGTTACACAGACATTTTCTTTTTTCTCCTTTTGTTTTCTAACCTAGAGATGCATTTTTTCTCACATATTCCTCTAGGTTTTGTTTTGTCGGGTCTCATGTAGTGAGACATGAAATCTATCCAGTCTGTGTTTACCAAAAGCAAAGAAATTCTCACTTTCACCTTGCTGACCTGCAATACATTTCCAGGAGACAGTCACCTAGTAGGTCAATGAAATATTGAGATGAAAATTAGCTATATTGTATGCATAGCTAAAGTGGAAATGTATAAGTAGTAGAGATAGGGCAACAGAACACATTCTACAATGATGAATTTTTTTGTTTCTCAGTTTTTAGAGTAAAACTCTATGCCTTAAACTGTCCTTATAATCATCTATGAATACAACTTGTCACAGACATGAAACCGGCCTCTTGACAAATGAATACAATTAGGTCAGGTGTGCATTATTTTTTTCTTGGATCTCAGGACCACAGAATTAGGTTAATCCTAGTCTTTGGTTATGACACACACTCCTCACTCTCTTTCCTTATTTTTCTCTCTTTTCTCCCCCTCTCTCCCTTTCTGCTCTGCCATCTTCCTAAATTTGTCTCTTTTCAAGGGAGTCTCATAACATTGATAACTTATTTTGAGTGGAATAGAACTTTAGGATTCTCCAGCCTTCACCCCCTTCCTTTCCCAGGCAATTGTCTTTATCTGTGTTGAGTTTGGAGTTGGAATAAACACTAAAAGTGACAGATTTGCCACATATGAAGGAAAAAAGTGGCTGTTTATTTTGGTTTCTCTCTAAGTGCATCCCTAAAGCTGAAAGGAAGTGCATGGTCTCAACTCAAACTTTGCCCTGTTTGCCAGCCCCAGGGAGTCTTGGTTGAGCTAGGGGGAATGTAACAAAACCTCACAACAGACAAATATGAAGCAGTTTGGAGTTTTATTATGAAACTTATATGTAGTTCTGCTTTTTACCCAGTTGTGTCATAGAAAAACAATCAAAACACTAATTTCAGTTTTTGGGAACCATCTGTTTAGAAAAACAGAAATACATAATTTGTATTTAAATATTATATAGTGTAACACACAATTATCGCAAGATGTTGAAATTGTATTATGTATTGATTCATAAGTCAGTTTTAAACTATTTTCTTATTTTCCTTCAATTTTAAGTATGATTATATATGTATTATTGTGTACAATCATATATCTATATAAAATATATACATTTAAAACAGAAAAGACTTTTAATTATTATATAAGCAGTTTATATGCATTAAAGAAACATTAGATAATGCAGAAAATTAGAAAGAAAAAACATGTATGGAGTAGCTTCTTAATTCATTCTACTGGGAACTGATATTGTGCTAGGTGGTAAGAAAAATACGTAGGTGACTAGGACATAGACTATACCCTATGGGAGAGAGATATAAATAAAATATATTTTAAATTTTAAATATTCAACAGAAGTTTAAAAATTGCGAAGATTTTTAGTATTCTCTGAATCTTCCTGTTACCTTTAACTCAGTCGTTTAGAGTAGACTCTGTTTACCTAGAGATCATATGATCTATGGGTGACTGGGCCTTGCCATAATTTAACTTGAGGTCCAGTCTTCTTTAGACCATGTGTCTATACTTCCTTCCTTAGAAAGGGCAGGAGTTAGGAAGAAATCTTTCCACTTATTTTATGGGCTTAGAGGGCTGGGCAGATAAGTGCTAAAAGATGTACTATTGATGGTGCCATTGAAGACAAAGAACTACATTAAGATGGAGGTAGGGAAGGAACATGGTTATGCAGTGAATTAATGACGCATTCCAAATTTCACAGGATGGACAACCACCAAAGCAGAACATTTTTTCTAATGTTATTTTGAATAAAATTTTGAAAAGAGGATTTTAACAAATAAAGTCTGTAATAAAGTCAATAATTTAAAATAAAGTAATAAAATAAGTCAATAATTTTATAATTTTAAATAGATTTCTTAAGTCACATATTTGTTATGTATAAAGTTAGGAGTTAAAAATAAAAAAATTTTTTTTTTTTTGAGACGGAGTATTGTTCTGTCACCCAGGCTGGACTGCAGTGGCACCATCTCAGCTCACTGCAACCTCTGCCTCTCAGGTTCAAGTGATTATTGTGCCTCAGCCTCCCAGGTAGCTATAATTACAGGTGTGCACCACTATGCCCAGCTAAGTTTTTTGTATTTTTAGTAGAGACAGGATTTCACCATGTTAGCCAGTCTGATCTCAAACTTCTGACCTCAGGTGATCTGCCCACCTTGGCTTCCCAAAGTGCTGGGATTGTAGGTCTGAGCCACTGTGCCCAGCCAAAAATCAATTGGTTCTACTATGCCTCATTATGTGCTACTAATGGCAGATGTCCATTGGTTTCAGATAATCAGAACCCTATTTCTGAGATTTCAAAATAATTATGCAGGGAAAAGTAGTGAAATCCTATTCCTATGATCATTTTACAGAGCAAAGAATTGGAAAAACAGTATTTCAGTTCTTAGTAAGGTGGTTGGGGCCTCTGGACACAAAGGAGAAACAGGCAATTGTCTAAGCAATTCTGGCAGCTTCCACAAATGAAACAAAACTAAACTGTTTGCAATTCTCTCTTGATTACATATATATATAAAATTTATAACAAAATCAAAATTATTCTATTACACTCTGGGGTTTTCATTTATCCATCTACCTATCTATTCATCCAGTAAATATTTATACTGAACTGAAGGAAAGAACTCTGCTGGTCACAGTATTATCAAATGCCTCAGTTGAAGAACAATTTCATTCTACTGGAATGTGGGTTTAAATAATAAAACAAAGCTTTTATGAAAAATTTAGATATTATTTATAAAATAAACAAGTTTTAAATATAACAAGCAAATAATACTCCGTTTTAAAAACTGAGGGTTGTTTGTTTTTCTAAAGAATACTACTTCACAGTTAAGATGGCCAAATAAGAACAGCTCTGGTTTGCAGCTCCCAGTGAGACCAACGCAGAAGGTAGGTGATTTCTGCATTTCCAACTGAGGTACCTGGTTCATCTCATTGGGATTGGTTAGATAGTGGGTGCAGCCGTGGAGGGTGAGCAGAAGCAGGGTGGGGCATCGCCTCACCTGGGAAGCCCAAGAGGTTGGCAGATTCCTTCCTCTAGCCAAGGGAAGCCGTGAGAGACTGTGTGGTGAGGAATGGTGCTATCTGGCCCACATACTATGCTTTTCCCATGGTCTTCGCAACCCACAGACAAGGAGATTTCCTTGGTTGCCTACACCACAAGGACCCTGGGTTTCAAGCACAAAACTGGGCGGCTGTTTGGGCAGACATTGAGTGAGCTGCAGGAGTTTTTTTTCATACCCCAGTGGTGCCTGGAATGCCAGCAAGACAGAACCATTCACTCCCCTTGAAAGAGGCTGAAGCCAGGGAACCAATTGGTCTAGCTCAGTGGATCCCACCCCCACAGAGCCCAGCAAGCTAACAGCCACTGGCTTGAAATTCTCACTGCCAGCACAGCAGTCTGAAGTCAATGTGAGAGTCTGGAGCTTGGTATGGGGGAGGAGTATCTGGTGGTTTTCACCTCACAGTGTAAACAAAGCCTCCTGGAAGTTTGGATTGGGTGGAGACCACCTCAGTGCTGCAAAATCTCTGCAGCCACACTGCCTCCCTAGATTCCTCCTCTCTGGGCAGGGCATCTCTGAAAGAAAGGTAGCAGTCCCAGTCAGGGGCTTATAGATAAAACTCCCATTTCCCTGGGATAGAAAACCTCAGGGAAGGGGTGGCTGTGGGTGCAGCTTGAGCAGACTTAAATGTTCCTGCCTGCCGGCTCTGAAGAGAGCAGTGGATCTCCCAGCACAACACTCGAGCTGTGCTAAGAGACAGACTGCCTCCTTAAGTGGGTCCTGACCCCTCTGCCTCCTGACTGGGAGACACCTCCCAACAGGGTTTGACAGACACCTTATACAGGAGAGCTCTGGCTGGCATCTGGCTGGTTCCCCTCTGGGGCAAAACTTCCAGAGGAAGAAACAGGCAGCAATCTTTGCTGTTTTTCAACTCCACTGGTGATACCCTGGAAAATAGGATCTGGAATGGACCACCAGCAAACTCCAGCAGACCTGCAGAAGAGGGGCCTGACTGCTAGAAAGAAAACTAACAAGCAGAAAGCAATAGCATCAACATCTACAAAAAGAACAATCATGCAAAAACTCCATCTGAAGGTCACCAATAGCAAAGAGCAAAAGTAAGGTAGATAGAACCATAAAGATGAGGAAAAACCAGGCCAAAAAGGCTGAAAATTCCAAAACCAAAACCAGAATGCCTCTCTTTCTTTAAAGGATCACAGCTCCTCACCAGCTAGGAAACAAAACTGGGTGGAGAATGAGTTTGATGAATTTTCAGAAGTAGACTTCAGAAGCTGGGTAATAACAAACTCCTCCGAGCTAAAGGAGTATGTTCTAACCCAGTGCAAGGAAGTTAAGAAACTTGATAAAAGGTTAGAGGAATTGCTAACCAGAATAGTCAGCTTAGAGAAGAACATGAATGATCTGATAGAGCTGACAAACATAGCACAACAACTTTGTGAAGTATACATAAGTATCAATAGCCAAATTGATCAAGCAGAGGAAAGGATATCAGAGATTGAAGATCAACTCAATGAAATAAAGTGTGAAGACAAGATTAGAGAAAAAATAGAATGAAAAAGAACAAACAAAGCCTCCAAGAATTATGGAACTATGTGAAAAGACCAAACCTATGTTTGATTGCTATACCTGAAAGTGACAAGGAGAATGGAACCAAGTTGGAAAACACAGATCAAGACATTATCCAGGAGAATGTCTCCAACCTAGCAAGGCAGGTCAACATTCAAATTCAGGAAATACAGAGAACATCACAGAGATACTCATTGAGAAGAGCAATCCCAAGACACATAATCATCAGATTCACCAAGGTTGAAATGAAGGAAAAATTGCTAAGGGCAGCCAGAGAGAAAGGTTGGGTTACCCACAAAGGGAAGCCCATCAGACTCACAGTGGGTCTCTCTGTAGAAACCTTACAACCCAGAATAGAGTCCAATATTCAACATTCTTTTTTTTTTTTTTTTGAGACGGAGTTTCGCTCTTGTTACCCAGACTGGAGTGCAATGGTGCGATCTCAGCTCACCGCAACCTCCACCTCCTGGGTTCTGGCAATTCTCCTGCCTCAGCCTCCTGAGTAGCTGGGATTACAGGCATGCGCCACCATGCCCAGCTAATTTTTTGTAGTTTTGGTAGAGACGGGGTTTCACCACGTTGACCAGGATGGTCTCGATCTCTTGACCTCGTGATCCACCCACCTTGGCCTCCTAAAGTGCTGGGATTACAGGCGTGAGCCACCACGCCCTGCCCCAACATTCTTAAAGAAAATAATTTTCAGCCCAGAATTTCATATCCAGCCAAACTAAGCTTTGTAAGTGAAGGAGAAATAAAATCATTTACAAAAATGCAAATGCTGAGGGATTTTGTCACTACCAGTCCTGCCTTACAAGAGCTCCTGATGGAAGCAATAAATATGGAAAGGAACAACCACTGCAAAAAAATGCAAGGATCATTGACACTATGAAGAAACTGCATCAAGTAATGGGCAAAATAACCAGCTCGCATCATAATGACAGAATCAAATTTACACATAACAATATTAACTTGAAATGTAAATGGGCTAATTGTCCAATTAAAAGGCACAGACTGGCAAACTGAATAAACAGTCAAAAATCCATCGGTGTGCTGTATTCAGAGGTCCCATCTTGTGTGCAAAGACACACATAGGCTCAAAATAAAGGGATGGATGAATATTCATCAAGCAGACGAAAAGAAAAAAGCAGGGGTTGCAATTCTAGTCTCTGATAAAACAGACTTTAAATCAACAAGGATCAAAAAAGACAAAGAAGGGCATTACATAATGGTAAAAGGATCAATGCAACAAGAAGAGCTAACTATCCTAAATATATATGTTTCCAATACAGAAACACCCAGATTCATAAAGCAAGTTCTTAGAGATGTACAAAGAGACTTAGACTCCCACACAATAATAGTAGACAGATCAATGAGATAGATCAATATCCATATTAGACAGATCAATATTAGATCAACAAGACAGAAGATTAAAAAGGATATTCAGGGTTTGAACTCAGCTCTGGACCAAGTGAACCAAACAGACATCTACAGAACTCTCCACCCCAAATCAACAGAATATACATTCTTTTCAGTACCACATCACACTTATTCTAATATCGACCACAAAATTGAAAGTAAAACACTCCTCAGCAAATGCAAAAGAATGGAAACCTAACAAACAGTCTGTCAGATCACAGTGTCAAATTAGAACTCAGGTTTATGAAACTCACTGAAAACTGCACAATTACATGGAAACTGAACAACCTGCTCCTGAATGACTACTGGCTAAATAACAAAATTAAGGCAGAAATAAGTAAGTTCTGTGAAACTAATGAGGACAAAGACACAGCATACCAGAATCTTTGGGAGACAGCTAAAGCAATGTTTAGAGTGAAATTTATAGTACTAAATGCCTGCAAGAGAAAGCAGGAAACATCTTAAATCGACACCCTAACATCATAATTAAAAGAACTAGAGAAGCAAGAGCAAACAAATTCAAAAGCTAGCAAAAGACAAAAAATAATTAAGATCAGAGCAGAACTGAAGGAGATAGAGGCACAAAAAAAAAACCCTTCAAAAAATCGATGAATCCAGGAGGTCGTTTTTTGAAAAGATTAACAAAATAGATAGACAGCTAGTTAGACTAACAAAGAAGAAAGAGAGCAGCATCAAATAGACACAATAAATAATGATAAAGGGGAGATCACCACTAGTCTCCCAGAAATGCAAACTACCATCAGAGAATACTATAAACACCTCTATGCAAATAAACTAGAAAATTTTAAAGAAATGGATAAGTTCCTGGCCACATATACCCTCCCAAGACTAAACCAGGAAGAAGTCAAATCCCTGAATAGACCAATAATGTTTTCTGAAATTGAGGCAGTAATTAATAGCCTACCAACCAAAAAAAGCCCAGGACCAGACGGATTCACAGCCAAATTCTACCAGAGGTACAAAGAGGAGATGGCACCATTCTTTCTGAAACGAATCCAAACAATAGAAAAAGAGGGACTTCTCCCTAACTCATTTTATGAGGCCAGCATCATCCCGATTCCAAAACCTGGCAGAAACACAACAACAAAGAAAGAAAATTTCAGGCCAGTATTCCTGATGAACATCAATGAGAAAATCCTCAATAAAATACTGGCAAAAAGAATCCAGCAGCAGATCAAAAAGCTTATCTACCACGATCAAATTGGCTTCATCCCTGGGATGCAAGGCTGGTGCAACATACGCAAATCAATAAACATAATCCATTACATAAACAGAATGAATGACAAAAATCTCATGATTATTTCAATAGATGCAGGCAAGGCCTTCAATAAAATTCAACACCGCTTCATGCTAAAAACACTTAATAAACTAGGTATTGATGGAACATATCTCAAAATAATAAGAGCTATTTATGACAAACCCACAGCCAATATCATACTGAATGGGCAAAAGCTGGAAGCATTCCCTTTGAAAACCGGTACAAGACAAGGATGCCCTCTCTCACCACTCCTATTTAACATAGTGTTGGAAGTTTTGGCCAGGGCAATCAAGCAAGAGAAAGAAATAAAGCGTATTCAAATAGGAAGAGAGGAAGTCAAATTACCTCTATTTGCAGATGACATGATTGTATACTTAGATAATCCCATTGTCTCTGCTCAAAAACTACTTAAGGTGATAAGCAGCTTCAGCAATGCCTCAGCATACAAAATCAATGTGCAAAAATCACAAGCATTCCTATATGCCAATAATAGACAATCAAATCATGAGCAAACTCCCATTCACAATTGCTACAAAGAGAATAAAATATCTCGGAATACAAGTTACAAGAGATGTGAAAGACCTTTTCATAAAGAACTACAAGGAAATAAGAAAGGACACAAACAAATGGAGAAACACTCCATGCTCAAGGATAGGAAAAATCCGTATCATGAAAATGACCATACTGCCCAAAGGACTTTATAGATTTGATGCTATTCCCATCAAGCTACTATTGACTTTCTTCACAGAATTAGAAAAAGACTACTTTAAATTTCATATTAAACCAAAAAAGAGCCTGCATAGCCTACCCATCTGACAAGGGGCTGATATCCAGAATTTACAAAGAACTAAAGCAGATCTACAAGAAAAAAACAAACAAGCCTATTAAAAAATGGGCGAAGGATATGAACAGATACTTTACAAAAGAAGACATACAGGAGGCCAACAAACATATGAAAAAATGCTCATCATCACTGGTCAACAGAGAAATGCAAATCAAAACCACATTGAGATACCATTTCACACCAATTAGAATGGCGATCATTAAAAAATCGGGCAACAACAGATGCTGGAGAGGATGTGGAGAAATAGGAACACTTTTACACTGTTGGTGGGAATGTAAATTAATTCAACCATTGTGGAAGACAGTGTGGCGATTCCTCAAGGACCTAAAAATAGAAATCCCATTTGACCCAGCAATCCCATTACTGGGTATATATCCAAAGGATTATAAATCATTCTACTACAAGGACACGTGCACACGAATGTTCATCGCAGCACTGTTTACAATAGCAAAGACCTGGAACCAACCCAAATGCCCAACGATGATAGACTGGATAGGGAAAATGTGGTACATATACACCATGGAATATTACGCAGCCATCAAAAACGATAAGTTCACGTCCTTTGTAGGGACATGGATGAACCTGGAAACCATCATTCTCAGCAAACTGACACAAGAGCAGAAAATCAAACACCGTATATTCTCACTCATAGGTGGGTGTTGAACAATGAGAACACATGGACACAGGGAGGGGAGCACTACACACTGGGGTCCGTTGGGGGGAAATGGGGTAGGGGCGGGGGGGGAGGTGGGAAGAGATAGCATGGGGAGAAATGACAGATACAGGTGAGGGGACGGAAGGCAGCAAACCACACTGCCAAGTGTGTACCTATGCAACAATCTTGCATGTTCATCACATGTACCCCAAAACCTAAAATGCAATAAAAAAAAAAAAGAGCCTGCATAGCCATGACAATCCTAAGAGCAAAGTTGACAGTATCATGCTACCTGACTTCAAACTATACTACAAGGCTACAAATTAAAACACCATGGTACTGGTACCAAAACAGATACGTAGATCAATGGAACAGAACAGAGGCCTCAGAAATAACACCACACATCTATAACCATTTGATCTTTGACAAACCTGGCAAAAACAAGCAATGGGGAAAGGATCCCATATTTAATAAATGATGTTGGGAAAACTGGCTAGCCATATGCAGAAAACTAAAACTAGACCATTTCCTTGCATCTTATACAAAAAACTCAAGATGGATTAAATATTTAAATGTAAGACCCTAAACCATAAAAACCTTACAAGAAAACCTAGGCAATACCATTTAGGACATAGGCATGGCCAAAGACTTCATGACAACAACACCAAAAGGAATTGCAACAAAAGCCAAAATTGATAAATGGGATCTAATTAAACTAAAGAGCTTCTGCAAAGCAAAAGAAACGATCATCAGCGTGAACAGGCAACCTATAGAATGGGAAAAAAATTTTGCAATCTATCCATGTGACAAAGGGATAATATCCAGAATCTACAAGGAAGTTAAAAAAATGTACAAGAAAAAAAAAAACAAGTAACCCCATCAAAAAGTGGGCGAAGGATATGAAAAGACACTTCTCAAAAGAAGTCATTTATACGGCCAACATACATTTGAAAAAAAGCTCATCACTAGTCATTAGAGAAATGCAAATCAAAACCATAATGAGATACCATCTCACACCCGTTGGAATGGCAATCATTAAAAAGTCAGGAAACAACAGAAGCTGGAAAGGATGTGGAGAAATAGAAATGTTTTTACACTGCTGGTGGGAGCGTAAATTATTTCAACCATTGTGGAATAAAGTGTGATGATTCCTCAAGGATCTAGAACCAGAAATATCATTTGACCCAGCAATCCCATTACTGGGTATGTACCCAAAGGATTAGAAATCATTCTACTATAAAGACACATGCACACATATGTGTATTGCAGCACTATTCACAATAGCAAAGACTTGGAACCAACTCAAATGCCCATCTCGATATTAGACTGGATAAAGAAAATGTGACACATATACACCATGGAATACTATGCAGCCATAAAAAAGAATGAGTTCATGGCTTTTGCAGGGACATGAATAAAGCTGGAAACCATCATTCTTAGCAAACTAACACAAGAACAGAAAACCAAAAACTGCATGTTCTCTCTCATAAGTGGGAGTTGAACAATGAGAACACATGGACACAGGGAGGGGAACATCACATACCTGGGCCTGTCGGGGGGTTGGGGGATAGGGGAGGGATAGCATTAGGAGAAATACCTAATGTAGATGACAGGTTGATGGGTGCAGTAAACCACTATGGCACATGTATATCCGTGTAACAAACCTGCACGTTCTGCACATGTATCCCAGAACTTAAGTATAACAATAAAATAAATAAAATTTAAAAAGAATACTCCTAAACTACCATGCAATTCTGAGGTATGAGTTTCTATTATTAACAAACAGATGAAAAACTCTTCCATGGTAAGAAGTATCGTCAGTGGATTTCTAACTCTTATTGTGGTTTATTTCATTACATGATGAGTCACATTTTTTCCTTGGTTGAGAAAAATTTGGTGAATATGTTTCACATAGGCTAAAAAAAAAAAAACCCAAATAATAAATTGTTCTTTTTCGGACTGCTTATCTGACTCCTAGATCTCTCTTGAGAGTCCTGGCCTTCTATTGTTCATTGACAACTAGATTTTTCTGTTAGTGATGCATGGGCACAATAAACTTAGTATGTAGAAAGCTGGAATCTATGTAGTATCACACAAACCTACTCTGCTTGAATTTTCTCTCCTATTTAGTAGTACCACCGTGGATCTAGTTTCTCAAGCTAGAAATTTGATTGTCATCTAGAGCCTGCCTTTTTTTACATTCCTCATAGTTACTGGGTCATCCAGTTCTGTTCATTAAATCTTCAGAAAAGGCCTAGAATCTTTGCTTCATTATCACTGGCATGGCTTTAGTGCCATTCACCTTTATCTTTCCTGGACTATGGCAAAGACCCACAAAATGGATCTTCCTGCTTCTAGTCTTTCAGTACTCTAGTCCATCATTTACACTACCATTGAAGGGATCTTTTTCTTACTTAACTGTGCTCTTGTCCCTCTCTTTCTTTGAAAGTTTTTGAGTGGATCCTTATTAACTACAGGATTGAGTCCAGTCGTTTTAGCCTGGCACTTAAGAGCTTTTATAATCTGGTCCTAACTTTTCCTTTCAGACCCATCTCTCCAGAAGTATCACGTGCTTCTGCAAAATGTGATTGCTTGTCTGAACATATATCCCATGCAATTTCTTTTGTATATCTACGAGATATTGACAATGCTATCCTTTTGCCAAAAATGTCTCATTCATTTCTCTATTTCGTAAACCCTTACTTATCCTTCAGTGCCTATCTCAAATATAACCTCCTTTCAAAGGGTCTTATTTGAAATCCTAAGAAAGTGTTAGTCCCTTCGCTTCTGTGCTGGGTTGTTCTTTGCTGGCCACTTGGGATCCCATCTCTACCATTCTTCAGAGGCTGACCTCTTTGGATGACATTAACAGGTTTCCCTGTCCTCTGATTTTCTGATAGATTTGAAAAGTAGAATGCCCTGAAAGAAACTCAGAGGACAGGAGAGTATGATTGTAATATTACCCTACCTCCCTCTCTTCCAGGCCTTGGATTGGCAGGGGCTGCATTAACTGAAACAGAGTTCCTGCTAGGTAACTCTCTCCTATAGCTTGCTTTCTCTAGTTTGGTAATAGCTCTTTCTCTTTGTCTTTCAGGCCTAGGAGTAGCAACAATTTTCAGTGTTGATGCTTCACTATCCTTAACTGCCTATACCTTTATAAATAAATTCCTTATTAAACTCTCTGTAATCACTCCTTTTCAGCATGCCATCTGTTTCCTGTCCTGACTGGTCCACTTCTGTAGTACCATTTAGATCTCTTTTTAACTGTACTTAATACACCGTATTGTAATTGTTTTTGTCTACCTGTTTCCCTCATTGAACTCCTAAAAGGATATCTGAATTCAGGGAAAGAATCATCGTTACTAGGTAGAAAAGAGGCTTTCCTTCCTTGGATGGTTTGCAAAGACCACAGTAGGACACACAGAGGCCAGAGCAAGGGGAGATCTTTGGAATGTACAGATAACCTGAGGGACATAGGATTAGTTTTTGAGAATCAAGTAAAGAGCTGCCTGCCTGCGTTATCCACGTAAATCAGAGGCATCAACCTCAAACCAACTTGGGATTAAGTCTGAGATGCTTGATCTGGCATTTGGCATCCACTGATAGAATCTTCCAAATTTCATCCAGTAAAGAGCCAAGAACTATAAATAAAAGGGCAATGACTGTAAGAACTGTGTAAGATTTCTTAAACTTCCCTAACTATTGGAGGTGAGAATTGGAGGATCCTAATACAGTTTTCTTTTTTTTTTTTTTTTTGAGACAGAGCCTTGCTCTGTTGCCCAGGCTGGAGTACAGTGGTGCCATCTTGGCTCACTGCAACCTCCACCTCCGAGGCTCAAGCTATTCTCATGCCTCAGCCTCTGAGTAGCTGAGATTATAGGTATGCAGTACCATGTCTGGCTAATTTTTGTACTTTTATTAGGGACGGGGGGGTCACCATGTTGGCCAGGTTGGTCTCGAACTCCTGACCTCAAATGATCCGCTTGCCTCGGCCTTCCAAAGTGCTAAGATTATAGGCGTGAGCCACTGCGCCCTGCCAGATCCCAAAAAATAGTAATAGCACTTCTTCCTGCTTGAGTATTCAAGAAATTGAGAAATGAGATTACAATAGATAAAGGTTAAAATAACAACAGTAATGATAGCTCAAACTTCTGGAGCACTTATTTTGTAACAGATACTCTTCTATGTGCTTTATATATATTAACTCACTTAATCTTCACAATAACTCTTTGACTAAATACTATTAGCCCTATTTTGTAGGTGGAGAAATTGAAGCTCAGGGGAGGTTAAGTAACTTATCCAAAGTCTCATGGCTATGATTAAGTAGCAAACCCAGGGTATGAACCAGTTTGGCTCCAGAGTCTATGCACCTAACCATTACATTATACTGCCTCTTGAGAAATAACATATTTAGTACAGATTAAACTGATGGTGGAGAGAATGTGGCTTGTATTTATGGACAAAAGGGATTCTTCATAGTGAACCCCTAGTCATAGACAGTGCTGGACTTCTCTAGGCTTCCTTATATGAAGCCTGTCTCTGAAAAACGTAGGGCATGGAAGAACAGAAGTTATCTTCTTTTCAGGCTGCCCACTGAGAGTGGGTGGGGAGGGATGGAATAAGGGGTTGTGTTGCATGCCCACTTTCTTTTTTCATACTGATCAATCAGATTATGTAATTTCTCCTCCCCCCGGAAGAAAAGAGTTGAGGGGCAGATGAAGTTTCACAGTAGTGGAACCTTCTCCACTTGGAAGGAAACACCAAAAATTGGGAAGGAATATTTTTCCCAATGTAGCATCCCTATATTTATTGCTGTTAATTTCTTTTTTAGTTCTCGGTATCAATGCCACATTTTACTATAATCATTTGTTGTCTGTTTCTACCTCCCCTTTCCTTCCTCAACTATGTGATTCTTAATAGAAGAAATCTTTTTTTATTAATCTCTGTGTCTCCAGTGACTGGCACATGCACTCAATAATTGCTTGTTAAATGAAAGAATAAATAAATAAACATTTCTCTCCAATTCCCAGAGAATACAGAAATAAGAATTATCACACACTAGGAATGTTAGCTAAGAAGCAGGTTAGCTGCTTCAGAAATTCAGCAACTTGGTTTGAGTTCATCTTCAGCCTCTTTATTGTCTTTTTTTTTTTTAATATAAGAGCTTAACAAATGAGCTGGACAAGCTGAAAGCTTCTTACTGTTACCACTGCTATGACTCCTGGCTTTACTAAGGCTGGAATCAGGAAAGGTATAAAGAACAACATGGCCTGGCAGTTTGGCACATACCTTGATTATTCCTTGCCCATGAGAGAGACATACAGTGTGGAAGACATGGGCTTTGGTGTCAATCTGGTTTTGAAAAATCCATTTTGCAACTTAGTAGCTGTGTGACTTTGGCCAGACTATGTTTGCAGCATTGAAACTATGTTCTAGTAGTTTTTAGGCAATTTCCTTCTGTGAAGACATCATTTGCTTTTCAGAAAGATTCCCATTTGACTGCTTTTATGGAATTACTCATGCTCTACCCTATGGCCTCCTTTTCCAGTTTTGAAATCTTCCTGCTTTATCTTCCAGACATCAGATTCTGCTGTCTTATAGCATGTGACTATCGAGAAATGTGATTAATCCTCTTACTTCTTTAGTTTATCCTACTTTTCTGGTTTGTGATTGTATCTCAATTAACTATTTCCTTAGTTACTGATTGACTTAATGGAATTCAGCTTCATTGACATAATTTGTGAACTTTGGCTACCACTAACATCTGTTAGAACCAAAGTAGCCTGTCAAATTGCCCTGATATGCTTATTGCCCCTTCTAGAACTGCTGGAGCTTACTATCAATGGTCACTTCAAAATGCACCAATTATTTTAGCCTCTCAGTAGAGTTATCCAAATGTAATACATGTTTCCTTGACCAATCAAGCCTGTATGTTTTGTACCTGATAATGCATATTTCTGGGAATGCTATATGGAATTATCCAAATCCTAAGCATCTAAAGAAATGGTCACTTATAAACCAGGACACAAAAATTAGTATTTGCAAGACCCCATCAAAGCCCGGTTTTCCAAAATTGAACTCCCACTGCATTACATGCAACTTGTTGTCAACTGGCTTCTGTTTACTATTCCTTTCATGGTCCTCCTATTTCAATGAGTCAAGTTCATTCTTTGATTCACAGTTTGATTCACAAATTCAGAAACTATTCCCTGAAGGATATTAAGTAGCGAGTAACAGTGACATTTGCTCACATTTGTGTATGATTGTACAGAAAGTGTTTTTGAATCCATTTTCTCACTGGATTTAAGTTCTGTAACAGATGATCTTATATAGGGATATCATTAAACTGCTAGAATAATTCTTTAGTTGACATTTTTGACATGCTGGTATATTTCTGCCTCCACAGCCATTGTTCATTCATTAATTCCTTCATCTAACATGTATTCAATCTCCCTTTGTATTAAGCACTGTGCTAGAAACTCTGGAAAAAAGATGAATAAACATGACCCTTACATTTAAGGCAGGGAGAAAGACTTAAAATTAATCAACAAAAGTATGATTTTAAAATACTGTAATATAGGCTGGGTGTGGCAGCTTATGCCTGTGATCCCAGCATTTTGGGAGGTGGAGGTGAGCAGATTGCTTGAGCTCAGGAGTTTGAGACCAGCCTGGGTAACTTGGTGAAAACCTCTCTCTACAAAAAATAAAAAAACTAGCTGAGTGTGGTGGTGCACACCTGTGGTATCAGCTACTTGGGAGGCTGAGGTGGGAGGGTTGCTTGAGCCCAGGACATCGAGCTTCTGTGAGCTGAGATAGTGCCATTGAACTCCAAAGTGGGTGACACAGTGAGACCCCATCTTTCTTAAAAAGTCTGTAATACAGATTTATACTGTATAAAAAGCTAAAAGAATACATTAAGAGGAGAGGTTAATTCTGCATGGCCCAGTTTCAAAGAAGAGATAATTGTCAAGGAAAACAAGTAAAAGTCTGAAAAAAATTAAGATTAATTTAAATTCATTTAAGTGTTTTTTTTATATCATATAAATTGTTTTCCTTGAGTGTGTGGGGACAGTATAACAGGAGGAATAGTTGTGATGTCTAATAGGCAAAATAGGGTGTCATAATTTTAAAGAGGTTAGAAATCACTCTCCTAGTACCCTTGAAGTTTAAACACTGGATTACTCAGACCTTGTTATATATAATTTCTAGGTGATGAGTACTGGGAAAAATTTGTGCCAAGTCAGCATAACTAAAGGGCTTTAATAGCAATCACTTACTTATCTTTATTGTAATAATAATGATAAGGTGACTATATGGGATCAGAACCTAGATAAGTATTTCCCATTTCATAAGTTAGGGCATTTTAAGTAGAATTTTTAAAGGATATTGAGGAAATACTTTTAATTTTCATGTACCTATTAGTAAAGACAACAGTGATTTGCTTTCTTCTTGGTTATAAACACTTGTAAGTGTGTGTGTGTGTGTTGCGTGTGTGTATTTAATGGATATTTTTAGCACTATAACATACCCCAAGCTCTACTTGAGTTCTTTTAAAAAAGACAATTACAAAAGAAGAAGAACAAACAGGATTTCCTCTATAACTAATATTGACTTAACTTTATAGGGTCCCAAGCCTGAACTCCTCTGTTTATTCATGAAACAGGCCCAGGCTATTGGTCCATTTGAATTTACTTCCAAACTTCACAGTTCATACTGTACAGCCAGTTTAACTCTTGGCTTCTCAGGTGACTTGACTTGCAATGGTTATAGAAAAGGCCACAGCAGTGCTGAGATGTTGCAAAAGAAACCCATGGCCTGGCCCATAGCCCAGTAGACTAGAGTCCCTAGCAAAAGAGTTTCCACTGTTTATACTTGGGAGTTATCCCTGGTTTAGCCTTTGTCTCAAACCATCTGGATGTCAAAAGTGCTAATAAGGAATTGACTTACTGGAGGAATAAATTCAATCTGGTAATTCTATTCTGGAAGGTTCCATAAAGACAGAGATACTGGTAATAAAGCAGCCAAGCAATTTCCTAAGTTTTGAGGTCTAAACCTAGTTGTGAGATAGCATATTGATAACAGAGTGGCCACTGGAGATTCTTCATAGTGTCTCAACTTTTTTGTAGAAGAAAGAATCCATGTTTAGACCTTTTCCAACAACTTACTTCCTAGCTTTCTGAAAGTAGCAAGTGTGGATTCTTTCCTAGAGACCCTGAAATTATTTCACAGTGACAATTGTTGGGAAAGTTTTATGGGACTTGGGGTTTCCTGAAAGTTATCAAGATCATTTTAAATTTGACCACAAAGCTAAAGTGAGAGAATAGCAGCTAAGTCCTCTTATACAAGAGGACTTAGTTATACAAGAAAAAATACACTTTTTTTTTCCAGTGAAAAGTAGGGGCGTATATGTCCTGTTATTATACCTTTGCATTTTCCTGTAGTAGCTGTTATATTGACCTATGTCAGAGATGAAAACTGAGTGTACTTTTAATTTATTTTTATATGGAAATAGTCACTTAGGTAATGGAAAACATCATTTTTGTGAAATGGCTAGTGGGCACAATTGCACTCATTCATTTTATTTCAAGATCATGTTTACTGTAATAGTAAAAAGCATTTGTCAAAAATTTTAACTTTGAGATTTTGTGAAATTATCTTTTTTTTCTTTTTTCTAAAATCTGAGACAGGGTCTCACTCTGTCACCCAACTGGTGTGCAGTAGCACCATCATAGCTCACTGCAGCCTCAACCTCCCTGGCTCACACAATCCTCCCACCTCAGCCTCTAGAGTAGCTGGGACTACAGCCATGTGTGACTAAACACATCCAGCTAATTTTTCAATAAAAAAAAAACTTTGTAGAGGTGGGGTCCCATTATGTTGCCCAGGCTGGTCTCAAACTCCTGGGCTTCAGCAGTCCTCCCCCTTGGCCTCCTAAAGTGCTGGGATTACAGGCATGAGCCACCATACTTGGCCCTCAAAATTATCCTAAGTATAGCAATGCTAGTAATGAATTGGCACATAGTAATCACCTTTTTCTCTCCACTAGTTATGAAAATGTCTGTTTCTATAAGTAATTATTTCTTTCCAGCTTTACAATCAGTTTACTTTTGACTTTTCCTTGGAAACCTCACACTCTCAGGAAAAGTATTCCACACACTCACTTTAAAGGCCAACGGATGACCCTCATGTTTGATTTAAAGTTCTGGTCAAGAAGTTAGTGTAATGTCAATCTCTCTATCATATCTGATGGTTCTTTGTGGCCTGGAAACATACAATTGATAAGATTTGCTGAATGCTTTTTATGTGCCAGACACCGTTGTAAACACTTTACACTTAGTAACTCATTTAATTCTCATAACCCTATGAGCTAGGGTCAGGTCACCTAAATCAGCCTAAGTTAGTAGGCATCTTCTTAAATGTCATGCTCAGTTTATTAATCCATTCATAAAATACATACGGAATTTCTGCTAGGTCCCAGAAGCTCTAGATAGAAAAGTATGTAAGACTGGGTACCTACCCAGACTTTTAGGAGTTCAGAGTCAAACAATTAAAAGCGCCAGTTGCAGTTGCTTTGCTGGACATTGTGTAATTAATAGAACAGATTAATGAGGCCTCAGGCACATAGTATGTGGCAACTGATATGATAAATACATTCTTTTCTATTCCAATTAGAAGAGAGGATCAGAAACAGCTCACATTCCTGTGGGTTAGACAATAATCTTCAATTACACTTTTGCCTTAGAGCTCTATTAATGTTCCTGCCTTCTGTCATAATACACTCTGAAGAAATTTGGACTGCCTAGACATTCCTCTGATACATT
The DNA here is from genome assembly GCF_048565385.1 of Saimiri boliviensis. Classification (NCBI taxonomy): domain Eukaryota; kingdom Metazoa; phylum Chordata; class Mammalia; order Primates; family Cebidae; genus Saimiri; species Saimiri boliviensis. The sequence goes on from NC_133454.1 coordinate 84,305,119, forward strand.
ACATTGATGACATTATGCTGATTGTTCAGAATGAGCACGAAGGCACTAGTATGCTAAAGGCCTTGGTAAGACACAGTGTTCCAGAGGGTTGGAAATAAATCCTATGAAGATTCAGAGATTTGAAACTTCAATGAAATTTTTTTTTTAGGAATACAATGGTCAGAAGCATGACAAGATATCCCCTCCAAAATAAAAGAAAATGGCTGCATCTTGCATTTGTCACCACACAGAAGAAGATGAAGTGGCTGCTATGCCTTTTTGGGTTCTGGAATCAACATATTCCAAACCTATGAACACTGCTAGACTGAGTGACAGAGAAAGTTGCCAGCTTTGAGTGAAGAGGTCCAGGCTTCACTGCAAACCAAGCTGCCACGTGGGGCATACAATCCATACATCTCAGGGTGTTAGAGGTGACAGTGGTGGGAAAAGATGCAGTATCTTATGGTAAGTATCATTGGGAGAATAACAATACAGGGCCCTGGGATTCTGGGGCAAGGCTATGCCATTTGTAGCATAGAATTATATGTCTTTTGAGAAAAAGCTCTTGGTGCGTTACTGGGACTGGGAGAAGCACAGTGCTTCACCATGAGGCACAAAGTGACCATGGGTCTAGAAGTGTACAAGTTTGGTTCTGCTGGATACATTAAATTTGCTGGATACATTAAATCACAAAGCTGTATAGGTCCAGCAGCAGTCTACTTTAATGTGAAAAAAATACATCAGGGATTGAGCCTGAGAAGGAGAGAGGACTCGGTAAATTGCATGAGCAGGTAGCCCAGACCAGCACGTCATTCGCAAAGGCTGAAATAGCACCCTTCCCTAACTTGTTCCTGTGGCCATATGGGGGCCGTGTATGACCAAATAAAGAGGGAAAGCATAAGCTTGATTTTTGGGTGGGCCTGTTCTGTGAGTACAAGTTCAAAATGGACCATGGCTATATTACAACCACATTCAACGATAGCCTTGTAAGATAGTAGAGGGAAAATTTTCCCAGTGGGTGGAACTGTAAATTGTGCATCTAGTCATTGACTTTTTGTGGAATGTGGAGTGGCCCAGTATATGCAGACCTCAGAAATAGCTAATGGCCTGGCTGTCTGGTCAGGGGGCTGGAAAGAAAAGAATTGGAAGATTTTAGAGGAGTTCCATGGTGCCAGGACAGGCTATGCATGGGCCCAGGAGCATGAATTTCCCATCACCAAACCTGATTTAGCTTCAGCTGCTTCTGAATGTCTAACCTGTCAGCAACAGATGTTATATCAATGTTATATCACTATTTCTTGGCTGTGCATGGTGGCTCATGACTGTAATACCAGCACTTTGGGAGGCTGAGATGGGTGAATCATGAGTTCAGGAGTTCGAGACCAGGTTGGCCAACATGACGAAACCCCGTCTCTACTAAAAATACAAAAATTAGCTGGGTGTGGTGGTATGCGCCTGTAGTCCCAGCTACTTGGGAGGCTGAGGCAGAAGAATCACTTGAACCCGGGAGGCAGAGGTTGCAGTGAGCCAAGACAGCACCACTGCACTCCAGCCTGGGCAATAGTATGAGACTCCATCTTGTTGGAGGGGAAGGTGGAGAAAAAAAGAAGTAGCCAACTTCATAGAGCACTGGAACAGCCATCTAAAGGCAAAACTGAAACATCAGTTCAGAAGCAACACTCTCAAAACAGGCAGTGACATCCTTTGCAGAGGAAAGCTCAGGATTATTATTCTTCCTTTAGCTGGCTGTATGGGAACCCTTTCCTCTAACCGCATTTTGGCCATAGATACCAACTGAGAAAGGGATGCTGTTGCAACTGTGGTGGATGACATGGGGATCTGAGCTAACTCAGAGACCTCTATATGGTACCATGCTATCAGCAGGAAGAATGCCAACAGCCACTGATGGGTGCAATCAGGAATAGCCCTATTATCCACTCTCAATAACTTTCACTGGGGGATTTTGGGCTTCCTACAACTCTGGGATCTGCAGGGCTGGAGGTCCTCAGAGGTCATGCACTCTTGCCAGGGAACAGAGTGAGTCTGTCATTGAAGTATATGTTATAGATACTGCCAGGGCAGTTTGGACATCTTGTGTCCGGAGACCTGCAGGCAAGAAGAGGGTCATATCTTGGCAGGGAGGAGGTAGTGCTGTAAGGATAGGAATATGGATAGGATAGGAATATGCATGCAACTCCAATGTGACATACTTGGAAGCCTGCTGGCACTCCTTTGGCCCACTGTAGCTGTGAAAGGACATGTACAACAAGCCTGACTTGAAAAAGGTATGATTGCCAAGACCTCAGACACATCAGGAATGAAGGTTTGGGTCACACCACAAGGTAAGCTACCAGTAATTGCCAAGGTGATAGCTGAAGGTTGAGAGGAATTGGAATGGATAATAGAGATGGGAGAGGATAAGGACTTTGTTGCAGTCTCGAGCTCAACTGCAACAATGGGGCTCCAGTTCATTTCACTAACTTTCTTCTAAGTTTTCCCTCAGGAATAAAAGCCCATAGGAACCATGGAGGATATTTTCCCTAAATTTGCATAGAGAAGCAGATCTGTCCAGAGAAAGAAGTGGACTGTGGAAATCAAGAAAAGTTGTCACTCAGCCTGGGTGCAGTGGCTCATGCCTGTAATCCAGCACTTTGGGAGGCCAAAGCAGGCAGATCACCTGAGGTCAGGAGTTTGAGACCAGCCTGGCCAACATGGTGAAACCCTGTTTCTACTAAAAATACAAAATGAGCTAAGTATGGTGGCATGTGCTTGTAATCCTAGTTACTCGAAAGGTTGAGGCAGGAGAATCACTTGAACCCAGAAGGCAGAGGCTGCAGTGAACTGAGATCATGCCATTGCACTCCAGCCTGGGCAAAAAGAGCAAAACTCCATCTCAAAAAATAGTAATAATAATAATAATAATAATAATGTGTCACTTAAATCTTCTGCTATAGGGAGCATAATTGACTATTGGACCCTTACTCTTCTGGGTCCATCCCTGTTTCTATACTGAGTCAATACTTCTTTTGGGCTTCTCCTAGTCAATAACAGCAGGGGTACTAATATAAGCCCATTCCTGTGACATGGAACTCCTTTTAACAGGTGACTTCAGCTTGAGGACTCCTTATTGGCCTGGTTGAAACTTTCTTAGAATTATGCTGTAGTATAAGGCTCTTTCTACCTAATCCTCTTTCCTTTCCCCTCTTTCCCTAGTGTGAGACTTGCATCACAGTCTGAAGACTCTTCGCACTTCCTCTGGCTATCTTCTATTTATCTTTCATAGGCATTTTTCCACATAAGTCACTTGCATGTTTAATTCTGTTTTGCCATTTGTTTCTCAGAGGATACAAACTAACACAATGCCACAAGGGAATAGGACCTTAGCTAACAATAAAATGGTAGGGCACGAAGAAGACACACTTAAAATCTACCTCTTGTATGCGATCTACAGAAATGTGGTACACAATGTTGACTGTGTTCTAGAAACTGTTTTCTGCAAATGCTAATTCAAAAAATGTTATTTTTGCTAACCTAAATAAAGAGGAAGTGCTAGAAAAGAAAAGAAAATGAAAGTAAAGGAGTCACTTCCTCTATCTCTAACTGCTCTTTCGTTTTTTTCCCCTATTTACAGTTTTTATCATTACTTAAGCAAGTATTTTGTACAGTCTAGCCATCTAAAAATTTATAACACTTGGCATTTGGGCAAAACACTGCTAGAAAACCACTCAAAAGTATGTGCCCTGAAGGACCAAAAGCACAATCTTAATTCATATAAATGACACCATTTTGTTACTGCCTAGTCAATTGTTTGAAAAGAGAACTGAACATTAGCAATTTTGTACGTATTCTTTTTTTTATCTATGCCATTACTGTTTTGGCATATCTCTTAAATTCTTGAAACCATATCTTACTTAACTAGATAATAAAGTAAAGGTATTTGCTCTCTAGGATTAAAGACAGACATATCCTTGGATGGGTCTTTTATATATTAATCATACTGTGTGTGCATACACATGCATGTGAGTGTGATGTAGAAAAAATAACTGTAAGATTTGGAGTCAGGGGACCTGAACTCAGCTCTACAATTTGAAAGAAACCTGGGCAAGTCCTATCGCCTTATTGAGTTTTGGTTACCCTTGTAGGCTGTTGCAAAGTTCAAGTGTAACAGAGCATGTGAAAAGTCTTTGTAAATTATAAAATGCCATATAGATGTGAACTTTTATGATAGCGATGATAATTAGGGATCATCTTTAGGACAGTTTCTGATATACAACAGATGTAAATAGCTTAAGATAAGCAGGAAGTTAATTTAGCTCATTGTATTACTCTACTAGGGTTTCCATAATAAAACACCATAGACTGGGTGGCTTAAACAACAGAACTTTTTTATCACAGTTCTGGAGGCTAGAAAGGCTAGAAGTTCAAGATCAAGGTGTTGGTAGAATTGGTTTATCCTGAGGCTTCTCTCCTTAGCTTTCAGATAGCCCTCTTGTTGCTGTGTCTTCATATGTTTTTTTCTCCATCCCTGCTGTCTCTTCCTCTTCTTACAAGGACATCAGTCATATTGGATTAGGGCCCCATCCTTAGGACTTAATTTAACCTTAATTACATCTTTAAAGGCTCCATTTCCTAACACAGATACACTGGGGTTAGAGTTTCAACATACGAATGTTGAATGAACACAGTTCAGCTCATAACACTCATCATTAAGTATGTCCAAATCCATTCCAGGATCTGTTGAAACTCTGCTGGTCTACCTCTGGACAATGTGATTCCTAGACCACTACCTTCAGGGTTACTCCAGGTGCTCGGTAGAAATGCAGATTCCTCAGTCCCATCTGATGTTTAATGAATCAGAATCTCTGGGATTAGCATTCAGCAACTGCATTCTTATCATCTGGGTAAAAGTTATCTGGATGATTCTTGTGTACTGAAGTTTAACAATTACTGATGTAATGGAAAGCACATAGAGCTTTGGAGTTCCATTTCCTGGGTTCAAATCCTGGCTTTACCAACTACTAGATGTGTAATCTTTGATAAATTACTTAATCATTCTGTCTTACAAATTACTTAATCTCAATTTTCCCATGTGTTGTAAAAATGAGGATAATTATTTCTACCTGTAGATTGTTGTGAGGATTAGAATAAGAGGCATAGAGGACCTCTCATGCTGTAGTTGCTTCATAATATTTTTATTATCATTCTTGAACTTTATTTTCTGATAAAACAATGATTCCACGAACACTTTCATATTTATGCCTTTTTCTTCCTTGCAATGTCATCCTCTTTTATATCTAAATCCTACCTATCCTTTAAGACAGATTTTAAATCTCATATGTCACTCTTCCTGATCCCCACTGTAATTTGGCTATCTTTTAGGACAGGGGTCCTCAACCCCCAGACTGTTACTAGTCCATGGCCTGTTAGGAACCGGGCTGCACAACAGGAGATGAGTGGCAGGCGAGTGAGATTACCGCCTGAGCTCCACCTCCTGTCAGATCAGTGGTGGCATTATTTTCTTACAGGAACACGACTCTTACTGTGAACTGCACATGAAAGGGATCTAGATTGCATTCTCTATCTAATGCCTGATGATCTGAGGCGGAATGGTTTCATCCTGAAACCATCCCCACTGGTCTGTGGAAAAATTGTCTTCCACAAAACCAGTCCTTGGTGCCAAAAAGGTTAGGGACTGCTGTTTTAGGATATTCCATTTTGTATTATAATTATATTTGTATGTCTTGTTCCCCACTGACCATTTACAACTGATTATATCCCAACACATGCACACACACACGCAACACACAAACACAGGCAACACACACTTTTCGAGGGTAGCTAGAACAATGTTTCAATTAATAAATATTTGCTGAATGGAAACAAAGGGGATATATTTTTTCAAGGTGAAGATCCCACTTAATTCATCATAAAATGTAAGCTTTTTTTTTTTTAAGTGATTTTTGTATTTTTTGTAGAGACACGATTTCACTATGTTGCCCAGGTTGGTCTTGAACTTCTGGCCTCAAGTTATCCTCCCACCTTAAGCCTTCTGAAGTGCTGGGATTACAGGCATGAGCCACTGTGCCTAGCCAAAATTCAGGCTTTCTATGCCCATAATACAAGAAGTAGTAGCTCATGCTTTAGGGGCTGGTAGTATACAAGAAAATTTGAAACAGAATCTTGACAAATGTGAATGTATGCAGGGATTAAGCTAATATGTCTCTTCATTCTTATATACCAATAAGTAAACAGAAGTAGAGCCTTTAGTTATTATTATGAACATGTGGCTAGAGAAACTTCCTGCAATGTGCCCCTGTGGAAGAGTAAAGAGCTTGAGAGTGAGATTGATGAAGGATGAAAGAATTTTGATTGTTAGAGAAACTTGGAGCCCACGGTTTATTTTGAAACTATTTTTAGTAAAGATTTAGTCCGGTTCATTCCTATGAAGGTTTAGAAATGTCTGGTCTATTTTATAGCACAATAAAACCTCATGGTTTCCTGGTTGGCTGGTATTTGTTTAAAGAGAGTGGCTTGCTGGTCTGGACAACATTTGAGAGGCTATAATGAGAGGAAATCTGATGTAAACCTTTTCACCTGTAAAAAGGAGGGTCTCTAAGGAATAAAATCAGCCGTAGTCATGAGGTTTACTAGTTATATAGTCATAGTTTTGATTTGTTTGAAGTGTTGTTCATCCTTTCAAACATGATTACACATCCCAAAATACAGTATTAAAACCCTGAATTTACATAAGGGTTCTTGTTATTTTTCACAGTTTGCACTTACATTTAATATAGTTACCAAAGCACCAAACCATGCTAGAGAGTTGTCACTGGGACCAGTCCAAGCATAATTCTAGTGAAGATTGATGTTAGGTTAAGAACTGGAGCACTGCAGTTAATCCTGGTTATTTAGCAGGAAAATGGCACAAAACTCTTGCTTTTGTCTGAATTATCTGACTAGACATTAAAAAAAATTCTCTAAATGTACAAGTCTTTATTTTTCTTTTCATTAGTAAATCTAGTTGTTTGTTTACTATTTCCAGAGCTGGTAAGAATATAGTGATTTTAAACAAAGAATGTTGAATGAGATCATTTCAATGATCTTACCATCTGAATCTTTTCAAAAGGGAGATTTCCCACTGACTTCAATTAATCAGAATAAGTTTATATGACACATTGAAGCCAGAGAACAACTGTTTAGTTATTTTAACCTCTAAGAGCTATGCTAGACATTTATATTTGTTTCTGTATTATATAGAATCTGTAGCCTCACTGTCATATTTTTTACTCTTTTATTTGTAGGATACCACTATGAATACAAATAAGTGTTGGTTTATCATACCTATTTCTAGAAATGTAGGGAACACTGCAGTCATTTTAAACTTATTTTTTTTATGCAGGAGAAAAGCTGGTATACGTGTACTTTAGTATCAATAAACTATTCAAATTTTCTTTTTACACTAAAATTAACTAAATAATGATGAAACTAAAGGTAAAGCTTTTTCCTCACTAAATTTTCTAGAATGAAACTTTTTTTTTCTTAATATCAAAGTAAGTATTAATCTATTCCTCAATCTATTGCAATCTGGCTTCTGCCCCAACTGTGGCAACTGTTCCACATAAGGTTGACAACAAAACTTATCATTGTCAGGTTACACTGACATCCGTGGATACTTTCTTTTCCACATCTTTTTAGAATGTGGTATTTTATGGTTTTCTGTCCCGCTTCTGGAAACTTCCTCATTTTGGTTTGTGACACCACTCCTGTCTGATTCTCCTTTTAGCTTTCTACTTCCTGTTCAGTCATTCTTTTGAACAATTCTTTAGCTCCTTATCCCTTATATGTTAGTATTCCTGAGTTCAAAAACAAATCCTCCTCTCTTCTCACACTATATACTCTCATAGAGGATATCTCTTCTTCTCCCAGGGTTCTACTTCTCCACATATACCGTATGTTTCCAATCTATGCCTCTAGCCCAGATTGTTTTCTCGAGCTTCAGATTCATACATACAATGTCCAAGAAACATTCCCACTTGGATTCAATCTGTTCGAAAGCAAATCCATAATCTTTACTCTCAATTATTCCTCTAGTAGTTCTTTTCCTGTTCAATGGTTTCAAGATACTCTACCTAGGCTAGACCTGGGAATCCCTCTTCACAGTCTCCTTTTCCCCATTCCAATTCTGTGGAATTGATCACAAAGTTTTATAGCTGTTATTAAATCAATTAATTCTTCCTTTCCAAACGTACTACTGCCATTGGCTTACAGAACTTTATCTTTCATTTGGCCAATTATAATGGTTTCTTAAGTGATTTTCCTAGCTTTGGTCTTACATTCTTTCAAACTCCCCTTCATTCAATACCGGCATTAGGTTTTGAAAAACAATTAAATTGCAATGAAATACAATAAAAATTGATCATGGCTTCTCCCTCCTTTAAAATGTTTAACAGTTCCTTACCACCTACAGAGTAAAATCCAGGTTTATCAGAGTGGCCTAAAGGGCTTCCCATGATTTGGCTTCCACCTATCTATCCAGTCTCATTTTTCCATTCCCATCTTCTCTCCTCCACAAATCATACCAACTTGTTTACAGTTCCAGAAATGTGAATGATGTTTCATGCCTCCATGGCTTTGCAATACTGTTCTTTGTCTGGAATATTCTCCCTACTCCTTGTTCCCCTGGGAAGCTCCTATTCTTCAATACCTAGGTTAGTATCTCCTCATCTGTTAACTACTCCATGTCCTACAACTGTACCTGGTAAGAACTGTTAGAGCATTTTGAGCTGTGCTGCATTTGTTTACTTATTTTCTCTTTTACCACACTGAGGGCAGGGACTATGTCTTATTCATATTTGTATCTTTAGTATCTGGGTAGTGTCAAGTACATGCTGAATAAATGACTACATGTTTGCAAACATAAATCTCTTCTTGTCTTCACTATGTTTAATGCTATTATGAATAAAATTGGTTAGGGCTTAATTTTTTTTTTTTTTCTGTTTCTCCATGTTACAACACCTAGGCCCTAAATCAACAACTTTTCTGCAGAATGAGATCTAAGATATGTAAGACCATGAAATTAAGATAATGATATATATTCATTTCTTAAAATTTAATATATAAAATATTTCTGCATTTATAGTAATTAGAACAGGGGCATTAAAACCCCTGCAGCATTTGCTTTTTGATGAAAGAGAGCTAATTTATCTACTTGATTGTATAGTTAAAAGGCAGACTTAGTTGAATAAAATAAAATTGAAAGCAAGCCTTAAAAAGAGTTGAACAGAGCCAGGCACGGTGGCTTACTCCTGTAATCCCAGCACTTTGGGAGGCCAAGGCTAGCAGATCACCTGAAGTCAGGAGTTTGAGACCAGCCTGGCCAGTATGGTGAAACCTTGTCTCTACTAAAAATACAAAAATTAGCCGGGTATGGTGACAGGCAGATGTAATCCCAGCTACTCGGGAAGCAGAGGCAGGAGAATCGCTTGAACCCAGGAGGTGGAGGTTGCAGTGAGCTAACATTACACCATTGCACTCCAGCCTGGACAACAGAGTGAGACTCCTTGTCAAAAAAAAAAAAAAAAAAAGAGTTGAACAGATAATATAATATGGAGCTCTCCTTGGAAAAACTAATATTTAATAGAATCCTGTGAAGTCCTGAAGGAATGTGGGAGGGTAAGAAAAAAGATAGATGTAAGAAAAATAAACTAATTTACATTTCCTAAGCATCTACTCATTGTTAGTAACCTCACATGTATAATTTAATTTAATCCATAATAATAATTCTTTAAGAGGTAGACATTGTAATCCCCATTTCATAGATGAGGTAGGTAACATGAGACATTAAGTAACCTCCAAGATCATGTAGCTACAAATGGCAACTAGATCAGAATGATGCTAAAGTTTCCTTCCTTCATACCATGCTGCCTGGCCTTTCAAATGAAGTTCTCAGAGCTGCTGTGCTGCTGTGCACAGCTTAGTAACATACACAAAGCCACATTACTTGCTCCTATTTGCAATGATCATATGTAGGTGGTTCACTTAGCGGTTAATAGTAATACAACTATATTTCCAATTCCATGCTCATTAAAAATTTTTAAATGAAAAGAACAGTTTCACACTTTTTGATTACGCTAATTAACTAGATGAATCCTTTTGAGCTCCTCTTGCAAAAGTGCATGAGTATATTTTAAGTAGGCTTAAATAGAGAAAGCATACTTCTAATTTTTTTTTTTTTTTTTTTTTTTTGAGACGGAGTTTCGCTCTTGTTACCCAGGCTGGAGTGCAATGGCGCGATCTCGGCTCACCGCAACCTCTGCCTCCTGGGTTCAGGCAATTCTCCTGCCTCAGCCTCCTGAGTAGCTGGGATTACAGGCACGAGCCACCATGCCCAGCTAATTTTTTTTTTTTTGTTTTTAGTAAAGACGGGGTTTCACCTTGTTGACCTGGATGGTCTCGATCTCTCGACCTCGTAATCCACCCGCCTCGGCCTCCCAAAGTGCTGGGATTACAGGCTTGAGCCACCGCGCCCGGCCACTTCTAAATTTTTTTGTTGTTGTTGGTGTGTTCCGCTTGTTGGCTCCATTTGGAATCCAGAAATGACTGCTTTCTGGGGGAAAAGGCAGTTTGCTTTTGCTGCCTCCTGTAGATTGCTTGGCCTGGCAGTTTGTCACTTTCCTGGGCAAGTATCCAGTTTGTGGTAGTGAGGTGGTTTTGTGGCAGAACTCCACAATTAACCACAAGTTCAGTGTCAACGGTAGGCTGCCACCGTCGTGGCTGTGATCCTTCAGATCTGCTGGGATAGCCAGAGCTGAAGAAACTCCTGCTTGTCTAGGGAGGGAACAAGAAAGCTTGGAAAGAGTCTGCATTGCTGTTTATTGTTCAAGGTTCAGGTTTTAGATTTAGAACAAAAAATCCAGGACATTTCAGGCTAATAGTTATAGATTTAATACTTTTACCAATTGTTATATTTTGAAAGTATAATAGTAAATTTGTGTCAGAGATACGACTGTTGCTGTGAAAACTTGAAACAGAAAGAGGAAAATTCTTAAAGTACAAGAATATATGCTTTCATAGCGAAAGAATCCAGGTACTGTCACTTGAGTTAAAATAAAAAATGACCCACACATCTCTGAAACATTTATTTTATGTTGAAAATGATATACAACATAAACATATGTATAATTTTTTTTTTTGTAAATCTAGGAACAAGGGTTCTTTTAGTGATTTGGTACCAATGAATGTTAAGAAATATATTTTGATAATATGAAAACTTTTTTCTACTATATTCAAAGTTTTCTATTAAAATTCATTGACTAATAAAGCCAAAAAAAAAACCAAAGGAAACACAGGTAAAATCTGATTAAAATAGTTTTGAGAAATATAAACACACTTGAGAAATTCTGAGAACTTGCTATAGGCTAAATACTGTGTTAGGCATGAAGACTGAGCTAAGATTGAATAAGACAATTCTTGTTTGAAGAATATATTCTAGAGGTAGCCATATAAATAAACAAATATGATAACAGAACATAAACCTTTATGTAACAAATTCGAATTCCATTAGTAGGGCAACACCATCTTTGTAGCTCCCTCATTCCTTACACTTAAGCCATGGGATACTCGAGTTATCCAAACGCACTACAGTTGCATTCCTCCAGAGTTTTGCACTGCTTCCTTCCTTTGCCCATATTATCTTTTCTCCTTAGTTTACTTAGGTAACTTCTATTCACCTTTTAATATCAAGCCTAGAAATCACTTTCTCTGAGTCCCCCAGAGCATTACTCCTTACCTGCTACTCCTGTAGATGGGGTTCCTGAGCTCCCAGAGTACACTGAGGCTTATTATCTCAATGTCACAGCTCCTGTTACAATAATAGTCTTTTTACTGTCTAGCTTTCATTAGACTAAGGAAGCACACCTTCACCATTCTATCTTTGTCATCTAGCACACTGTCCAGCACAACACCAGGCACATAATAAATACTGAATGAATGAATGCATTCATTAACGGAGATAGATTAAATGCTGGTGGAAGGGGGTTGGTACTTAGGAGAACTGAAGAAGTAAAAGAAGTTAGGAAATTAAATACAGAGATGAAAGAGAGGTCAGGGGAAAGACGAGAGAGATTAGAAGACAGCCATCTGGACAGATGTTGGGGAGATAAAGAATACTGTAAGAGAAAGAAATGGAAATAGAAGAATGAGAAATGAACTGTGAGAACAAACGGAGACAACCACACAGCGGGAGCACTCTAGAATAAAATGATTTTCTTTTTTAATTGTCCTAACACATTGTTCTCAACAGTTCTTCATCAGATATTTATTCTTTTGTGCTATTTAATAGTCTATGGGCATACACTCTTATCTCCCAGATAAAGCTGCAGCTCCAAGAAAGCTCTGAAGCAACTGATATAATTTAAAAAAAATGTTCCAAGTAGAATTTAGCACAAAGCTCTGCATATATTGGGCACTAAATAGCCACTTGTTGAAAGGAACTAAAAGAGTGAGTCAAAATGAGGCTCAGATTCTGAGATGAGTATTAGCTGGAAGGAACATAGGTATTGTTAACATACTTGGGCAACAGAGTTGCCATTGCACGCAGGAAAACAATGATCCTTTCTATGCTAGAGAAAAGCTTGTCTAGCATTTTTTTTTTTTTTAAATAAGGCTGTAAATGTGAATTATTTAATTCTTTGAAAAACCTTATAAGGTTTTGCATGTATCTTCAGGGATTACTCTAGTTTTATAAATTTGGAATCTCATTGATACTGGTTAATTAACTGTCTATTTCTGAGTTTCTTTGATATTTAAAATTTGTCAGACCACTTTATCCTGAGAAATTAGGAAAAAAGAAACACACAGGGGCTTGCATTATCTTAAAATGACTTGAGAGCTGGGTGATAAGGCCCAGGATCCCATGTCATTGGTAAACCAGGAGAGTGGAAAGTTTCAGTAAGAAGTGGAGAGATCATGGGTCAAGACGTGAGGGAAGGCAGTCAGGTAAAATGAGGCTGGGGTAGGGCACTGAGAGAAGTCAAAGGCATACTGTGACTTTAGGATTTTTTCATGACAGATAATGGTCATAAATTCTTGAACCTAAAGAACTAAGTAATTTTATTGGTTGTTTAAGTTTGGCAAGGGAATAATTAAATAATTTGACCCCTAAGAAATGCAGCCTAGTAATAATCTTTGACAAAGACTGTAAACAGAGAAGGGAGTTGCTATAAACATAGCTAGCTCATTCTTTTTGTGCATATTTTTAGTTAAGTAAACTTCTGATGGTCTTTGGTCACGTCCTTACATTTTATTTTAGAATTCTCTCAGGTGCTGGGTTGGCCTTCAGACGGATGCACTCTGACTATGGGTTATTGAAAGAGTTGGGGTGTTAGCCTTATAAAACCTAAATGACAGCTAAAAGAAGGCTAAAGAATTGGGAAGTCAGACAATTTTGTGAAGAGGCCTTTGAATTTTATTTTTCAGAAAACAGTCTTTTGATACAATCCCTTTATTTTTACTTGTCAACACTGAGAGTTTGGTTTAGTTTGGCAGTATAAATAATATAAAAGGTTGCTCTTGGCAACCTGAAAGGTGAGTCTTAAGGATGCCTATATATTTTTGGCATACAGAAATGAGAGCTTTTTGAGACTAGAAGGGATTTCAAAGGTTATCTAAATTAGATTGCTTCATTTCACATTTGAGAAGAACAAGGTCAGTAAAAGTTATAGGACTGCTTAATGTCAGGGTATGAATGGCTAGGCCCAGACAAAAACTCACAAAACTGGATTCTACTTCCCTACTGTTTCCATGACCATGCCAATCCTACTTTCGATGACAACTTCAGATTAAATGCACACACACGCACACCTATATACACAAACACACACACATACACACACACACACACCTTTTAATCTGAATTTGTTCTAATTTTCAAATCAATTTATTATTTCCTATGGAATTTATAATGGGAATTTCAATAATGCTGGTGCTAGTTTTGTCATACCCTTCTATACAAGCTCAGAATGTATCCATCGCTTTTCACTTCAGTCTTCAACTTGTGGTAATGAGTTCTATGCACATCATATAAAAATACGTTTGCTGAGTTTTGCTGAAATGAGCATTTTTTTCCCTTTCAACTGTCATGGGGATAAAAAGACCTTATGAATTTTTATCTTTTAGGACAAGCATTTGGGTAATCAATTAGAAAAGGAAAAGCAAAGGAAAGGGAATTCTGGAACGTTTTCATTTTGGTCAAATTCTTGCGCTAATTTCTCAGTGACTTTTGCTATGCATGTGGACTATAATCATACACGAAAATGGTCTGTTTTAGGTCATGGCTGTGGGTAGAGAGATTAATTGGTGAAAAATGGGCCTGTTTGTGGGATTTCCCACACAGTAAGGTTTCTCATCTCCCTGGAAAAATGTGGAATTAGCTCTTTGAGAAATGCAGTCCGGTCATGAGGTTGAAACGAGAGCTTCGGGAGGGAAACACAGTTCACTCTCTAAGGCAGTTATGATTGGTTAGATTCCAGAGCAGTCCCTTTGGTGCAGCAAAGTTCTTTTCTTCTCACTTTCAAGTCCTTGTTTCCTAATGTTGCTAGTTTCACCAGTACTTCACAGATAGTATCTTATTTGGCTTCTTTCAAGGCTACCTGATCCAAACTGGGGAGTGGTCTTGGAGCGGATTCCTAGTTCTCCCCACTCCTCCATCTAGAACATGCTGTTACAGTGAAAAAGCCTTCAATGTGGAAAGACCGCTTGTGACGGCAAATCTGTACTGTGTGCAAGGGGATACAAGATGTGAACCAGTAGGTATGTACAGCAAGGGTGCAAAGTGGAAGACAAGACGTTAGTTCCTCGCCTGTGAAGATGGATCTTGAGCAACATTCCCAGAGTGCACTCCACGTGCATGCTCCTCCCTGAGAGCCACTGCAAAGATCCTGGGCCTGCTGCGTGGCCCAAGAATCCAACCTGCTTTTGAAGCCAGATCTAGCCACAGTGATTAAGGTTTCTTCGCCATAGCCTCGGTGGTGGCTGGCCCTCATCTGGTCTCAGTCTGAGGACCCACCCTGAATGGGACTGAGGTTAGAGACAGCTCCCCTCCCCTTCCACCCTTAGCTTGGCATCCCCACGAAGCACACCCCTTGGGGACCACAAACGCCCTTTCCAGAAGACCCCAGGAGTGACCTTTGGGAGTCTGGCTGGGTGTCCGACTTACCCTCAAAGGGAACCTGCACGCCTGGGGTCCCAGGATGGCGGGCTCGCCCCTCCCGTTCCAGGAAGACCTCGTCCTTTGCTCTCAGTCCCGGCCTGTGTTCGGACTGCTGCTGCCGCGCTCTCCATCGCCTGGGCACACAGGGTCGGCAGGGTCCCGGGCTCAAGTCCCTGCTGGGCGGCCGCGGCGCCGGTGGCGGCGGGACAAGGCGCGAGCGCGCCCTGGGCGCGCGCCCGGCCGCGACAGACACGGGGGAGGAGCGCCCGCCCGCCGCTTGCGCGCCCAACGGACCAGACTGGGGCAGTGAGGTAACTGCTGCAGCCCGCGGAGCTGGGAGGCGACGCCGAGCCTCCAGTCCGGAGAGGTGCCCGAGGGAAGAGGACGCGGCAGCCCAGCGGGTCCCGGAGAGAAGCCCCTTCCGTCTCTCTCCTCAGCCAGCATGTCCCGGAATCCGCTGCTCTCGAGTCCGCGCGGCGGGGATTCCGGGTCGCGGCGGCGGGCGCAGCCCTGACGCGTTGTGAGCCGGCGGCGCCCGGAACGCCGGGGGCGCCCGGAACGCCGGGGCTGGGGTCTGGGCGCGCGAGCGGCCGCTACGGTACGAACCGGGCGCGCTGAACCCCGTGACCACCCCCGGCCCCGGCCATGAGGAGGGACGAGAGAGACGCCAAAGCCATGCGGCCCCCGCAGCCGCCGGATGGGGCTGGCTCGCCCCCCGAGAGTCTGAGGAACGGCTACGTGAAGAGCTGCGTGAGCCCCCTGCGGCAGGACCCTCCGCGCGGCTTCTTCTTCCACCTCTGCCGCTTCTGCAACGTGGAGCTGCGGCCGCCGCCGGCCTCCCCCCAGCAGCCGCGGCGCGGCTCCCGCTTCTGCCGGGCGCGCCTCTTGCTGGGCGCCCTGGCCGCCTTTGTCCTCGCGCTGCTGCTGGGCGCGGAACCCGACGGCTGGGCTGCCGGGGCCGCCCGGCTGCGGACGCTGCTGAGCGTGTGCTCGCACAGCCTCAGCCCCCTCTTCAGCATCGCCTGTGCCTTCTTTTTCCTCACCTGCTTCCTGACCCGGACCAAGCGGGGCCCCGGCCCGGGCCGGCGCGGCGGCTGCTGGTGGCTGCTGGCGCTGCCCGCCTGCTGTTACGTGGGGGACTTCGTGGTGTGGCCGTGGTGGTCCTGGCCTTGGGGGGAAGGCGACGCGGCGTCCTCGGTCCCGCACACGCCCCCAGAGGCGGCGGCGGGCAGGTTGCTGCTGGTGCTGAGCTGCGTGGGGCTGCTGCTGACGCTCGCGCACCCGCTGCGGCTCCGGCACGGCATCCTGGTGCTGCTGCTGGCCAGCTTCGTCTGGTGGGTCTCCTTCACCAGCCTCGGGTCGCTGCCCTCCGCCCTCAGGCCGCTGCTCTCCGGCCTGGTGGGGGCTGCTGGCTGCCTGCTGGCCCTGGGGTTGGATCACTTCTTTCAAATCAGGGAAGCGCCTCTTCATCCTCGGTTGTCCGGTGACGCCGAAGAAAAAGTGCCTGTGATCCGACCCCGGAGGAGGTCCAGCTGTGTGTCTCTAGGAGAAGCTGCAGCCAGTCACTATGGCAGTTGCAAAATATTCAGGAGACCTTCGCTGCCTTGCATTTCGAGAGAACAGGTATGTTAGCCGGAAAGCGAGGTCTGGTACGCCGGCGGGTTCGGATTGACCGCTGCAGTTTCCGAGTTGAATTCGCTGATTTGAAAGCATGTTAACTTTCAGAATGGAAAAAGGTTGGGGGTAGGGGGAGGAAATGCTGTTTTATTCAGGAAAGGGTTCTTAAAATGCAGGAAGCCTTTTAAAAATGCAGAAGCAAGTACCTTTTGTCATTGAATAGAAATGAAATAGCTGCTAATCACATTGCACTTTTTAAGGACTGTTTATGCAGTAGATGAGTTCGCAGAAGAATGAGGTGGATCATTTGTGGTTGAATAGGTTGACTACTCCCGCTTTTGGCATACTCGGATGTCTATCTTTTTGGTGACATTTATCTGTTTGCTCTTATGATAATGCCTGCCCAAAGATAACATACAGCCTTTAGAATGAGGAGATATATCTGTGAGTTTTAATAAGTGTGGTTTCGTTATTATTGATAACTGAGAGGAAAAATCTGAGGTTTTGTCGTTACAAGAACAGTAATGAGCTTTAGAAATAAGACTTAGTAATTTAGATTAAAAGACAGCAGTGTAGGTGAATATAGTGTTTTACAGACTAATTCAAGGTTCTTTGTATTCGTTGCATAATTAGGAGAATGTTTTAACAATTTAAACTTTAAACTTAGTAATTCCTGGAAAGAAGCCAAAAGCATTTCTATTTTTTCTCCCATAGGTTTACACAGCTTTGTTTTTTAAAAGGGATTGAAGTCCTCATCAGCAAATGAGTTTACATCTACATCACCAAGAAACTCAATACGTATAGCTACTGTTATTGAGCATTTATGAAGTGCAAAACATTTTACATATGTTTTCTCAAATACTCATAAGAACGGTGTTTGGTTGGTGCCATTAACCTCTATTTAGAGATGAGAAATCTAGGCATATAAAAGTAACCCAACTTCACATGTCTAGTAAGTGGTTGTTCTGGGATTTGATTAGATTTTTCAATTTTCCATTCTGTGTTCTCTGCACAACTAACTGGTAAGTATAGTGGTTTTAAGTAGGAGTTTAAGTGCGTACACCACAGTTTTTCAGAATTTTTGCATTAGTGATATGTTTTACACTGGGAGCCAATATGTTGGAGACAAAAGTTTCTTGTCCTTAATGCATTTGATGCATTCGTCTCTCTTTTTTTCTGTTCTGTTACTTCACTTCTTGTTTATCTTCTTTTGGAAATAGTCTCCAAGCTACTATATTGATTTTATGACATGTTGAACACTGATCTGTAGTGTTCCAATGACACAATACTTTGCTTCTTGAATTGGCTTCAGAGGCCACTTCTGTGGCCAACCACTTGAAAAAGTTTTGTTATGTCTTTTTTTTTTTCCCTCAGTATACTACCAGTGATAATAGACAGTACTTTAGGAAAACATGTGCCGGAAAAAAATTTTTTTGAGAGGATTTATTATGGAACAAGTATATCATCTATTTTCACAGAATGGAATTAACATTTGGCTTTTGGTCAAATGTGAACAAATTGCATTTTTTAACACTGTAAAATTGTTTTAGCAGTTTCGTCACTTTTGTGGACAATTTTCCTGAACTTAACAATTACAGTTTAACATATTTTAATTGTAATTTGTTGTTGTGGTTAATTCTGTCTGTCCTCTTGTAGTGGAAAATTTCTAGTCTTCTTAATCCTAGTGAGGTGCTTTTTCCATCATGGCAAACTTTTCCAACCTTTAGGTGCAGTGTTCTATACCAGGTAGCTTCAATTACTATTTATATTAGAGGAAAATAAAATTTGTGCTTCTAAAAAGGGTATATTTTCTTAGTGCAGAAAACACTTACTCACATTCTACTTTTAGTAGGAACATTTTTGCACACTTAAAATACATGTGAATAGTCCAGGGTTTATATCTTCAGTATCTACAAAATAATTATATTTTGACATTGCTAGACAGGGTATTTTTAACTTAGCAGATACTGTAATAACAAGAATTTTTTTTAATGCTTCTTCCCGAAGCTTAACAGTGGATTTGTGCTTTTTGTTTGCATATATATTATGTTAAAGATATTAAGAGGCAATCAGTACTTTTATGGGAGTAAAAGATCAGATTTTCTAATTTTCAAAGTGTTGTGTATGACAATTGTAGAAACACTTTCTTCTTTCAGAAAGTGAGGGAAGTTGAAAAGATTTTAGATAGTACCTGACATAGGGGGAAAAGTCCTGGATTCATAGGACTGTGGAGTCTTGGCTTAACTTTTTAATTTTGGAAAAGTCAGTGAATCTTTCTGAATCTTAGTATCCTGTCAAATCCAGGGATCCTAGTAGATGAATTCTGTCAGACCTTCTAATTCTAAAATTAAATTATATAATACCTTCTAATTTTAAAATTAAATTCTTTTAGTTTATACTTTTGGTAAGGTAGAAATAAAAATATAATTAAGATGTCACAAACCAGTAATTCTTGAAGTTGTACTTATACGTTGACTGTTGACCTTGCTAACCTATATTTTCCAAGGTATGATAATTGAAAAAGATGGCAAGTATCCAGTATATTTTGGATAGAACTTTAAAAAAAGTATATGGGGGTTCATTTTTAGGATGTTAACAAAATTATTACACTTTCATTTCCTTGAGAAGCTAAACGTTTTTATTAACCTCTTCGAAAACCACTTAAATTCTGTGAATAGAATTGTTTTTAATTGTAAAAGAATAGATTTAAAGTAATTTTTAACTTTTGGGATGTTGTATTACTGTGTTGAAAAATAATGGCACCTGTTTGTAAAACATTTGAGTTAATAATTAGATTTATAATATTTGATTTAAATGCTATATATGTGTCAGTTCAGTTCTTAACTAAGGTTTTAAAATTATTATTTAATTTTTTTTTCGGCAAAGCATTTGCTAAAGCATTTTTTAGCAAAGCATTGAAGCCCAAATCTAGCTACTGCTAAAGGTGTTCCGCTTTGGTGGGTTAATGGAAAGAAGCACTGAGTTTGTAATCTGTCTGCCAAGAAGCAGCTGAAACGAATAGGAATTTAAAAAAATTAGTTGTCTGCATAGAAACTTTGAGAGGAATTGAAGGAACTATATTTCTATGCCATTTTAATTGCATATTCTACAGTGCAATTTTCAGCTTTTCAATGAGATCACTTTGTGTGTGACTAGGTAAATATAAGGTTTTGAAAGGCATAAGTTAGTGTGTGAGATATTTTTCTATACCTTTAATGCTAAGTGCTTTCTAAATGGTTAGGTAAATATTTAAAAATTCTGTGGCCCTAATGCCCATAAATATTATTTAAAGTGTTAATTTTATTTGAAAAAGGTATACATATGTAGTGTGAGGACGTAAAAAAAGAGAGTTTTTTAAAAAAGTGTGATTATTTACTCACCTAAGGAATTTGCAAGGCATAACCCCCTGTTAATTTCTTTAAGAATACTGTAGTATTTGTGAAATTTATTTCATGGCTTCAATGAGTGAGTGTTTTATTCCAATTTCATGTTACTATTTTATGGTAAAATACCAGCCTACATGATACTTTTATACTTTGCTTTGTAAATATAGTATGTACTCTGCCATGAGTGTTATCTTTCAAAAACAGATATGATAGAGTCACTTGCTCTGTTTTAAAAATCTCTTATGGCTTTTCATTGTCCATAGGATGCTGTTCAGGTCCTTGACTCTTGCTTGCAAAGTTCTTCGTAATCTAATGCTCTTTGCCATTTTAAAAAAACATTTTATTACTTATGGGACACACTCTGTTCACATACATCCTTGGTTTAGCAATTTGAGGGCTGCTTCTTGTTATCAACATTGTTGTGGATTTTTCACTTTTGATTTTACCATTCCCACTTGTTAAAATCTCCTTTAAGGAACAAATAAGATTAAGACTTTGGTACAGTACACCGATACTCAAATTTATATGTAAGCTGAGAAAAGAACTCCATTATAGAAGAGTGGGCCATATTTAAAAGAAAAGTTGACAAACCATGTGAAGCAGAGCTGATGGGTATTTTTATTATAATGCATTAGATAGTCACATCTCCATAATTTGTTTTTATATACTTAGTGGAAGGTAACCATAAGTAAAACCATAAAGTTTGTTTTTCTTTGTCCTCAGACTCTGTCCTCCTCAGTGGCAGGCCCTTCTCTCATCCTTTCCCTTTTCACTTTCAATTACCAAGTCAGCTTATTTCCCTAGCACACTCTTCTGCCTTCTGTACCCCATCCAAAGCAAGAATTCATACTTGCTGAAAAAGGCTGTTTCAGTATAACTGGTTGTGTAGATATACAAAATACAGGACAGGTTCAGAATTTATCTAATTGAAATCTTCTCATTGTATATTATACAAAGGAAATAAATCGAACCCCAGAGAGATAAAAATACTGGCTCGGGGTTATTCTGTGAGATATTTGGAAAACAGGGACTAGAACCTAGGTCTTTACTCCTAGTCCACTTTTACTTTCCACAGGGAGCATATATACTTCCCATAATAGCTTCTCAAGGCTGTACTTAATTTTGCCAAGTATCTCCAATTATGTAAAAAAAGGCAGTTAAAGGAAGTAGGTGAGAAGTGGGAGAGAGAGTCAGTTAACAGGGACTCTTGAAAATCGCATAGTTCATGATGACCTTGATAACAAACTTCTGATACAGTTATTTCAAAGTAATTTGTAGGGATGCAGCTGGTCTCAAACTCATGTACCTACATAACATATTTATTTTATATGTTGAAGACAGAGGGGAGGGTCAAAAGGAGAGTAGGAAGAATGTAAGTGCATTGACTATTGCCTGTTTTGCTTAAAGGCATTCAATTTAAACAAAAGAAACTGAAAAACTGTTAAGCTAAACAAAACTTTGGAAGAAGTGTGTTGTGACTGTGTGTGGTTCCTGACAATTTATAATATTGAGTCATTGTTCACCTTGTTATTTACAATCTAATCTGTGCTTGTGGTTGTTAAAAGCCTGTTCTTAGAACTTGGGGCAGAAGAGTTTATCTCTCACTGTTATTTTTTTTTCTTCTTTTACAACCAAGAACTTTCCTTCTGTCATTGATTTACCTAGCAGATAACTTTATGGATTTCTCCTCCTCCATCTGCCATGGTACCTTGTTTGGTTACCTCTTCTTTACATTTCATACAACTTGCATTCAGCAAAGGACAGGGTCTCACTCTGTTGCCCAGGGTCTCACTCTGTTGCCCAGGCTGGGGAGCAGTGATGTGTGATCTTGCCTCATTACAACCTCTGCCTCACTGGCTCAAGTGATCCTACCACCTCAACCTCCTGAGTAGCTGGAACTACAGTGCCTGCAACCATGCCCAGCTAATTTTTTTTTTTTTTTTTTTTTTTGTAGAGAAGGGGTTTCACCCTGTTGTTCAGGCAGGTCTCGAACTCCTGTGATCTAGTGATCTGCCACCTTGGCCAAAGATGGCCACATTTGCTAATATGTTACCTTACATGGCAAAACGGACTTTGGAGATGAGATTAAGGATTTTGAGATGAAGAGATTATCTAGGGTTATCTGAATGGGTGCAGTATAATCATGAGGGTCCTTCAAAGGTAGAAGAGAGAGGCGGAAGAGATCAGAGATTTGACAGTGGTAGCAGGGTTGGAGTAATGCAATGTGAGATGGACTCAACCCATATTTGCTAGTTTTGGTGATGGAAGAGGGGGACCCTAAGCCAAGGAAAGCAGGCAGCCTCTAAGAAGCTGAAAAGGTAGGGAAGTAGATTTTTTTCCCCCCCGAGAGCTCCCAGAAAGTATTGAAGCCCCACCAGCACTTTGGTTTAGCTTAGTGAGACCTATTATCGACTTCTGACCTGCACACCTATAAGATACATTTGTGTTATTTTATGCCTTTGAATTTGCGATAATTTGTTACAGGAGTGTATTAGTTTGCTAGGGCTGCCATGACAAAGTACCACAAACCAGGTGGCTTGAACAGCAGAAATGAATTGTCTCACAGTTCTGGAGGCTTAAAGTCCAAGGTCAAGGTGCCTCCAGGGTTGGTTCCTTTTGAAGGATGTGAGGGAGAATC
Source organism: Saimiri boliviensis (assembly GCF_048565385.1). Taxonomy (NCBI): domain Eukaryota; kingdom Metazoa; phylum Chordata; class Mammalia; order Primates; family Cebidae; genus Saimiri; species Saimiri boliviensis. Next base: position 84,327,947 of record NC_133454.1, read on the forward strand.
TGTTCCATGTCTTTCTCCTAGCTTCTGGTGGTTTACTGACAGTCGTTGGCTTGTAGATGCATCTCCCTCATCTCTTTCTTCATCTTCAAATGGCATTCTCCCTGTATGTTCACATAGTCTTTCCCTGTACCTGTCTGTCTTCGTTTCCAGATTTTCTAATTTTCTAAGGATTCAGGTCATACTGGATTAGGGTCCACCCTGATTAGCCCTGTAGAGACCTTATTTCCTAATAAGGTTACATTCTGAGGTACTGAGGATTAGTAGTCAACATATTTTTTTTGGGTGATACAATTCAACCCATACAAGTAGCAACAGAAAACTAAATCTATGTAAAGTTGAATTGTTTTTCAAAATGGATGCTGAATATAAATTGATGCATTTATGTTTTTGCTAGCAGTGAGTAAGAATGGCCTTGGATCCACATTCTTACCAACCAATGCTTCCTATTTACTGACTAAAGTTTTGCTAGTCTACTGGATATGAAATTTATTTCTTTGTGATTTGAATTTACATTTTTCTAATTTCTAATAAGATTGAGTTTTTAAAATGACCTGTGTTTCTTATTCAGGGATTACTTGCTCATGTCTTTTTAAAATGGGTAGTTTGTTTTCTTATAATGTGTGCTGTCTCATGTGCTCTTTATATATGTGGACACGAATCTTTTATTAATTATTTGGATTGCAAATAATTTTCTAGTTTTTATGGTGCTTTTGGTAGAAGTTCTTAATTTTAATATTGTCACACTTATCAGTCTTTTCTTCTAATGATAAGACTGCATGTCTTATTTATGTACAAAACTCTTCACCACTGGAAGTTGTAAGATAGATTCCTATGTTGTCTTAAACATTTTTTTTCATTTAGGTTATCTTTTCTTTCTTTTAAAATCATAAGTTAACAGTGTATAATTGTGTATATTTATGGGAAACAAAGTTATATTATGATTTGTGAATATAACATGGAATAATAAAAAAAACTCTCCTATATTGTCTTTTTAAAAGTTTAAGGTTTGACATGGTTTTCATCCACCTAGACTTGATTTATAGGTATGATGCAATGTGGAGATTCAATCTCATTTTTTATCCGTATGGCTATCCAGTCGTGCCAATACAATGTGTTTAAAAGTTTGTTTTTTCTCCATTCATCAGTGCTTACTCTGTCCTATATCAAATTTCAATATATGTATGACTGTATCTGGGCTCTATTATATTTGATTTGCTGGTTTATGCATCCTGTGTTAATTCCACACTGTCTTAATTTTAATAGCTTTCTAATAAGAGTTAATTTCCAGTAAGTCCCTAATCTTATTCCTCTTCAACAGCATATTGGGTGACTTTGGATCTTTGTTCTCAATATGTATTTTATAATAAAGTTGTCAAGTTTCACAAACATTTCTGTTGGGAATCTGATTGAAATTGCGTTAAAGTTGTGAACAAGTTTTCACTGAAATTTTAAGTTGGCTTTTCTGGGAATTTAATGTCACAAAAAATTTATTTTCTTTTCATTATTGATTTAAGTCTTTCAGTCTCCGCATTTACATTTATTTCCTCTTTTTCATTCCTCATATTGTTTGTATCTTTTCTGTTAATCAGTTGCTCCATAGTATGCTGTTTCTTAATCTTTTCAAAAAATGGATTGGTGCTTATTTTCTGTTATTTCAGCTCTTACCTTTATTCTTTCCTTTTTTTTTTTTTTTTTTTTTTTTTGCTTTCTTTGAGTTTGTTTTCTTGTTCTTTTTCTAACTTTGTAAGTGGGATGCTAAGCCTATTAATTTTGATTCTTTTTCCAGTGTATGCATTTAAGACTATACATATCCTTCTAAATATTGCTTTGGTTTAATTGCAGAAGTTTTGATGTGTGGTATTGTTATTGTTCAACATTCTAAGCATTATTTAATTTTTGTTTTGATTTCTCTTTTGACTGCTGAATTGTTTTAAAAATGATTTCTGATCATGTATAGGTTTTCTATTATTTTATTGTTATTGATTTCTGATTTAATTTTTTAGTGGGTAAAGAATGTACCCCAACATATCATTCATTTTCATAAGTGTTCTAGAAGAAAATATATATACATTCTTTTATTATTAGGTACAATGTTTGTTAGCTATCTGGTAGATAAAGGTTATTGAATGGCCTTGTTATATCTTTTATATTCTTTTTATCTTGACTTATCAGTAACTGGGGAGGTTATCAAGAATCTCACTTTGCTGGTGGATTTTTGTCAGTTTCCCACCATAGACTATAATTTGTTTTGGTGTTTGTGAACTGAATAAGATGCTTAGATTCTCTACCAGAAATGCCAGTATCAGTGGTGAAAGTAATACAGGCAATAAAGAAATGTAATCTAGGATCAGAAAAGAAGGATTCTTGTAAGATTTCATAATTACTGAATGCTAGTCTCAACAACCCTCTGAAGTAATTATTTGGACTCTATTTTGCAGCTAGAAACTAAGGTGGGAAGAAGGTGAATTAACCCCAAATAACTTACCTAGTACATGGAAATATATAGTACGTTAAATGCTATTTTTTTAACATAACAAGCCTTTAAGAACTCTCCCAGTTGGAAAAACTGAACCACAGGTTAATTAAAAATGTCTTTTGAAAGGAATTACCAAATTGGCACAAAAGTTAAAAAAAAAAAAACCTCAGATTCCCAAAAAGGAAGTGAAAGTGGGGATCCTGAGAAGTAAGCAGACACTAAAGTCAGCTTTCACCTGAGTTTCTGAGTATCCTTAGAGACCTTGAACATTTGTGTCTGCTTTGCGTGGCTGGTGTCAAAAGATAAAGCCTATGGTTTGTTCAAAGTGAGGAATCTAGTAGGAAACCTCTGCATAAAGCTGAGACCCCTAAAGTGCTAATACCCCCAATGTTATGGTGAATGAAAAATAAATATGGCCATGGAGATGGGATGTCTATTTTAATTGACCTTGGCAGAGAAAGGGATTAAGAGCTGAAATAAATTTCACCTGAGAATGTATAAACACAAGACAAGAGGGTTCTCACATATTTTTTGTTGGGGTAAAATATACATAACATATAATTTACCATCTTAACCATTTTAAATATACAGTTCCGTGCACTAAGTACATTTGCATTGTACAAACATCACCATAATCCATTTCTAAAACTTTTTTTCATCTTCCCAACATGAAACTCCATTCCTATTAAACAGTAACTGCTTTCCTTCTCCCAATCCCCTAGAAACCAACATTATACTTTCTGTCTTTATGAATTTGACTACTCTAGGCACCACATATAAATGGAATCATACAATATTTGCCCTTTTACGAGTCAGTCACTTACTTTACTTAGCATAGTGTCTTCAAGGTTTATCCACATTTTAATATGTGACAGAATATTCTTTTTTATGACTGAATAATATTCTATTATATGTTTATACCTCATTTTGTTTATCCATTTATCTGCTGATGGATATTTGGGTTGCTACATTTTGGCTATTGTGATTGATATGCTGTTATGAATATGGGAGTTTGAGTCTCTGCTTTTACTTCTTTTGGGTATATGCCTAGAAGTAGATTTGTTGAAAAATATGGTAATTCTATTTTTAATATCTTCAGGAGCCATTATACTGTTCTCTACAAGCAGCTGCAACAGTTTACATTTCTACCAGCAATGCACAAAGATTCTGTTTCTCTAGATCCTTGCCAACACTATTTATTTATTTACTTATTTTTGTGATAGTAGCTGATATGGTTTGGCTGTGCCCCCACCCAAATCTCATCATGTATTTTTAGTACCCATAATCCCCATGTATTGTGGGAGGGACCTGTTAGGAGGTAATTGAATCATGGGGTGGTCACCCTCATGCTGTTTTCATGATACTGAGTGAGTTCATACGAGATCTGATGGTTTTATAAGGAGCTTTCCCCTGTTTGCTTGGCACTTCTGTTTCCTGCCACCATGTGAAAAGGGACGTGTTTGTTTCCCCTTCTGTCATGATTGCAAGTTTCCTGAGGTCCCCCTAGCTATGTGGAACTGTGAATCAATTAAACCTCTTTTCTTTATAAATTACCCAGCCTTGGGTATGCCCTTCTAACAGCATGAGAATGGACAATACAGTAGCCATCCTGATGGGTATAAAAATGGTATCTCATAATGGTATTTCATTGTGATTTTGATTTGCATTTCTCAAATGATTAGTGATATTGAGCATCTTTTTATGTGCCTTTTGGCCATTCGTATATCTTCTTTGGAGAGATTTCTATTCAAGTCTCTTGCCCATGTTTTAATTGAATTGCTTGTTTATGGTTGTTTATTCTTCTTATTTTAGGGGTTATTGATATATTTCTGAATATTAATTCCTTATCAGATGATTTACAAAAACTTTCTCCCATTCTTTGGGTTGACTTTCATTTTATTGATAGTATCCATTTGATGTGCAAAAGTTTTCTATTTTGATGAACTTTATCTATTTTTTTCTTTTGTTGCCTGTGATTTGGGTGTTGTATGAAAGAAATCATTGCAAATTCAGTGCAATGAAACTTTTTCTCTGTGTTTTCTTTGAAGAGTTTTATAAAAGTTTTAGTTCTATTGTTTACGTCTTTGATCCATTTTGAGTTAATTTTCATATACAGTGTAAGGTAGTGGTCCAACTTTATTCTTTTGCCTGTGGATATTCAGTTTTTCTAAGACCATGTGTTGAAAAAACTGTTCTTTTAATAATCTGTCAACAAAATGTTGGCTTCCTTCTTGAAAATTATTTGACAGTACATGTGAGGATTTATTTCCAGGCTCTCTGTTCTATGTCATTGGTCTATATGTCTGTGTTTATGTCAGTACCACACTGTTTTGATTATTATATCTTTTAGGAAGTTTCGAAATCAGAAAGTGTGAGACTTCAAACTTTGCTTTTTTTCAAGATTGTTTTGGCTGTTTGCATGTCCCTTGAGATTCCACATAAATTTTAGGATGGATTTTTCTGTTTCTGCAAAAAACATCATTGGGGTTTATTTTTATTTTTATTATTATAAAAAACAAAATTTACTCTGCTATTCATTTTTAAGTGTATGGTTCAGTAGTGTTAAGTACATTCACATTGTTGTGAAAAAATCTCCCTGTCGGCCGGGCGCGGTGGCTCAAGCCTGTAATCCCAGCACTTTGGGAGGCTGAGGCGGGTGGATCACGAGGTTGAGAGATCGAGACCATCCTGGTCAACATGGTGAAACCCCATCTCTACTAAAAATAAAAAAAATTAGCTGGGCATGGTGGCGTGTGCCTGTAATCCCAGCTACTCAGGAGGCTGAGGCAGGAGAATTGCCTGAACCCAGGAGGCGGAGGTTGTGGTGAGCCAAGATCGCGCCATTGCACTCCAGCCTGGGTAACAAGAGCGAAACTCCGTCTCAAAAAAAACTCCCTATCTTTTTCATCTTGCAGAACTGACACTCTATGTAAATAACAATTCCCCTTCCCCTGTTCCCTGGTAATCACCATTCAACTTTACGTTTTAATGAATTTGATGACTTTAGATACCACATATAAGTGGAATCATACAGTATTTTTTTTGTGAATTGCTTGTTTAACTTAGTATAATCATCTTTGGGATTTTGATAGGGATTGCCTTGAATCTGTAGATTGCTTTGAATAGCACTAGCATCTTAACAATATTAGCTTTTCTAATCCATGAAAATGGACACCTTTTGATTTATTTTATATTAATTTCTTTCAGCAACATTTCATAGTTTTCAGTGTATGAGTCTTTCACCTCCATGGTTAAGTTTATTCCTAAGCATTTTATTGTTTTCAATGCTGTTGTAAGTGGAACTGTTTTCTTAATTTCCTTTTTGAATTATTCATAGTGTATAACTGCGTGCAACTGATTTTTATCTGTTGATTTTTATATACTGCAGCTTTGCTGAATTTGTCTGTTCCAATAGTTTTTTTGTGGAATTTTTAAGTTCTTCACTTAATTTTTGATCCAAATTAGTGCTGCATATGTAGACTGAGAAACCTCAGGTAAAAAATTTAAATTGGTCTCAAATTGGTAATGCTCCAAGGCAATGGTTAGAAGCAAATTCATGTTCTCCAAGGCCTCAAATAATTCCTACAGATAAAATTCCAAAGAAATTGAGCAGTGTCTACTCAAAAATCCAGAAATCAGGCAAGGAAACAAGGCACTATGAATAAGAACCTAAGAAAAAGTACACAGCAAAAACACATCCACAAAAGCTTTAGATTACATAAAATATAAAAACACATTTAATATGCTCACAGAAACAAAATAGAAACCTGAAAAAATGATTGGGAGACAGGTGACTAAAAAAACTGTCACTGGCCAAGTGTGGTGGTTCATGCCTGTAATCCCAGCACTTTGGGAGGCTGAGGTGGGTGGATGGCTTTAATCCAGAAGTTCAAGATCAACCTGGCCAACATGGCAAAACCCTGTCTCTACAAGAAACAAAACGTTATCTGGGCATGGCCTGTAGTCGCAGTTACTTGGGAGGCTAATGTGGGAGCATCACCTGAGCTGGGAGGTCAAGACTGCAATGAGCTCTGATTGTACCACTGGACTGCTGCCTGAGTGACAGAGTGATACTCTGTGTCAAAAAAACACCCCCAAGCCCCAAAACAGAACAAATAATCATATAGGTCAAAAGAATTGGAGAATAAGAAGTAAAGTATAACTTGGACTTTATTGAAGTTCCAAAAGGGATAATAAAATGAAGAAGTATTTGAAAAGATAATGACTGTAAAATAGCATTTTATAGAACTGATGAAAAATGTCAAGTTTTTGTCCAGAAAGCTCACTGAATCTCAAGCAGAATAAATTAAAATAAACGCATACATTACTGCAAAATTGCAGAACCTTGAAGAAAAAGATAACTACTAAAAGAAATAAGAAAAGATTAATTAACTTCCAAAGAATGAATGGCAGTTATACTTAAAGGTGACTTATCAGTTACCACAGTGGAATCCATAAAGCAGTGGAATATCATCTGACAGGTGCTGAGAGAAAATAACTGTCAAACTAGAAATCAGTGCCCTGCAAAACTGTCTCCTTAGGAAAAGTGTGAGCTAAAACCATTTCAAACAAGCAAAAATTGAGGTAGTTTTTAACCACTGAAAGTACATACTCAGACAGAAGAAATGAATGAGACCAAGAAGGTATACTAATGATAAATATAAATAAAACTAAACAATCACTGATATAGACATTACTAACAATGCCTTGTAAGAGAACAGGCTGGAACTAAAGTACACACACACTAGCTGTTTACACACACACATACACACAAAACACACACACACACACACACACACACACACACACACACACACACAGCTAGTGCAACTACTGAGAGAATAGATACTGAGTGTATTGCTTCCAAACAGAGGTGACCAAAGAATTGAGGGAAAAAAGGAGAACAAATAATTAATATAAGAGGAAAAGGAGGCCAATAAAGGAAACTAGCAAACAGGACCACTACTTAAAGCATGTAAAAAGATAATAGAAATAAATCTAAATACTGCTACTAATCACAATAAATATAGAAACAAAAGCTCAAGTTAAAAGAAGGTAAAGATTGTCCACTTGAATTTTTAAAAAATCTGACTATAAACTCTTTGCAAACATAAGAATTTATTAAGATTGAAAATAAAAGAATGGAAAAAGGACACAAGACACTATAATAAAACTGGAAAATATTAATATCAGAAAAACTGGGAAAATGCTAGAGAAAAAGATGATCATTATGTCATTGTAAAACACTGAATTCACCAAGAAGATAAAATTTAAATTTGTAGATACATAATAACATAAATATCTATGTTTTTATATATACATACACACATATAATTAATAGCTATTTCCAAATTCACTTACAGTAGAAGGCATTCCTTTTGCATATTATTTTATCTATACCTCTAATTCATTCCTATCAGATTAATGTACTTATATTATACTGTCTTAATTACCCTCTCAATTATTAACCCCCTTTTTTGAGCATTGCAGTGTGCCAGGTACTGTGGGGGAAATACAAAGATAAATAAGATACGGTTCTATCCCTAGGGAGTTTATATCTAGTAGAGTCAGATGTGTAAACTAGCTCACTGTGAGACACAATTGTGTAATTGCTGTGTTCCAGTCATAGTACCTCACTGTGGAAGACAAAAGAGTGATCAATTTTGCTGGGGAGTGTATTAGAAGTCTTCGCAGAGGAGGCATTTGAAGGATATACTGTATAAGTCTTGATTAAGTAGAGACAGGCATTAAGACTGGTAAACCGTCTGATGGTAAAGAAAGTTCATGACTTTGTTGTGGAAATCAGAACAGAAAGCTAGTGAAGTAAGGAGTACAGAGTTACTTTGGAAATGTTACTGGAAGACACTGGAAAAGAGTGGTTGAGAATAATGTATGGAAGATATTGAGTGCCATCCTAAACTTTTTGGTTGATTCAGTAGAAAATATTGGAAGATTTTTCAGAAGAGAAGAGATGTTTTCTTTTTTTAGTTTAGAGAGATTATTGACAATGGGAAAAGTAGATCAGATAATGAAAATATTGGGAGCAGGGAGCCTATTATAACCATTCATATGAGAGACTGAGAACTATGGGAGTGGAAAAGCCCTGGTGTGTGGAAAAAAGGAGGTATGAAGATTTTTAAAGTCTTAGTGTCCAAAAGTTTAGTGGTGTCATTAGCTAATGTAGGGAACACTGGAAGATGAGCTGGTTTGGAAGATAAAGAGCTTGACTTTACTGATTAATGCATGTTCCAGTTTTCACATGTGAATGCTTGCTATCTCTTTTGCATCTCTAAATCGGATGTAAACTCCGTGAGTATAAGAACTAAGCATTTCTGTTTTGTATTTCTCATTTACATTTTGGAGTTCACAATGGATATCTGTTATTTATATTTACTCTTATTGTGGTTTCTTATAATAGTTCTATGTTAACCTTGGGCGAAGGAAAGAACTGTGGGTAGAGATGAATCCCAATTTCCTATTGTCTTTGGTGTTCTTATTAATAGTCAACTATTGCACCGTGGTGAAGCTAGACTAAGTTTAAATGTCATCTCTGCCACTTATAGAATGTTGGACAAGTTGTTTAACTTCTCTGTTACCTCAGTTTCTCTGTATATAAATTAAGGGTAATAACAGTATCTATCTTACTAAAGTGAAATAGATGTGATTCAAAATGTTGTGAGGATTAAGTGAGTTAACCTGTAAGTTCTTGGAATAGTATCTGGCACCTGGCAAGTTTTCAACAGGGTAGTTGTTGTTGCTGTTATTATTAATAGTTGAAATTCTCATCCTCAAATCACTTAATAGTTTATACCAATTTACTCTAAATCAATGGTAAAGCTAATTGAAATTTAGATATGAGACAATCTTTTTTTATTGTCTTGATGCTTCTTTTGAAACTGGTATTAAGCAAGAAAGCAAATCCTTTCCATAAGGGATCACACAGGGGAAATTCTTTCAGCAGTGGTCAGTATTTAGAACAACAAAGAAAAGATACAAGGAATAATTTAAAAAGTGATCGAAAGGTGGATAATTTGGATTTATTTTCTTTTAAAGTTTCAGAGTTAAAGATTAAGAACCTTTGATCTTCTAGAAGAAATATGTGTCAGCTACTTCAATCATAATTTACTGCCCCATAAGCTTTTTGTTCCAGTTTGTCACTTTGAAATTGGGAGTACACTGGAAAGTCAAACAAACGTCTTTACTCATAATTCTTCCATCACAGTTCACTGTCTGTTAAATATGTTGATAACTATGCAGCACCTCCCCAGGAATGGTAAGAGGGAGATAAGAGATATGGAAACAGAAAGAAGAGAAACTGTGTGTAAAAAAGTGACTCTTCCAACCCTCTTCCTCACTCCAGCCCATATTAGTCACTTTTTGCTTTACTGCTTCAATGTAACGCTTTGTTCCAGTTTTCAGAAAAAGTCTTCTGAAGAGCTTCTACCAGTTAGATGGTAATGGTTCAAAGCAGACAAAAATAAATGTGGATAGGAATTTTTACTAATATATGCGGAAATATTTTTTCTTTAGGGGAAAATACCTACATACACATTACTAAACACGAGTATTTATTATTATGTAAGTCATTATTTACTTGTATTTGTTGTAAAAATAAGCAGCATGTAAAAATAACTTAAATATCTGAAAATTCATTTCTTCAGCAACATTCTGCTAGGAGTTAGGAGGGCTAGGAAAAAGAATCATATAATGTCATTAGTTTTAGGAGTTTAATATGAGATAAAAAGTAAAGATTTTATTTTAAATAATAAAAAAGGCAGTATAATATTGTAGTGTTTGAGAGGTCTCAAAAAATAACACCCAAATTTCAAGAGGGGAGTAACAGACAAGATATCAGAATACCACCTTTATTCCTGAGAAAGCTGTTTTTGGAGGGCATGGCTTCTATCTGCAGATAGTTTTGCTTTCTGATACGGAACCCCAGAGTTAAACAGACTTACCTGCTTGTTAGCAGAATAGGACCAGGAACATCTTCCCTGTTTGCCTGGAGAGCCTATGCATGGAGAAGTGTTGGAGAACTTCTGCTTCCATCTAGTCGGTAGGCTTCCAAGGGCAAAAAGCGAGGGGTAGAATTATGATTACATGATTCTTTAATCTAAACTTACCAGTCAGGTAAGTTGCTATTCTCCTTCTAGGGTATAAATAAGTGAGAGCGTAGAGAGAATCCAAAAATATTTAGGGACAGTTCTTCCTCATAGAAGCCATAGGATTGAGAAAAAGATATTGCCTCTCTCAACACGATAATAGAAAAAGCTATTTGAAATTCTGACATCTTTTAGACAACACGTATTTTAATTTTTGCATGTCACCTATCTTGCAACTATTGCATCTACATAGTTGCGTGGAATGTACGTAATTTAAAAACTGAGCCCAGATTCTACCTTTCTTCATTTTGTTCTTTCTCTCTTGACAAAATCAAGTCACTTATTTCTGTGTGCATTTATTGTTGCACTTAAAACTCTCTATCATATTTGGGTTGGCAGGTCTTTCCTGTCTCTATATTTTATATCCTTTAAATGCAAGGACAGTATCTTAATTTATTTACATGGTCCTGGTGCTTGGCATGTATTAGATAGTTTATTGAGTTGAATTATTGCATTAAATACTGTTTTCTTCATCACTTAACAGGGCAGTATTTTCCTAGTTGATACATAATATTCATAATTTCATGATTGAAAGTAACTTGAAGAACAGGATGCCTAAGGATTTTGTTCTTGATTATCACGAAAGACAGCAAAACTCTTCTCCAGCCAGGGAAGCTTACTTTAGGTGAATGCCTCAGTTTATAGATGAAGCTTGGAAGAATGTTCCAAATTGGGAGAATGGAAACTAATACAGGACATTGTGTGTAGGAGTTGCCTCTAAACAAAAGGAGGGGCATGGAATGATCATTTGAGGTGAGATCATAGTGATGCAGTAGGGTTATAAACAATTTTGAGGGCCGGGTGTGGTGGCTCAAGCCTGTAATTCCAGCACTTTGGGAGGCCAAGGCGGGCGGATCACAAGATCAAGAGATTGAGACCATCCTGGTCAACATGGTGAAACCCTGTCTCTACTAAAAATACAAAAAATCAGCTGGGCATGGTGGCACGTGCCTGTAATCCCAGCTACTCAGGAGGCTGAGGCAGGAGAATTGCCTGAACCCAGGAGGCGGAGGTTGCGGTGAGCCGAGATCGCGCCATTGCACTCCAGCCTGGGTAACAAGAGCAAAACTCAGTCTCAAAAAAAATCAAAACAATTTTGACATTATCAGATATGGCTTGCAAAGTTAAAAATTCCTAAATGTTTGAATTGTTCTCAGTTAACAAGTGTTAATAGAAAATTTACAGTGCCTAGATTGTACTTTTGATTTCTAGGGAGAACTTCATTTTTAACAGAAATTTACTAATTTTAATTCATCGAGGAAGAAGATAGTAGTAAGGTACTAGTCATAATTATTTAGCAAACTCTAGAAATGTGATTTTTTTTTAAAACTTTTACTTTAAGTTCAGGGGTACATGTGCAGGTTTGCATAGGTAAACTTGTGTCATGGGAGTTTGTTGTACAGATTATTTCACCACCCAGGTATTAAGCCTAGTATTGATTAGTTATTTTTCCTCATCCTCTCTCTCCTCCCACTCTCTACTCTCTGATAAGCCCCAGTGTGTGTTGTTCCTCCTTACATGTTCATGTGTTCTCATCAAGTGCATTTTTGTCAGGTAACTGAAGTTTATCTTTTTACAAGTATTATCTTTTTAATTGAAACACATTTTTGCTGTGGCTGTTTCTACTATGTTTACCCCTATTTCTGCTTACTAAATAGATCTTGATGGAACTAACATATTTCTCTGATAAGTAAGGGTTGTCATTTTTAAAATTAGTAAAACATTTATTAGACAAAATTATTAGCAAGCACTGCACAAACAGTTAATGCAATCTGTTTGGTAAACTGAGTGATCTCCCAGTTCTGTGTTCCTCCACACATTCCGTACAAGATTCTCTTTAAGCAGATGCAACGATACCCTAAAGGCATAATTGTTAGCTTTATAGTCAGCATTAGACAGTTAAAATCCTCCAACATTAATTCCAGACTTGGCTGTAACTTTAAGAGCCATCTGGAAGACAGAGGATGTAGAGTTTACCAGATCTTATGCCCTGTTTATAAGGGAGGGGAATATCCCCAAAATATTTAGGAGAGTTCACATGTATTGAATGCCATTAATTTCAATGACCACAGCCTATTTCTAACATTCCTTATAGTGTTGCTTCTAATATTCTTGTTTTTTTTTTTTTTTTTTTTTTTTTTTTTTTTTTTTTTTTTTTTTGAGATGGGGTCTTACCCTGTTGTCCAGGCTGGAATCCAGTAGCTTGATCTCAGCTCACTGCAACCTCTGTCTCCCAGGCTCAAAAGATCCTCCCACCTCAGCCTCTGGAGTAGCTGGGGCTACAGGCACATGCCACCATTTCTGGCTAATTGTTTGTGTTTTTTGTGGAGATGGGGTTTTGCCATTTTGCCCACACCGGTCTGAAACTCCTGAGCTCAAGTCATCCACCCTCCTTGGCCTCCCAGAGTGCTGGGATTACAGGTGTGAACCACTATGCCTGGCACCTTCTAATATTCTAATACTAGAATATTCCTTATATTATTCTTTCTAATATTTCTTGTATGTCTAATATGCCATATATTAGTCTTTAGGGCTGATAGGAATAGCTTCTGAATTGTTTATAGTTGCTGCTTTGGAGTGTGGCCTTTCTGATTAAATGCTAGTTGATCACCCATAGAACACAAATCCTTGTTAAATAACTTACTTACATTTAAATAACAAGAAGTGAGAATGTAAGCACCCTGAAAATAAGAATTTTTGTCTGTTTTGTTCACTGCCTGTCCAAAATAATGACTGGCTAATAGTGAGAGTTCAAATAACTATTGAATGAGTAAATACTACACTGACTTTGCTGAAGTATTTAAATAAGTTTCAGACATTATAAAAATAAATAGGTTTTGGCCACAAGCTTAATTAAAAAAGTAAGAGTTAAAAAAAAGGTTTGAAGCATACAGTCCTATTTTAGGGGGCTCAAGAATTTAAAAGGAAGAAAGGAGGAGACATCTAGGTAAGAGGACATGCATGCTAGCTTTCCAATATTGGATATTATCTACTTTTTCTGAAGACAGTATTGACCCTTTGACCATGGCACATCTTTTTGTAGCAGAGGCCTCCTTGATGCTCAACATTTAATCGGTACATAGAGCCAAGAAATGAAATACATTGTGGACCTACATTTTGTGCATGTCTTTTGTGTTAAAGCCTCTTGAAGTCTAAGAACACATTGTTCCTTCTCTCAAAATCCTTTCCTCACTTTTGAGTAATTTATTTTTAAATTTATACATACCTCATCTTATTGTTCATCCTATTTTTGCATTATGTTAAACCTTCCCTGGCCAGCCCTTAAAATGTTAAAGGAAAGACATTACTATATTTCTTAATGAATACGCGAAACTTTTAAGTACAAATACTTTTGTCATCAGACTTTGTAAAGCCATCAGATGTTTGAAAAAAAAAATTTAAACATGTAGCAAAGGGTCTAGTTTTAAGAACTTAGCTATGAATGAATGAGCTTCTACCCATTTAGTAGAGTTCTCCAAATGAACAGAAAGTATACAGTGAAAGGAAGGTCCCTTAGAGGTTTGATCTTTTTCTGAAGCCAATCCTGTCTGTGTTTTTTATTCAAGAAATTTTTAGTCATTTTCAGAATTCATACCAGAAAACAGCTTATTAGTTTAGATATCAGCAAATTGGTCATGGCAAAAGATAAACATGAAAATAAACAACACTGTGTCAAAAAGGATGAAAAGCCAGCACTCTAACTAGTAGAATTGTTTTGGAAGCCTGTTTATCTCAGACTGAGATGACACCTTAAGCCTCTGCTGTTGCCTTCCATTCTCTCACAAGCCTCCCTGCTTCTGGGGACCCTCCTGACCATCTGCCTCCACCATGCCCACCTCTGTCTCACTCCTGCAAACAGGGTTGTCATTTTTAACACTGTCTTACTGTGCCATGATATATAGATGCCTAACTGCCTTGTAAAGTCTCTTTGCCATATACTAAGTGCTGTTTCTTACATTTTAATGTTCTCTTTAATAGTTACTTTGCTTGCTTCTCCTGCTAGCTTTTACCAATCTTTACCTCCCATTTCCCAATTAATTACTGTTTATCAGTGGTGGCTTAGGACACTAGCTAACCAAGCTAATTGGAATTCCCTGTAAAAATAAGTATGAATATAGTATATGGACTTTGTAATATCTGTTTTGACTCCACAGATAATTTTTTTGTTTGTTTTGATAAATGACTTCTGGATAAATGATGTTAGCCATGTTGTTTCAACATGACCAACTAAATATAGATTTTTTTCTTCTCTAGCCATGTTGTTTCAACATGAGCAGCTAAATATAGATTTTTTTCTTCTCTTTTTTAATGAGGTATATGGTACATACTGTAAAGTGAAGAAAACAACTATATAGCTCAACAAATTTTTACATATGTATACACTTGTATAGTTACCACTCAGATAAAAATATAGAACATTTTTATACCCTAGTTGACTCCCTCATGGTTTCTCCAATTTGATACCCTGTCCTCTAAGATAGCCACAGTTCTGATCTTTACCCTGATAGATTGGTTTTGTTTCTTTTTGAATCTTCATGGAAACTGAAATTTGGGTTTTATATCATTGTCTTGGGTCATAAAGTATTCTTTGATTTTAGAAAGTTTTATTTTTTTCCATTTATTCTTGAAACATTCATTTAGTACCTCCTACTGGCAAAATTAATTATTTTAGAGATTCAAAAATGAATAAAATATACCTTGCCATCAAGAAACTTGGAGTTTAGTACAAGAAAAAAATACCATAAAGGAGATATAAACAAAATACAGAGAAGGTCTAGGAAAAGAATGATGCTATAAGAGTGAGGGTCCTAATGAGAGCAGAGGCACACTCAGATGGCTAAAGTAGGGAGAGTTTATGAAGGAATGATTTATAAAAGAGTAGGAAGGGTTAGGAGAACATGGTATGAGTATCTGATGAGCAACAACAGATAGCCATTGTCACGTTTAGACATGCAAGGGCAGAATAGGGAGCTGTTAAGACTCAGAGAGTAGCTCTATAGAGGTTCATTTGACAGAAGCCATGGCTCTGGTAGTAGGAAAATATCGCTAACTAGAGGTAATTTTACATGAGAGCAGAGGTGGAGGTAGGTGGGAGAGTGAGGGAGAGTAACTACTCAAGGCTCACTTCCTATCTTTCTGTCTTCTGCTCTTGTCTTCCATTGGTTGACTTCACCCTGAAGAGAGAGGGCAGGGGGGCCTTTGGATGTAGACAGAGCCTTCTGGGGCACTGAACAGAGTGGAGGAGAATCGAGAGTGAATCTGGAGGGGCAAATGAAATATTTGTAGCACTACAGTTTTTTTAAGGACATAGTGTCTGCAGTATTGGCAGAAGGTTCTTTTAGGAAGAATCATGTAAACAAAGGGTAGAGGAGTATTGACATAAAGAGTATGTTGAGAAAATGGGAAACATTTCAGATAGTTTGGAGTGTACTTAAGAAGAATAGGCATAAAAATGAGAACACAGGTTAGTATTTGTAGATAAATGTTAATCTTTACATTGCATATCCTCTTATTTGTTATTAAGTCTTGTATTATAAATGTTTTTATAAATACCCGAGAATCATTAGTGCCTTCATCATTAGGTGGAAGATAGTTGGTCAAGTTTTGTGCCTTAGCCTGGTTATCTGGGTGATTTACACATAGCAGCCTAGTACAGATAGTACAAAGATCAGGAGTCATTTAGAGAGTGGGGCTTACAGTTAAGAATATAGGCTTTGGATTTGGACCATTTGTGTTTAGATTCTGACTCCAGCATTTACCAGCTTGATGACCTTAGGCAAGTTATCTAATACAGGTCTCAGTTTCCTCATTTTCAAAACACGTACAATCATAATAGTTTTATTTTAGAGTAGTTGTGAGGATTCATTGAGTAATTCACAAAGTATTTAGCCCAGAGCCTAGCAGATACTGTCAATAAATATTACCTATTGTTTTAAAATTAATTTAGGAGGGTATTATAGATGTCTTTGAATATTTGAAAGGCTGCCACATGATATAGGGATTAAACTTCTTTATGAGAACCTCTAATATCAGAATCAGGAGTAATGTGTGTAAGTAACAGGCAAACAGATTTGGGAATAATATGAGAAAATTTTTTAATAATTTAGAGTTGCTTGAATTAGAATAGGTTAGCTCATGAGATAATGATTTACATGCCAAGGGACTTTTTCAGGAAAACATCAAGGGGCTGTTTTGAAGTATTAATGTCTCAAAATGACCAAATTAGATAAAATCTTTAGGATATGTTCCAACCATAATAATCTATTACTTTATCCTAAAAATTTGTGAAAAAGCTCTAAGTAAGATGAAATGTGTTTGATTTCCTTTTCCACATCTGTCTTTGTTTCTGTTGACAATCTCTGTTCCTAACTACCTTCCAACAATCCAGCTTGCATGTCATCTTTCTTTGTTTAATGATATATATAATTTTTTTCCAGAGACAGAGTCTCATCATGTTGCCCAGGCTGGGCACAAACTTCTGGGCTAGATGATCCTTTTGCTTCAGACTCCTGGGTAGTTGGTACTACAGGTGCACACCACCATGCCCAGCATATTTAACAATATTTATTGAGCACATACAAATATACCAGGTATTGGTCTGGGTTCTGTGATTAGCACAGTGAACAAGACACATCAGTATCCTGCTTTAATGGAGCTTAAAGAAATTTTAGCAGAGGGAAATAGAAAATAAAAACACAGTGAAATAAATTTCAGGTAGTTTTAAGTACTGTGATGTATGAAGAAAATGAAACAGAATAATAGTATGAAGGGATACTAGGGCTTTGGGTGGTGGAGGTGGAAGTGGTCCCTTAGGTATGGTAGTAAGGGAAAGTCTCTCTGAAGAGGTGACATTTTAGCCAGCATATAAATGTTGAGAAGGAGCTGGTCATGCCGAGGGAAGCACATTCTAGGCAGAAGGACCACCAAAGGCAAAGGCCCTGTGGTGGGAAAGAGCTTGGTAGTGTTGGGGGTTAGAAAGGAAACTGGGTGGCTAGAGAGTGGTAGGAGAGGTAAGGACAGTATGGATTATATAAGGCTTTATATACCTTGTTAACATTCACATTTTTTTCCAATTGCACCCTAATGGCAAGTCATGAGAAAATTTTATGGTATAACTTATGTTTAAACAAGATTATTCTTGCTTGTTTATGGGATACTGATGGAATAGCTAGAGTGGAAGCAGGAAGATAGGAGGCTGTTGCAGTTATCCAAGAGAGAGATAATAGTGGCTTGGACTATCTTAGATGACTCTCTCCCATTCATCCCTAGATAGAATGTCCTTTAAAAATATTCTATAGGCCAGATGTGGTGGCTCATCCCTGTAATCCAAGCACTTTGGGAGGCGGAGATGGGAGGATTGCATGAGGCCAGGAGTTAGAGACCAGTTTGGGCAAAATAGCAAGACTGTCTCTACAAAAAATTAAAAAAATTAGCCAGGCGTGGTAGTGTGTGCCTGTGTTCTTTTTTTTTTTTTTTTTTTTTTTTTTTGAGACAGAGTTTTGCTCTTGTTACCCAGGCTGGAGTGCAATGGTGCGATCTCGGCTCACCGCAACCTCCGCCTCCTGGGTTCAGGCAAGTCTCCTGCCTCAGCCTCCTGAGTAGCTGGGATTACAGGCACGCACCACCATGCCCAGCTAACTTTTTGTATTTTTAGTAGAGACGGGGTTTCACTATGTTGACCAGGATGGTCTCGATCTCTTGACCTCATGATCCACCCGCCTCGGCCTCCCAAATTGCTGGGATTACAGGCTTGAGCCACCGCGCCTGGCGTGCCTGTGTTCTTAGCTACCCAGGAGGCTGAGGTAGGAGGCTCACTTGAGCCCAGGAATTCGATGCTGCAGTGAGCTATGATTGTGCCATTGTACACCATCCTTTGTGACAGAATGACATCCTGTCTAATATATATATACATATATATATATGTATATATATACATATACTACTGTTTAATAAATACTACTGTTAAAGTATCTTTACAGTATATTTTGGTTAGGTATACAATTGCCTTCTTCATTAGATTCTGAGTTTCTTAGGCACAAGGACAATGTCTTACCCCTTCTCTTATTATTGTAGGTAGCATTATAGCACTGCTATTAACTTTGTACTTAATACATTGCTGTTAAATGAATTCATGAAACTTCTATTTGAATACAGGACTTTCTATAGCTATTACAAACAGCAGAGTTAAATTATATAACTACAGTAAGGTAAGTTAGATTTGAGATGAAATTAAAAAAATACTCTCCCATACTTTACACAGAGAGTCAATGTAGTTTGTATGTAGTTAAGGAAAACCTACTAAGAAGGGAAAATTACAATATTTTTGTTAGGGGTGAAACACAAATCAGGAAGACTTAAGGGACTAAAAGCAAGAACTAGTTTTTGCTCTGTTATAATAAAGGCTAAACTGATTTTAACAAGAGACACAAATATAGTGGCTCAAATAAGAAAGAAGTTCATTTATTACATTGCAACAGGTCACACCTTCAGGCTGCTGGATCTTTCACGGGTTCCTTCCTTCATGTTGCTTTGCCACCTCTTAGGGTCTTGTCTTAATCTGCTGCATAATCAAGCTAGGACACTGTCACAGTCATCTTCCAGTCAGTGAGGAAGGGAAAAGAGAGTCCAGAGAGTCCAGATAAATAATTTTATTTTAAACAAGTGAGGTGAAAGTTGCATATATCATCTTGCTCATATTCTGCTGGCACTTAGTCGTATGGCCTTACTCAGCTCCTAGCGAGATGGAGAAATGTAGTTTTTAGCTGGGGAGTCATAGCAAAAACTCTACTGATTTTCAGCTAGCAGTCTACTGTAGTTGCTGTTATTTGAACTACTTAAAGTGAATATGAGGGTAAAAATTAGTTTCTGCTTCTTACCCCCATGGGAAAAATATTGAACTTCTCTATAGCACCTACACTCAGGGAGAGGCATCTTGATCCTGATTTCAACTGGGTTGGAAAACTGATTTTATTAGTAGTCTAAGAAAAGCTTTTATTTGTATTTTTACTAAAAATGAAGTTATGTTCAAATGAAAGAGAGTATATATGAGTCTTGAAAATTGTTACTTTAGATAAGGCAGGACTAGTAATTTTTAAAAATTATATTATAGGGCCGGGCGTGGTGGCTCAAGCCTGTAATCCCAGCACTTTGGGAGGCCGAGGCGGGTGGATCACGAGGTCAAGAGATCGAGACCATCCTGGTCAACATGGTGAAACCCCATCTCTACTAAAAATACAAAAAATTAGCTGGGCATGGTGGTGCGTGCCTGTAATCCCAGCTACTCAGGAGGCTGAGGCAGGAGAATTGCCTGAACCCAGGAGGCGGAGGTTGCGGTGAGCTGAGATCGCGCCATTGCACTCCAGCCTGGGTAACAAAAGCGAAACTCCGTCTCAAAAAAAAAAAAAAAAAAAAATTATATTACAAAAAAACAACTCTTGCTCACCAAAGAGCTTGTAGAAATGGTGGGCTGCTGGTTGCCCTCATGGCAGATATAAAGGATGCAGATATATAATATTTCTATTAAGATGATTTTGGATAAGGGATTCCTTGTTGCTTTTTTTTTTTTTTTTTTTGAGACGGAGTTTTGCTCTTGTTACCCAGGCTGGAGTGCAATGGTGCGATCTCGGCTCACCTCAACCTCCGCCCCCTGGGTTCAGGCAATTCTCCTGCCTCAGCCTCCTGAGTAGCTGGGATTACAGGCACGCACCACCATGCCCAGCCATTTTTTTTTGTATTTTTTAGTAGAGATGGGGTTTCATCATGTTGACCAGTATGGTCTTGATCTCTTGACCTCGTAATCCACCTGCCTCGGCCTCCCAAAGTGCTGGGATTACAGGCTTGAGCCACCGCGCCCAGCCCCTTGTTGCTTTTAATGTATCTCTTCCTTTTTTTAAATTACATGTTAGGTTAATATAATTCTTCATCATGTAGAACTAAAGTTCTCAGAATTGGAGTTGAGGATGATAAGCTGCTTTAGAACCTTTTAGACCTTAAGTCTGTGTTTCTGTTTTCAGGACTGTCTCCTAAAGAGAGGTAGCTTTTTTTTTTTTTCTGTTGGATAGTAAATTATCACCGATTTCTTTATTTCTTAAGAGCAGACATAATCTTTGGGGTAGTTCCTTTATAATCTTGATTCAGTATTTTTTCTTTCTTATTAATATTGCTATTCGTTTTATTTTTTGCTTATTTTAAAAAAATTCGGTTAATTTACATATAATAAAATGCATGGGTTTATATGTTAAGTTAATGATGTTACATTTCAAGTTTTGATGGCACTTATGTAATTGTGAACCAAAACAAGATACAGAATCTTTCCTTGAATTCCTTTCCAGTCAGTTCCACCTAGCTCCTCAGAGACAGCCATTTACTGATTTCTATCACTATAGATTTATTTTACCCATTCTTTAACTTCTTTTAATGGAATTTTACAGTATGTATTCTTTTGTGTTGAGCATCTTTCACTCCTTATACCGTCTTGAAATGCATTCATATTGTTTTGTATATCAGCCATATGAATATATTTAATGACTATGTTCCCAGAATGAATATATTTTATGAATAGCTCACAATTTATTTATTATTCTGTCAGAATTTGTTTATACATTCTTATGTTGATGAATATTTAGGTTTCCAGTTTTTGGCTTGCAAATTAGGCTACTCTGAGCATTCTTATGCAAGCCCTTTTTGTGGAGACATGTTTTTATTTCTGTTGGGTAAATACCTAAGAGTGAAATTGCTAAGTCAGACTAGATACATATTTAACATTGTAAGAGACGGACATATACTTTTTCAAAGAGATTACACTACGTTTACACTCCTACCAGCAATATGTGAGAGTTCCAGTTGCTCCACATACTCAACATTTGATGTTGCCATTCTTTTATTTTAGCTATATAGTGATATTGAATGCCTTTTTATGTTCTTATACATTTATGTATCCTCTTTTGTGAAGTGTCAGTTTAAGTCTTTTGCTAATTTTAAAATGATTTTCAAGAATTTACTGATTTGTAGTTGTTTTAGACAGTCATACATTGCTTAACAGTGGGGACATGTTCTGAGAAATGTATTGTTAGGTGATGTCATCGTTGTGCAGTCATCATAGAGTACTTACACAAACCTAGATGTCACAGCCTAGGCTATATGGTACATTTTATTGCTTATAAGATACAAACCTATACAGCATGTTTCTGTACTGAATGCTGTAGGCAGTTGTAACACAATGCTAATTATTTGTATATCTAAACATTTAAATGTAGAAAAAGTATGGTAAAAATATGTACACCTGTATAGGGCACTTACCATGAATGGATCTTGCAGGATTGGAAATTGGAAATTGCTCTTGGCGAGTCAGCGAGTGAGTGGTAAGTGAATGGAAGGTCTAGGACATTACTGTACACTATTATGGACTTTATAAATACCAAACACTTAGGCTTTTTAGTTTTACAATGTCTTGACAGCTACAACTGAAAGTTTGTTATGTGGCATGTCACTATATTATGGATGTGAGTCCTTTGCCATATGTGTGTGTTATGAATATTTTTCTCTTAATCTGTTGCTTACCTCTTCGTTTTCTTAATGTCTTCAGCTAAGCAGAAATTTTAATTTTGTTGAAGTCTAATGCACTATTCTTTTTTACTTTACATTTAGTGCTTTTTTTATAGACTAAGAAATTTTTGTTTAAGCATCTCTTAGATACTCTGTTTACTTCTAGAAGTTTTATGGTGTATGATCTAACTTGAATTAATTTGGGGGGTATAAGGTAAGACAGGGGGTCAAAGTTTGCTTTTTCCATGCAGATAACCAGTTGTTCCAGTGCTGTGTGTTACAAAGACTTGGGACCTTTGTCTAAGATAAATTGATAATGTATTTATTGGTTTACATATAGGATGCTAACTTTAGTTTTTAATTTTTTTCTGATCGAAATTCTACAAAAATTAAAACCAAGGATAGATAATGAGTAAGATGGCACTTACCTTGTTGTATTTTAGAATTTTTTGACGGTGTCATTTTCAGAATACATTTTGAGTCCTTCAGAATAAAGGAAATGAAGCTTAATTCTTTTATTCCCAAGCCAAATCACTCTCTGAAGATTGCCATATCAAACCCTGAGTAAGTAATCCAGGGTTTGATATGGGGACCATGACACAGGGTTAGGTAGCCTGTTACCTTTAACTTTCCAATTTACTTAATAAAAATAACTTGCATATATGTAATGATGTATTCCTATGTTTTAGATGTTGTTCAAAACACTGTATTGTAAACATACTCTCAATTAATCTTTCCCTGAAACTTTAGATATTTACCTTTATTTTTCAGAATCTAAAATAAACAATTAATAGAGTAAAGTAGATGTTTTTTGGTGTATGGTACTATGGATTTTACCATTATTATAGATTATGTATATCCACTACAGCATTCAGGATATAGAGTAGTCCTGTTACTTTCAAAAGTTTCCTTGTACTTTCTATCCCTTTGTGGTTGTATCTTCCTTTTATCCCTAATCTCGCGTAACTACTAGTCTGTTTTCCTTCACTGTAGTTTTATCTTTTCGATATCATATATGAAATCATACAGTATGTAATCTTTTGAGCCTTGCTTCTTTTATTTAGCATAATGCCTTCGAGATTCGTCCAAGTTGTTGTATAAACCAGTTTGTTCTTTTTGATTGTTAAGTAGTAGTCCATTGGTTGGACATACCTGTTTGTTTATCCATTCATTCATTTGCCCAGGCTTGAGTGAGTGCAGTGGCATGATCTCCACTCACTAGGTTCAAGTGACTCTTGTGCCTCAGCCTCCAGAGTAGCTGGGATCACAGGTGTGTGCCACCATGCCTGGCTGATTTTTGTATTTTTAGTAGAGATGGGGTTTTGCCATGTTGGCCAGGCTGGTTTTGAACTGGCCTCAAATGGTCCACCTGTCTCAACCTCCCTGAAGAATATTTCATTTTTTTTTCCCAGTTGTGTTGATTAGGAATAGAACTGCTGTAAACATTCACGTACAAGTTTTTGTGTGAACGTTAGTTTTTATTCCTCTCGTGTAATACCTGAGAATGGGATTGCTGGGTCATTTGTTAAGTGCATGTTTAACTTTACAAGAAATGGCCACTTCCAGAGTGTTCATGCCATTTTGCAGTTTTACCGGTAATGTATGAAAATTCTGGTAGTTCCACACCCTCACCAGCACTTGGTATTGTTAGTATTTTTTATTTTAGTCACTCTATGTGTGTAGTGGTATTGCATCATTATTTAAATTTGCATTTCTTTAATGGGTAATACTTTTGAGCATCTGTTTTTTATCAGTTTATTTCCATTATATATCATCTTTGGTTAAATGGATACAAGTCTTTTGTTGGATTTGTGATTTGCAAATATTTTCTTCCAGTTTGTAGCTTGTTTGTTCATCCTATGAACAATGTCTTTCAGTGAACCAAACATTTTAATTTTAGTGAAGTTCAGTTTTTCCATTTTTTATTTTATAGGTTGTTCTTTTGATGTAATATTTAAGAACTCTTTAACCACAGGACTTGCATATTTTTTCTCATATGTGTTATAAAAAGAGTTAATAGCTTTATGTTTTACCTTAAGACCTATGATCCATTTTGAGTTGATTTTTGTATAAAGTGTTAAGTTTAAGTTTATTTTTTTTTCTACATACAGAATTTACAGTTCTAACATCATTTGTTGTAGACTTTCCTTTGTTTATCAAATGGCTTTGGCACCTTTGTCAAAAATTAATTTACTATATTTATGTGGTTTTATTTCTGGGTTATTGATTCTGTCACATTAATCAATGTGTTTTTCCCTCTGCCAATACCACACTGTCTTGATTACTGTAAAATTGTGTAGTGTGAATCTTCTTACCTTTTTTTTTTTTTCAAAATTGTTTGGCCTTTGCATAAACATTTTAGAATCAGCTTGTTTATATCTATGAAAAATTTGGCTGGGATTTTCATTTTAATTGCATTAAATTAGTAGAATCAGGGTAGAATTGAAATTTTAGGCTCTTGAACCCCTATGCTCGGACCCGCTCCCACCCTGTGGAGTATACTTTCATTTTCAATGAATTTCTGCTTTTGTTGCTTCATTCTTTCCTTGCTTTGTTTGTGAATTTTGTCCAAGTCTTTGTTCAAGACACCAAGAACCTGGACACCCTCCACTGGTAACATATTTTGGCAAGCCAGCCAGGATGTAGTTTGGGATTTATTTTTCTCCTTTTCCTTTCTGCTCCATACAGGGGAATCTCTCCCTCACTCTCTTTTCCTTTCCAACTTGGGACCCTTGGTGGACAGTGCCTAAACACAGAGACAACTGCAGATTTCTGGCTGGGGCCACTCTGAAGGACTCTTTTCTATCTTTTCCGGTTGTGGTCCCTGATCCCTACATGTGAAACAGCTCAGGGTGGACTCTCATGTATTTCAAGCAACATAAACCTTCTTTTCTTATACTAAATTCTTCCCTACCCTACTCAACTGGCTAAGGACAAAAGAAACCCACCTAGCCTCCAGTTCTTATAATTACAGTTCATGGCCATCACTCTAGTGGAAGAGGAAGCATGGGAAAGGATGGCCTTATCAAATTATAGGGATGCTGAAAGTTGGGGATTACACCTAGGAACCAAAGGAAATCTTATAGTAGGCCATTGCCTCTCGAAAGAAAACATGCAAAGGGGCACTGGTGCCCACCTAATGTCAGAGATGTCTGATACTCTAAGACTGAATCCCAAAGGGGGAATGCCCCAGTGGATCCTTTGGACCTCAGCCTCTCTGAAGGGAACACCCTCTGCAGAGGTCCTAAGGCCTAGTACTAAGCCCTCTAGATGGCTGGGCACCGTGGCTCATGCCTGTAATCTCAGCACTTTGGGAGGCCAAGGCAGGTGGATCACAAGGTCAGGAGTTTGATACCAGCTTGGCTAATATGGTGAAACCCTGTCTCTACTAAAACCAGAAAAATTAGTTGGGTGTGGTGGCACACACCTGTAGTCCCAGCTCCTCGGGAGGCTGAAGCAGGAGGATCGCTTGAACCCTGGAGGCAGAGGTTGCAGTGAGCTGAGAGCCTGGTGACAGAGTGAGACTGTGTCTCAAAAAAAAAAAGAAAAAAAGAGAAAAAAATTTATCTCACAGTTGCAATACTGATTGGTCTCAGTATTGTTAGGTATCAAGTGTGCTGTTGAATGGGAAAGTGAGGTGGAGTTGCATGTATCCAGGCTTTGATGCTGCTGTTCTAAGCAGGGTCAAAACACCAAAACACCGAGAACCTGGACACCCTCCACCGGTAACATATTTTGGCAAGCCAGGGTCAGGATGTTCTCCTTTGGTGCTGTTTGGCCCCAGTGTTCTTTGGAGTCTGTGAGGTTTGACCTTTAAAAATTAAACTGCCATGGAAACTGCTTTACCTGAAATTTTGGTTCACAGCCTTCATTGGGTTAACTATTGGGGCAAACAAAAGTAAAACTGGCAAATTTGTATTGCTATCTCTTGGCTAGAGTTCCAAGGTAAAAGCTATTGAATCTTCATTTGTGTGTGTATATATGTCTAGATGTGTTTATTTTTGTAAGTATACTTATAGTGATACATTGTGTCTACTAAATTGATGTATAAATGAAAGAGTACTCATAAATTAAATAAGTCTTAAGTACTTTCCAAGCTCATGTTACTTAAGTATAACTTAACAAGCTGGTTTAAAAATTATTGGTAAAATAAAAATAGATATGGCCTAATAAATAGAATTGACATTTTTACTGCTGAATCTTCCAATTCATGGACATGATGTATCTCTTTCTTTACTTAGGTTTTTCTTTGATTTTATTCATCAGTGTTTTTTTTTTTTTTTTTTTTTTGAGATGGAGTTTCACTCTTGTTTTTCAGGCTGGTGTGATCTCAGCTCATTGCAGCCTCCACCTCCTGGGTTCAAGCGATTCTCCTGCCTCTCAGCCTCCTGAGTAGCTTGGGATTACAGACATGCACCACCACACCTGGATAATTTTATATTTTTAGTAGAGATGAGGTTTCTCCATGTTGGTCAGGCTGGTCTCAAACTCCCAACTTCAGGTGATTTGCTCACCTTGGCCTCCCAAAGGGTTGGGATTACAGGCATGAGCCACTGTGCTTGGCCTATTCATCAGTGTCTTGTAATTCCTCTCCACTCTTTGTTTGATTTACATGTAAGTACAGATTCTCCTCGACTTATGAAGATGAAGTTATTTATCCAGACAAATCCATCGTAAGTTGAAAATATTGTAAACCAAAAATGTAGTTTTTGACATAGTATTTTCATCAGTCAAAACCAAACTTTCAATTTATGGTATTTTCACCAGTGAAAAGCACACTTTTGACTTAATATTTTTACCAGCTGAAAACACACTTTCAAATTGCAATATTTTCAACTGATAGTGCATTTATCTGGACATAACCTCATGTAAATTGAGGAGCATACTGAATGTATGTTGCTTTTGCACCGTTTTGATATGGTTTGGCCGTGTTCCCACCTAAATCTCATCTTGAATTTTGGCTCCCACAATTCCCATGTGTTATGGGAGGGACCTGGTGGGAAGTAATTGAATCATGGGGGAAATTCTTTCCTGTGCTGTTATTGTGGTAGGGAATTAGACTCATGAGATCTGATGGTTTTATAAGGGGGAGTTTTCCTGCACAAGTTCTCTCTTGCCTGCCACCATGTAAAGACATGACTTTGCTCCTCCTTTGCCTTCCATCATGAGTGTGAGGACTTCCCAGCCACGTGGAACTGTGAGTCAATTAAACCTCTTTTCTGTATAAATTACCCAGTCTCAGATATGTCTTTATTAGCAGCATGAGAACAGACTAATACATATTGTACAGCTGAAAAATTGTAAGTTGAACCATCATAGGTTGAGGATTGTCCCTATTTCATTTTTTAGAGCCGTTGTAAATGTTATGTAAAAAATTGGTTTCCAATTTCTGTTTGCTAGTATATAGAAATATGATTGAGTTTTGTATGTTGGCTTTGTATTTTGTGATGTTGCTGAATTCACTTATTAGTTCTAGGAGCATTTTTTCATAGATTTCTTGAGATTTTTCTATGTACAGTTGACCCTTGAATGATGTGGCAAGGTGGAAGTTAAGGGTACTAACCCCTGAAGCAGTTGAAAATATACATATAACTTTTGACTCCCCCCAAACCTAACTGCTAGTATCCTGTGTTGACTGGAAGCCTTACCAACAACGTAAGCAGTCGATTAGCACATATTTTTATGTTATATATATTATATACTGTATTCTTACAATAAAGTAAGCTAGAAAAAGAAAATGTTATTAAGAGAATCACAGGAAGAGAAAATATGTTTACTGTTTAATACATGGAAGTGGATTATCCTAAAGGTCTTCATCGTCATTTTCTTCACATTGAATACGGTGGGGAGATGGGAGAAGAGGAAGGGTTAGTTTTTCTGTCTCAGGGGTGGCAGAGGCAGAGGAAAATCCACATATAAGTGGACCTGTGCAGTTCAAACTGTGTTCAAGGATCAACTGTAAATGATTACATTGTCTGTCAATAGGACAGTTTGATTTCTTGCTTTCCAATCTGTATACCTTTTATTTGTTATTTTCTTGCTTAATTACACTGACTAGGACTTCCAGTACCGTGACGAATAAGAGATGTGATTTGATATTTTTTTCTTGGTTCCAATCTAGGAAACCATTAAATGTGATTTTGGCTGTAGCTTTTGTTTACTTGCACTTTATTATGTTGGGGAAGTACCTTTCTGTTCTTAATTTGCTGATAGTTTTTTATCATGAATGATTGTTGAATGTTGTCAAATGCCTTTTTTGCATCAATATGAACATGTGGGTTTGTTTTTAGACTGTTAATATGATGGATTACATTGGTCCATTTAAAAAATATTGAATAGCTTTGCATTCCTAGTATAAATCCCACCTGATTGTGGCATATTCTTATATATTGCTGGATTTTATTTCTGATATTTTGTTAAGGATTTTTGCTGTTGTTATGTTCATGAGGGATATAGTGCTGTAGTTTTGTTTTTTTTTAGTACTGTTTTTTGGTATTGGGATAATCATGACTCTCAAAATAAATTGGGAAGTGTTCCTTCCTCTATTTTCAAAAAAGAGTATATAGAACTGGTTTTATTTCTTCTTTTTTATATTTTTCTTTTATTGATACATAGTAATGATTTTTTTCTTTTAATATTTGGTTGAATTTGCTAGTAAAACTATCTGGGTCTAAACATTTTTTTTTCTTTTTTTTGAAATAAGTTAAAACTGTATGTTCAACTTATTTAATAGTTACAGAATTATTCAGATTATCTATCTCATCATTGGTGAGCTTTGGTAGTTTGACTTTTTAAGTTATTGAATTTATGTGTAAAGTCTTACTTATGTTGTTATTTTATTATCCTTTTAATATGTATGGAGTCTATAGTGATATTCCTCTTTTATTCTTGTAACTGTTAATTTATGTCTACTTTTTTTTCTCTGTCAGTTTTATTTGAGGTTTATCAATTTTAAAATCTTTTCAAAGAATGGGCTTTGGTTTCATTAATTTTCTATGTTGTTTTTCTGTTACCACTGTTAGTGACATCTGAGCTGATCATTTTTTCTTTTTATTTTCTGCTTGCTTTAAATTTATTTTGTTCTTTTCCTAATTTGTTAAGATGGAAGCTTAGATGATTGATTTTATATTTTTCTTCTTTTCTAATGTAAGCATTTGATTCTTTGAGTTTCCCTCTAAGCACTATGCTAGCTGTATGCCATAAATTTTGATACATTGCGTTTTAGTTTTTCTTTGGTTCAAACTATCTTCCAATTTCTCACCAAACTTCCTCTTTGAACCCCAGATTATTTAGAAGTTATTTAACTTCTAAGTGTATGAAATGTTTCTGCCATCTTTTGTTACCTATTTCTGGTACAATTTCATTATGATCAGAGAACATACTTTGTATTATTTTGATTCTCTGCATATATTTGATGCCTAGATATGAGATTTTATCTGCTGTACTTATCCTGGATAGATTTACAAAGGTTGTAGATTACATCAGTCTTCAGTTTTGCTAGAAAATGTCAAATTATTTTTTAAAGTTTGAAAGTAATTGTAACAATTTATTGCATCACTCCCCCTTGCCCCAGAATGGGATACGAATGTTTTATATCCTCCCCAAATGTACTATGTATTTGATTTATTCATTATTTCCTTATTTAATGTTAAACCTTTCTAGTCTTGGAAGACAACTACTAAGGGAACATTTTTCTTGTCTTTTTTTTTGAGATGGATTCTTGCTCTGTTGCCCAGGCTAGGGTGCTGTGGCACCATCTTGGCTCTCTGCAATCTCTGCCTCCTGGGTTCAAGAGATTTTCCTGCCTCAGCTTCCCAAGTAGCTAGGATTACAAGTGTGCACCATCACGCTTGGCTAATTTTTGTATTTTTCGTAGAGACAGGGTTTCACCATGTTGGCCAGGCTGGTCTTGAACTCCTGACCTCAGGTGATCCATCTGCATTGGCCTCCCAAAGTACTGGGATCACAGTCATGAGCCACCGTACCTGGCCTAATCTTTTGTGAGTTTTATATCATCATTGATAATTTAGGGTATCACAGTAAGCAAACTGAAGTTGAAAACTCAAGTAGGTTTTGGTTATCATTCCAAATGACTTGAGGTTTCTCATTGGTCATGAAGTTTTGGCTGTGAAGCAGGACCTGGGACTGTCTCTAGCCAGAGTGATTCTACCTGTGCCACAGGTGGACAGGTAAGCCCTTTTATGGTTGTTGAAGTAAGTCCATATCCTAGAGATGAGATTAGGCTTTCAGCAATATCTACTTCCAATCTTCACAATTTAAATGATGAAATTCTTTAGTTTTGTATAGGTAAAAGAAATTCTTCACCTAATTCTGTTTGTACTTAACTTCTTCACTGATCTTTTCATTGCCTGATAGAATTCTGCATGAGTTTTAAATTAAAAAAAATTTTTAAATTGTTTTGCATTCTTCCTATCTGACAATGACACAAGTCTTTCATTCAGATTCTACAAATCTCTTATGCCTTTATCTGAGTCTGTATCTTCAACCCTTAAGTGCTAATGACAAATCTTTTTTAAAATTGTATTTATTTTACTTTAGGTGCATACGATATCTGGCATTTGTCCCATGTTATCCCTCCCCACCCTCCCCTCCCTCCTTACCCCCCATTGTCTCTCCCCTACCCGCCCCAACTGTGCCCAGTGTGTGATGCTCCTCTCCCTGAGTCCACATGTTCTCGATCAACAGCCACCTATGTGTGAGAACATATGGTGTTTGGCTTTCTATTCTTGTGTCAGTTTACTGAGAATGATGGTTTCCAGATTCATCCAAGTCCCTACAAAGGACACACACTCATCGTTTTTCATGGCTGCGTAGTATTCCATGGTGTATATGTACCACATTTTCTTTGTCCAGTTTATCATTGATGGGCATTTGGGTTGGTTCCAGGTCTTTGCTATAATACACAGGGCTGCAATGAACATATGTGTGCATGTGTCTTTATAGTAGAACAATTTATAGTTCTTTGAGCATTTTTTTCATGTTCATTGGCCTCATATATGTCTTCTTTTGAAAAGTGTCTGTTCATATCCTTCACCCACTTTTCAATGGGGTTGTTTGTTTTTTTCTTGTAAATCTGTTTTAGTTGTTTGTAGATTCTGGATATTAGCCCTTTGTCAGATGGGTAGATTGCAAACATTTTTTCCCATTCTGTTGGTTGCCAGTTCACTCTAATCATGGTTTCTTTTGCTGTAGAGAAACTCTGGAGTTTAATTAGATCCCATGTATCTATCTTGGCTTTTATTGCCATTGCTTTTGGTGTTTTAGTCATAAAGTCCTTGCCTATGCCTAGGACTCCTCCTGGGTGGTTTTGCCTATGTTTTCTTCTATTGTTTTTATGGTGTTAAGTTTTACGTTTAAATCTTTGATCCATCTGGAGTTAATTTTAGTGTAAGGTGACAGGTAGCAGTCCAGTGTCTGCTTTCTGCACATTGCTGGCCAATTTTTCCAACACCATTTATTAAACATGGAGTCCTTTCCCCATTGCTTGTTTTTGCCCAGTTTGTCAAAGATCAGATGGTTGTAGATGTGTAGTGTTTCTTCTGGGGTCTCTGTTCTGTTCCATTGGTCTATGTCTCTGTTTTGGTACCAGTACCATGCTGTTTTGATTACTGTAGCCTTGTAGTATAGTTTGAAGTCCAGCAGTGTGATGCCTCCAGCTTTGTTCTTTTTGCTTAGGATTGTCTTGGCTATGTGGGGTCTTTTGTGATTCCATATGAAGTTTTAAGTGGTTTTTTCCAGTCTGTGAAGAAGGTCAGTGGTAGCTTGCTGGGGATAGCATTGAATCTATAGATTACTTTGGGCAGTATGGTCATTTTCACGATATTGATTCTTCCTAACCAGGAACATAGAATGTTTCTCCATCTGTTGTGTCCTCTCTTATTTTGTTGAGCAGTGGTTTGTAGCTCTCCTTGAAGAGGTCCTTTATATACTTTGTTAGTTGTATTCCTAGGTATTTTATTCTCTTTGTAGCAATTGTGAATGGGAGTTTGCTCTTGATTTGGCTCTCTGTCTGTTATTGGTATATAGGAATGCTTGTGATTTCTGCCCATTGATTTTGTATCCTGAGACTTTGCTGATTTTGGGCTGAGATGATGGGGTCTTCTAAAAATACAATCATGTCATCTGCAAATAGAGACAGTTTGACTTCCTCCTTTCCTAATTGAATACCCTTTATTTCTTTTTCTTGCCGGATTGCTCTGGCTAGAACTTCCAATACTTTGTTGAATAGCAGTGGTGAGAGAGGGCATCCTTGTCTAGTGCCTGATTTCAAAGGGAATTCTTCCAACTTTTGTCCATTCAGTATGATATTGGCTATAGGTTTGTCACATATAGCTTTTATCATTTTATGGCATGTTCCATCAATACCTAGTTTATTGAGAGTTTTTAGCATGAAGGGCTGTTGAATTTTATCGAAGGCCTTCTCTGCATCTTTTGAGATAATCATGTGATTTTTGTCTTTGGTTCTGTTTATGTGAGGGATTACATTTATGGATTTGTGTATGTTGAACCAGACTTGCATCCCCAGGATGAAGCCTCCTTGGTCATGATGGATAAGCTTCTTGATGTGCTGTTGCATTCTGTTTGCTATTATTTTATTGAAGATTTTTGCATCGATGTTCACCATGGATATTGGCCTGAAGTTTTCTTTTTGTGTTGAATCTCTGCCTGGTTTTGGTATCAGGATGATGTTGGTCTTATAAGAAGAATTAGGGAGGATCCCCTCCTTTTGTATTGTCTGATACAGTTTCAGAAGGAATGGAACCAGCTCCTCTTTGTATGTCTGGTAGAATTCGGCTGTGAACCTGCCTGGACCTGGACTTTTTTTGGTTGCTAGGCTATTGATTACTGCCTCTACTTCAGCCCTTGTTATTGGTCTATTCAGAGTTTCAACTTCCTCCTTGTTTAGTCTTGGTAGAGTATAAGTGTCTAGGAATTTATCTGTTTCTTCCTGGTTTACTGGTTTATGTGAGTAGAGCTGTTTGTAGTAATCTCTGATGGTAGTTTGCATTTCTGTGGGATCAGTGGTGATATCCCCTTTATCGTTTTTTATTGCATCTATTTGATTCTTCTCCCTTTTCTTTTTTATTTATCTGGCTAGCAGTCTGTCTATTTTGTTGATCTTTTCCAAAAAACCAGCTCCTGGATTTATTGAGTTTTTGAAGGGTTTTTTGTGTCTCCATCTTCTTCAGTTCATCTCTGATCTTAGTTTTCTTGTCTTCTGCTAGCTTTTGAGTTTTTTTGATCTTGCTTCTCTAACTCTTTCAGTTTTGTTGATACGGTGTCGATTTTAGATCTTTCTTCTCTTCTCTGGTGGGCATTTATTGCTATAAATTTCTCTCTCAACATGCTTTAAAGGTGTCCCAGAGATTCTGGTAAATTGTATCTTCATTCCGTTTGGTTTCAGAGAACATCTTTATTTCTGCCTTCATTTTATTGTTTATCCAGTCAACACTGAGAAGCAAGTTGTCAAGTTTCCAAGTGGTTGTGTGGGTTTGAGTGTGTTTCTTGATCCTGAGTTCTAGTCTGATTGCACTGTGTTCTGATAGACTGTTATGATTTCTGTTCTTTTGCATATGCCAAGGAGTGATTTACTTTCAATGATGTGGTCAATTTTAGAGTAAGTGCAATGTGGTGCCGAGAAAAATGTATATTCTGTGGATTTGGGGTGGAGTGTTCTGTATATGTCTATTAGGTCTGCTTGGTTCAGCTCTGCATTCAAGTCCTGGATATCCTTGTTAATTTTCTGTCTCGTTGACCTGTCTAATATTGACAGTGGAGTGTTGAAGTCTCCAGCTATTATTGTGTGGGAGTCTAAATCTTGTTTTAGGTCGTTAAGAACTTGCTTTATGTATCTGGGTACTCCTGTGTTGGGGTTGTATATGTTTAGGATAGTTAGCTCTTCCTGTTGGATTGATCCTTTTACCATTATATAGTGTCCTTTGTCTCTTTTGTTCTTTGTTGGTTTGAAGTCCATTTTATCAGAGACTAGGATTGCAGCCCCTTGCTTTTTTTTTGTTCTCCATTTGCTTGGTAAATC
Organism: Saimiri boliviensis; assembly: GCF_048565385.1. Lineage (NCBI taxonomy): Eukaryota > Metazoa > Chordata > Mammalia > Primates > Cebidae > Saimiri > Saimiri boliviensis. Next base: position 84,362,187 of record NC_133454.1, read on the forward strand.
TTCCATCCCTTTATCAAAATAAAGTCTGTGTGTGTCTTTACATGTGAGATGGGTTTCTTGAATATAGCACACCAATGGGTTCTGACTTTTTATCCAGTTGGCCAGTCTGTGTCTTTTGATTGGGGCGTTTAGGTCATTTACATTCAATGTTAATATTGTTATGTGTGAATTTGATCTTGCCATTTTGTAACTGGCTGGTTTTCTTTCCCATTAGTTAACTCATTTTTTTCATGGCATTTTTGGTTTTTGCCAACTGGTTTGCTTTTGCAGTGACTGGTACTTGTTCCTTTCCGTGCTTAGTGTTTCTTTCAGGAGCTCAATGACAAATCTTTAATTTCATCCTTAAAGGATAATTGATCGTGGGCATCTACTGTATTTTATAACTTTTGTAATACAAGTAACATAATTTTTAGTGCTGAAACCATACTTTAAATAAAATAATAACAGTGATTAATAGAACTTACTTAGGCCCCTGAATTAATTAGACTGTTGAAATTGTGGTCAGCCTTTAAGGTACAGAAGAAAAGATTTTTTCTTTGGGGATAAGTTATTTTAACTTGAGACATTTTAAATGATGGGAAAACATCTAGCTTTCTTTCTTATCAGTGATTAAAATTTAAAGAGGAAGGTAAATACTGAATTAGCTTTATACTTACTTTAAATTGTAAAATAACTTACTATCTATTTAACTTAAAAATAAGCCACTTTTATTATTCAGTTAACAGACTGTCATTCTTTTGTTAAAATAAGTTCTATATTAAAAATGCAAATGCAAGCATATAATGTTAGTTATATTTATTCCTTTTAGTAATATGATTCTATTAAATTTGTCTAAAATGTGTTCTAACTATCCCTGTGTTACTCAGAGATATGAGAATTAATTAACTAAACATTTTGAACAAAAAATAAGGTAATCGCCATTTAGAATGCTTCTTGCTAGAATGAAGTTCTGATTTGTGAAGAATATTAATTTATCAGGTAGGGAAGATATATGAAGGCAGAAAAATTGTTAAATTGTGACTTCCTAAATGTCTACTTAAAACAGAAATTTATAGTAAATTTATAATGTTATATTGAGTTGATTTGAATTATTTGAATCTTATAGTATGACAGTTTTTTTCTGAAGTATATATTATTAAAAGCTGAGAAATATTTAAGTGGTTGAAAGTCAGTGAGAAATATGAAGGAAACTGCTAATGCTACTGAGGAGAAAATAGAACTATGTTTATTTAATATTAAGCATTAAACTTCTGAAGATTTTACTGGAAATTTGATTGATTTTTCTGTTACTTAGGGGTATTTTAAGCCCATTTTATGTATCATGCCTGGGCTGTACCAAGAGCAGATGGAAAGTTCCCAGGGGAACTTTTCTGTTTATTTGTCAATATCTAATTGATTAGAGTATAATTTTAAGATTATAATTCAAGAGGTGAAATGGATGCTGATTGGAACTCCTATTAAGAATTTGCTCATCAACATATAATTTCTTTTTTTGGATAATCAAAATATGTATTTTACATTATATAGACTAAAGGTTCTGAAAACATAGGAGATAATTTGTTTTAAACTGCACTCAGAACTTTTTTTCTGTGACACTCACATGAAAGTAGTAGTTTCCCTTGTCATTTCATTAGATTGAAATTGAATTGTAGTAGTTTTGGGCAAATAAATTAAAATTTTTACTTTTTTTTTAACCGTGGAGAGAACATCAGTATTTTCAAGAAATTAGAGATTTGAATTTGAAATATTTTTCATATATGAAGCAATCCATCAATCTTTGTTTAGCTATGGAATCTTCAGAACATCAGAGTTGCATATTTTCAAGTTTAGAGAAAAATGGACACACTGAATCCTAGCAACTGAAAGCAAATAGGCATACGTCAGTATCTGTGTATGGTGCTAACACTTATTTCAGCACTTTGTCCATTTTGCTTGGGAACTCTTGTTTAGTAGTGTGTTTACAATGAGGTCTTTCAGTGGAGCAGGGCTACATGACTGAATGTGTGCTCTGTATTGTCTAAGTACATTCTGTGTACAAACTTTAAGATATGTGTATAGACATATCTGTTATTGACATTTAGTCTATGTTTATTTTATTTCTCAAAAGTGTTTTATTTGTTCATTTTTGATAACTAGCACTTGACCATTCACTTTTTATTTCTAATTTTGGTGTCTTTGCGTAAGTCACTGAGTGTGATTCCAGATAAATTATTACAGCTAGATTCATGTGGCTCATCAGCCACATATTTGTTTTTTGTTTGTTTGTTTGTTTTGAGGCAGAGTCTTGTTCTGTCGCCCAGGGTGCAGTGCAGTGGCATGATCTCAGCTCATGCAACCTCTGTCTCCTGGGTTCAAGTGATTCTCCTGCCTCAGCCTTCTGAGTAGCTGAGATTACAGGCTCCCACCACCATGCCTGGCTAATTTTTCTAATTTTAGTAGAGATGATGTTTTGCTATGTTGGCCAGGCCAGTCTTGAACTCCTGACCTCAGGTGATCCAACCTCCTTAGCCTCCCAAAGTGCTGGGATTACAGACGTGAGCCACTGTGTTCGTCCCACATATTTGTATTGCTTTAGAGAGGGAAGTTTGTGCAATTAAAGTTGGAATAATCTGGATTTGTTGCAACTCCTGCGATTACATTGTGCTTTAGTTTTCTGAACAGATATGAGGAAAACTATCTATAAGAGTTTAAAATATATTGCCAAGTGTTAAAATAAGTTCAAAGTACTCCCAAGTGTTATGGGAATCTGTCTATTTCTTGGGAAGAGGGGTAGAAGTTATCTAGGTGGAAAAGACCAGTGGGCAATTTGAAATGTTAGATTTGGAGCTTGGAAAGAGAGAATAAGGCTAGAGTTATATTTTCGAAGTTACTCATTATATCTTATTGAAGGCTTAATATACGTCCTTCAAGATTGAGGCCCTGGAATTCATGCAGACCACGATACTAGCATCCCCCTTACTTGTGGAATTCATAGTCTAGTTACTAGATTCTAGAGGGAGGTTAGGATTGTTTTCTTAGAAGGTCATAGTTGAAGCTTGGGAGTGGATGAGACGGAAAAAAAAGAGTATAGATATGATTATCTACAAACAATTGAGGAAACAGTGACTTTGGAAAATACATTATGTAGCTTTTTAGGAGAAAGACAAAGACTGTGGGGGAAGTACCTATGTTTAGTGATTGGCATGATGAAGAGTCAGTGAAGAAAAGAGGGTCAGAGTGTCAGGCTATGGGAGATTTATCATTAAGCTAATTAAATTTAAGTTCCAGGTTTGTCACTTACATAAATTCCTTTCCAGTCTTTGGGAGGAAGGCTTTTACATGGGCATATGTTGCTCTAGGATTTCCAAAAATAAGGCATTTTAAAATTGCGATTTCTTTCCTTTTGACTTACTCTCATGTCATATAGAGTGGCTGCAGGCATTTTAGGGATCCAGCTAAGGGGAATTTGAATTGGATTTACCTTTAGTTTGGGTGACATATATTTATGTGGTTCATGTCACTTCTGAATATAGTTTAGACTAACTGTTCTGATGTGGGAACTATAACAAGGAATACTGTTATTACCCACTATGTTAACAGTTAGTGTTGTGACACAAAGATGCAAGGCTAAAGATTACCTGGTGATAGGGACATGTCCTATAGTGCATCACATTAGAAGTATATGGTAGGATAAGAGAAACAAAATTTGAAATGCACAGGGCCAGAAGCTAGTCTGGGAAAAATTCTTCCAAATCTAAATGAAAGAAACCATATAAGTTTCTTTAAATTTGACAATACTAAAATTTTATGACATTACCAGTAGTCATTTGTGAAGACTATTTTGTAAAATATAAATAACAATTTAGTCTTTTGAAAATAAAAAAAAATTCTCTTATAGAAAACCTTACATGTAATTGTAATATGAAGAGGTGATAACAAAAGTTATACAAAAAGTATATAGAAGTATTCTAGAAGTGTTTCAGGGAGTTTATTGATTATTGTTATTTTTCTGGATTCTTGTGATGTTTATGCTGCTGTGATTTTTTTTTTTCTCATTCTAAATAAGCATTCACCTTTGCATCTAAGTTTGTATTTGTAATTTTGCTTCCCTTTTTTTTTCTTTTAAAGAAGGTCCCCTAAATTCTATAAGGTTCAGGCCTAAGAATACCTGGGAGGCACAGAATCATGGAATTTAAGAGGAGACAAATTACAGATGGAGAATATGTACTGTTTTAAATGATGCATATTGGGGTAGCTAAGGAAGGCAGTTGCTTTTGGCGATTCAGGGATTACTGACAATCTTCACCAATTAGTATGAATTTGGGAGTGGTAAATGGAGATTGTGTACTTTTTAAAGAAAGTTCAGTAGAGTCCAAGAACAGTAGCTTTTGAGGAAAGCAACTTGCAGGGAAGTTTTTTTGTATTTGTATGTGTGCATGCTTCAGCCTTAGGTGGACATCTAAATATGTTAAAGGAAGGGAAAACATGCAAATAGTACAGAAGGAAAAATTAAAGGTAATTAATAACAAGAGAGGTTAAATCAGCACAGAAATAATGATGAGAACAGAAAGGGAAAAGGAAATGGGATCAAGACATAGGAGTGTGCTAAATAGTGGAATTCAATGAAGGTGATTTAGTTGTTACTGTATTAGCACTGTGCTAGTGCTGGGTGCAATAATTGGTTTTCATAATGCTGTAATTTTTTCTGTGAATCATAACATTGTATTGCTTAGTTCACTAATATAATACAATTTATAAAGATTTACAGTCATATAATACAATTTATAAAGATTTGCATTTGGATGTTTAAAATGAAATGTTTCATAACAATAATGGAAGATAATTATGTAATTACTTGAATATGTTAAAATTAATCTTCCAGAAGATGGCTGCACTAAACAACAGATTTTCAATGTAGGTGAATCAGTCTTCTATTGGAAAAAGATGCCATCTAGGACTTTCATAGCTAAAGAGGAGAAGTCAATGCCTAGTTTCAAAGCTTCAAAGGCTAGGCTGACTCTCTTAGAGTCTAATGTAGCTGATGACTTTAAGTTGATGCCAGTGTTCATTTCCCATTCTGAAAATCCCAGAGCCCTTAAGAATTATGGTAAATCTACTCTACTTAAGCTCTGTAAACGGAACAACAAAGCCTAGATGACAGCACATCTCTTTATAGCAGAGTTTTCTGAATATTTAAAGTCCACTGTTGAGATCTACTGCTCAGGAAAAAAGATTCTTTTAAAAATATTGCTGCTCATTGACAGTTCAGCTAGTCATCATCCAAGAGCTCTGATGGAGATATACAGGGAGATAAATGTTATTTTCATGCCTGCAAACATAACATCCATTCTGCAGCCCATGGATCAAGGAGTAGTTTTGACTTTCAAATCTTATTAGTTCAGATTTGCATCCCATAAGGCTATAGCTGCCATAGATTCCCCTTTGATGGATGTGTAGAAAGTAATTGGAAAACCTGGGTAAGATTGACCATTCTAGATGCCATTAAGAACATTTGTGATTCATGGGAGGAGATCAGAATATTGACATTAACAAGAGTTTGGAAGAAGTTGATTCCAACCCTTATGAATCATTTTGAGGGGTTCAAGACTTTAGTGGAGGAAGTAACTGCAGATTTGGTGGAAATACCAAGGGAATAAATAGAGCCTGAAGATGTGACTGAATTACTTCAGCATCATGATAAAACTTGAATGAATGAGGAGTTGCTTTTTATGGATGAGAAAATAAAATGGTTTATTGAGATGGAATCTACTCCTAGTAAAGATGCTGTGAACGTTGTTGAAATGACAACAAAGGGTTTACATAAACTTAGTGGACAAAGCAGTGGCAGCATTTGAGAAGATTGACTTCAATTTTGAAACAAGTTCTACTGTAGATAAAATGAAGCATTGCATGGTACAGATAAATTCTTCCTGAAAGGAAGTCAATAGATGTGACACACTTCACTGTTGTCTTAAGAAATGGCCACAGCCACCCTAGCCTTAAGCAGCCACCACCCTGATAAGTTAGCAGTCATCAGTATTGGGGCAAGACCTTCTACCAGCGAAAGGATTACAATTTGCTGAAGGCTTAGATGATGATTAGCACTTTTTAGCACTAAAGTGTTTTTAGATTAGGATATATATATATTTTAAAGACATAATGCTATTTAGCATTTTACTACAGTATAGTATAAATATACTCTTTTTATACACTGGAAAACCAAAAAATTCATGTGACAGGCTTTATTCTGCTATTCACTTTATTTCAGTGGTCTAGAACCATATTTGCAGTATCTCTGAGGTATGCCTGTATTTATTAGGTATGCCTTTATGTGACCCAAATAAGTTATAAGATGACCAACTCTGCTACTAAATACCTTTCTTTTCTTTAGATACCTCCAAATTGCGGACTGAAGCATCTGTGTTTTTTCAACTTGGAGATAAAATAATTGTTTTAAATCGAGGCATATGTGTATACTGTAAGGTATATTAGTCTTAGGTATACTACTCAGTGAATATTATCATAGGTATATACCTATATAATCACCATGCAGATCCAAGTATACCATATTCCCAGCACACCAGAAGAAATCTTTGTTCACCCTTTGAGTCATTACTGCCTTCTATAGGTATTCACTGTTCTGATTTCTTTTTCTATCAATTTGTTTTCTCTTGTTTTGAATTTTATATTTCTGATTTCTATTTAAAAAATTCAAAAAAGACAAAATTTATTTATTTATTTATTTATGGTTTGTTATCTTTTTTATCTGGCTTCATTTTCTGAAAACAACTCCTACAAGATTCACCCACATTGTTACATTATCACCAGTTTGTTGTGTTTCAGGTCTGTATAATGTTCAGTAGTTTAAACGGACCACACTTTTTTTAGTCATTCTCTAGTTTATGGACATTTGGATTATTTTTATTTTAGGGGAGTAGTTATGAATAAAGCTTGTGTGAACATTTTTATACATCATTTTGGTAGTTGTGTTAATTTTTTTGGCTATATACGAGGAGTGGGTTTACTGAGTCATAGGGTAGATATATATATTTTTAAAAATAATTATTTTATTTTACTTTTTTAAGTTCTGGGGTACATGTTCAGAATGCGCAGATTTGTTACATAGTTAACAAGGTGCTGGGTTTACAGCTGTGACCCACCATACCTGGAAACTTTTCGCTTTTGGATAGGTGATCTAGAATTAATTTTGTTTTTCTGTTCATGGTATGCAATTGGGATTAAGGGTTTTGTTTTGTTTTGTTTTGTTTTTCTCTTTTTTTCTTACTGATTTACAGTGGTCTAGCGCCATTAATTGAAAAGATGGTCTTTTTCCTTCAGATTTGCGGTGGTCTTTTTCACAAACTAAGTGACTGTTTATACGTGGATCTGTTTTTGGACTCCGTCTCATTGGTTTATTTATCCATTCCTTGGTTGTTGTCACACTATACAATATAATAAATCTTGAAGTCTAGTAGTGTCAGCTCTCAACTTCGTTCTTCTTCTTTTTTTTTTTGAGACGGAGTTTTGCTCTTGTTACCCAGGCTGGAGTGCCATGGTGCAATCTTGGCTCACCGCAACCTCCGCCTCCTGGGTTCAAGCAATTCTCCTGCCTCAGCCTCCTGAGTAGCTGGGACTACAGGTGTGCGCCACCATGCCCAGTTAATTTTTGTATTTTTAGTAGAGACGGGGTTTCACCATGCTGACCAGGATGGTCTCGATCTCTTGACCTCATGATCCACCCACCTCGGCCTCCCAAAGTGCTGGGATTACAGGCTTGAGCCACCGTGCCCGGCCAACTTCATTCTTAAAGATTGTCTTGGCTAGTCTAGGACCTTTGCATATCTATATAATTTTTAGGAACCTCAGGTAATTTCCACAAAAAAACTTAATGGGATTTTGATTTGGTTTGCATTGTTATCTATAGATTAATTTGGGGAAAATTGGCATTGTAGCATTATTGAGTCTTTTGAACACTGAACATGGTATATTTCTCCATTTATTTGCATCTTAAAATTTTTTTTTTCAATTTTTAGTTTTCAGTTGTAGGTGTCTTTATTCATTGGTATTTTTTTCTCATGTTATTGTATAAGTGGTTTCATAAATTTTATTTTCCATTTTGTTATTACATAGAAATAGAAGAATCTTGAGCTTGTATCAAACAACCTTATTATATTTGCTTATTCATTGTCATTGGTATATAATTATGTCATCTGTAAATAAAGACTGTTTTATTTCTTTTTGATCTTTATATTTTCCCACCCTTCTATTGCCTATTTTCCTGACTAGACCCTTCTGTATAATGTTGTATAAAAGTTATGATAGTGGACAATCTTCTTTTCTCTTTAACCTTGGGAGAAGTGTTGAACATTTTACCAGTCTAATAAATAGATTGGTATTAGCTGTAGGTTTGTGTGTATGTGTATGTGTATTATTATTATTATTATCGTTATTATTATTTTTGGTAATAGTTACCTTTTATCAGATTAAGGAAGTTCCCTTCCATTCATAGGTTACTAAGAGGTTTTTTTAAAATGATAAATGAGTCTTAAATTCTATCAGTTACTTTTTATGCATCTATTGAGATGATCCTAGAATTTATCTCCATAATTTTGTTAATGTAGTGAATTACTTTAAAAAAAATAATTTCTTTTTTATTTTTAATTTTTTGCCAATTTACAATCTATTTGTTTTTATTTTTATTTTTTATTATACTTTAAGTTCTGGGGTACATGGGCAGAACATGCAGGTTTGTCACATAGACATACATGTGCCATGGTGGTTTGCTGCATCCATCCCCCTGTCATCTACATTAGGTATTTTTCCTAATGTTAGCCCTTCCCAATCCCCTCACCCCGTGCTGTCACTCCTCTAGCCTCCCCAACCCACAATAAGCCCTGCTGTGTGATGTTCCCTTCCCTGTGTCCATGTGTTCTCATTGTTCAACATCCACTTATGAGTGAGAATATGCAGTGTTTGTTTTTCTGTTCTTGTGTCAGTTTGCTGAGGATGATGATTTCCAGCTTCATCCATGTCCCTGCAAAGTACATGAACTCATCGTTTTTTATAGCTGCATAGTGTTCCATGGTGTATATGTGCCACATTTTCTTTATCCAGTCTATCCTTGATGGGCATTTGGGTTGGTTCCAAGTCTTTGCTATTGTAAACAGTATGACAGTAAACATACATGTGCATGTGTCTTTATAATTGAATGTTTTATAATTCTTTGGGTATATACCCAGTAATGGGATTACTGGGTCAAATGGTATTTCTATTTCTTGATCCATGAGGAATTACCACACTGTCTTCCACAATGGTTACACAAATTTAAACTCCCACCAACAGTGTAAAAGCATTCCTTATTCTCCACATCCTCTCCAGCATCTGTTGTCTCCTGAATTTTTCAATGATTGCCATTCCAACTGGCATGAGATAGCATCTCAATGTGGTTTTGATTTGCATTTCTCTAATGACCAGTGATGATGAGCTTTTATTTTCATATGTTTGTTGGCTGCATAAATGTCTTCTTTTGAGAAGTGTCTGTTCGTGTCCTTTGCCCACTTTTGGATGGGGTTTTTTGCTTTTTTCTTGTAAATTTGTTTAAGTTCTTTATAGATTCTGGTTTTTAGCACTTTGTCACATGGATAGATCGCAAAAATTTTTTCCCATTCTGTTGGTTTCTGGTTTACTCTAATGATAATTTCTTTTGCTGTGCAGAAGCTCTTAAGTTTAATTAGATCCCATTTGTCTATTTTGGCTTTTTTTGCCAATGGTTTTGGTGTTTTAGTCATGAAGTCCTTGCCCATGCCTATGTCCTTAATGTTATTGCCTATGTTTTTTTCTAGGGTTTTTATGATGTTAGGTCTTATGATTAAATCTCTAATCCATCTGGAGTTAATTTTTGTATAAGGTGTAAGGAAGGGATCCAGTTTTAGCTTTCTGCATGTGGCTAGCCAGTTTTCCCAACACCATTTATTAAATAAGGAATCCTTTTCCCATTGCTTGTTTCAGGTTTGTCAAAGATCAGATGGTTGTAGATGTGTGTCATTATTTGTGAGGTCTCTATTCTGTTCCATTGGTCTGTATCTCTGTTTTGATACCAGTACCTTGCTGTTTTGATTACTGTAGCTTTGTAGTATAGTTTGATGTCAGGTAGCATGATGCCTCCAGCTTTGTTCTTTTTGCTTAAGATTGTCTTGGCTAAGAGGGCTCTTTTTTGGTTCCATATGAAGTTTAAGGTGTTTTTTCCCAATTCTGTGAAGAAACTCAATTTCTTTTTTAAAGATCTGTCTCACTATGTTGCTCAAGCGAGGTGTTGGCTATTCACAGATGCAATTGTGGTGCACTACAGCCTTGAGCTCCTGGTCGCAAGTGATTCTCCTGTCTCAGCCTCCCAAGTAGTTGGGACTCCAGGCTCACACCACTGTGCCTGTATATTGCTTTGGTTTATTTTTGAATGTTGAACCAACATTGTGTTCTTGAAATAAACCCCATTTGATTATGTATATTATCCTTATATATTGCTGGGTTTACCTTGCTAAATTGTTATTATTTTTATTTTTTAACGTTTTCCTCTGTGTTCATTGGAGATGTTAGCCTGTAATTTTCTTATCTTGTATCCTTATCTTGTATTTGTATTTTTAGGTTAATGCTGGCCTCACACAGTGACCTAGGAAGTTTTTTTCCTGTCTGATTATTGACTGGAAAAATAGTATAAGGTTAATAATTTCTGTTATTTTTAATCTGTATGGTAATTTCTTTTTATCTTTTTAAAATTTGTGAAATAGTCATCAAAATAGAGTATAGTTATCTTATTTTGCAGCTGAAGAAACTGAAGCTTATAGAATTTAAGTATCATTTGGTAGCTGGTGGTTACTGCTCTGTATTAAAAACCAATTCTGTTTTATTTCAAAGTCTTTGCTATACAGTATACATGGAGGAAAATGACTGACCAGGTGATCGTATGGGGATCTTAAGAAATACCAGAGGTCGTTCTTTTGGAAACTTGGAAACTTCTTTTAAAAACTTTCTTCCTGTTGGTCTAAGAAGGGCACTCTTGATGAATGCCTCTTAGCTATTTGTGAGGGTTTTGGCTTAAAGTAGCTAAGCTTTATGATTCTGTTGCCTCTGTCAAATGAAAAGTCCATCCATTCTGAAACTGAACAAATCGGTTTTATTTCTGTGTGGGAATAAATGGTTACTTGGAATTTACTGGGATTTTTATTTTTCTAAATCCACATAGTATTGGCAACAGTTTTTTTGGCTTTCATGTTAAGGTATTTCCAACATTGATTCTTTACAGTATATGATAGGTTAAGGGATTCCATTAATCATATATGGATAGGTCTAAGGATGATGGAAAAACTTCGTATAAGGGAAATATAAGAGAAGTCTTAAGACAAATCTAGTACCTTATTTCCCCAAAGTCCAAACATTCTTACCAAAGAACATTTCTTATATAAGAAAAGTGTTTAACATCTATTTCATGTGGAAACATCTTTCCTTCCTTTAAGTGATATAGAATACTTGAAAAACTATTCCTTGTTCATTCTCAAAGAATTTAGGTTTTCTAACAATTGTTTACTAATGACTTTTTATTCTGTAGCTATTTACATTTTTTTTTGAGGATTTTATTGGAAATGTTTGACTTCTTTGTGAGTTTTCAGCAAGTTTTGATGTTGTTTAGTCACTAAAATTTATACTGTGCCAATGATATTATTTTATTTGCTTGATATGATAAACCTCAATAAGTTTGTCTCATGTCCAGTTAACTTAATTAGAACATCTGGCTTCCTTTGAAACAACTTCTCATTTTTAAAGCAACAAGTGGTAGTGAAACCTGCAAAATAATGTTAGAGAAAATAGTACTTTTTAGCTGAAAAATGTTCTGTGTTAATAAATTTTAGAGTTAGAAACTTCTTCAAGAGATCAGTTAATCCTTTTGGGACTTTTGAAATTACTATCTCAGTGGGAATATTTTCTTGACAAATATAGTATTGAGTACTTTTAAAGATCTTTTATTAATTAAATATGGCTCCAACAGTAGAGATTTGAGTTTAGTTTAAAGGAATAGATATTATTTTTATCCATGGTCACCTTAAAAATTAGAGTTAAAGTATTAGCCTGCTGGTCTTTTTCCTTCTCTTTAGTTCTGCTAGTAATAGTAGACTTTATTTGCGATTGTATAGGTTCAATTGGTTAACATGTGGCTACTAATATTTAGTAAGGTTAATTTTTAGCATGAGAATTGAGACATTTTAGTTTTTATATAAAGTGAAACTGTATGAATAGACTTGGTAGTTATTATTTCTGCTGAATAATAAAAGTCTAATATTTGGATGATCAGTGTATTAGTAGAATTAGAAATACTTGCTCTTGAAGTTGTTTAAAAATTCTGAAATAGAAAAAGAGGAAGTTGATTTTATTAATGCTGTGAAACAGGAAAAATAAACAAAATAAAGGTATGCTGTCAAAAATAAGTATTTAGAAAGGAATATTTGAGTGGTAAATTACTTATGAACTGAACCGTTAATTCTTTGCTTAAGATTAAAATCAAAGTATAATGCTATAAAAACAAGCATAGAAAAGGCATTCCAGTTTTTCCCATATTTAGGGTATTATTTTTCAAAACACTTGCTGAATTTTAAAAAGTTACTAAAATTTCAAATGTGGATTTTCCTCCAAATGAAATTTTCCCTTTTTACCTCAGTATTTTTCTTTTTTCTTTTCTTTTCTTTTTTTTGAGACGGAGTTTCGCTCTTTTTACCCAGGCTGGAGTGCAATGGCACGATCTTGGCACACCGCAACCTCCACCTCCTGGGTTCAGGCAATTCTCCTGCCTCAGCCTCCTGAGTAGCTGGGATTACAGGCATGTACCACCATGCCCAGCTAATTTTTTGTATTTTTAGTAGAGATGGGGTTTCTCCATGTTGACCAGGATGGTCTCGATCTCTTGACCTCTTGATCCACCTGCCTCGGCCTCCCAAAGTGCTGGGATTACAGGCTTGAGCCACTGCACCCGGCTACCTCAGTATTTTTCTAGTGTTCAATTGGCATTAGGTGTGGGAAGCTGTTGCAAGCAAGATCTCCTAAGATTGAGCTTATTCTCCTATTGTAGATATCTGAATATCATTGCTTTCCTTTTCTGTATTTTATCATGGTTTAGTTATTTTGTGGGAATCTGTCAGAGTGAAAGAGCAAAACGTCAATTGGAAGATAAAACTGAAACTAAAAGTGCTTAAATATACATACATTAATTATTAATTACTACTTGTATATTATCCATGGTACATTTTAAATTTGCATTGGCTTTTTGTTCTTTAGATACCTTGCTAGGATTATGAATTTTGGTCATTATGAACAGATTTGAGTACCTATCATGTATGTAACATTTCTGTTACCATTCAGTTCATTCATTGTGCTCAAGTGATAATAACCAATTTTAGTATTAATTTTGTAAATTATGTCGAGCTTAATATTCGTCACATATGGAGCTTAATCTTCTCCCACAAATTTTATTTTGTATATTTTAATGGCAAAATAATTTATTCATATTTTAGCTACTTTTCAGCAGCATGAATACGTTTCACTATTTTTCTTGTTAGCATTTTCTTAAGTTTTATTGAATGAAATGGCTAAATGAATAATTATATTATCTGCATTGTAATTATCTTTGATTTTTGTTATTCACACCATCTCTTTACAACTGATAGTCAAAAATCATTTAAAAGTTTGAAAATTTTTAACCTAAAATTTCTGCTCAATTTTTATAGTTTTTAAATTTCATTCAGAGTATAAATGCACATAGTTAACAATCAGTACCAAAAGGCTTAAGATGAAAAATAGCAGTCTTCTTTGTAGTTCTTACTCACTCTGCAGTCTTGCACTGCAAAAGTAATCACTCCTAATTTTTTCCCCATTTCTTAAGGTATTTACCTACACAATTTAAAATAACATGGCTCTTCTAATTTTTTGGCTTAAGCAGTTTTTTTATGATAATTGAAGAGTTAGCTTTCTTATTATGCCTCTCTCCACTCTTCTTCTATTCTCTTGTTATAGTTATGTCACAATTTTCAAATATATTTTTAGGCCGGGCGCGGTGGCTCACGCCTGTAATCCCAGCACTTTGGGAGGCCGAGGCGGGTGGATCACGAGGTCAAGAGATTGAGACCATCCTGGTCAACATGGTGAAACCCCGTCTCTACTAAAAATACAAAAATTAGCTGGGCATGGTGGCGCACACCTGTAGTCCCAGCTACTAGGGAGGCTGAGGCAGGAGAATTGCTTGAACCCAGGAGGCGGAGGTTGCGGTGAGCCGAGATCACGGCATTGCACTCTAGCCTGGGTAACAAGAGTGAAACTCCATCTGAAAAAAAAAATTATTTTTAGTATTTATATACTTGATTATGGAAATACTGTTTACTTGTGAACTAAGTACTCCACTTTTTTTTTTAAAGCATCCAGTGTTACTATTAATAAGTAGAGAGCCATTCTGATTTCTCTCTGGAAGCATTCAAGATTTCCTTTATCCCTTGTGCTCACAAGTTTTGTGATGATGTGCTTCGATAAGTGTCTTTTTCTTCAACCGTTGTGCTGATATTTGATGGATCTTTTTGTTTAGGAGATTCATATCTTTTAATTTTGAGGAAATTTCCTGTGTTTTTTTGGGTATTTTTTTCTTCCCTTTTTTCAATTCCTTCTGAGCTTCCTATTTGTTGAACATTCTGTTTTCCAGAGTAATTGCCGAATTTTTGAAGTGTTTTTCCTCTGTAGTTTGTCTCTTAGGCTTTTTTGTCTTATTTTTCCAGTTGTCCTTTACTTCATCTTTCTGTCCTTCAACTGAATTATAAAAATTTGTTACCATACTTTTAATTTCTCAGAGGGGTTTCTTATTCTCTGTTCCATTTTATGGTTTTGATTTATCAGTACAACAGCTATTCTTACTTTTCTGAGATTATTAATAAGAGTTTATTGATGTCATTCCTCCTAGTCTCTAATTTCTTTTGGTACATTTTAGCTTTTCTATTGGAATCTTTTGTCAGATTCTTCAAGTCTTAGTTCTTGCAAAAGCAAAATTTAAAATACCCTATCTTTGGTGTATTTTGGAAGGTGATTTCAGAAATCATAATGAGAAAATAAAGAATAATTAGGAATAAAAAAGAATAATTATAATCGGAGAATAAGTGAGACAGGGAGAGAATAAATCCAGTAAAAGGTGTATTGATTGAGTGGGTTACTGTTTGGGGCAGATGGAGCTCAATACTGCTGGAGACTCTCACACTGTATAGAACTGCACTGTCTAATAGTAATCACTATCTACATATGGCTATTAAAATTAGAATGAAATTAAGTAAAATTAGAGATTCAGTTGGCATTATACACCAGCTATACTTTAAGTGCAAATATAGAAATTAGACAGAACAGATTTAGAACAGTCCAATTCAGTCCAATCCAGTGCAGATATAGGACATTTCCATCATTGTTTAGAACATAACCTTAGATTTGTACTGTGGAAGTTCAAGAAAGCTGACCTATTTATCTACAAACACCTGTCCCTTATTGGTTAAGCTCCTACAGTTGCTTACTCCCTGTCACTTATGGCCTGCTCCACACAGGGACTGTTTCATTTCTGCTACCATACCTGTTTCCACTGGATACCTTGTAATACCAAATGCAGAGTTTGTTTAGTTCGTTTTTTTTTCTAGAGATCCAAATCTTCTGTCAGTCTGAGGAAAGTAGTCACTTGACTGTGTTGGAGGGAAGATAGTCTCTTATAAGTATAAGTATGTAGATTTTTAATCAAATTGCCGAGACTTTTTTTTTTTTTTTTGGAAATCTTACCCTAGTATCCCATGGCAACTGTTATATTCGAGTTCTAAGCCTTTGGAGGATTCTGTGGAGTAAATTGACTTCTTATTCTTGTCCTCTACCACAGGCATTCTGATTTCAGTTTTCCCTGAACTGCAAATTACTACCACTCTGTAGCTTAAGAAAAATTATTATATGTAGTATTTCAACATGTGAAAAAGTATAAAGAAAAAATATGCTTGAAATTCTTATAGTGCTGGGATAAATTCAAAGCAGTTTTCTTAGAATAATTGAAGAGTTAGCTCTATTGTTATGCCTCTCTTCACTATTTTTCCTTGTTATAGTTATGTCTTGTTATAGTTATGTCACAGTTCTCTTGTAGTTATGTCACAATTTTAAAGTCTATTTTTGGTATTCATATTACTGGAATAAGGAAATAATAAGCCCTGATGGGTTGTCTTTTATATATGTGTGTGTATATATATATATATATATATATACACACACACACCAGGAATCTTTATTTGATTAAATTTTAGGAGACTAATCACCACTCAGTGATATCAAGACTGCTTGAGATTGTTATGTCTTTTTTCTTCTCATTTGCATGCTTATAGCAGTTTCATTCATAAAAGCTCATAGTTTATTGATAATTTTGTGGTATATTTATATAAGAGATCTTAGCATATAATGTTCTTTCCATGTACTATTTGTCTGCATTTGGTTTTGATGTCAAGGTAACATTAGATTTATCAAAAAATCTAGTGTTTTTGCTCATGCATGTTTATAGCAGTTTTGCTGTAATTTGCTCATGCATGTTTATAGCAGTTTTATTCATAATAGCTAATAGTTTATTGATAATTTTGGGGTCTATTTGCATAAGAGATCTTAGTAAGTAATGTTCTTTCCATGTAACATTTGTCTGCATTTGGTTTTGATGTCAAGGTAACACTAGATTTATGAAAAAAGTTTGTGTTACCATCTTTTTCTGTTATGTGGAATGGTTTTTACAAAATTAAGATTAGTTGTTCCTTAAATGCATGGTTGAACTACCCAGTTTAGGCTTGGTTGTTTGTGTGGGTTTGTGTGTGTCACATTTCTTGTAAACTTCTAAAAATCGTCTAATATTTTTCTTTTTAAAACAAATCAAAAATAGTTCTTTCAGTTAGAGTGTATTAAGTTCTTTTTGTGTGTCTGAAAGTTTCTTTGTTACTTCTTACTCTTGGATGATAGTTTAGCTGGGTATAGAATTCTAGCTTGTTTTGAGTTTTTTCTTCCTTAAATATCTTTTTAAAAATTTCCAAGTTTTTTCTTATTTTTAGTTTGGCTTGATGACCATATGGCTTGATATATGGCCTGAATCTTACATAAATATTAGGTCTATAGATTTAACAAATGAAAACTAATTTTTATAATTTGCTTCCCAGTTTCTACTTAAGTACCAGCAATATTCATGATAAAGCGTACCATGTAGTCTCAGATATCTTTAATTTTAATGGTTAGAATTATGTTAAAATGTTAAACCAGCATGTTTGAATTATGACTACATAATAAAGCCTGTTGGTTTAATTGCCTTGAGGTGGAGTTCAAGCCTGTGTTTTCTTTCAGTGTGCTCAAATAATACTAATGTACAGCAGAGATTAGGGAACACAAAGTTACAAACTGAGCTGTAAATTCAGTGATATCCTAATGCAAACCTCAACAGTGTTTTCCTTTTCATTTCATTTTTATTTACAAAATTGGCAGTGTATATTTAAAATGTATGTGGAAAGACAAATCAATATTCAAAGTAATAAAAAAAGAAGCCCATCATTGGATTTATACTCCCTGATTTCAAGATTTACTTAAAGACAGTGTAGTATTAGTGATAGGATAGATATTATGGACCAATAGACCCACACGTACATGGCCAGTTGGTTTTTGGTAAAGGTGCTAGGGCAGTTCAAAGGAGGAAGTAATAATATTTATAACAAATGTCCTGGAAAACTGGGTAATCTGTATGTAACAAAATGAATACTGACTCTTACCTTACACCACACACAAAAAATGAACTTAAAATGTTTCAAAAACCTAAATTTAAAACTAAAAAAA
The DNA here is from genome assembly GCF_048565385.1 of Saimiri boliviensis. Classification (NCBI taxonomy): domain Eukaryota; kingdom Metazoa; phylum Chordata; class Mammalia; order Primates; family Cebidae; genus Saimiri; species Saimiri boliviensis. The sequence continues at coordinate 84,380,061 of NC_133454.1, forward strand.
GCTGCAAGACATCTAGAAGAAAACATAGAACACAGAAAACACAAACCATAAAAGAAAAAAATTCATGAACTGGATCTTGTCAAAATTAAACCCTTTTGTTTTTTTGAAAGTTATCAATAAGAAAATGAAAAGCCTCAACATAGGAGAAGTTATAATACATATATTTGAGAAACAACTTCTATCTTGAATACTCTTACAACTCAATGAAAAGAAAATAATTGACCAATTTAAAATCAGCAGAATATTTCAACACTACTACCACATTCCAGAATTGAACACGTCCCATTTTCATTCCTTGAAAAATAGTTTGGCAGTTTAGCATATGATACTGTAATTCTCTCCTAGGTATTTATCCAAGAGAAATGAAAACAGATATCCACAGAAAAAATTTGCTCATGCATGTTTATAGCAGTTTTATTCATAATAGCCCTAAACTGGAAACACCCAGATATTCATTGTAGGTGAATGGATAAACAAATTGTGCCCTATCCTTACCAGTAAAAGGGAATGAGCTATGAACACAGACAATTAAAAATATGGTAATAGCCACTTCAGATCTTTCACATTTGCCTATTAAAGCAAACAAAATACTAATCACTGTTTTATATACGTTCAGTAAACTTCTGAAGAAGAATAGGATGCAATGACTGTGTTGTTAAGACTGTTGGAGCAAGTGTAGTAGCAATAACCTACCTTCCTTTTTCCCTCCTTCCCTTTGTCTTTCCCCCCCTTTTCTTCCTCTCCTCCCTATCCTTATTTCTTTTTGCTGGTGGCAGTGTAAGTTGAATTTGTACACTGATCTAGACTCAGACTAGTGTAGTACATTTTAAAAAATAACGAGTACAATGAAGAAGGAAAATTAAAGTTATACAGTACTTGAAACTAAAAGGTTAAATAAATGGATTCATCATTTTAAAAAATGTTACATTTTCTGAGTGTCTAGAATTGAGTTAAGAAGCTAGACTGAAAATTGCAGTGTACTGGATGATCTTGGGAAAATTACTCTCTTTGTCCCTCAGTTTTCTCATTTGTAAAACAACAATCATAATATGTTGATGAGCTAATGTATTTAAAGTGCTGGCACATAGTAACTACTTAATAATTATTTGTCTGTCATCATCATGGTCATATTCAGTGTGAAATGTCTTCCACATCTGATCATGATTATTTTAATATATGTATTGCTAGGCAATATAATGTATTTTAAAGAAAAATACTGGTGATATGTCCCTTTCAAAGAAGCAAAAAGATGTGTATTGTAAATTTTAAATCATAGGTGGAATTGTACTTATCGTCAGTTCATTAGGTGCATGCAATATTTAGATAGGAGCAGTGTTAATTCATTTTTAGAGTTTTGGGCCACTTTCATACATTTGAAAATGGCTATGAAGACATAATTGCAGTTTTCATATTTTTTCATAGTTTAGTATTTAATACATGCCATAGACATCTGATAAGTGTCAAGATTTCCCCCTTATTCTGTCACCTAGCAAATGCTGAGTACCTGCTGTATACCAGGTGCTAGGGGTATAATCTAGATCTTGCTGTCCTGGAACTTAGATTTCATTGTTGGGGGAGATACTGGGGAGGAAATATTGGAGAAGACAACACATAAAATAACAAGATAACTTCAGATAGTAATAAGTGATAATAAGCAGAAAATGGGATGATGGGATAGAACATGCCTAGAAGGACTACTTTAGGTTGTGTAGTTACAGAAAGTCTTTGTGAGATGACATTTGAGCAAAGACCTGATTGATGAAGTCATGAAAATCTGGGAATGGATTTTCTAGTCAGTGGGGACAGTTCAGCTTCATCTTAGACCTGATAAGCTTGGTATATTTGAATACTTAACAAAAGATGAGTATTGTTAAAGATTAGTAGTTAGGTGGAAGACTAATAAAGTAGAGGAGGATGGAAAGAGGCAGCACCTATCTTTCACAGATAGCCTTGGGAATCATTTCTTACTGAGTCTGTAAAGCTTGATTCTGTAAGCAAAGAGAAATATGGAAAATATGTGGTTGGTATTAACAGTGTGGCTTTTAGGAAACAGGCAAAATACCCAGGACGATTTTTATTGGGGATTTGGAAGTATAATAAAATAGATAATCATTAACTTTGTCGGCCGTGGGTAGAAACCAGGTCTGATTATTGACTTCTCTTTAGTGAAACATCAATTTGTAAAATGTGTTTTGAAAGCAGCAGAGGAGGTAATATGGGCATACTACTCTTTCCCTCCCATTAATTTTTTAGACTTCTTTGATTTTTCTTTTTTACTGACAGTGTGGGTTTTTTCCCCCTGTATAAATGATGTTTGTGATGAGGAAAATAAATAATTTAGCTAGAGTTCAACACTTTTTTTCTACTCTTTGTTCAAAACATAAATAGTATTGGGATACAGTATAGTAATATATGAGGAGAAGTAGAGACAGCTTGTTTGGTTAAGATCATTCATTTAAGTAGATTAGAAAGGTATACCTACTAAGAAGCATCTTCTGGAAGATAAGACTAGGTTATTTTATTTAGTCTTTTTCTTGGTTGCTGTGGTTTGGATGCTTGTCCTCTTCAAACCTCATATTGAAATTTGATCTTCAGTGTTAGAAGTAGGGACTAATGGGAAGCATTTGGGTCATAGGAATTGGTCCCTCATAAATAGTTTAATGACTTCCACTGGGGGTGAGTGAGTTCTCCATTAGTTCCTGGAAGAGCTTATTGTTAAAAAGAGCCTGGCACCCGCTTCACTCTCTCTCTTACTTCTTCTTTTGTTATGTGATCTGTGCACACTGGCTTCCCTTCACCTTGCCCCATGAGAGGAAGCAGGCTGAGGCCCTCCCCAGGTGCAGATGTCCATTTTGAACTTTCTTGTCATCAGAATCATGAGCCAAATAAATATTTTTTCTTTATAAACTACCCAGCCTCAGATATTCCTTTATAACAACAAAAGATGGAGTAAGACATTGGTCAAGTCCTAGTGCAAATATATATAAATATTTAAGTGTGTTTTTTACATATGGGTACAGCTTAGAGTCTCAAATATGAGACATACCTGAATATAACACATGGCTTCTAGACTGGATCCTATAAATAGTCCTGTAAAGAATGTTACTGGGTCAGCTGACAAAATTGTACCAGTACAGTAAATTTGATACAAGTATTTAGTGATGTTAATTTTTCTGGAGTCAATAACTATAATATGGTTATGTTAAGGGAATATTCTTAATCTTTGGAAATTTACATTGAATAATTTAGGGCTAAAAAGCATGATGTAAGCAACTGACTCTAAAAAAGTTCAAGGGTGAATTGTATGTATATATTTTTTACACACACACACACACACACACACACACACACACACGCTCAAACATATAGACAACATTGTAGGAGTATGTTGGTAATAAAGAAAATAGAACAAAATTTTACCAATAGATGGGTCTGGGTCATACAGGAGTCCTATGCATTTATCTTAATTTTGCAACTCTTCTGTAAGTTTGAAATTATGTCTAAATAAAATACTAAACATGGGTTAGATATTTTTTGTTTAAAAAGACTTTTAAGAGCTATTTATAAAAGGAAAGGTTTTCGATCAGCAATATATTAAGGAGGAATAATTTAAAAGTGTAGCTACATCTCATCGTCAGAAATACTATCAATTCTGTGTTGAGGAGTTTCTCAAGCAAAATGTCAATGGTAGTACAATTATTAGGTGTTAAATATTAGGTTACAAACTAATATTTTTTTTAATCTAGGGGTAGGAGAGATTAGTGTGGATTGGATGTAAGAACTGTGAAAAAAAGTACAAAGTGGTGAGGTAGGTAAGAGAAACTGGAAAGAATGGGCTGATTGAGAATTCAGAATTGGAGAAGGTAAATTTGGTAGTTATCCACATAAATGCTACCATTCCAGAGCAATGTTTTGTAGTCTTTTGCAGTTTTCCTGAGGATACTTATCATATTTCATTAATTTTTAATGTGCACATTTTTTTTCACATTAAAAAAATATCTGAAATCAGGATGTACCTTATAATCAATGGCATCTGATAATCGATGTAGCTGTGGATTAAAGTCAGTTTTTCCATAAAAGATTTGTGATTTTGCCAGTAGCAGGGATACTACCAGTAACTTGGAGGCACCATGAGTTTTCCTCTGCCGGTAACCTGGGGGTAGTACCAACCTGAAACTATTTTAGATTATCTTCTGTGTTTGAGGATTACAGATTTGTGTGTGTTTTGGCTGGTGGTTCCAATTTGGAGAGGAGATAGCAACCCCCAACCCCCACCACTAGTGCGAAGATTGAGAAGACAAATTTCTGTGCCATCGCTTTCAATAGGCTTATTTCTTCTTTACTCTTGTAATTTTCCGTTGTAGTCTTATTATGGGGGTTCCTATCAGACTTTTCACTTTGGATTATTTTTTGTTTTCAGTTATGTATAAAAATAATGGTGATAAAATAGTTTTTTTCCTGGCTAACTTTTGTGTCCTTGCTTTTTGAATATAAGTTCTTAATTGTATTATTCCTACTTATGGTTTCACAGATTATCTTTAATCTCATCCTATCCAGAGGAATTCCAAAGATAAAATAATACCCTACATTTATATCTTAGTCTATAAAGTCATTTGTCTTAGGGACAAATTGTAGCATAAAGTCATAGTCAGGATTTGGTTAGGAGGACCTTATAGAATAGATGAATGAGAGACAATCCAAAATGGTGAATAGGAACAGCTCTGGAGTGCGGTTCCCAGCAAGAACACAGAGGGTGAGTGATCACCACATTTCCAAACAAGTTTTTACTGCCCATAGACCAGGAGATTCCTGGGCAGAAAAGTGCAACTGCCCACAGACCAGGAGATTCCCGGCAGAAAAGTGCAACAAGTCTTCAGCACGGCTGTTGCAGCTGGCGCAGCAAGTCTCCACACAAAAACTCACACAAATCTGGGTGGCCATTTCAATTGACACCTGGAATACGTAGGAGTCAGAGCCACCCATTCAACTGAAGAAAAGGGAGCTGAAACAGGGAGCCAGGTGATCTGGCTCGGTGGGTCCTACCCTCAACAAAGACCAGCAATCTGAAACGCTCTGGATTGAGAGTTTTACAGCAAGCACAGCTGGACCCAGGAAAGTCAAGCTCTGTGGGGGAAAGAGCATCCACCATTACAGAGGCAGTCCACCACTACTGAGGCAGTCTGCTATTACTGAGGCAGTCCACCATTACTGAGGCAGTCCGCCATTCCTGAGGCAATCCGCTATTACCAAGGCAGTCCACCATTACAGACAGAGTCTGCCATTACTGAGGCAGGCTGCCATTACTGAGGCAGTTCTAACTATACCTCTATAAACAAAACCACAAAGAAATTCACACAGCAGCTGAGCAGAGCCAACAGCAACTCAGCAATGTCTCTACTAGCAGACTCTGACTAGCCTACCTCCTCACTGGGCAGGGCATCCCTGAGAAAAGGCAGCAGCAAGTCAGGGGCTTATAAATAAAGCCCCACCTTTCCAGGACAGAGCACCTGGGAAAAAAAGGCAGTTATGAGTTCTGCTGCAGCAGACTTAAACGTACTTTCCCCACAGCTCTGAATGGAACAGTGGAGCTCACAGCTCAGCACTTGAGCTCCTATAAGGGACAGACTGTCTCCTCAAGCAGCTCCCTGATCCCTGTATATCCAAAGAGACACCTTATAAAGGAGAGCTCAGACTGATATCTGGCGGATATCCTTCTGGGTCAAAGATAACAGAAGAAGAAACTGGCAGCAACCCTTACTGTTCTGCAGCTGCTGCAGGTGATCCCCAGGCAAGCAGGGTCTGGAGTGAACCTCCAGCAGTCCTATAGCAGAAGGGCCTGGCTGTTAGAAGGAAAAGTGAAAAACAGAAAGAAATAACTTCATCATCAACAAAAAGATTGTCCACTCAGAGACCCCTCTGAAAGTCACCAACTATAAAGGCCACAGGTAGATAAATTCACAAAGATGGGAAGAAACAAGCTCAAAAAGGATGAAAACACCCCAAACCAGAATGCGTCTTCTCCTCTAAGGGTTGACAACTCCTCACCAGCAAGGGAACATGGCTGGATGGAGAATGAGCCTGATGAATTGACAGAAACAGGCTTCAGAAAGTGGGTAATAACAAACTTCTCTGAGTTAAAAGACCATGTTCTAACCCAATTCAGAGAAACTAAGAACCTTGAAAAAAGGTTTGATGGAAGGCTAATGAGAATAAGCCACTTCAAGAAGAATGTAAATGAATTGATAGAGCTTAATAACACAACATGAGAACTTCGCAAAGCATACAGAAGTTTCAACAGCCGAATTGACCAAGCAGAAGAAAGAATATCAGAGGTCTAAGATCAACTCAATGAAATAAAATGAGAAGGCAAGATGAGAGAAAAAAGAGTAAAAAGAAATGAACAAAGCCTCCAAGAAATTTGGGATTATGTGGAAAGACCTAATCTATATTTGATAGGTGTACCTGAATGTGACGGAGAGAATGAATCCAAGCTGGAAAACACTCTTCAGGATATTATCCAGGAAAACTTCCCCAACCTAGCAAGGCAAGCCAATATTCAAGATGCAATTAAAAATGATAAAGGGGATATCACCACCAATTCCACAGAAATACAAGCTATTATCAGAGATTACTACAAGCAACTCTATGCACACAAACCAGTAAACCTGGAAGAAATGGATAAATTCCTGGACACTTGCACCCTCCCGAGCCTAAACCAGGAAGAAGTTGAAACCCTAAATAGACCAATAACAAGGGCTGAAGTTGAGGCAGCAGTTAATAGCCTACGAACTAAAAAAAGCCTAGGTCCTGATTGGTTCACAGCTGAATTCTACTAGACATACAGAGAGGAGCTGGTACCACTACTTCTGAAACTATTCCAAACAATCTAAAAAGCAGGAATCCATCCCAAATCATTTTATGAGATCATCCTGATACCAAAACCCAGCAGATACTCAACAAGAAAAGAAAACTTCAGGGAAATATCCATGATGAACATAGATGCAAACATGTTCAATAAAATACTGGCAAACCTATTGCAGTAGTGCATCAAAAAGCTTATCTATCATGATCAAGTAGGTTTCATCCTGGGGATGCAAGGCTGGTTCAGCATACACAAGTCTTTAAATGTAATTCACCACATAAGCAGAACCAAAGACAAAAACCACATGATTATCTCAATAGGTGCAGAGAAGGCCTTTGACAAAATTTAGCAGCCCTTTATGCTAAAAACTCTCAATAAACTAGGTATCAACAGAATGCATCTCAAAATAATAAAAACTATTTCTTACAAACCCACAGCCAATATCATACGGAATAGGCAAAACTGAAAGCATTCCCTTTGAAATCTGGCACTAGACAAGGATGCCCTTTCTTACCACTCCTATTCAGTATAGTATTGGAAGTTCTAGCCAGAGCAATCCGGCAAGAAAAAGAAATAAAGAGTATTCAATTAGGAAAGAAGGAATTCAAATTGTCTCTATTTGCAGATGACATGATTGTATATTTAGAAGACCACATCGTCTCAGCCCCAAATCTTCTCAAACTGATAAGGAACTTCAGCAAAGTCTCAGGATACAAAATCAATGGGCAGAAATAACAAACATTTCTATATACCAATAACAGACAAACAGAGAGCCAAATCAAGAGCAAACTCCCATTCACAATTGCTGAAAGAAGAATAAAATACGCAGGAATACAACTAACAAAGGATGTAAAGGACCTCTTCAAGGAGAACTACAAACCACTGCTCAAGGAAATAAGAGAGGACACAAACAGATGGAAGGACATTCCATGCTCATGGTTATGAAGAATCAGTATTGTGAAAATAGCCATACTGCCCAAAGTAATTTATGGATTCAATTCTATCCCTATCAAGTGACATATGACCCTCTTTACAGAACTGGAAAAAAACACGTTAAACTTCATATGGAACCAAAAGAGAGTCTGCATAGCCGAAACAATACTAAGCAAAAAGAACAAACCTGGAGGCATCACGCTACCTGACTTAAAACTATACTACAAGCCTACAGGAATCAAAACAGCATGATACTGGTACCAAAACAGATACATAGACCAATGGAACAGAACAGAGGCCTCAGAGGCAATGCCACACATCTGCAACCATCTGATCTTTGACAAACCTGACAAAAACAAGCAGTGTGGAAAGGATTCCCTTTTTAATAAATGGTCTTGGGAAAACTGGCTAGCCATGTGCAGAAGCAGAAACTGGACCCCTTTCTGACACCTTACACTAGAATTAACTCCAGATGGGTTAAAGCCTTAAACAGAAGGCCTAACACCATAAAAACCCTTGAAGAAAACCTAGGCAAAACCATTCAGGACATAGGAATAGGCAAGGACTTCATGACTAAAATACCAAAAGCATTGGCAACAAAAGCCAAAGTAGACAAATGGGATCTAACTAAACTCCAGAGCTTCTGTACAGCAAAAAAAACAATCATTAGAGTGAACTGGCAACAAACAGAATGGGAAATTATTTTTGCAATTTACCCATCTGACAAAGGGCTAATAACCAGAATCTACAAAGAACTAAAAGAGATTTACAAGAAAAATAATAACCCCATTCAAAAGTGGACACAGGATATGAACAGACACTTTTCAAAAGAAGACATACATGAGGCCAAGAAACATGTAAAAATGCTCATCATCACTGGTCATTAGAGAAATGCAAATCAAAATCACATTGAGATACCGTCTCACAAAAGTTAGAATGGCGATCACTGAAAAATATGGAGGCAACAGATGCTGGAGAGGATGTGGAGAAATAGGAACACTTTTACACTGTTGGTGGGAGTGTAAATTAGTTCAACATTGTGAGAATCACTTCCACATTGTGGAAGACAGTGTGGCGGTTCCTCAAGGACCTAGAAATAGAGATTCCATTTGACCCAGCAATCCCATTACTAGGTATATATCCAAAGGATTATACATCATTCTATTATAAAGACACATGTACATGGATGTTCATTGTGGCACTGTTTACAGTAGCAGTGACCTGGAACCAACCCAAATGCCCATTGACGATAGACTGGACAAGGAAAATGTGGCACATATACAGCATGGAACACTATGCATCCATAAAAAACGATGAATTTATGTCCTTTGTAGGAACCATGGATGAATCTGGAAACCATCATTCTCAGCAAACTGACAAAAGAACAGAAAAACAAACACCGCATGTTCTTACTCATAGGCAGGTGTTGAACAGTGAGAACACATGGACACAGGGAGAGGAGCATCACATACTGGGGTCTTTTGGTGGGGACTAGGAGAGGGACAGCAGGGTGTAGGGAGTTGGGGAGGGATAACATGGGGAGAAATGCCAGATATAGGTGACAGCGATGGAGGCAGCAAACCACATTGCCATGGGTATACCTATGCAACAATCCTGCATGTTCTGCACATGTACCCCAGAACCTAAAGTGCAATAAAATATGTAAAAAAAAAACAAGCAAACAAACAACAACAGCAAAAAAGAATACATCAATGAGCATACATACACCCTGGAGTTAGTCCAAATTTTGGATTCTCTGGACCTTACCTCTGTAACTTACTCAACCTTTCTAAACTTTAGTTTCCTCACCTAGAGAATGGTTTATGATATTACTTCTCTGTTACTGTTACTGTGCTCCTTCAGTGAGATAGTTTATATAAAGATCTAGTGTGGCATCTGGCAGACATGAGGTGCTGAATAGATGATTGATGTTTTTGATTGATTGTGATTGCTATTATTTTTGGTTTCCTAGGACATCCTCTTCCACCCAGTTCCTCTTATGAAAATATATCTTGTCCAGCCATCTCCTCCCCACCAACTACAAGAGAGGTAGACAAATTATTCATCCTGGCCAATTTAGATTCATCCCCTAAATATAATGCTAGGTTCACGTTTGAGTGACCAAAGTCACTCTGATGTGACTAAAGTCCATCAGAGTCTTTTCCCATCAGAATTGATATACAGGGATTGGAGGTAGAAAACCTCTCTACTGGAATTACAAAGGTTAGACTTAGATCTAAAGCCATTGGCAGCTACCATCTAATCCCATATGGAGAAATCTGCTTAAATAATAAAGCTAAGGAGAAACTATCAAGGATAAGAGGTGGGGGTTGAGGGTTGGGGAGGGATAGAAAGAGAGGGAGAAGAGAGATAGAGACTGTGGGAGACCCAATTCCATTTTTTAAGGGCATCTTCCCTAGAGCACTTCTTTCAGAAATATGCTGGTCTCCTCCAGCTTTGTGAACTGGTAAATGCCTTTTTTTAAGAAGTGTGGTTTAAGTTCGTTTTCTATCACTTGCAGTGAAGAGTTCAGATGAATATGAATGGTATTATTTTCCCAAAAAACTTTCCTTGCTCAAAGAACTGCCTATACTGCTTTCTTGCTAAATTGTTAAAGAGTAGTATTTAATAGGCTACTACATAGAAGATGAATGCCTGGAAAAAGAAATAAAAATTACGATTTTTTAAGGAAGATCTCTGAGTTTAAGATTTTTTCCATGTCACATTACTTCTAGTGATGCTATAGGGATACTGTATTGCGAATGAACGTCAATTTAGATATACAAAGAAAATTTGCAGTCTAGTTTTAATTAGAAACCGTTAGCCACATTTAGAAGCTCTGTTTAAAGATATAATGGCTAAAAGGGATAAAATTACATTTGCAGTTATTTGTTTTTAATCTTTAATGTCCCTGATTCTTAAGACTCTCATTTAGAGTGAGCGGGAACCAACTTGTCTGAAGCTTCAGAGGTGACTCAGAGTGTAATTGAGAGGATGAGAAGGGTGTGTTAGACCATTCTTGCATTGCTATAAAGAAATATCTGAGGCCGGGCGCGGTGGCTCAAGCCTGTAATCCCAGCTCTTTGGGAGGCCGAGGCGGGTGGATCACGAGGTCGAGAGATCGAGACCATCCTGGTCAACATGGTGAAACCCCGTCTCTACTAAAAAAAAAAATACAGAAAACTAGCTGGGTGTGGTGGCATGTGCCTGTAATCCCAGCTGCTTAGGAGGCTGAGGCAGGAGAATTGCCTGAGCCCAGGAGGCGGAGGTTGCGGTGAGCCGAGATCACACCATTGCACTCCAGCCTGGGTAACAAGATCGAAATTCCGTCTCAAAAAAAAAAAAAAAAAAAAAGAAAAAGAAAAAGAAAAAAGAAATACCTGAGATGGAGTAATTTATAAGAAAAGAAATTCAATTGGCTTTCAGTTATGCAGGCTGTACAGAAAGCATAGTGCTGGCATCTGCTTATGGGGAGGCCTCCGGAAGTTTTACTCATGGCAGAAGGCGAAGTGGGAGCAGGTAGGTCACATGGCCAGAGCAGGAACAAGAGAGAGAGTCTGGTGGGGGAGGTGCCACACTTTACAACAATCATATCTCAAGAGAACTCATGCATTATTGCAAGGATAGTACTAAGCCATGAGGAACCCACCCCCATGACCTAAACCCCTCCCATCAGTTTCCACTTTCCAACATTGGGGATTCAATTCAACCTGAGATTTGGAGGGGACATCCACTATATTCCAAGGGCAGTTAATCAATGTCAGCATTCACAGCTGGTGAAAACAGTATTTGTAGTCTTAATTTGGTTAGTTAGTTTGGATAGAAGCCAAAGATCACAACATGGCCATATTCATATGCAGGTTTATAGTTTGATTAGGATTTGAGAAGATGTCAAGGAAGGAAAGAATTTCCTTTAAAATCATCCTGCACACTGAATACCTAAAGTGGTAGAAATAATTTGTTATGGCCTGAGAAACTAGGAAAAAATTTAGTTATTCTAAGTCCATAGATGGCTGTAGAGGATAGTACATGAATGCCTATCCTGTCTATTTCTGTTTTCTGTTTTATTTTACATGTGTTTTAGAAACAGGATCTCACTCTGTCCCCACACTGGAATGCAGTGATGCGATCATAGCTCACTGTAACCTCCAACTCCTGGGCTCAAGCTGTCTTCCTGCCTCAGCTTGCAAGTAGCTAGGACTGCAGGCATATGCCACCACACGCAGCTAATTTTTTATTTTTTGTAGAGACAGTGTCTTACTATGTTGGCTAGCCTAACCTTGAACTCCTGGTCTCAAGCAATTCTCTTGTCTTGGCCCCCCAAAGCACTGAGATTACAGGAATGAACCACCATGCCTGACTCTCTTTTCTTTTTTGATGTGCGTTAAGTATTTACATTTTACCTGGAGTTTGGAAAAGTAGTTTATTTGTACATACAAGATGTGTGTGGTTTTTTTTTCTTTTTGAGATGGAGTCTTGTTCTGTTGCCTATGCTGAAGTGTAGTGGCATGATCTTGGTTCACTACAGTCTCCGCCTCCTAAGTTCAAGTGATTCTCCTACCTCAGCCTCTTGAGTAGCTGGGATTAAAGACGCACACCGCCATACCCAGCTAATTTTGTATTTTTAGTAGAGATGGGGTTTAACCATGTTGGCCTGGCTGGTCTTGAAGTCCTGACCTCAAATGTTCCACCTGCCTCAGCCTCCCAAAGTGTTGGGATTACAGGCATGAGCCACTGTGCCTGGCTAAGATGTGTTTTTAAAGTAGAAGATAATCTTATGTATTGATTTAACCAATTTTCTTTGCATGCAATTGTGTAGCATAATTAAATACAAATTCTTTTACTGATATCAGATTTTTTTTTTTTTTTTTTTTGAGACGGAGTTTCGCTCTTGTTACCCAGGCTGGAGTGCAATGGCGTGATCTCGGCTCACTGCAACCTCCACCTCCTGGGTTCAGGCAATTCTCCTGCCTCCTGAGTAGCTGGGATTACAGGCACGTGCCACCATGCCCAGCTAATTTTTTGTATTTTTGGTAGAGACGGGGTTTCACCATGTTGACCAGGATGGTCTCGATCTCTTGACCTCGTGATCCACCCACCTCGGCCTCCCAAAGTGCTGGGATTACAGGCTTGAGCCACCGCGCCCGGCCTACTGATATCAGATTTAAATAATGCCTTAATATGATGTAATGGCTTAAATACTGAACTGTTTGGTTATATCTTGTCCCATGATTTCCTAAATATATCTCATAGAATTGTACAAAGAATGAAATTGAGATGATTTACGGTTAGGCACATAGACATTTATGTAACATTTAAAAATTTGAATACCAATTATATGTAAGGCACTAGGATAAACACAAAGGATACAAGAAGTCTTTTTCTTAGGCCAACACATTCTGATAGAGAATTAAAATAGTTATACAAGTATCTGTTACTCAAAGTATTAATTACATTTGTGTGATATATATTAAGTATATAAACACTATGTATATTAAGTGCCTTGTGCTTAGTATCAACTAAGTGTTTTAAGGCCTGAGACTATCATCAGAGTCCATATGAGGTTTGTGATGGTTAATTTTATGTGTGAATCTTACTGGATCACAGGATGACTAGATATTTTGTCAAACATTATTCTGTGTTTCTATGAGAGTATTTTCGGATGAGATTAACATTTAAACCAGTAGACTGAATAAAACATTGTCTTCCTAGCTTGGGTGGGATTCATTCAATCAGTTGAAGACCTGAGTAGAGCAAAAAGGCTAACTCTCCCACTTATAAGAAAGAGTTCTTTTCTACCTGACTGCCTTCAAACTAGGACACTGGCTTTTTACTTGACTTTGGACTTGAGCTGAAACATTGGCCCTTCCTTGGTCTCAAGCTTGCTGGCCTTCCGATGGAAGCTATCCTACCAGCTTTCTTGGTTCTTAGTGCTTCAGACTTGGACTGGAACCAAACCACTGATTCTTCAGCTTGCCACTGCACTCTGTATATAATCATGTAAGCCTCTTCCTTATTATAATAAATCTCTACACATGCACACACACACACACACACACACACACACACACACACACAAAATTGTTTCTGTTTCCTTAGAGAACCGTAACTAATACAGGGTGACTTGAAAAGGCATCATGGAGTAGGCGGAATTTAAGGCAGAGGCAAAACTATCATATAAGCAGTATTTCAATAGATGAAGATGGTGAAGAAAAACACTACAGGCAGAGGAAATAGCCTATATGATGGAAGCAATCTCAAGTAGTATAATTTGGCTAGAGTTCAGGATGTTCTACTGCTTTATTGCATTTCAAAAGAGTCGTGGGAGAATACTAGTTTTACCACAATCTGGCTAGTACTGGGTGGTAGTGTGGTAGTGGCAATGGCAATGTGTGTGTTTGACCTTTTTTTTTTTTTTTTTAATGACTAACAGGTTGATTACTGGTTAAAGAGGAAGTCTGCTTTCTTAGTATTCTAGTTAATCTAACCTGAGATCATCTTTCATTACTTTGTCATGCTGTAGTCCTGGGGAGGGGAGGGTTATATTCAGAAAAAAAAAAGGCTATATAAATGTGTGTGTGTGTGTCTTGCTATTTGTATTGGTTCTCATAGGTTGCAAAGTGAATATAATGAAATTCTTCCTTTGGCCCTATTTTTAGCTTGCTTTTCTCTTAGTGTACCTAAGTTATGAAATTGCAAAGGATTGTATAGCTTTGAAGTGGTGGCGTGTGCCTGTTGTTCCATCTACTCGGGGTACTGAGGTAGGAGAATCATTTGAGCCTGAGAGATCCAGGCAGCAGCGAGCCATGACCACACCACTGCAGTGCAGCCTGGGCGACACAGCAAAATTCTGTCTCAAAAAATATTTAAAAAAGGAAATTCATTTTGTAGTACCCTCAGATTTAATGCTTATTGTACATATTTGCCCACCCATTTCTTGGGATGATTGATACCCCAAGGTGGTGTCAATGTAGAATGGCAGTACTGTTCAGTAGAACTTTCTCCAGTGTCCAGTGTGGTATTCACCACATAGCTATTGAGTCCTTGACATATGGCTAGTTTGGCTGAAAAATGGAATTTTAAGTTTTATTTAATTTTAATTAGTTTAAATTTAAATTGTAACATATGACTAGTGGTTACTGTATGAGACAGTGCAGTTCTAGAGCTTAAGAAGTTTTGACTTGTTTCTAGCTCTCTGGTGTTGAGAAGGGCTGACCAAGCAGTATCTTCACTCATATTTAAAATAGAATATTATCTTAAATGTACTTAAATATTCTATTGATGATTACACAGCAAATGAATTTTGATATTGTCAATTCTTTAGTAAAATTAGGTATTTGTTAATTGATTATGCTCTGCCTCATTCCAAATATTGTATGTGAATGATAGGAAATGATATGCTAAAGATAGAATTATTAAAACAATGATAAAAGAAAAAGAGCCATGTAACAAATGAAGTGAGAAGAGAAGCAAGAAAAAGAGAAAAATCTAGGAAAGTCTAGTTAGAGATTAGCAAAAAAAAAAAAAAATCTATCTGTGTCAACTGGGAAATAGAGTTAAAAAAAAGAAATCCAATAAAAAAATAACATTTGTATATAATGAGACATGCTGTTAAGTCAAGTGAGAAACTTTTTCCAAAGATGAAACACAAGAAGTTTATTCCATTCTTAAGATTTGTTGAGTAGTATAGTAGATGGCATTATTTAATAGCAATTTTACAAGTAATAGTGACATTTACATTAAATCTTGGTAAAAAAAAAATTGAGA
The DNA here is from genome assembly GCF_048565385.1 of Saimiri boliviensis. Lineage (NCBI taxonomy): Eukaryota > Metazoa > Chordata > Mammalia > Primates > Cebidae > Saimiri > Saimiri boliviensis. The sequence goes on from NC_133454.1 coordinate 84,395,623, forward strand.
AGAACTAAAGCCTGCCAAATAGCCATGTGAATGAGCTGAGAAGCAGATTCTTCAGAACTAGTTCAGACCTAGCCACTGCATTCCAGCCTGGACAATAGAGTGAGACTTCATCTCAAAAAATAAAATTAAAAATCAATAAAAGCAAGTTTCTATTGTAGAAGAGTAATGGTATGCTTAGGAACTGAAAGAAGGGCTACAATATTATATAGCACAGAAAACAAAAAGAAGAGCGGTGTGAGATTAGGCTAGAAAGATATGCATCGGCTAGGCTAGCAAAGCCTTGGAAGGTGATGTTTTGTTCTTCTTTGGAAGGGAAGCTATTGAAAAGTTTTTGTTTAATAGATATTATGTTAAAGTTTTCTATTTGAAAAGATCATTTTGGTTAAAATATGGACATTGTAGACATACCATAGTGGCTATTTGGAGACTATTAGGAAGCAGTTGAAATAAACAAAAAAGATGGATTAAGGTATTGGCAAAAGTTTCTTCAGAAATGGTGAGAAATAGATTTGAAAGATGGTTACAGGATAAAATCAACAGGACTTCGTGAGGAGGTTGATTACCAAGGGGTTGGGAAGAAGGCAGTGTTAAGAGTGATGAAAAAGTTTTCTGTGTGTGAGATGATGCTATTTTTTCAGGTACAGAACATTAATAGGAAGGGGACACATTTGGTGGTAAAACTCATTAGATAGCTTTTGTTGGATTTGAGATATGTTTGAGACATCCAGGTTTGGAATGTTGAGAAATATGTACAGGTTGAGCATCCCTAATCTGAAAATCCAAAATAGGAAATGCTCCAAAATATGAAACTTTTTGAGTACCTACCAGTTGCTTGAAGATCATGCTCGAAGGAAATGCTCATTTGGAGCATTTCCGATTTTTTATATTTGGATTAGGGATGCCCAACCTGTATAATGCAATTACGTTATTCTAAAATGTGAAATATGCAACACTTCTGATCTAAAGCATTTCAGATCAAGATACTCAACCTGTATCAGGCTGGATCACAAAGAACTCGAGGCTGGAGATAAGAATGTTCAAGGAATCGGCAAATATATGTTAATTGATGTAATGGATAAAAATGCCTTGTGAGAAGGAGTGAGAAGAGAAGAAGGCCCAAAAGTTGAGGAACTTTAATATTAACTGGCCAAACTGAAGAGGATAACCTACAAAGGATATAGGAGAAGGATTCTTTTACTCATTTATTTATTTATTCTAGATATTTATCAAGTGCCTATTATATACCAGGCACGAATATAGGATCCAGGGATATAGCAGGGATAAGATAATCAAGATCTTTGCTCTCATGGAACCCAAGCTGTAGTAGAAAAGATATAAATAAACATAAATAATTTAGATGGGTACAGGTACTAAAGGGAAATAGAAAAGGAGTGTGTGATGGAGAAAGGGAAGACTAGAAGAGGAACAAGACTTTTGAGGAAAATCAAGAACGTCCTTCCTTTTAGCCATGCTACTTTTGAGGTATCTATATCCAAGTCCAAGTGATTAATAGGGTCTGCTGCATGCTAGTAAATAGCACCACCATTCACCCAAATTGGCAGGCTCAAACTCCCAGCAGAACTTCTCTCTCTCTCTCTCTCTCTGTCTTTCTCTCCCTCTTCGCCCCCTCCACCTCCCTATTCAGTCCACTAGCAGCTCCTGACAACTCTACCTTTAACTTTTGTGCTCAATCTGATTAATTACATGCACTATTTCTTTACCATTTTCTCTTGTCTAGACTATTGGAGTAACCTCTTTTCTGGTCTCCCAGCTTCCAATCTTGTCCCCATGTAATTTGGTGTTCACACTGCAGCTTAAATGATCTTTTAAAAACCAAAATTCCTTGATCACATGCTCCAGTTTTTTCCTACAATATCGACACAATTTACCATGGCAATAATGCTCTATATGATCTGGTCACTTTTTTGACTTCATATTGGAATGTTCTTGCCCTGTCCTTCAGCTCCACTGACCAAGACTTAGCTATTCCTTGAAGATATCAGCATTATTCCAGACTTCAGGGCATTTGCATTTGCTGTTTTTATTTACTTGGAATGCTTTGCCCCCGTATTTTCACTTAGCTTGCTCCCTCACTTCTTATCAGTCTCTGTTCAGCTATGATCTTATGAGAGAAGGTTTCCCTGACCACCCTAGATAAATAAGCCTTTTTGACACCTGCCTCTAATTCCATATTCCCTTAGCCCATTTTTATTTTTATTCATTTCACTTATCGTCTAATATGTTCTTGTTTATTATTTTTCTCTCCCTTTAGAATGTAAGGACCTTGTCTGTCTTATTAATATCTGCATCCCAACAGCTTAGAATAATTCCTGGGACATAATGTGTGGGTTCTGTAAACTTTTTTTTGGTGAATGAATGAATACATTTGTAAGTCTGGCTCTCAGAGGAATTTTCAGTGTTGAAATGTAAATTTACTAGTAGTCAATAGTGTATATGTGGTCATGTAAAACCATAGGACTGGATGAAATTATTAAGAGGCAGTATGGAGCCAAACCAGAAAAGGGGACCCTGATTCAAGCCTTGGGCTGCTTTTTCATTTATAAATCAGACTAGAAGGACCCAACAAGTTAGGAGGAAAACCTAACTTGGGGGTGAGACCTATCACTGAAACGTAAGAGAGGAAGTGTTCTAAGGACATAGCTATATTCATTAATGCTGACAGGCTGGATTAAGATGTGTGTGTAAATTAACCATTGGATTTGCAAAGGTGAAAATTGTTTTGTGGCTTTTAAGAATTATATCGGTGGAGTGGTTGGGGTAGAAATCAGATTGGAGTATGGTAGATGAAGTAGGGAGAGTGAAGTCGACAACTCCTTTGAGAAGTTTTGCTATGAAGAACAGAGAATTGGATGATAATTGGAGGGAGGAAATGTAATCAAGGAAGGACCTAAGTATTCCCTCAGAGTTTTGTGTATTTGCAATTGATTCATCTTGATTATCTCCTCTTGAGGTCTAGCTGTCATCAGTTAACTAGAGGATTGATTCATAATCCCTTTTTGCAAGATGGCAAAGCTTACCTTCCTCCTCAAATCTTCTATCTACCAAGGTTCTCTTCTTTCATTTCATTAGATTCCTTGGTAAGTGATTCATATTTCTTTTCATGATAACTCTTTAGTAAATTAAGCCTTTCCCTTTCTTGCTGATTTTACTGTGTTGTATAACTATCATAGATAATTTCAAGTGTTAATAGTGATAGAAATTATAATAATAATAATGCTAACATATATTGATATTTACTATGTATGCAGGGACTTTTGAAGAAATTTGCATGTATTTTATTTTGACTTTATATTCAGAACAACCATGAATGTGAGGCAGGTACTATTACTATCCTCAGTAGAGGATCTAGGGATCTGAGGTTCAGAGGGTTTAAGTAGTTTCCTCAAGATCATATATATAGTTCATAAGTGGCTACAAGTATGATTGTAGAGCTTTTGCTCTTAGCCATTATGCTCTTCTGTCTTTAACAAAGTAAATGTCTCATCTTCTAATTATGTTAAATAAATATGCCTTTGGTGAATTGTTTTGGTAAAGTTAATAATTCTTTTTCTCCACTTTTATATCCGTTACATGAATTTATGTGTTGGACTGGATTGTTGGTAACTCTATTGTTTTTATAATAATCAAATTTTAGGATTAGATGGACCATTTAATTACATAATGGATGGAATAAAAATCTGCTAATCAGATAGACCTGTTTTCTCAACTGCATTTTTTCTCCTTTGTCTTTTTTGGCCTACTCTGTTGGCTGGGAACTTTATTTATTCCTTGAGTGGTTTTACCAGTGTTACAAGGCTTATCATTTCCAGAGTGGCAGAGGAGCCATAGCAGGTTTTTACTTCTTAAATATACTCTTGGTTTTATGACATTCCATTTTCACAATGATGAAGAACATGCTTTTATAGGCATCGTTGAAAAGGAATGTTAGAACTGTTTATGTGATAGTTCTGCAAGTTTCTTACATTATCTACTATAGAAAGATCTATCAAACATGCTTACTTTTTCCACAGAGTTTATAATATATGTGTATGTTTTTATGATTTGTTATAAATAATATTCTTAGTAAATAAGAGCTTTTAGTAATTTAAATTTTGGGGTTATTTTAAATTGTGAATTGAAACAGTCTCTTTCACTTCAGCTGATTGGCCAACTGTGGTTGATAGCGTTATATAAAGTTGTTTTCTAGTTTTGAAAAGTTGAAAGTTTAAGTTTTTACAGTATTTTTTGTGAAAGTCACTAAAACTTGTAACCTAATGAAAATATTTCTACTGCTACAATTGTGGAGAAATTTTAAAAACCTAGATTTAGTCAGTATTTTTCATGCTAACATTATAAAGAATGTCAGAGCCCATCGAGAGAATCTGAGGGAATCAGAGAAAAGGAATACAAAGTAACATTTTTAGAGTACCTTTTTGTTTTAGGCAATCAGTACTAGGGCAATATATCATTTCATTCTCACAGAAGTCTTTCTGGGTAAGTATTGTAATTTCTCTTTTACAGATGAAGAAACTTAGGTTGCAAAGGTTAATTATATTGATAAAGATTACATAGGCAGTAGAACTAGGATTGAAATCTAGATCTACTTGATACTTAAGCCCCCTCTTACACTTGCTTTATGGGGTTGTACAATCTAGATCTACTTGATACTTAAGCCCCCTCTTACACTTGCTTTATGGGGTTGTACATGGGCCTTATTAAACAGATAATTATTATATGTCATAGCAAAATTCTTGATAGAAGTATGATATTTAAATTTTTCTTTACTTAGCTATCATAAACATATAAACATTATACTACTTCTATATAAGCCTGCAGGTCTTTTGAATATAAAAACTAAACTGCATATTGACTCATTCCTCAGAGTTCTGCAGAATAATTAAAAGCAATTATAGCAGATCTTTTTTAAGTGTATGTAATCATTTGTATTATTTGAAAAACTTAGACAGCTTTTATAGCAGTGTGCTTCCAGACCATGCTCATTGATGCATTGAAGAGATACTCATGAACCATCTTGTCTACTCCCACACAGCTGATTTATCTTTGTGGCAGTCCCTGAGTTGGAAAACTTTCCCTACTACCTCTGCCATAGTTGTCAATAAACTGGGGAAGATCAGATGTTTCCTGGAGATAATTTTCTTAGCATTTATATTAGATCCCTAGTAGTAAATACATTATTGACTGACGCGAACACAATAGGAAAGCATCTCAAACTTTTTGTTGATCAGAACATAGCTCAGTTGTTTTAGGAATTCCAAATAAATGACAATAATGTATTAATGTGATTATTCCCTTATTTTGAAAGGAATTTGAATATACTTTTATGGTTTTTTTTAAAAATAACATTTCGAAGATCATATTGTGCTTATTTTCACAGTGGTCTCTGGCCAAAAGGAATAAAGTTCTGTCCTGGATGGAACTAGGCTAGTTGCAGTTGCTCAAATTTCTTTAATGAGACATTTTACTTTTGTGAAAATAAGTCATATTGTCCACTGCCACCTTTGTTTACTTTTCCATTTTATCCCCTTTGTTGTAGAAACTAGCTATTACATAATAAAATGCCAAGATTTTATAATTTTCTACGTTTAAATTTGCAAGTAAAAAGTGTTGTTGGAACATTTGTAAGATCAAACTAATGTGAGATAAGTGACTTTTAAGAATTATATCGGTGGAGTGGTTGGGGTAGAAATCAGATTGGAGTATGGTAGATGAAGTAGGGAGAGTGAAGTCGACAACTCCTTTGAGAAGTTTTGCTATGAAGAACAGAGAATTGGATGATAATTGGAGGGAGGAAATGTAATCAAGGAAGGACCTAAGTATTCCCTCAGTACTGTACCTATTACATAAAGCATGATTAATCTCTATGTGCAAGTATATAAACAAATTTTGAATATAAAATCATTACCTTAAATTTTATTTTATACTTACTAGAGTGTTCAAACACTTTGTGATAAAAACAATGGGTAACTAAAATGATTGAATAAGCTATCAAATAGAGCATGTAAACTAGGGTTCATAGTTGCAAATAATAGAAATGAACTTTGGATGTTTTAAGAACTAAAAAAAATATTGAAATATTACTGAGAAGTTTACAGAATCACTGAGAGGGTTGTAGAACTGGACTCAGTAAAAGGATAAGAATAAGAGAGGTTAGGCAGCAAACAGGACCACAACCAAAATCATAGCACATCAGTCTGGTGAATACATGCATGGGTGCTACCAACAATGAACACTCACTTGCCCCTCATGGTAGCCCATGAATGCTGTCTCTTCCACTGCTACCTAAGAACCTTGATGTTGCTGCCATTCGTTTTCAGTGTAGATTCTCTGATACTCCCCTCTCCATCCTTATCTCCCAGTTTAAAGGTGAGTGTTTCTGAGTAGCTGATCTAAGGTCACATACTAATATTGTAACTGCAAGAATAGTTGAGGAAGTGAGTATTGGGTATTTTCAGATTGTATGGAGAACTGAGCTCTGTGGTCTATCAACACTTCTCAGGTAGGTAATTTCTAAGTACAGGAAAGGAGATGTTGGGTGGCCAAAAATGTACAGATAGCCACTACATTCCTTGTGCTAGCTTCTAAGTTCTTTCCATTTTATTCTTTTATGAATTCTTTTAACATTCTTGTGCATGAGAGAAAAAGGCATACATTATTTAAAAATTTTAGATTAAGAGAATTGGTTGGAGACATAGTATTACTCTGGATGTTCTTAGATGTGTCAGGCCATTTCAGCCTTATTTTTAGTTAGTATTTAACAAGTTCTGTGAAGTCATGGTTGTATTAATAGCAAACATACTAATAGTGCTATTTGAGCATTATCAGAAATCATAAACATAACATTCTATCTCTTCTTCTGAAAGATATATCAACATTTCCCTAGACATATCCTTATCTTTGTACCCACTTTGGACAATAAGCTCTAAAAGTATAATGGAAGGAACAAAAACTTTAGAGCCAGATTTGGGATTAGATGTGACCTCTGTCACTTTGTCATCATCATTTGGTATTTGGCTATTATTATCATTTTTGATATGACAAAACTGAATTGTAGAGAGGTTAAATAGCTCAAGACTTTTTAATTAAACATGAATGATTAAACAATAAAAGTAACCAAAAAATTAATTTTTTTCTAAATGTAGTATAAATATTTTTAGTGCATCTCAAGTGTGCAGTGGCTTAGATACTCGTATTCCAATTGCAGATGTCTAGTTTTTAACCTACTTACAGGAATAGGTAATCATGTTAGATTAGTTTTAGTTCCTTGTGTTTTATGTTTAGAATGTTGGGGAGATTTTGTCCATATTCTAAATAATTATTTGTTATACTCTTCCACCATCATTTAATATTTTAAAGTTTTAAAGCCTTTTACTTAGATTTTTTACCTTACAACACCTCTTGTACTTGTGTAATGTTATTTTTACAAATGTGGGAAATTAGAAATATAAGTGAAAAATTACATAGTTTTAAGGCTACTATAAGTTATAGTTTAGTTCTCATAGAGAAACTCAGTCATATAAGTTAAGCATTTTTGTTCCCAAATAGTAGTAATAGTAGTAAAAGAAATTTTTAAATTTCACTTATTTATTCAGAAAGTACTTAACTGAGCACCTAGTGTGTTCTGTGCACTGACCTAAGTGCTGGAGATACCTAAGTAAATCAGACAACGATTTCTACCCTCACGGAGCTGATATGCTTATAGAAGGAATTAGAAAATAAATGTAAAAAATACTCTCACCTGTTGATAAATAAGTGCTGTGGAGTAAAATTAAGCAAGGAAGGGTAAAAGGGAGTTCTGGGGTGTTAGGAAAGGGGAGTTATAATTTTCAACAGGGTTATAGAGGAAGACATCACTAGGAAGGTGACATCTGAGCAACAAGAGACCTAAAGGAGCTATGGAAGGGAGACATGCAGATGTCTTGGAGAAGAACATTGTAGGTAGAAGAGCCTAAGTCCAAGGCCCTGAGAATGGAGCATGTCTGGCATGTTCAAGGTGAGGCAAGATGGGGGTGGAGGGACAGTATGTTGAAAGCAAGGTAAGCAAAGGGAAGAGTAAAAAGAAATGAGATAAAAATAATGAGAAAGCATACAAAAGTGAGCGATTTTTTTCCTTGGGTCTAGATTTCATGCTGGCACCTAACTTTGCTAAATGTTTCAATCATTACAGAACTGTTCATGCCCAATTTACATATCAGAGAATGGGGTTTGAGCAACTGTATTTTAATGCATCAGTTAAATCGAGAACCATAGCTTTAGACTAGTTCAATATGAATAACAGATTAAATGTAATCTGAGGAACTGCTCTTTAAATATAGATTTTTGAGATTCATTTTAGTATAAATTTTTGATGGTTAAACAACATGGAGAGGAAATTAATGATTTTATAAAATAGAATTGTGCAAGATAACTTACCAAGATGGATCATCTGTGTTTGCCAAATTAAACAGGGCAATTTAAAATACAGTTGTCTCTTGGCATACATGGGAGATTGGTTCCAGAACTCTTGAGTATACTCTAATCTTCACATACTCAGATCCTACATTAGACCCTGCAGAACCCACATATACAGGTTTCACATCCTGAACTTACTGTATTTTCAATTCGTGTTTGGTTGAAGAAAAGCCATGTATTAGAAGTGGACTACTTGTACGGTTCAAACCTGGTGGTGTTCAAGAGTTGACTGTGTATCAGGTTAGTGTATAGACCTGTTTTGTTTTGACTGTCTTAAAACACTGATCTTTAGATTGATAACACTATTTCTGTTTTATGTATTGGGTCATACACACCTAATGAGATTGCTATTTTACTTTTCATTAAGACACACTTAAACTTTTTTTTAAAAAATATTTTATTGCACTTTAGGTTCTGGGGTACATGTGCAGAACATGCAGGATTGTTGCATAGGTATATACATGGCAATGTGATTTGCTGCCTCCATCCCCATCACCTATATCTGGCATTTCTCACCATATTATCCCTCCCCAACTCCCTACCTCCGCTGTCCCTCCCCTAGTCCCCCACCAATAGACCCCAGTGTGTGATGCTTCCCTCCCTGTATCCATGTATTCTCATTGTTCAACACCTGCCTATGAGTGTTTGTTTTTCTGTTGCGGTGTTTGTTCTTCTGTTTTGTTTTTTTTGTTTTTTTTTGTCAATTTGCTGAGAATGATGGTTTCCAGATTCATCCACGTTCCTACAGAGGACACAAACTCATTATTTTTTATGGCTGCATAGTATTCCATGGTGCATATGTGCCACATTTTCCTTGTCCAGTCTATCATCAATGGGCATTTGGGTTGGTTCCAGGTCTTTGCTGTTGTAAACAGGGCTGCAATGAACATACGTGTGCATGAAGACACACTTAAATTCTTAATACTTAAAAGTGCATATGACAACTTCATTTTCATAAATTGATATACCTGTTTTTAAATAGTAGTATGCATATTGCTTTACAAAATGACAGTATAAAAATGGGATTCAGATTTCCCTTTCTAAGATGTTAGAACATTCTGATTTTTACTGATTAGGTTAGTTGATATTAGTCAACAAGGAGAAACAATGAGGAACTTACAGAGAATTCTCTAGAGTGTCAGTTATATTGAAAGATTAGGAGTGAATGTTTTATCTTATAAAAGGGTTTCTCAGCCCCTAAAATGGTCTAACAGAAACGACAATAAGTGCTAATTCTACATATTTTATTTTTTTGTTTTTTTCTGTTTCTCTGTCTCCTGTCTTTTCCTGTGCATTCTCTTATTCACTCCCAACCTTTCCTGTTTATTTCTTTGAATCCATCAAAGTTGGACATTTAACAGTATTTCTGCATTCTCTTGTTCGCTCCCAACCTCTCCTGTTTATTTCTTTGAATCCATCAAAGTTGGAAATTTAACAGTATATCTGATAAAAGCAGATACATTATGTGGTATGAGTTCTGAAATCTTTGTAAATTAAATTCATGAATACTACCATAGTAATTTTATTAAGGTGTGACTCTTAATTATATGTTCTTCAAGCTAGGATTATGGGAGTCAGCCAGTAGGTAGGCTTAGTTTGATTGTCCTACTTTAGAATTTGTTTTTCCTTCTTAAAATAACTTTCATGAAGTTAGATACAGGTTTTTGTACAGGATCATCTTGTGGGAAGTGGATCTGAAAAGGAAGCCACTGGTAGTGATAAAAGCAGAGAGAAAATGAAAAAGAAAAAAAATAGTAAGAAAGATGTGACTTTTAGCCAAAAAATATGTTTAAAAGATGGGAAAGAATAAGATGTCATTTTTTTAGGAGCTTGAATTTATCCATGAACATAGTCACCTTTACCCTACAGGAAGGAAAAAAAGGGAATTCTGTTTCAGAACTTGCTGTATTAAAAACTGTTTGAGAAAGAAAACACTTTATTGAAAATTATTGGCTAACATTCAGTGTGAGGATATGCCTAGGCACCACCGGACTAAAAACAAATTAAGTGTGGTCTTGAGTCAAACACATTGTTTCTTCCAAAATTTAAATTAAATGAAGTTAGTTTCATATGGGTGTTTTTTGTTTGTTTGTTTTCCTTGACACAGGGTCTTGTTCTGCTGCCCAGGCTGGAGTACAGTGGCATGATCATAGCTCACTGTTGCTTTGACCTCCCAGGCTCAAGTGATCCTCCCACTTCAGCCTCTTGAGTAGCTGTTACTATAGGCACATGCCACCACATTTGGCTAATTTTTAAATTTAAATTTTATTTTTGTAGAAATGGGGGTTCCACTATGTTTTCCAGGCTGGTCTTGAACTCCTGGACTCAAGCTATCCTCTCGCCTCCAGCTCCCAAGTGCTGGGATTACAGGCATGAGCCACTGCGCCTAGCCAGTTTTACATGTTGATAACAATCTTGCTGAACTTATTGTTTCTTATAACTTATAGGTTGTTTTTCTTGGGGTTACCAAGTAAATGGCATTTGGGGAAGTGACAATTTTTCTTTCTTTTCAATCTAAGATTTTGCTTTTTTCTCTGATTGTGTAAAGTTAGCACTTCTAACACAATACTCTCAGCATGTATAGCGTGATTACATGCTCTTTCTTATATTAATAAGGTGAAGTATATTGATTGAATACTCAATATTGAATTAATCTTGAATTTCTGGAATATGTCATATAATTATCTTCTTTTTAAATGAGTTTTATTATGAAAAATTTCAACCATACAGAAAAGTTGAAATTTATTCAGAGGAAATCTGTATATTCTCTGTCTTAATTTAACAATTAACATTTTGCTATATCTCCTCTTTTTTTTTTTGTTAGACCACTTGAAGCTATTTTCAGCATGAATTTTTAAGAATAAGGATCTCAGTACAACCACAAAACCCTTACCACATCTAAGACAATGAATACCGATTCTATATTATATAATATCTGTTCTTTATTTAAGTTTTCCCCAGTATCTCAAAAATATCTTTTATAGCTTTCTTTTTTTCCAAACAAGGCAAGGTTTATACATTCACTGCACGTGGTTATGTCTCTTTCATCTCTTTTAGTCTAGAATAGCACCTAACCCATCATCTTTTTTTCTGTTGGACTATTGTGCTAATATTCAGAGATCTCGTTTTTTTCACTACAGAAAAAGCTCTCCTAAATATGTATAAATATATAGCGATAATAATGCTTGAGAAGGAATGGGCATTGGACCCATACCTGTGCATTTCGGCTTGAAGGAAGATGAAAAGTTTTTAGATACAACAGAGGAAATGATAATATAGAGAAGTGTAGGAGGTACAAAGCCTATGTTACAAAGATAGAGAGTAGAGGAATGTGATACAAAGGAAGAAGTAAAACGTTTGAACTTTGGAGTTATATAATAAATGTTAATATTCTTCACACTGAGATTGTGAAGCAGGACAATAATAAAGAGGAATAGTGAAAAAATTTTATTGTAGGAGTTTTAAAAATGATTACAAGATATATCCTATAGAGAAAAAAATATCAGAATTTCTGGTGAAAACTATCAAGTATAAGGGTATATTCTCTAGAACCAAAAGGCGAAGGTGAAAACACCGCATTGGCACTCTTCAGAAGAGATGGATTGTAATTATCCACCACTGTACCTGCCAGCCACGAATGCTGTTTAAACTTCAGTTAAACTAGTTAAAATTACATAAAATAAAAATTCTAGTCCCTCAGTCACATTGGCCACATTTCAAGTGCTCAATAGCTACACATAGCTAGTGGCTACTGTATTAGAGTGTTTTCATCATTGGAAAAAGTTTTACTGGCCATCACTGCAATAGATTCAGTATAAAAGTATGCTGGCTTTTAGTATATACATTCAGGATTTTGTAGAAAGCCTTTTAAAACTGATCAAAATCCTTGATTGTTACTTAGTCTGGATGACTTACATGGGAATAATGACAGTGAAGAAGAGAACATGGAAGTGTATTTAGAGTTCTCACAAAAAAATCCAGATGTGCTGGGAATAGGGGGATGTGTGTGTATGTATTACTCCTTATTGTTGATTGACACATTGGAACAATGAAGGAAAATAGTAGAAGCCAAGTAATCTAGTTTTACCTGTGCTCTTCTCTCCTGCAAGGTAGACGGCTAAGCCTTTGATCTGGGCTGGAGACCCTGAAACTGGGATTGATAAGATGTGCCATGAACTGAAGTCCAATTGAGGGCAGCCCGAGAAGCAAGGCATAAATACAGTCGTGATAAACAAAATGAGTGAAGGATGCACAGTTAAGAGCCCGAAAGAGAATAGCCTGAAGGTGTAGAAGGAAGCTAAAGCTACAAGAAAGTTAAAAGCTTTTAAAAGTGCATAGTCTTTTGTGGGTTTTCTGTGAATTAATAATTCTGAAGAGGAAACAGCCCTGCTGCATGGAGCACACTTTCTTAGAGATCATAAAGAAAAGGAGACCTCTTTTGTTCATACTTCCTTTCAGTATTTTTGGGCAAGGAGAGTGAGGTACTTTTTACTGGCAGGAGTACAACTAAAGTTCCCATTAACATAAATATAAAGCCCAGTTATCATAAGGGAACTGAAGTCCAAGATTAGTGAAGATTATAGAAGAGTACTTGATTGTTCATAAACATATTCAAATATCCTGATACAGATGAATTTTGTTTTAGGGTATTGAGATAATTTATAAAGGAAATTAGCAAACAGGCTAAGACACTATCGAAAATGAGAGAGGTTCTGGAATACTGGAGATAGGTAGATGCCAATCTGATTTTCATAAGGGAAAAATGAAAGTTCTACAATGTGTCAATTGGTTTGACATTGATTTTAGAAAAGATTAAAGGGGTGGATTTTGATCATCTGAGAGAGATAGTAGTGGTCACTAAGAAAAGATTAAGGGAGTGAGTTTTGAACACCTGAGAGAGGTAGTAGTGGTCATTAGGAATCAGTATGGGCTCATGGAGCCTAATTGTGACAGATTGACTTCTCTAGTCCACCATGTACTAGCTTTGCAACACTGAGCAATTTGCTTCATCTATCTGGGTCACAGCTTTCTTATTTTTGAATTGAAAATAAAAATAATATCTATTACATAGGGTCATAATAAAGATTAAATGAATTTATACTTGTAAACCTTTTAGAACAAAATGTGATACATAAAAAGCACAATGTCAGTGATAGATAAATAGCTAGAGAGAGACCAACAGGCTGCCTTCTTTAATTAAACTGGTAACTCAGTGAAATGAAACAGCTAATGTGTCTGGATTGTGGCAGGTCTTTTTATTAAAAAAAATTGACATAAAATTTGCATAACCTAAAATAAACCATTTTAAAGTATACAATTCAGTGTCATTTAATACACTCACAAGGTTGTGTAACCATCACCTCTATTTAGTACTATATTTTTATCGTCCCCAAAAGAAACCTCATATCCATTCAGCAGTAACTCCCTATTTTCCCCCTCACCCTAGTCCCTGGCAACCACTAATCTGCTTTGTGTTTCCATGGATATACCTATCCTGATATTTCATATAAGTAGACACATACAATATTTGACCTTTTGAGTCAGATATCTTTTACTTTAGCATAATGTTTTTGGGGTTCATCCACATTGTAGCATATATTAGTACTTCATTCCTTCTTACAGCTGAATAATATTTCATTGTATGGATATACAACATTTTGTTTATCCATTAATCTATCAGTGGACACTTGAGTTGCTTCTACCTTTTGGCTTTTGAAATAATGATACTATGAGCATGGGTATACAAATATCTCTTCAAGTTCCTGCTTTAAATTCTCTCGGGTATATACACAGAAGTGGAATTGCTGGATAATAAAGTATTATAGTCTCCTCCTACATGCAGTTTTTGCCTTTGACAGTTTCAGTTACTTGTGGTCCAAAAATATTAAATGAAAAATTCCAGAAATAAACAATTTATTAGTTTTAAATTATGTGCCATTCTAAGTAAGTAGCGTGATAAAATCTTCCACCATCTAGCTTTGTCCCTCTGACCTGGGTTGTGAATCATCCTTTTGTCCAGTGTATCTACACTATGATAGCTGCCCCTTTGTCATTTAGTAGCTGTGTCAGTTATCAGATTGAAAAAACATTGTACATATAGGGTTTGATACCATTCATGGTTTCAGGCATCCACTTGGGGTCTTGGAACATATCCTCCACAAATAAAGGGGGGACTACAGTAATTCTGTTTTTAATTTTATGAGGAATCACCATTACTGTTTTCCATAGTGGTTGCAAAATGTTACATTCCCACTAACAGTGTATAGGGTTCTGATTTTTCCATATTCTCACCAACATTTGTGATTTTCTTGTGTTTTGTTTTGTGCTTTGGATAGTTTGTTGTAATAGGTGTGAAGTGGTATCTTACTGTGGTGTTGATTTACATTTCTCTAATGATTAGTGTGTTCAACGTCTTTTTCCAGGCTTATTGGTCATTTTTATATAGTCTTTGGAGAAAATGTATCTATTCAAATGTTTGCCCATTTTAAAATTAGTTTTTTTGTAGCTATTGATTTGTAGTTCTCTACGTTTCCTGGATTTTACCTCCTTATGACATATTTTTGCCCATTTTAAAATTGAGTTGTCTTCTCGTTGTTGAGTTATAAGAATTCATCATATATTCTCGATACTTTAGCCTTATCAGGTAAGTACTTTGCAAGTGTTTTCTCTCATTCTCTAGGTTGCCCTTTCATTTTCTTGATAGTGTCCTTTGGTGTACAAAATATTTTACTTGTTATGAAGTCCAGTTTATTTTTTTATTTGTTGCTTGTGCTTTTGGTATCATATCTAAAAGTCCACTGTCAAACCCAAGGGCATGAGGATTTACTTTTTTGTTTTCTTCTAAGGTTTTATAGTTTTAGCACTTACATTTAAGTCTTTGATCCATTTGGTGATGATTTTTTAATTTTATTTTTTAAATTGGCAAATCATAATTATATATATTCACGGGTGGGACGTAGTGATGTTTCGATACCTATATAGTGATAAATGAGGGTAATTAGCTTATCTGTAATATCAAACATGTATCATTTCTCTATATTGGGAATGTTCAATATCCTTTTAGTTATTTGAAATGATATATTATTGTTAATTGTAGTCATCCCACAGTGGTATAGAACACTTGAATTTATTCCTCTGATTTTTTTTTTTTTTTATGATTTGAGATAGAGTTCAGATTTCAGATTTGCCTGTGGCTATCCAGTTGTCCCAGTACCATTTGTTGAAGAGATTAGTTTTATATCGTTGAGTGGTCTTAGCATCCTTGTTGAAAATCAATTGACCATTGATATATGGGTTTATTTATCAATTCTCAGTTTTATTCCATTGAGCTATATGTCTGTCCTTATGCCAATACCACAATGTTTTGATTACTGTAGCTTTCATAATCAGTTGTGAAACCAGGATATATGAGTCTTATCATACTGTTTTTTTTTCCCCTTTCTATTCTTTTTTTGATTTGGGTATTCAAGGTCCCTTAAAATTCTGTATGAATTGTAGGATCAGTTTTCTCATTTTTGCAAAAAAAGTCATTGGGATTTTGATAGTAATTCCATGGAAGTTTTAGTTTGCTTTGGATGATATTGCCACCTTAACAGTATTGTCTTCCAAGTCCCTGAATGTGAATTTTTTCCATTTAGTTAGGTCTTCTTTACTTTCTTTCAGCAATGTTTTGTAGTTTTCAGTGTAAAAGTCTTGTACTTCCTTGACTGAATCTATTACCAAGTATTTTATTCTTTTTGATGCTATTGTAAATGCTGTTATAATGATGGGTTATTTCATCTATATCTCCCGTCTCAGTTCTTTCTCTTAAGATACCAATGTGTACACACATAGAATAAAATAAATATAAATTGAGTAGTAGATTTAGTTCTAAGCATCCTGAAAGACTGGCAAAAAGGAAATGAGGTAGGGAAGCAGGATCAGTGTATGTGACTTTCTAATAAAAGAGAAGAACTTTTTTCTGGAACTAAACTCTTGAAGAAAATTATCATGAAAACTTTTGCATTAGGGACATGATATAAAATTAAGGATAATTTTAATGTTTTATAGGAAACATTTTTAATATTGAATAAAAGCCAAGGGGATAGGGTTATAATTTAGCTCAGTCATATAATATAATTGTTAAGTGTTTATTTTTCTCTAATTTATAAGCTCCATGAAAGTAGCTTTTTTGATTTTTTTAAATTTTATTTTATAGAGACAGGGTCTTCTATGTTGCCCAGGCTGGTCTTGAACTCCTGAGCTCAAGTGATCCTCCCACCTTCGCCTTCCAAAGCACTGGGATTATAGGCGTGAGCCACTGCACTTGCTGAAGGTAGCTTTTTTTTTTTTTTTTTGGAGGGAGACTGTGTTTTGTTCTTTTCATATTCCTTAGAGTAAGTGCTTCAAAAACGGTTTGTAAAAATAGTTTTTTTTTTCTGAATTGTGTAATTAAATATCTGTGAAATTAAAAATTGACTTTGAAATTTTAGTGGTTGTTTAAAACATTAGTTCTTGAGAAAGAATAGTGTATCTGGGTAATCATTTATTTTTAGGGTTTTGAGTTTTTGGTTGAGTCTTGCTTGTGATCTAACTATATTGATTAAGTTATTTTACATACACACACACAGCAGATCTAGTATGGCATTTTTTTTTAAACCACTTACTTTTCCTGTTCCTGCTGCAGATCAACCATTATTTCTTTGTATTTAGCTATGTAAAAAACTATCAAGAAATACATATAAATGTTAATTTGGAAGCACTGATTTCTGCTCACAGTCATTTGTCAATTTTAATGTTAGACAGCTACCAGTTAGCTGGAATTCAGTGCCAAATGAAGTTAGAGGTGGGTAGGAATCTTTATTATGTATATTTTTATTATTTTCTCTCTCCTTTTATTCTTCCTCCCTTCCTCCCTGTACTTTTTCCCTTCACCATTTTGTTTTCCATCTTCCCTGCCTGTGCCCATCTAAAGTACATACAAGGATTGTTTAGCCTGTTTGACAGGAAAAGGAAAAGAATGAATAAAAAGAAGGCTGGATTCTCTTGGAATTTTATGAGATCAGGGACCTGAATCTGAATCAGGTAGCATCCATGATAGTTATTCCACATCCCCATTTGTTATCTGATTCAGATTCAGGTCCCTTATAGCATAGCATCCATGATAGTTATTCCATATATCCATATTATATGTTATGTTGTCCAGTTCTTCCCTTCAGGACTGAAAGATTTCTTTTTCCAGCTGCTAGGAAGATTGTCCACTGACAGGTCTCATGAGGAAGCCCTCTCATGAAATTGTCGAAATGTCTAACAAGAGCTGTCTTGGCCAGGTGCAATGGGTTACACCTGTAATCCCCTTACATGCTGGCTAGGCACAGATGGCTCATGCCTGTAATCCCAACACTTTGGGAGGCCAAGGCAGGCAGATCACTTAAGGTCAGGAATTCATGATCAGCTTGGCCAACATGGTGAAACCCCATCTCTACTGAAAATACAAAAACTAGCTGAGCATTGTGGCATGTACCTGCAGTTCCAGCTACTAGCGAGGCTGAGGCATGGGAACCCAGGAGGCTGAGGTTACAGTGAGCCGAGCACCACTGCACTCCAGCCTGGGTGACGTAGTGAGACTCTGCCTCAAAATAAAATAAATAAAATAAAATAAAATAACTATTATAAAATAAAATAAAATAAATAGTCTTAAACAAGTGAATGCCCGTTTTCTAGGGCAGCCCACATTAAATTACTTGTTGATTTGATGTTATAAAGGCTTCATCCTCCCTCAACCCAATTTAGGACAACTTTGAAGGGATGTCTTAGTTACCCTTTTATAATAAGTTACTAGACTAGGATGTTTTTAAAACAGGATAAAAACTTACCTAAATATTTTTGTATTCTTTTGCTAATGAGAAATGATCTTTCACTGGTGTCATGTTTTGAGATATTTGAAGACTATCTTTAGGTTCATTTAGCTGTCACTTAAAATATTAAGCATTACATACAGTTAAAAAAAATGGAATAGTGGGAAGAGTATGACCCAGAAAGCATGAGTGAGGCTGAAAAAAATATGAGGATCCTTTCATTGGTAGTGTGTGGAAGATCCTGTTTGAAGTGATGAAGACTTAATTATATATAATTTTATTTTCTTCTTTATGGCTTTAGTCACTGTGTCAGGCCATTTTTGCATCACTACACAGGAATAACAGAGACAGGTAATTTATAAACAAAAGATTTTTAATCGGCTCACAGTTCTGCAGGCTGTACAGGAAGTGTGATGCCAGCATCTACTTCTGGTGAGGGCCTCAGGAAGCTTACAACCATGGTGGAAGACAAAGGCAGAAGAGGCATGTCACATGGCGAGAGCGAGAGCAAGGGTCGGGGGAGGTGCCATGCTTTTTTAAATAACAAAATCTTGCAAGAACTCATCACCAAGGGGATGGTGCTAACCCATTTATGAAGAGTCCAGCCCCATGATCCAATCACCTTTCAGCAAGCCCCACCTTCAATTTTGAGAATCACATTTCAGCATGAGATTTGGAGGGATAAACATGCAAACCGTATCAGTCGCTCTATTTAGTTCCAGAGTGAATTATCCTTACAGAATCATAGTATTGTAAAACCAATTGATTTGCCATTTTTGACTAGACTTACACAACAACACAAATGTCAAAGCCTCAACATTGTAAAAAATAACATAACATGAAAATGAGTGGATACTAGGAAGAGTAAGTGCTGTCATGTCTTTCTCCCATAGAAGGGACAGTCAGAAGATACCCTAAACAGAATCTATCATTCACTGTGTTTGACTCCAGGGCATAGGGACAAAGGGAAGCATATAGTTTTCATTTTAAGCCTTTATGTGCCATTTAAAGTTTTTAAAGAAGCATATTGTATGCATAATTCCTATGAAACCAAGCAACCAAAATCTAGTGCTGATGGTGGGACGTGTGTGTATTGGGAGAGGGGGCAAGGGGAGAATGGCTTAAAAATAATTTCATTTAAAATCTTCCTTAATTTTTAACTTTCATATTTTGAATAATATGATTTGCAAAATAATGGATTGTTTTATAAAAACATGTAATATCATATTTAAATAGCAAGTGTTTCATAAATACCTTTTTACAGAAGTGCACAAGTTCTTGTGTTTCAGAACTTGACAGCCCTTTTGAAGAAACAGCCACTATCTGATTCACTGCATAGGTAGTGACAAGAAATTTGAAAGTATACTTTATTTTTAGTGATTAAATTGTGCATATAATAATTTTACCATACATAGTATAGCATTTCCTGTGGCATTTCCTTTAGCATTATTATATTGTGAATGACTGTTATAAGCAACTTATACTTGTGACCTAATTCTTTAACGTAACCTAAATTCTTTAATACAGACATAGGCCTATAATATTAGTAAGAATAGATCATATGGTTTAAAATTATTTAAAAATATTTTGGATTACTTCAGATCTTATTGCTGTAATTCCCTGTGTATGATGGGTAACCATTCTGTGACTTATTAATTGTTCTCTTGGATATGTAGCTGTTTATGTTTCAGACTGGCTGCAATCCCAGTTTTATCATTGGCAGCTGTTTTGATTTGAGGCAGGTGGCCTGAAGAAGCAGCATTCATAAATAAAAACACAATTTTTTTCTATGTATTTTTAATCTTTCTCAGAAGCCTGAAGGCTTTTCAGTACAGAGTTAATTTCAAATTCGTAATTTTTTTTGAATTTTCACAAAATATATATTAACCTGATTTTTGTATAACAGTATTCTTTTCAGTTTTGTGAAATACATAACTGCTGACGTATTTTAGCATAGACATGAGCTAAAGAGATCCTAATTATATTTTTGTACAAATCATATAAAATTATTTAAATTCTTATCCAAATAGCGGAATGGTTATTACATTGATTCTTTAATCATTTTAAAATAAGAAAAATTATTTCTCACTTTTTAACTTATTTAGTTTTCTTTCATTCATTATGGTTTTGGAAAGTATCCAAGGCAGCTACATTTATTTACCACACTATAGTTAAGGTAAAAGTATAATCATCTTTCTCTTCATTGTTGAAATATCTGCACTAAAATGTACTATTAAAAACAGAGCTATTAATTGAATCACGTTTCAGCAGGTCCCACCCTAAAGCTATTAATCCATTCATTTTAAGGAGTGGTCTGTAGCCTTTCTTTTTTCTTTTTTTGGAAACAGTTTCGCTCTTTTGCCCAGGCTGGAGTGCAGTGGCATGATCTTGGCTCACTGCAGCTTCCACCTCCCGGGTTCAAGCGATTCTCATGCCTCAGCCTCCCAAGTAGCTGGGATTACAGGCATGTACCACCATGACCAGCTAATTTTTGTCTTTTAGAGAGATGGGGTTTTACCATGTTGCCCAGGCTGGTCGCACATTCCTGGCCTCAAGTGATGCACCTGCCTTGGCCTCCCAAAGTGTTAGGATTACAGACGTGAGCCATCCATGCCTGGAACTTTCTATTTTTTTATAAAACTTTTTTTTAATTAAAAAAAATAACCAAAGGTTAGTACATATGTAAATGAAAAGTAATAGAATATTCATGTTGAAAGAGAAGTGAAGATCATTTAGTCTGGCCTTTTGGTGCTTGAATTTCCTTAAACACATTAACTGAATAGTAAGCTAGCTTCTGCAGGTACTGATCCAATGGTGAATAATTCATTACCTCTGAAGACAATACATTTTATCTTTGGATAGCTTTGACTGGTCAAAAGCAAATAGTTACACTGAATCAAAATCAGCTTCCTTGTGTGTGTGTGTGTGTGTGTGTGTGTGTGTGTGTTTTGAACCCATTGGCCCTAGATTCTTTGGGGCTATAGAGAATGGTTTAAACAGTCTTCCTTATGACAATCTTAAAATATTTGAGGACAGCTTTTATGACTCCACAATCTCTCTTATTGTTTCTGAAGTTTCTTCTCTAAGTAAATACTTTCAGTTTCTTCAGCCATTCTTCATATGTCACAAAGGTCTCTCTGTTACTCAGAATATGTTGCAGATGGTCTCTCCTAGTAGCCGAATCTATGAATAGGATTCAGGAAACCCATGGATTTTAATGTTGGGTTTCTCCAGAGAAACAGAACCAATAGGAGGATATTTACACACACACATCTCATAAATATGTATATATTTGTGGAAGCTGAGAAGTTCCAAGAGCTGCATTTAGCAAGCTGGAGACCTTGGAGAGCCAGTGGTGTAAGTTCCAGTCTGAAAGCTGACCAGCTTGAGACCCAAGAAGTCCAGTTCTGTGGCTGGAAAATACTAGTGTTGTAGCTCAAGCTGTCAGGCAGGAAGAATTCCTCCTACTCAGCCATTTGGTTCTATTTAATTGATTGAATGAGGTCTACCAGCAGTAGGGAAAGCAATCTGCTTTACTCAGTGTACTGATTCAAATGTTAATTTCATCCAGAAATACCCTCATAGATACATCCAGAAGAGAACAATGTTTGGCCAAATATATGGGCACTTTGCAACTCAGTCAAGTTAACACATAAAATTAACTCACAAATATGAAAAATTTGTATCCTTACATTTACTAACTTCTGAATGAGAAATGAGAGTTGTTTATTATTTCAAATCATAAATTGGAAATTTATGATCATAAACAACAAACTACTGTAGCAAAACTGTGGCTTCACAACAGTAGAAATCACAGATAATTTTATATCCGTTATAGTTGTTGCAGATATTTGGAAATATTGACATTCATTGGTTCTTAATGTGAATATTATATGTAAGTTTCTAATTATAAGAACATATATTATTGAATCATGTTTATTTTAATATTTATAATGTAGATATGATATAAATTTTATCGACTGATTTTCTCTGGTTTCTTATGGATTAGATTTTATGCTTTTAAGAATATTATTTTGAAAAGGATCCATAGGCTTTACTAGACTTCAAAAGGGGTCCATTGTTTAAGGAGTGGTTAAGAACCTTTGGTCTATACTTTTTCTAAAGTGTAATTTGATGGGTGTGGCCCACTAACGCTAACACATTTTATGGGTGTGGCTCACTAACACTAACATAAAAGTAGAGATTAGCATCTTCCTGTATCTACATAAAATAAACCAAGATCTCATTCATTTTTGGGGGGCAGTCAGACAGATCACACTAGTTGGAATTAGTCCATCTTTTGATTTTAGTCTGGTCTTTTCAGAATCACTCTGTTACTGTGTTCTCTGTTCTATGTTTCTGTCATCTACAAATACAATAAGCATGTTCTCTGTATCACAGATTATCCAACCTAGATGCTCATCAGAATCATCTGAGGAGCTTTAAGAAATAGATTTTTAGTTCCTCCCTCATATTTAGTCAGAAATACTGTGCACCTGGTGATTATATGCAACCTGCCTAGCACTGTTCCGTGAATTCATATTTGGAAATCCCATTAATTTATAGCATTTGTATCCTTTATAATAATATTTATTAGAATGTTATAGAAGTCATTCTCAGCAAAACAACACAAGCATAGAAAACCAAACACTGCATGTTCTCACTCGTAAGTGGGAGTTGGACAATGAGAACACATGGACACAGGGAGGGGAACATCACACACAGGTGCCTTTTGGGGGTTTGAGGGGTTGGGGAAGGGATAGCATTAGGAGAAATACCTAGCGTAGGTGATGGGGTGATGGATGCAGCAAACCACCATGGCATGTATATACCTATGTAACAAATCTCCATGTTCTACACATGTACCCCAGAACTTAAAGTATAATAATAATAATGAAAAAAATGTTAACGGAAGTTAGAATTATGTAGTGTTGCACTTGCTATGTCTTTCCAGGTTGACCTACAGCACCCTGGAGGTTGCAATGATTATTGTTTTATATCATTACTATAATTCATATTTTTCTGTTTCGAACCAGTTTGTTTCAAGAAATTGAGTATATATATCTATTTCTCTTATCTGCCATCTAATAATAAATCTTGGCAGAAGGAAATTGTCACTCATTTTTCTAGTGAGTTGATATAAACTTACGCTAATCACTACCTCTTCACCGAATTTGTCATGAATTATTCCTTAAATCTCATTTGTAAGCAATTGATATCAACCATATTGTTTTTGTTCAGGTTTCCCTAAAAGTCATGTGTGAAGCAAGGACAGTAGTTTACTTGGTAGGTGATCCCACAATGTGAGAATAGAAAGTGGGCAAGAGTAAGACAGAGAAGGAGGAAATGCCAATGTAAGACTATATTATTATAGGGATAGTTGTGGCAATAGAAGCTAGATTCTGTTGTGACATCCTGAAGAGTGTTCAGAATGCTTCCTAGACTTTCTGTCTGAAAGACAGGTGATGAGATTTATCTATCAGCTCTTGTTCTTTATTAGTTAATGGTTCCCTCTATCCCTTAACCTGGGAAAATTAACTCACTCATGTTTCCAGGCTGCCCTTGCTAAAAGGCTGAGTGGGACATTGTAGTGCCAGTGAAAATCCTGGGACAGAAAGTAGAAAGATGGTAAATGCTTGTTTCAAGTGGCAGTCTGTTAATGTGAGGTGAATCTTTCCAGGAAGGTTCACTACAAATATGACAAAAAGTGGTCTGAGGAGCTGTAACATGGGTTATTAGTGGCACGTGCTACACTCATCTACTGTTTTTTAAGAAATCTACTTTTTTCTTTTTAAAAATCAATTACATTTGTTTATTTCTAAGAGTCTTCAAAGGTTACCAATAACTTCATGTGCTAGTTTTCTCAGTATCCTGTGGCTATAATTCATTCTGACCAAGACCTTGTACTGACTTACCTGTCTTGGGCTTTAGTTCTGGCATTACAAAGTTTGTTCATACTTTTTCAGTTTCTGACAGAGAAAACTGGGACAATCTAGAAGTTAAGAAGTTTTACTCTCTCTTTAGTGTTATTATGCTGTCTTCTGAAATAAACCTGTTGTTGTTGTTGTTGTATCTTGGTTTAATCTATTTTAAAAAAGAAAAGAAAAAAAAAATTCCTTTTATTGTTTCTTGAATTTTGCAAGCTACAGGTAATTTTGAGGTTTGGCTTGAGTTCACTGGTTAACTTCTTTAATTTCTTTTTCTAGCTCTCTTAAAGTTCCTCCCTCCCTCAAGTTTTATGCTATGGAGTCGAGGCTTTCTTTTCTGTAAGAACTTTGAAATGTTTTCTTAAATTTATTTAAGGAGACCCATTGATTATGTCTAGACTTTCTCTTTATTTGTGGCCATCACAAACTCTGAGGTGACATGGTCACTTCTTGCATTTTCTCCTTGATTCTGATAAGCACTGGGACCCTTCATTTACGTATTACCTGTCTTCATACAAGTCAAAGGCTACTGTTTTTCAGTCATTTTTGTCCTCCTGCACCATTCTTATCTCTTTTCTTTTGCCTTACCCCCTTTTTCCTCTTCCTCTGAGATTTGTCTATTATTCTAGTATAATCTGTTGACTTTCATTTTCTGGACTGTCTACTGTTTGCTCTCATTTATTCCATTGCTTTGAGACACTTTTTTAGTGACCATAGCTTATCTGATAAACTACTTAGTCTTAAGGTATTAAGGAATGATTTTGTTTGGAAGTGGTAAGATAACATATTTGTGTTTTGTCAGGAGCCTAGGATCCTTCTTCTTCACCTTTGTTCCCCTATTCACCATCCATTGGATGATAGGAAAAATTAACTGTTAACATAAGTGAAAAGTAACTTAGCTCTTTGGAGGAAGAGATAGAAAAGTTTTGACTCAGTTGATTTTAAAATTATGAGCATATTTTCAGTACAGATCTTTTTGAGTATCTTCCATGAACCACATATTTTATTAGTCACCAAGGATAAAGAAGGCCAGGAACTTTGCTATCAAAGAGTCTAATAAAAGAGCTAAACTTGTAAACAAATACTTGAATTCTACTTGAAGTTAAATTGAATGCTCTAAATGGTGGATATATTTTTTATGAAATCTTTTCTGTTTTAACAATTGATGTTTTGATAATTCTTGAGTTCATAAATTGAATCATTGGGTATGTAAAGTTGACATTTTATTCTCAGATGCCAATTCCGATTTCTCCATGCTGAAAATTAAGATGGTAATAATCCAATAGCTTTAATTTCCTTAGGTAAATGTTAGGCTAAACATCCAGTGCTGTATTTTCAGTATTTTTTACCAGGCAGAAAAATTGTTATTTTTGTGCCTTTATGTTTAATGATAGAAGTGAGATACTTCAGTTGAAAAAAGAATAAAAACCAAACTATCCCTTTTAGAGGATCAAAGGGGAGCAGGAACTCCCTAGGTATTTAAATATTTTAGTACGTAAAATATACACAATGACTTAAAATCATGACTTTTCTGGGAAAACTAAAGCACATGCTGGAGATATAAAAAACTCCACTTGATGTTAGATGATTAAATAGTGTTTTGCTTTGGAAATTGAAGACTTGTTATAAAAATAGTGCATTCCATACCAATAAAATCTTACTGGCTTAATTATTTTTATTATGTAATAAGATAGAGTGAATGTGGAAGCTTGTGTTTTAGGAACTTTTTGTCTTGTTTAGATTATGTTAAATAATATACAACATGTTAAAAAACAGCTATTATAAACAACTAAGACTTGAGACAAAGGAATATGGGTGTGTGATGAGGCTTGACCCAATTAGGTAGGCAAAAACGTTAAAAAGTATTTCATGGCATAGAGGGAGGGAGAATTAGTTCACTTTTCATGAATTACTTGTTCTTTTCTGAAATACATGGATATTTAATGTGATAATCTGATTTTACTAGCCAGTTTCTTTAGCATTTTAATTTTCACTGTTCCTTAACTTTTTATAAACAAACAAATCAAGAGAACTCATTATTATTAATATCAATAATACAAGTCATACTAACATTTCTTGAGATCAATCTCTAGGGTAATATATAAACTCTCATGTGTATTATCTCATTTGATCTCTTAATAACCTGAGTGTGTAGATATTATTATTGCTATGCTATAGATGACATTACTTAAAAGAACTCTGTAGCAAATTCTTTGGAAAAGTGAATAGTGTTTGGAATGTGAGCACCCACTCTTCAATTTATCTATTTTATACACATAGACTTTTGTATAGGCAATGTTTTGTTAAATATGCTATTTCTTAGCCAGGTGCATTGGTGGGTCCCTATAGTCCCAGCTACTCAGGAGGCTGAGGTAGGAGAATCGCCTGAGCCCAGGAGTTCAAGTCTAGCCTGGGCAACATTGCAAGACTCCATCTCTTAAAAAACAAAAAAAGCTGTTTTTAGGTCTCTTCATCCTTTATTTATTATTTTAATGAATGTCGCCATTATCTTTTGTGTCTGCTCAGACTTGACCTCTCTTGGCTCTTTTGACTTTGCTCCCGTATCTTCTCTTTCATGCCCTCTTCAAACCAGGAAGTTGCAGTCTTGGAAGGACAATCTCTATAATATTTACCCCATTATTTATTGTATGTTTTGAGCTCAGGACTGATAATGAAATTTTTCTGAATTAGAAGAATCACCCTTAGCTATGATTACTTAACACTGAATGACTTTGGAAATTAATTTTTGCTACAGACTTGGTAATGTGTCTTAATAAATTCATCCTAAAGTTACAAAGAATAACAGCATTTAAATGCAAAAATTATGCTATGGCAAAAGTCATTTTGATGACAATAAATGTTGTTTGCATCACAAGTAATGTCAAGCTGCTGTATATATCACATCTTGTCTAAAGTTAAAACAAGAAGTTAGATATCCATTACCACACATTATAGCAGTTATACTTTCTAGATCAAATTATAGTTCTAGCAGCAGTTTTCAAACTAAAATACAAGTTAGGGTTTTTCTGTATTACAAAATCTGTTTAACTGTGCAATCAAGGAACTTTCAAGTAGCTGTCAATTGCAAATGAGTATGTACAATGTAATGACTTGCTAAAAGACAAATGTCAGGAGAAGAATGTAATACAATTTTATAAGTACCTTGTAAGTGATGAATATGTGTAAATAAAATCATATGCCTGTGGACTGGTATCAATATTTGGCAGTGCCTGTCTGTGTGAAAAGACATTTTCAAAAATGAAATATGTAAAATCTCATTACAGATTAACATTAACAGGTGAACATTGATTTTGATGATAGAGAGCACCAACTTTGAGTCCCAATTAAAAGGAAATGCTCTTTCCTGAAAAGAATTCCATTCTTCTCATTGGAAGACCCACATTACAAAACATTATATTCACATTATTATATTTTGAATTTCTTCAATAAAAACTTTATGAAAATATATTTTTATTATATTGTATACATATCTACATAATAACCTTGATTTTGCCTCTTGGCCATTAAAGCCTAAAATAGTTACTGTCTGGCCTTTATAAAAAAAGTTTGCTAACTGTGAGCTAAACCATTTTTCATGCTTTAAGTGAGCTCATGCCTATCAAACACAGAGAAATAAGTCTCTACTGGTAGAGTTTTAACTAGTGGAGAAAAAATGATTCTAAATCATTCCCAGAACAGACTTTAGATGATTATTTACTCCAACTTAACCCAAGTTCCTTATTTTATAATTAAGAATCCAAGGTTTAATGGAAGCTAGACATTGGTATAACTGAAAATGGAACTGAGATATTCTCATTTTCCATCTAGTGTTCTTTCTAGTGTACTTTATTTATGTGCAAGTGTTTCTGCTGTGTGCTAAGAATGATAAAAAAGAAATATGAGTATGGTGTCTATATCGAGGTACATCGTAATCTAGTTGGAGAGTACATCAGTCAGGGTCCCAGGAAGAATACACTCAAATGGACTAATTGAGAATCATTTAATCACAGACTATTTATAAAAGGGCAGAGAGAGTTATGTGAAATAGCCTTTTGCCACCGAAGTCTGAAGAGACAAGGGGTAGCTATAGGAGAGGCCCTTCAAGAGGAGCTGTGGCTGTTAGTGGAGGAATCCAACTACTGTCACCCTGTGCTGTCCAGAAAGGAGCTGATATCCCACCTATAAATACCTTGACCTCATTCTCCTCTGCCTTTTCATCTCCTGCTGGTGCCTCACATAGTCCTAATCCTGCCAAAAACCATATGGCTAATAACCTTTGAATGGATTCCAAAAAGATTAGCCTTCTTAGGAAAACTAACATTTAGAGAGTGGATCAGAAGGGACAAATGGAGAATATCCACCACAGAGAGCAGGATTACTTATATGATAACAGCACCTAGTAACATATTCTAAGTGCATGAGCAATCTGAATTTCATATACTTAATAGCATACCAACACACAAGATATCATTTTTAAGTGTTTTACATTTTAAAAAGTACATTTTTTATTTGCACAACAAATTTAAATCTGCACCACATTCCTTTTTACACTGACATCTGGAACAAAAGTAGTTCAGTCTAATTGTAGTTCAGTAGTTTAATTCTGAATTGATAGTCCACTACTGCTGCTGCATAAAGTTGTTTTACTCTCTATCAGAAGCAGATGTTGTTTTAAATGGTTTAGAACTCAGCTTAAGTAGGAGGCTAAGTAGTAAGAAGCCTGGAAGGTAGATAATGCATTGCTATTTTTTATCAGTTGAAAATTCATTATTTTCAGATTTTTATAAACTGGCAATTTTTACAGGATGAAAGAGACGTACGTAATAGAGATTCTCAATAAAAAGAAATTGTGAGTATTGCAGAATAATAATGTTGTTAGAGTTAGGAATTTTGTAGTTAGAGAAATCACAGTTTGATTTTGTCTCTGTTACTCAATTGCCCTTCAAACCTGGGCAAGTTCCTTTGACGTGCTCAACCACAGTTTATTGTAAAAATGAGGACAACCACAAGGTTGTTTCAAGTTTTAAGTGTGATAATGGCATATAGAAATCATGAAATAAATGTTAGTTATTATTAGTAGTGTTCATAGATTCTGTAACCAAACTTTCAAATCTGTAATGGAACAAGTGATATTTATAGGATAAATCATTCTGTAGCTATTTATTCAACAATGATCATATGCTGGGTACTCATTCTGGTAGATGTTATAATCATAGTAGAAACAAATCAGACCTCGACCTCCTGGAGGCTGAAGGTGCATAATTTGCATCTGATTATATTAATAATTGATGAATTAGTAGACAGTTCCTGTACTGACATACATGGCTGCCAGCCTAATGGGTTACTCGTTATCCTCACTGACCATCAGCATACCAGAAAGACTAGGATAGTTAAAAAATTATTCTTTCTTCAAAATCAAGTTTAACAGCATTCTTATTTAATTTTTTCTAAGTATATAATATATTCATACAGTTCAAAAGACAAAAAGTGGAAACAGTCATACACTGACCATTCTCTTTTGCATTGCTTAGTTCTCAACTTATCCTATAAAAGTAACCACCATTCTCAGTGTGGATATATATTCTTTTGGTACATTAAAAAATTGACATATCATAGTTGTACATATTTTTGTGGTACATGTGATATTTTGATACTTGTATACTTGTGTAACAATCAAATCTGGGTAATTGGTATATCAATCACCTCCAATATTTATCTTTTCTTTGAATTGGGAACATTACAGTTCTTCTCTCTAGCTATTTTGAAATATACAGTAAATTATTCTTAACTATAATTTCCCTATTATCCTGCACTAGAACTTGTTCATTTTGGGATTTTTTTTTTATAGTTTTATATTCAAGGATTAGCACAATTTATCATTGTGCTAGATGCTCTAATCACAGTAAAACACTAGACTGTTGTGTATTTGCTTCCTAAGAAATGAGCAGCCATTAATATAGAACAAAGATAATTAAATTAAAAATAGACGTGTTTAAAAAATCTGCTAGTACATTGATCATTGGTAGACTTTAACTATCATCCGATTTTCCTTTCTATGCCATTTGGAATTTATAAATGGTAATTTTTTTATTTGCCTGGCACTACCAAAAAGTTCAGTGTTTGGGAGAATAAGTTACTTCACATTGAACAGTAGTTAGACATTATGCTCATTTTAGATAGGATCACTTGATGCTTGGTTTGGATTTGTCAGTTTCTTGAGCTTATACATGCCATTTTATAGTAACAGTCAATTCAGTATTAGATAAATCCCAGATTTTTACTATTTTATGCGATTTTATACATGGACAATTAGTATTTAATGGTCCCCTACTTTGTAAAGTTTTTTCTCAAAATGTGGTGTTATTTTGTCTGCATGTTTGAAGTTTATTGGAAAAGTTATTTTGCCTCTTTAGAGCATAAAAACTTTTAGTACATTTTGTTTTATAAGTTCAGGATACCATGATGATCCCTGGGGATTCTGTTTTTTTTTTTTTTTTTTTTTTTTTTTTAAATAGACAAGAGCTTCCCAGTTTTCATTTTTAAATCAATTTGCTATGGGGCTAGTATCTTTGTTTGCTTAATTTTAAGCACAGTTACCATGACAAAATTTATTTACTCAGCTAATGCCTAACACTATCAAATATATACTGCTGGCAACTGGACTAATTTCTATCTCACTAATAAAAATCCCAAATAAAAATGGTACATTTTCATTTTAAATGGAAAAAGATGAGTTTATGAATATAAATTGAGTTTTACATTTTTATTTTTGGTTAATTAAAATCTACTTTGATGCTTTTATGCTAATTTTCTTTAATGCCTATGACTCCTAAATTTAATATGCAGTTCTAAAATAAAGGCAAGTCAGCTGGGTGCAGCAGTTCATGCCTGTAATCCCAGCACTTCGAGAGGCTGAGCCTGGCAGATCACTTGAGCCCAGGAGTTCAAGACCAGTTTGGACAATATGGTGAAACCCTGTCTGTAATGATTTTATACTCCTCTTTTTTTTTTTGAAATGGGGTCTTGCTATATGGCCCAGGCTGGCTTTGAACTCCTGGGCTCAAGTACTCCCCCTGCCTGGTACTACAGGCATTAACCACCCCCCAACCCCACACTGATTTTGTACTTCTTGACAAAGGGAATAGTAAATAAACCAACTTAGCTGGAGGGGAGTGAAGAGAGCTTTGCAGGCCATTGCTAAAACCTTAGGCTTTTACTCAGGTTAAGATGAGAAGTCGCTGGAGAGTGTTAAGCAAAGGAGTAACATGATGTGACTTAAGCTTTAAAAAGGTTGCTTTGAACTGTTGAGAATAGATTCTGTCTGGGCAAGAAAGGAAGAAAGGAGTATTTAGGAGGCTTTGGTGATAATTTGGGCAAGAGAGCATTCTGGCTTAGGCTAGAATGGAAACAGTGAAGAAATGATAAGTGTTTATATTTTGTACATGTTTTGAAAGTAGAGACAACAGGATTTTCCAGTGTGATGTGTGAGAAAGAGAGGAGTTATGTTTTTGGCCTAAGCCAAGGTCATGATGGAATTGTCATTAACTGAGATGAGGGTAGACTATGGGGAGGAAGATCAGTTTTGGACATGTTAAGTTCAAGATATCTATTAGCCAACTGGAGATGCTGAATAGGATATTGGATATATAATTCTTCAGCTCAGAGAAGAAGATACATATACATTTGTGACTCATTAGCTTGGTTAGTCCTTAAAACTTTCGAATTAGGCAGATCTAGATTTAAGTTCTGTCCCTGTCACTAATCATGTAACTTTGGGAAGTCTTTGTTTTGTCATCTGTAAAATGGGGAAATAAGGCTTACCATAGAGAATTCTAGTAAAGATGAAAAAGGACAATATATATTAAGTGCTTAACATGGTGCTGGTACACAGCATACAGTTTAAGTCACCATGACCATCGTATTATTTGACTAGAAAGAATAGTAAACGACATCAGTTTCCAAGTAATACTAGTCTCCTCCCCCTCCCCTCCCCCTACACTCTTTTTTTTCTGCTTCTCAGTTTTTCTGAGTAGGGTTATTTCTTTGTTACATAGTGTTCTAGGTTACTATCTTTGTACTTTAAACAATTAGAAAATATAGCTTTAGTTAGTTTAACTTTTTGGCTACTCATTTGTTTTGTTTTTGATTTATGTTTGCTAAACACAATCAAAGAGTTAAGTGGATTTTTTTTTTTTTTATTGGGCCTAAGCTGGAAGGCATAGAAAAAATTGGAAACACTGAAATTTAATCAGTTTCATTAGCATAGATTTATATATGAAGCTCAAGTAAAATGTTATCAAAAATTAGGAGAATATAGAATGCTGTAACAGTTAATTCAGAGCCGTACGATAGTAAGTATTCTGTTAAATTTCACATAAATATAACAGTTCTGTATGTTTGTTTTGAGGGCACATACATGTTTTTCTTCTTGGCTACATAGAGAACAATGAAATAAAGCCTCATTGACGTAATTGAACCTGATAACATCTCCTGGTTGTACTGCTGATGTTTCACTGTGGTTTTGGTGGTTTTTTAGAGCTCCGTAGAGCGTGTTAGACTTAGAAACATATTCAAACAGAAACTTTTATTAGGATTCAACTTTTTAACCATAGAGAAAAAAATGAATTTAAATAAAGGCACAGTCTTCAATATACTTAAATCAACTTAAAAATTTTCAACAGTATGCATTACTTAGAGAAATTACTGTTCCTTAATTCGTTTTGAACAAATAACTGTAGTATGAAAAGAAATAATGATTTCTGGTAGTGTGTTATATATTAGCACAGAAGGAAACAGATAAATATAATAATGGAAGCCCCTAAAAACAGCAAGTTAAAACTTTACGCTTTTACTAAATGATGTCTTATAGTTTTATAGAACTAAATTTTTAAAACATCCCATAGCACTGTAACTTTTTCTTTTAAACTGCAATTAAAAAATTAGCTTTATTTTTAATTCTTTAAGTTATTTACAAGATCTACTTTGGTACTGGGGTTTAGATGCCTAAAGTTTTGCTGACTTGGAAACAATGTGCATCAGAGCATTTACTGTCTACTTGGAAGTATAAGTTTAAAAGAGCTACATTTTATTATACAGGAGGAATGAGTGCTTCAACCAATATTTCTTAAAACTCTTAATATGCATGTATCACCAACTATGCATTCAGTATGCGTGGTAGCTACCCACCAACTTAAGGTAAATGTATAAAAAAGAATTCACAATTTTTGAAAACTAAAAAATCAAAATATTTTATATCAGCATAGATTATTTGCAATATTAAAGGTATCTATCTCTGTTTAGCTCAGTGTTGAGTAAATAGGCTGCTTGTTGTAAGTTCATTCTATATCATATTCTTTTCTAATTTCTATTTCTCTTGAATTGGAAAAATCCAACGAAAATTATAATTTATGAGGAAAGGCAGCAGGGGTTTTTTGGCTGTTGGCTCTGAATACTCAGATTAAACATTGACTCCAGAATTAAGAGATTGCTCACTGAAGACTCAAGGCTGGTTCACTTGCTAAATTGGTAGACATTATCATACTTGAAAGTTTAAGAAATAGAGGCTTTTGCATTTTATTGAAAAAAGCACTTTTTGCTCTTTACATTTTTTATTTGCTTTTAAATATTTTTATATTTGCTCAGTTTTTTCACAGCACACTGAAAACATGTATACTCTGTATCCAAAAATTGAGTACATGTACATTTATGCCATTTCTTTAACATTGAATTATACTCAGTATAATAATTTTAACCACCAGCCCCTTACTGTGAGAAAACAACAACAGGGTATATAGATTTGTAGTTAGTGTAGTACTCATTGCTTAGCAAAGTTTTTGTTTGCTGTACAGAGAACTGATTTTTTTCTCTCAGGACTGATTTCAATACATGTTTCCCAGTCTGTATCATAGTTTACAAAATAAATATTAAGTAGGAAAAAAATCATCTTTTGTAGTATGTGTTTTTCAGAGGTAAACACATAAAAAAGTTGTCTGCTATTTCCTCATGTATATTACACATAAACCAAGAGCTGATTTGGACTCTGCACTTCAGTGCATTTATCCAGCAGTAAAGTACCTGTTCTTTCTTTCAACATAATGTTTATCATTTGTGTGGCTGAGAGTTTATAAATCTCTTAGCAATGGTCTATCTTTTTTATATGCTCTTGCTATGCAGAGCACAGAATCTGAATGGTGTCTGTGTAGTTTTTGTCTCTTTTAGGAACAAAAATGTTCAGTTTCATATATGAAAGCATTTTGTGCTTATTCTAGAAAAAGTCTATTCATTTACCAAAGAGGTTTTTATGTTTTGTTTGAAAACTTTCCATAGCTTCATGTCATTATTTGATAAAGTTTCAAAGTAGACAACATGCAGAAGAATATAGGGTAAACAAATTACCAGTCAAAAAGAAATCCAGCTTTTAGATAGTTGCTGTTGTATGTGCTAGTAAAATTTTTGTTTTTATCTCTTTGTGTGGTATTATCACATCCACAGATTTATATTCTGTTTGCATTAGCATCCTGTTCTTGATATAGGCTTAACATTTTTTCTGAGTTGTTTATGTTACCTCTTTTTTTTTTAAATCAATACGATAGGCTTTAGAAAACCAATTTTGAGCCATTTATTTATTTATTTTTATTGGGAAATATAATGCAACACAATGAGAAGAATGCAAATTTAAAAGATATAAATAACATTCAAATGACATGAAAATCCTTTAGGTAAGATTATTGTTCTTTTTTGGAATAATACAGGTCTTAGAGAATCTTTTCAGTTTTTAAGAATATAATGTTTTTAAGATAATAATAGGATTTCTGTGGAAATCAAAATTACCCTTATATTTTACAATTATCAAATATACACAAACTAAATTGTTTCCTTCTTTCTCTCTAAATATTCCATGACACTGAGGAACAACTAGTGACTGACGATCATAATTTGATAAATAATAACTAATACTCTTACTGTGTCCTAGTTTAAAATTTTATCTGTTCAAAAATATATAAATATATTTTGTGTATAAATATATGTAATCTAATATTATAGAGACATTTAGCAATATTTTCATTAAGTATTTGCTCTTTGCATATTTCTCCCTTTATCCTTTCATTAGTTCTTCCACTGTCCGGGATTATTCCTATCAAGTACAAACATGCTTTAGAATCTACCATGTTAAAAAAAAATGTATTATTGCCACTTTTTTTCTAACTATTGTTTCATTTCATTCTTGCCTTTACAGCACAGTTTTTCAAGAGTTTTCTCTAGTCCCTTTCTCTACTTCCTTACCTTCCTAAATTCATCTTAACTTTTAATTAAAGCCAAACAAATATTTATGAAATATGCATAAAGTATAGAGACTAAAGAAACAGACACTATCAACCCACCATTACTATTATTTTTGAACATTACTATTAACATTGAATTTTCCTGTGTTCACTCCTGGATCTGGTTTACTTCTTTCTCTTTTAGAGATAATCACCATCCTGAATTTCTTTACAGTTTACCATATGTTTTTATTCCTAATAAGTATATCTCAATATGTATTTCATTTTGAATGAGTGAAGTTATACTGTATTATCTGTCTGTGACTTGCTTTTCTTGTTCAACGTTTGGTTTCTGAGATCCATCTATATACTATGTAGCTGTATGTACTTCATTAATTTTCACTGCTGTATTCCATTGTATGAATATACCAAAATTTTTCCATTTTATTGTTGATGAACATTTGGATTGGATCTAGTTTTTTGCTACTCCCCGGACCCTGCAGCTATGTGCATTCTTTTTGTCTCCTGTCAAACTGTAGCAAAGGACCAAGCTTGGGTTTTTCCCTGATCTGTTGTAGATTGATGCTTTTGTAAAATACACTAAAAATGTCTCACCAATGTCAAATTGCTATAAAATTATATGAACCTTTACTTTGAATTTTTGTATTTATCTTGTTATGGACCACACTTTGAATACTGCTCTAAGATGTGTACCTAACTGTGGAATTCCTGAGTCGTTCATCTTCTACTACTTATGAAGAAAATTGTTTTCTCAAAATCACTAATATTCTAGTTGTTCAAATTACACAGAAGGCAGTCTGCTAGCTCTTTGTGGCTTTCTCTGTATCTGCTTTCAATTTCTAGTATGAAGGGGATTTCACACTAAGACCTGCTGCTTTAGGGTAATGTAATTTTCATCCTAGAGAAAGTGACTACAGATAAGATTGGGCTATTGCTTAAGAATTTATTTAAAGCCAACCTAATGAGCACAAGTGAGAGAAAACTATGATGATGGGATAAGGGGCCAGCAGGAGTGAATTTATTGAGGGAGATGGTCTGTAATATTGTAATACAATACTGTAATATACAGTATTGAGGGAGATGGTCTGTAATATTGTAATATTATAGTATTGTAATAGAAAATGCTACAGTAGAGAGACCTAAAGAGAGCAAACAGAGAAAAAAAGCATTGTACATAGTAAGATTTTTGTAGACCTTTAAGAGTCCAGTTAAAATAGGGTGTACATTCCTTCTCATGTTAGCAGCCTTTCTTCTGCATAGGTAGCCTTATAATTGTTAAATTGCATTAGGGAAATTTCACAGAATATAAGCTAAGATGGGATTGCTTTTATAAGCAAGCAGCATGACTACTTTATATCAGTGTTTCTTCACTGTATTTTCATTACAACCCCCAATCCATGTTCATATATATATATATATATATATATATATATATATTTTCCCAATTGTCTCACCATTCATGTAATTTTTCTAAGAGTAATGAATCAGGGAAATAAGGTATACAAGTATTTGTCTCTGTCTGATGGTATCATTGTGGAAGAAGTATAGACGTATGGATCAGATGATAGGCAAGTTTGGCAAGTTTGTAGATTGAGAATGCAAATTAGTTCATTGATGCCTGTCTCATAGGTGATTTTTAGTGACACATTGTATGGCTCTGTTTTCACTCCTGTCTATTCTAGACGTTTATTCATGAACTTAAGAATAACATCAGATTTAGGAATGTCATGATAATGAGAGGAATGGAGAATAGGGTAGTTGACATTCTCAATCTCCAAAGAAACTAACAGCTAAAATAAGGGCAGAAGTAAAGCATTGCAGTAGGGTCTAAAAAGCGGTATTTATAAGAATAGAATGGAGGAAAATGGATCATAACAATAAAGAAACTTAGGGATTTAGGTTATGTTAACCTTAAGGAGCATTTTTAGGAAGCTATTAACATCTTAATTTGCAATAATTAGTGTCTCTAGAATCTAGGTTATATGCTGATTAAATCACAACCTGAAATAATTATATCAGGATCTTTTTAGGACCATATAAAATATTGCT
Source organism: Saimiri boliviensis (assembly GCF_048565385.1). NCBI lineage: Eukaryota > Metazoa > Chordata > Mammalia > Primates > Cebidae > Saimiri > Saimiri boliviensis. Next base: position 84,433,186 of record NC_133454.1, read on the forward strand.
TAAATTTAATGAGCATACCTTAATGTGGTATACTTTGCATGTAGGTAAACTAGAACCATTTTGTGGGCACTGGTTCATGAGTTTCCTAAGTGATTGTATTGTGTCTGAATTTTCTTTGGGAAGAAATAGATTTTTCTTCACTAGGAAGAAAGAAATTATCTTCTGCAAGGAAGTTGACGAGGAGATTGTGAAAATGATAATTGACAGTTTTTTGAGTGATTAAGCATGGGTGTATTATATAAAATATGAGTCAGCAAACTAGTCCACTGACCAAATTCTACCGGCACCCTGTTTTTATATGACCTTTGAGCTAATTTTTTTTTTTTTTTGCATTTTAAAGGTTTATAAAACAAAAACAAAAAGCAAAGAATATGCCATAGAGAACTTAGGTAGCCTGCAAAACCCCAAATAAGATCTTTTGCAACCAGAAAACTTAAACCTGAAGGGCAAGAAACAACACAAATAGTTCAGTATATAGAAATTACATGATTATATTATAGATTAACTGGGCTGATACTCAATATGGTTTGAAAATTACGTACAAAATAGCTGTTATAATGAATTATTTAAGCAAAAAGAGAAGACCTATTTATTAACTCAGTAAATGTCAAAGAAATTTAGAATTGATGTTAGGTGGCAGTTATAGCTTCCTGTATCTCCTTGGGCATAGTGACTATGTACTATATTGGATTGGGAAGCAGCCAAAAAGCTTGTTAGGAAGAAGTGCAGGGAAAAACTAGCCTGGGACTAAAGTTAGACCGCTGATAGCCCAGGCGATCAAGGAGACAGACAGGAAAACAATCGCTAATTATCTGAGTATCAGAAGTGGTATGGGCTGCTTTTTATAAATCCATTCCTTTATACTTAATGTAACCACAAGGACAGCAAGCTTTTCAGAATGTTTTTGAAGTACCTTATTGGTAAAAAAATAGCATCACTCATTTGACAGTGGTTTTAAGATGAATGATGGGCTTTTGGAGATGGTGGGGAGGCAGAGAATATCTGATAGTATGTAATTTTTCTTTTATTTTTAGTGACAATGTGATTTTGGATTTATATTTTCCTTTTTGTGGTCATAAATATTTGAAGGTTAACGTGGCTTGTTTTAGTTACTTTACTGTGGTAGTTCTTTATTCTTTCGATTTCTCAATTACAGATCGTATTAATTAATGAAATAGTCTATCTAGAGGTAATTTTTATTCTCACCATTCCAATATCTCTTCCAGATTTTGAGCTATATTAGATAATTATAATAGAAAATGCCGCATTTTATCTTCACATATACTTGTTTGTTTATTTCTGGTTTGTAACCAAGTTGTTGTTGTTGTTGTTGTTTTCCAGATGATTCTTTGGGATTGGGACTTAAAGCAATGGTATAAGCCTCATTATCAAGTAAGTATAAGTAATATCACTAATGAATATCTGTGATGAAACTTTTGACATTTAAAGTTACATTCACAATATTTCTATGCCGTAAGATTTTCTTTAGCTAAACTAATGAGTTTGCCAGAACCTTCATTGAGGTAGATTTTTTAAAAATACATTTTAATTTTAAGGGAAAAAGAAAATGATAAAAAGACAAATTTATATAAATTGTTATGAAAATTATTGCTAATGTTGCCCGGGCTCAGAATCAACTAATATTTCTATATTAAGGATGAGATTTTTTTTCTTTTCTGATGTGGACCACTGATCTATAAAGGAGAAAAAATAGATTGAAGGCCATATCTGAGACAAAGCAAAGCAATTGTCAAAATATTTTATTAGGAAGTAAAGATACCCAACTTTCATTTTTTTGGTAAACTTTTTATTGAATTACAACATACATGCAGAAAAGTATACAGCTGAATTTTCACAAGTTAAACATCCCATGTAACTCGTATTGATAAGAAGAAATAGAATATTACCAGTATCTCAGAAGCCTCACTTATGCCAATTCCAGTCATTACCTATGTCCCCAAAGATAACTCCTGACTTCTAGTAATTAGTTTTGCTTATTTTTGAATTTTATATATACACAAATGGAATAATATATGTACTTTTTTAAGATTAATTTTTTGAACACCTAAGTAGTATATGTTTATATCAGGTAAAATGAAAATAGAAATAAAAAAAGAAAAATCACTCATAAAACATGAAACAATAACTGTTAACTGTGTTAACTTTTGTTGTATATCTTTATTTATCTTTCTCATTATGATGAATGTATTTGTACATTCTGTTCTATGAAAATTGTATTATTATGTGTCATATGCTGTTTCAAAACCTGATGTTTTGTCACAGTAATGGATAAACATTGGTAAATGTTAAATCATTTTTGTTATAGAAATGTTACACATTTATTATATTTATTTAATAGTTGCTAAACACTAATTTTTTAAAAAATGAATGTTCCTTTGGATAGCTGATTTTCATTTTTAAACCGTGAATGGAATAACCACAATAGCCCATAAAAGTAAAACCACAATAGTCCATAAAAATATCCTCTATACTTTGGTGAGGAAAATAATGTAACTATTGCAGTCATATGAAATCAAGGAGAAGGCCACATGTTACCTAAAACGGATTGGTTCTTTGACCTACATGATGGGCTTCATCATCATTTATATTCACCAAGATCCTCAGTTTTTAATTAAAACAGTATCTCAATTACTGATAAAATCTAAATATGCCTTATAGTCAGAGTGGACTGGTGTGTGTTAGGCACCTCTATCCTTTTTCCTTTTCTCTCTTTCCTTTTCTAATCTTCATAAAAAATTGAAGGGCATGGTGATTCATGCCTGTAATTCAAGCAGGTTGGAAGACTGAGGTGGGAGGAGCACTTGAGGCCAGTAGTTCAAAACCAGCCTGGGCTATGAGACCCCTGTCTCTACAAAAAATAAAATAAATAAAATTATCAGGGAATGGTGCGCATCCCTGTAATTTCAGCTACTTAGAAGCCTGAGACAAGAAGATTGCTTAAGTTCAAGAGTTCAAACTTCAGTGAGCTGTGATCACACCACTGCATTCCAGCCTGGGTGACAGAGTGAGACTCTATTTCATAAATCATTTAGCTGAAGAATTCAGTATCCTCAGAGCCCCCAATGCTCCCCTTCTAGTCATCAGCTTTTTTCAAGTGTTATGTCACTCCTGATTTTTGCCATTACAACTTAGTTTTTCTTGTTTTTGAATTTTAAATAGATTGAATTCATCATGTATTTTGTTTTGCTTTTTTCCTTCAAAATTTCACCTGTGAGATTAATTTATATTATAGCATGTAGCAGTAATCCATTTTTATTCTAGCTAGTATTCCATTGAATGAATCTACCTCAATGTGTTTATTCTAGAGTAGATGCGCATTTATTTCATTTTCAGTTTTTTGGCTATTGCAAGTAATGCTATTGGTACAATCTTGATATCTTTTCTTGGGTATATATTTTGGAGTGAAATCCTAGCCATATGCATGCATATTGTTCACTTTAAGTAGATAGCACTAGATATTTTTTTTTCTTTTTTTCTTTTTTTCTTTTTTTTGAGGCAGAGTCTCACTCTGTAGCCCAGGCTGGAGTGTAGTGTCATGATCTCAGTTCAGTACATCCGCTGACTCCTGGATTCAAGCAATTCTCCTGCCTCTGCTTCCTGAATAGCTGGGATTACAGGTGTGTGCCACCACACCTGACTAATTTTTGTATTTTCAGTATAGAGACGATGTTTCACCACGTTGGCCAGGTTGGTCTCCAACTCCTGACCTCATGTAATCTGCCTGTCTCAGCCTCTCAAAGTTCTGGGATTACAGGCATGATAATTTCTTGAAAATACAAAAAATTGTATTAACTTTTACCTAACCATCAGCAATGTGTGAAAGTTCCAGTTGTTTCACATCTTTGCCAACAGTTGGTGGTGTCTCTTTTAAATCATTCTGGTAGCTGTGTAACAGTGTCTTGGGTTTGAGTAAAGTCATGAGCTCCATAACAACGTTTTGGTCAGTGATAGACTGCATATACAATACTGGTCAATAAAATTATAGTGAAGCCTATGTAGAAACCTGATATATGGTACTCGACACTAGTATTGCAAATCATGTAGGGGACATCACTGATATTCAGTAATGGTGCTGGGACATTTGATTTTCCATATAAAAATATATAAATAAAAATGTATATAACATCTAGGTTTGTATACATACACTGTATGATGTTTGGACAACAAAAAAACTTGCCTAATGAGACATTTTTTTAGAATAGATCCTGTCAATGCATGACTGTATTTGTATTTCACTAATGAGATGATTCAAGAGCCTTTTCATATGTTAACTGGGTACCCAGATATTCTCTGCCCAGGTCTTTTGTCCAGTTTTCTATCTTTTACTTAGCAATAAGTAGGAATTCTTTGTGTATTCTGAACATGTATATACGTAATTGTGTGTGTGTGTGTGTGTGTATGATACATGTATTTATATATCTAATATGTATTAAAAAAATTTTCTCTCAGTCTGTGGATTATTATATCTTTTGATGAAAATACTCTATATTTTAATGTAGTCCCAATTTATCAGTCATATACTTTGATTAGTGATTTTTTTTGTGTCTTGTTTAAAACTCTGTCTACCATCAAGGTCATGAAAATTTTCTTCTGTTACTTTCTAGAAGTTTATTTTTTACTTTCAATCTTTAGGTTTATACTGCATTTGGAATTGATTTTTCTGTATAATATGATATATATCTCAAGATACATTTTTTTCAACATGTATTTCCAATTGACCAAGTTCCAATTTTGAAAAAATAAACATTCTTTCTTCTTTGTACTGTATTGTCACCTCTGTTGTAAATCAAGTGATCATATATGTGTGGATTTGTTTCTGGACTTTTTGTTTTTGTCCATCGATCAGCTTGTCTGTCCTTGAACACTGATACCATATTCACCGCTTCAATCATTGCAGCTTTATAATACATCTTGATATCTCACAGTGTAAGTTTTTCAGCTTTGTTCTTAAAAGTCATCTTGGCCATTCTTGGTTCTCTGTGTTTTCATACAAAATTTAGAATAAATTTGACAATTTCCATATTAAAAAAATCCTGGAAGGATTTAGATTGATATTTTACTGACTTTATCAATTTAGGGAGAATTACATCTTTATAATGTTGAGAACTTCAGCCCATGAATATGGTATTTTCACTTATTTGAGTCATCTTTATCTCAATTAAGTTTTTAGTGTGGAGGTTCTGCATATATTTTGTTATATTTATTCCTAGATATTAAATTTTCTAATATTGCAAAGGTATTGTAAAAAAGGTATCAATTTATTTAAAGTTTATTTTATTTGTTTTTTTTTTTTGAGACTGAGTTTCACTCTTGTTACTCAGGCTGGAGTGCAATGGCGCGATCTCGGCTCACCGCAACCTCCGCCTCCTGGGTTCAGGCAATTCTCCTGCCTCAGCCTCCTGAGTAGCTGGGATTACGGGCACTCGCCACCATGCCCAGCTAATTTTTTTTTGTATTTTTAGTAGAGATGGGGTTTCACCATGTTGACCAGGATGGTCTTGATCTCTTGACCTCGTGATCCACCCACCTTGGCCTCCCAAAGTGCTGGGATTACAGGCTTGAGCCACCGTGCCCAGCCTAAAGTTTATGTTTTTAATAGTTTATCCTGCTTCATTGAAATTCAGGTGATTTTTAAATATATTCATCTTTGTATCCAGGAACCTTGCTAAATTTACTTATTAATTCTAATAGCTTATTTGCAAATTCTTTTGAGTCTTTAAGTACACAATAATGTTATCTGCAAAGATGGATTTATTCATTTATTTTCAAACTTGTGCCTTTTTTTTCTTTTTCTCGTGTTACTGTACTGTCTAGGACCTTCAATGCATTGTTAGATCGAAGTGATATGAGTGGGCAGCCTTGTTTTTGTTCATGAACTCAGGGAGAAAATGTTCAACATATCACCACTAATATTTTTGTAGATACTCTTTAGCAGATTAAGGAAGTTTTATTCTAATCCTGTTTACTAAGGACTTTTTTTTCTCTTTTTAAGTAATGAGTGGATGTGGAATTTTATCAGATGCTTTTTCTGCATGTATTCAGATGATTCAAGCATTTTTTTCTACTTATTCTACTAATGTGATGAATTACATTGTTTAATTTGTGTGTTTGTTAAGCCATCCCTGTATTCACAGATAAAGTAAATTTGATCAAGGTTGTATTTTTTAAAAAATGTATCATTAGATTCTGTTTGTTAATGTTTTGTTTAGAAATTTCGAATTTGTGTTTATGAGAGAGTGTTGGCCATAAATTCTTAATTTTCATAATGTTCTTGGCATTATATTGGTATCATGGTTATCAAGAACCTTGATAACGAAATAAAATAAGGTGGGATATTTACCTTTCCTATTGTCTTGAAAAGTTTGGGTAAGATTAAGAATTGATATTTCTTCCTCCTTTAATGTTTGGAAGAATGCTCTGGTGAAGCTATCTCACCTTGGAGGATTTTTTTGTGGACAAATTTTAAGTTATGGATTCAATTTCTTTTTTTTTTTTTTTTTTTTGAGACGGAGTTTCGCTCTTGTTACCCAGGCTGGAGTGCAATGGCGCGATCTCGGCTCACCGCAACCTCCGCCTCCTGGGTTCAGGCAATTCTCCTGCCTCAGCCTCCTGAGTAGCTGGGATTACAGGCACGCGCCACCATGTCCAGCTAATTTTTTGTATTTTTAGTAGAGACGGGGGTTTCACCATGTTGACCAGGATGGTCTCGATCTCTCGACCTCGTGATCCACCCGCCTCGGCCTCCCAAAGTGCTGGGATTACAGGCTTGAGCCACCGCGCCCGGCCGATTCAATTTCTTTAATAGTTTTAGTGCTATTTAGGTTTTCCATCTTTTCTTATAACAATTGAATTACTTGTGTTTTTCTAGAAATTCCTTTTTTTGTTGTTTTTCCTTCCAGCATTTGTGAGACTACTGAAAGCCCTATTTTAATTTCAAAATAGAACTCTTTTTGAGGATGTCTACTTGGTTTATTTCTCTCTTGGCCACAAAATTAGCAAATGCCTTTAGAGGAAAAGCAGGTCTTAATTGAAGCTCACTACTTTGTTTTTCTCATCACTTTGGGAACTTGTTTGGCCCTCCCTGTTTTCATAGCTCTGAATTCCAATTTTGGTCTCTCAGCCCCTTGGGATTATAGATCTCTACTGTTTTCTGGCCTCTTTTGTGCTTCTTATCCTCTCTGCTCTGTGCTGGTTATGACTCAGCAGAAAATTCCTAGAGGGAAAAGAGTAGCACAGAATGTTGTGTTTCTTTCAATCTTTTCTCTTAATTCTGGGTTCTTGGCCTTTTATGCCCTGGCTGTCTGGTTGTATTTTGAAGCCTTGAAATGTGTGCTATTTATATTTTTTTCAGCTTTTCTAGTTGTTGTAGACAGAAGAGTTGGTCTGATACAAACAGTCCCTCTTAGCTGGAAAATTAGGCAAGCCTCTTAAGGCATTCTGAACCTATTTCTTCATCTACACATTGAGAGTAATACCAGTTCCCTAAAAGGGCTGATTAATATGTGCCTGGTACTCAATAAAAATGTGAGCCAATATTATATAAATTTCAACAATAATAAATACTAAGCTGAACTTGTAGTGTAAGACAGGAATCAGCATTTTTTCCTTTAAAAATACAGAGAGTAAATATTTTAGTGTTTGTAAGAAACAAATGGTCATTGCTACCTTCTGCTGCCTCTACTGCTGTTTCTCCTTCTCTCCTTTTTCCTCTTCTCCTTCCCACTCTTCTTCTTTTTCAATACCTATTTAAAGCACAAAAACTATTCTTAACTTTCTGTATAACAATCAAGATTTTGTCAAATATAAGTGAATGGGAAATAAGAATTTAAGTTCAATTTTTAAAATTGCAGCAAATAGTTTAAATATATAATTTAATCTGACATAGATTATCTTATCACTCTATTCTTGCTCACTTCTCTCCTGTTTCACCCAGAGTAAAAGTCTTTGTCATGTATATTAAAGAATTTACACAACGTGGTTCCCTCCTTTACTCTCTTTTACTTCTCTGTCTTTGTCTTTTACTATTTTCTCTTTCATTTACTCTTTCCAGCTTCACTGCCTTCCTTGTTATTTCCCAAACAAGTCAGACAGGCTCTGCCTCAGCTCTTTGCACTTGCTAGTCTCTCTGCCTGGAATGCTTATTTCCCACACCTTATCATGTCTTTATATAAGCATTGCCTTCTTAGTGAGGCATACCCTAACTATCCTCTTTAAAGTTGCATTGGGTTCGATCACATCTTTTTTTCCCTTAACTTACTTTATTTTCTTTTTTCAGCAGCCTGTTCAAAATCTGTTATATGAAATCCTTTATTACTCATATTGTTTAGGTTGGAATCCAGTATTCTAAAAAATTTGGTCCCAACATGCCCTTCCAACCTGTTTTTCATTGTTCTCTCATATTATTCGTACTTTAACATGTTCCCTGTACAGCATAATTTTACTACCTAAAAATTGTGGTTTACCACTTTTATACTTTTGTTTATACTGTGTCCATTTTGTGCAGAAAGGTTAGGGAACCACTGCTTTAAACAGAAAGGAAATTATAAAAGAAAGAATCTTGGAGTAACAGGAAAGAAGAAAGAACAATGACATGAGAAGTAATAGTGTGAGAATGTAATAGACTATCCCTCTTGTGAGTTTCATGAATCATATTTGATGATTGCAACAAAATTTATCACATCATCTGATACTCAAGACAAGACAATTATACTTAAAAGTAGGCAAGGTAGAGACCTAACTGGTAGGTAGTAAGGTTTTCACACTTCATTCAACGTAGTTAAAATGTTAGTACCAGTAGACTGTTGTAAGTCACATATGTACATTGTGTTACCAAGAGCAACTGCTAAGAGAACTATATAATGTAATACACTCAAAACTATAAATTAATCAAGATAGAATCATAAAAAAGTTTCTGTAACCCCATAAAAGCAAGAAAAAACAGAGGAACAGGTCTTTAAAAGCTGTTGGCAAAATGGCTGAACAGGAACAGTTCTGGTCTGCAGCTCCCAGCAAGATCAATGCAGAAGGTGGGTGATTTCTGCATTTCCAACTAAGGTACTAGTTCATCTCATTAGGACTGGTTGGACAGTGGGTGCAGCCCACAGATGGCAAGCTGAAGCAGGTGGGACATCACCTCACCTGGAAAGTATAAGGGGTTAGGGAATTTCTCTACCCTAGCCAAGGGAAGTTGTGAGAGACTGTAATGGAAAGAAAGGTGCATTCTGGCCCAGATACTGCACTTTTCTCATGGTCTTTGCAACCGGCAGACCAGGAGATTCCCTCTGGTACCTACACCACCAGGGCCCTGGGTTTCAAGCACAAAACTGGGCAGCCATTTGGGCAGACACTGAGCTAGTGGCAGGAGTTCCCCCTCTCCCCAACAGTGGCACCTGGAATGCCAGCAAGAAAGACCCTTCACTCCCCTGGAAGGGGGAGTTGAAGCCAGGGAGTGAAGCAGTCTGGCATGGTGGGTCCCATCCCTATGGAGCGCAGCAAGCTAAGATCCACTGGCTTGAAATTCTTGCTGGCAGCACAGCAGTCTGAGGTAGAGCTGGGATGATCAAGCTTGGTCGGGGGAGGGGTGTCCGCTATTGCTGAGGCTTGAGTTGGCGGTTTTCCCCTCACAGTGTAAACAAAGCCACTGTGGAAGTTCGAACTGAGCAGAGCCCACTGCAGTTCAGCAAGGCCTCTGCAGTAAGACAGTTTGTCTAGAATCCTCTCTGGGCAGGGCATCTCTGAAAAAAAAGGCAGCATCCCAGACAGGGACTTACAGATAAAACCCCCATCTCCCTGGGACAGAGCACCTGGAGGAGGGGGTAGCTGTGGGCACAACTTCAGCAGACTTAAACCTCCCTGCCTGACAGCTCTGAAGGGAGCAGCGTATCTCCCAGCACAGCACTGGGGCTCTGATAAGGGACAGACTGCCTCTTCAAGTGGTTCCCTGACCCCCATGTATTCTGACTAGGAGACATCTCCCAGTAGGGGCTGATAGCTACCTCATCTAGGAGAGCTCTGGCTGGCATCTGGTGGGTGCCCCTCTGAAACAAATCTTCCAGAGGAAGGAACAGGCAGTAATCTTTACTGTTCTGGAGCCTCTGCTGATGATGTCTAAGCAAACAGGGTCTGGAGTGGACGTCCAGCAAATTCCAGCAGAGCTACAGCAGAGGAGCCTGACTGCTAGAAAGAAAACTTAACAAACAGAAAGGAATAATATCCACATCAACAAAAACGATGTCCACGCAGAGACCCCATTCAAAGGTCACCAACATCAAAGACCAAAGGTAGATAAATCCACAAAGATGGGGGAGAAACCAGTTTAAAAAGGCTGAAAACTCTAAAAACCAGAATGCTTCTTCTCTTCCAAAGCATCACAATTCCTCACCAGCAAGGGAACAAAACTGGATGGAAAATGAGTTTGACAAATTGACAGAAGTAGGCTTCAGAAGGTGGGTAATAACAAACTCCTCCACGCTAAAGGACCATTCTAACCCAAGGCAAGGAAGCTAATAACCTTGAAATAAGGTTAGACAAATTGCCAACTAGAATAACCAGTTTAGAGAAGAACATAAATGACCTGATGGAGCTCAAAAACACAGCAGGAGGACTTTGTGAAGTGTACACAAATATCAATAGTCGATTCAATCAAGCTGAAGAAAGGATATGAGAGATTGAAGATCAACTCAATGAAATAAAGTGAGAAGACAAGATTAGAGAAAAAAGAGTGAAAAGAAATGAACAAAGCCTCCAAGAAATATGGGACTATGTGAAAAGACCAAATCTATGTTTGATTGGTGTATCTGAAAGTGATTAGGAGAATGGAAACAAGTTGGAAAACACTCTTCAGGATATTATCCAGCAGAACTTCCCCAACCTAGCAAGGCAAGCCAACATTCAAATTCCGGAAATACAGAGAGCACTGCAAAGATATTCCTTGAGAAGAGTAACCCCAAGACACATAATCATCAGATTCACCAAGGTTGAAATGAAGGAAAAAATGTTGCAGCCAGAAAGAAAGGTCGGATTACCCACAAAGGGAAGCCCATCAGACTAACATGGAATCTCTCTGCAGAAACCCTGCAAGTCAGAAGAGAATGGGAGCCAATAGTCAACATTCTTAAATAAAAGAATTTTCAACCCAGAATTTCATATCCAGCCAAATTAAGTTTCATAAATGAAGGAAAAATAAAATCCTTTACAGACAAGGAAATGCTGAGAGATTTGTCACCACCAGGCCTGCCTTACAAGAGCTCCTGATGGAAGCACTAAACATGGAAAGGAAAAACTGGTACCAGCCACTGCAAAAACATACCAAATTGTAAAGCCCACCAGTGCTAGGAAGAAACTACATCAACTAATGAGCAAAATAACCAGCTAGCATCATAATGACAGGATCAAATTCACACATAACAATATTAACCTTAAACGTAAAGGGGCTAAATGTCCTAATTAAAAGACACAGACTGGAAAATTGGATAAAGTTTCAAGACCCATTGGTGTGCTGTATTCAGGGGAGCCATCTCACATGAAAAGACATGCATAGGCTCAAAATAAAGGAAGGGAAGAATATTTACTAAACATGTGGAAAGCAAAAAAAAAAAAAAAAAAAAAAAAAAAAAGCAGGGGTTGCAATCCTAGTCTCTGATAAAACAGACTTTAAACCAATAAAGATCAAAAGAGACAAAGAAGAGCATTACATAATGGTAAAGGGATCAATGCAATAAGGAGAGCTAACTGTCCTAAATATATGTGCTCCCAATACAGGAACATCTAGATTCATAAAATAAGTTCTTAGAGATGTACAAAGAGACTTAGACTCCCATACAATAATAATGGGAGACTTTAACACTCTGCTGTCATCATTAGACAGATCAACGAGACAGAAAATTGACAAGGATATTCAGGACTTAAGCTCAGCTCTGGACCAAGCAGACCTCACGGACATCTACAGAACTCTTCCGCCCTAACCTCAAATCAACAGAATATACATTCTTCTCAACACCACCTCATACTTTTTCTAAAATTGACCACATAATTGGAAGTAAAACACTCCTCAGCAAATGCAAGAGAACAGAAATTATAACAAACAGTCTCTCAAACCACAGTGCAATCAAATTAGAATTCAGGATTAAGAAACTCACTCAAAACTGCACAACTACCTGGATGCTGAACAACCTGCTCTGGAATGACTACTGGGTAAATAATGAAATTAAGACAGAAATAAAGATTTTTTTGAAACTAATGAGAAGAAAGACACAATGTACCAGAATCTCTAGGACACATGTAAAGCAGTGTGTAGAGCAGGCGTCCCCAAACTTTTTACACAGGGGGCCAGTTCACTGTCCCTCAGACCGTTGGAGGGCCGCCACATACTGTGCTCCTCTCACTGACCACCAATGAAAGAGATTCCCCTTCCTGAAGTGTGGTGGGGGGCCGGATAAATGGTCTCAGGGGGCTGCATGTGGCCCGCGGGCCGTAGTTTGGGGATGCCTGGTGTAGAGGGAAATTTATAACACTAAATGCCCACAAGAGAAAGCAGGAAAGATCTAAAATCGACATCCTAACATCACAATTAAAAGAACTAGAGAAGCAAGGGCAAACATATTCAAAAGCTAGCAGAAGACAAGAAATAACTCAGATCAGAGCAGAACTGAAGGAAATAGATATATGAAAAACCCTTCAAAAAAATCAGTGAATCCAGGAGCTGATTTTTTGAAAAGTTCAACAAAATACACCACTAGCCAGACTTAATAAAGAAGAAAGAGAGCAGCATCAAATAGACACAACAAAAAATGATAAAGGGGAGAGCACCACTGATCACATAAAAATACAAACTATCATCAGAGAATACTATAAACACCTCTATGCTAATAAACTAGAAAATCTAGAAGAAATGGATAAATTCCTGGACAAATACACCCGTCCAAAGACTAAACCAGGAAGAAGTCAAATCCCTGAATAGACCAGTAAGTTCTGAAATTGAGGCAGTAATTAGTAGCCAACAACCGAAAAAAGGTCAGGACCAGAACAGTTTCACAGCCAAATTCTACCAGAGGTTTGAAGAGAAGCTGGTATTATTCCTTCTGAAGCTATTCCAAACAATCCAAAAAGAGGAAATCCTTCCCAAATCATTTTATGAAACAAGCATTATCCTGATACTAAAACCTGTCAGATACACAACAAAAAAAGAAAATTTCAGGCCAATATCCCTGATAAACATTGATGCAAAAATCCTCAATAAAATACTGGCAAACTGAATCCAGCACCACATCAAAAAACTTACTCACTATGATCAAGTTGGCGTCATCCCTGGTATGCAGGGCTGCTTTAACATAGGCAGATCAATAAACATAATTCACATAAACAGAACCAATGACAAAAACAACATGATTATTTCAATAGATGCAAAAAAGACCTTTGACAGAATTCTACAACCCTTCATGCTAAAAACTCTCAGTAAACTAGTTATTGATGGAATGTATCTCAAAATAATAAGAGCTATTTATGAGAAACCCACAGCCAGTATCATACTGAATGGACAAAAACTGGAAGCATTCCCTTTGAAAACTGGCACAAGACAATGATGCCCTCTCTCACCACTCATATTCAACATAGTATTGGAAGTTCTGGCTAGAGTAATCAGGCAAGAGAAAGAAATAAAGGGTATTCAAATAGGAAAAGAGGAAGCCAAATTGTCTATTTGCAGATGACATGATTGTATATTTGGAAAATCTCATCATCTCAGCCCAAAATCTCCTTAAGTTGAAGCAGTTTTAGCAAAGTCTCAGGATACAAAATCAATGTGCAGAAATCACAAGCATTCCTATACACCAGTAACAGACAAATTGAGAGCCAAATCATGAGCGAACTCCCATTCACAATTGCTACAAAGCAAATAACATATTTAGGAGTACAACTTACAAGGGATGTGAAAGACCTCTTCAAGGAGAACTACAAACCACTGCTCAAGGAAATAAGAGAGGACACAAACAAATGGAAAAATAGTTCATGCTCATGGGTAGGAAGAATCAGTATTGTGAAAATGGCCATTCTACCCAAAATAATTTATAGATTCAATGCAATCCCCATCAAGGTGCCATTGACTTTCTTCACTGAATTGGAAAAAAAACTACTTAAATTTCATACGGAACCAAAAGAGAGCCCGCATAGCCAAGACAATCCTAAGCAAAAAGAACAAAGCTGGAGGTATCACACTACCTGACTTCAAACTATACTATAAGACTACAGTAACCAAAACAACATGGTACTGGTACCAAAACAGACATATAGACCAATGGAACAGAACAGAGGCCTCAGATATAACACTGCACATCTACAACCATCTGATCTTTGACAAACCTGACAAAAACAAGCAATGGGGAAAGGATTTCCTGTTCATTACATGGTGTTGGGGGAACTGGCTAGCCATAAGCAGAAAGCTGAAACTGGATTCCTTCCTTACACCTTATACAAAAATTAACTCAAGATGGATTAAAGACTTAGATGTAAGACCTAAAACCATAACAACTCTGGAAGAAAACTTAAGCAGTACCATTCAGGACATAGGCAATACCATTCAGGACATAGGTGGGCAGAGACTTCATGACTAAAACACCAAAAGCAATGGCAACAAAAGCCATAGTAGACAAATGGGGTCTAATGAAACTAAAGAGCTTCTGCACAGTAAAAGAAACTATCATCAGAGTGAACAGGCAACCCACAGAATGGAAGAAAATTTTTGCAATCTATCCATCTGACAAAGGAGTAATAGCCAGAATCTACAAATAACTTTAATTAACAGGAAAAAAACAAGCTCATCAAAAAGTGGACAAACTATATGAACAGACATTTCTCAAAAGAAGACATTTATGCAGCCAACAAATGTGAAAAAAAGCTTATCATCACTGGTCATTAGAGAAATGCAAATTAAAACCACATTGAGATACCATCTCGCACCAGTTAGAATGGTGATCATTAAAAAGTTTGGAAAGAACAGATGCTGGGGAGGATGTGGAGAAATAGGAACACTTTTACACTGTTGGTGGGAGTTTAAATTAGTTCAGCCATTGTGGAAGACAGTGTGGCATTTGACCCAGCAATCCCATTACTGGGTATATACCCAAAGGAGTATAAATCATTCTACTAGAAAGACACATGCACATGTATATTTATTGTGGCACTGTTCACAATAGCAGACTTGGAACCAACATAATGAAAATGTGGCACGTATACATCATGAAATAGTATGCAGCCATAAAAAAGGATGAGTTCATGTCCTATGTAGGGACATTAATAAAGCTGGAAACCATCATTCTCAGCAAACTAACACAAGAACAGAAAACCAAACACTGCATGTTCTCACTCATAAGTGGGACTTGAACAATGAAAACACATGGACACAGGGAGGAGAACGTCACATACTGGGGTCTGTTGTGGGGAAGTGGGGCTAGGGAAGAGATAGCATTAGGAGAAATACCTAATGTAGATGATGGGTTGATGGGTGCAGCAAACCACCATGACACGCGTGTACCTATGTCACAAACCTGCACATTCTGCACATGTACCCCTGAACTTAAAGTATAAAAATGAAACAAAACAAAAACAGAGGAACAAGGAACAGAAGAAACAAACAGAAAACAATAAAATGGTAAACTTAAGACCAGTATTTACCTTAAAAGGATACAATATGAAAAAAAGGAAAAATGGACCATGAAAAAGGATTTCTCTGTGAAAATGGTTTTTTTTTTTTTTTTTTTTTTTTTTTTACGTGAAGTATTCCTGTTGTAATGGGAGATATTTATGAGTGAATTCTAATTACCTTGTATTGTAAAAGTGAAAGTCACACTGTACTCTCAGTAAATTTGTGATTTGTTCTTTCCTAATTTCAACAGTTTTTAGGTAGTATTGAGGAAAGTTTACTTGCAAACAGAAATTGTTTTGTACGTGTTCCATTTGAATTCTGTAGTGACTAAATGAAACCACTACAGAATTCTAATGAGTGGTTAAATTGACAAAGTTCACAGAAAAGGAGTATGAACTATATAAATATTATAAGGAACATTTAGAATTACAATAATAAGAGAATTCAGGTTGAAGCAGCAATTAGAGGTGTTTTTTTTTGCCTATCAGATAGGGATTAATTAATTTCATAGTTCCTAATTGTAATGGGGTATGAAAAAATAGTTGCTGTTATATGCAATTAGAAATATACATTTGATTAACATATTCTAAGGTGGTTTTAGAGGAATGACCAACTTTTAACATGTTAATTTGCATTCAGCAATTCAGATTATGGGAAGCTGTCTATAAGAAGTATGCTTAATTGTTCACAGTAACATATATAGACCGTTGTTTATTTTAATGTTATTTGCAGTGGAGAAAGGCTAGAAATAGCTTGGTTATGTCCTGGTATCAGGAAATGTTTTAAAGTAAAACCTAATATATATTAACACTTCACAAGAAAAAAAATTTCACAAAGAACAGACATGATTTAGCTATGTTGGTGTAACTTCCATAATATTTCTCAGTTCCAAAATATATTGAGGATACTTTAATAAAGAGATTTGTTGTGAAATCATTAATTTGAATAATTGTTAATTCCAAACATATCCAAATGTAAGTTCAAGGTTCAACAAAACAAACACAAGTTACATTTAATTTACTGTTCTGATTGTTAGTCCACTTATTTTATGGTTAATCAAGTTGAACATCACATACATGTATTTTCAGAAACTAAAAGTCACCTCATATGTTTACATCAGTAACATATTTCTTCTAATTTAAAAATTTCTTTTTTGCCAATTTTTTAAGGCCTAGACTGATGCTACCCTGTCTTTGAGGTTTTTGTTAATTATTCATCTTTAAGTTATTGCTGTCTCTTTTGAACTCTGATTTAACATTTTTCTGTATTGTATCTCATCACTTTCCATAACATTAATAGTAATAATACTATTTTTGTACTTTAAGCCATACATTATACTCTGCTTTATTTCCTTTACCTATATTACCAGATTTTTCATATGAGCCCATTATAAGGTAGACATTACTATCCTGATTTTACATTGAAGAAACTAAAATGTTCAGATGTTAAATATATTACTCAAGATCACATAATTTAGGTTAAAGTTTAGGTTTCAAATTGAGCTATGTTTGCTACAAAACCGTGTCACTATGTTAGGCTGCCTCATGCGTGAGTAAGGCAAATGAAATAAATGCTTTGTGTGTTTAAAATAAATTTTGTTATAAAGGAAATAAAATAATGAATTAATGAAATGTTCAAATTGTGGACTTTAAATACAGTTTGAATTTTATACTAGTTATAAGATCAGTGTTGGTAATTAATGCCATTATATATAATGAGATAATCAGCTAACAAAAAATTAAGAAAAAATTAAAAATTACAGTTATTTGCTACATGTATATATATAAATTTTAAGTTAGAATTATACCATTTGTTATATAATTTATGCCAACAAATGAATGAAAATTTTACTTTTTTTCTTTTTAGAATCCTGGAGGCGGAAATGGAGTTGATCTTTCAGTGCTAAATGAGGCTCGCAATATGGTGTCAGATCTTCTGATTGATCCAAGCCTTCCACCACAAGTTGTTTCCTCTCTACGGAGTATCAGTAGCTTAATGAGTGCTTTCTCAGGTTCCTGTAGGCCAAAGATTAATCCTCTCACACCATTTCCTGGATTTTATCCGTGCTCTGAAATAGAGGACCCAGCTGAGAAAGGGGATAGAAAACTTAACAAGGTCAAAAATCATGCAACCCTATTTATCAAATTTAATGATATTTTCAAATTAACTGCTCCTTTAAAGTCTATATAAAATACAATTTTCCTTTCAAGCACCAGATATAATATAGAGCTGCTTGGGATGTTATAGGCCTTTATAAGCTCAAATAATTATAGAAGAGTATTCAGTTTTTATTTTAAATACATTGCTGTGATTAGTAGTTATAATTTGAATGGTAACTATGTATTATTATTCTTGTTAAGAAGTAGGCTACAACAAGCAAATTTTGTTTCAGGCTTCTACAACAAACTAGTAGTCAAATCATGTTATTGTTCTATTTTATTCTTTAGAATCCAGGAATTATTCTTGTTGAATCAAGAAGAAATGGCCATTATAATATTCATTTTATGAATTACATAGCATTATTTTAAAATTATTTTTATGTGTTTTGAACCCTCTTTTCCCCCTGTTACCTACTATAGATTACTGTAGTTCCGTAAGCATTAATTTTTCTGTCATTAGAATAGAGGATTAATTTCACTTTAAAATATTAATATTTCAAAATAGGATTTTCTTTAGAAAATAAATACTGTTCGAAATGGATATGCATTATCCTTGTTCAGAGTTTTTACTTGTTTTATTTGACTATTATCAATATCTTTGACAATAGCTAAAATCATAAAACTTCAAAAGTAGAAACATTTAAAAAATTATTTTACTCAACCACTTTATTCCAGATAAGGAAACTAACGAAGAAGAGATGAAATTTGTTTCAGTTAATTTTGTCAATTGTAATAAAGCTTATAGAACTTAGAAATAGGTAAATACAGTTTTTGTAGGGATTCTGATCATCAGTTAATTTTATCAGTTGTCAGCATTGGGGTTTAGAAATGTTGGAAAGTTAAGCAAACCCAATTAGAGGAAAAGGATTTCAAAAGTGTTCATCACAATCTGGATCATAGTTATGTGATGCTTTTATTTTCTTAAAGTTTATATAGTAGCATCTACATTAGTCAACCCCAATTAATTAGTGCTTAGTTATATGACTTCTGTTTTAGCACTCTACCTTATAAGAAAGAGGTTAATCACAAGCATCCAGAGGGCATAGCAGTAAACCATCAATAAAATAACTCTAATATATTCTTGAGGCAGTTGTCACTCTGCAATACTCTTCTTTGCATTTTCTATTAATATCTGATACTCAGGATAGAAATTTTTTTAAATAGTAATTCTTAAAAATTTTAATTAAAAATCATATTGATATCAGCGTTTAGTGTGTAGAAAAATGTACTGGTACATTTTAGAAACATTTTAAACATAATATTAATTAAACAGGATGCCTAAATGCCTCACTTCCTGAGCATTGTAGTTAATCAAGGTTAATTTAGGTTCTGGAATCTACTGATAGAGTAAGTCATATAAGAACCAGGAAGTAACCCTTATTCCTTTTCTTCATGTTCTTTAAACTACTTATTAGAATTCTATGTCTAATTTGTCTCTCCTTTTGGAAAGCATGTAAGAAGCCTGATGCTACTTCGGAAAAGAGCAATGACATTTATAGAAAAAACAGTAGGCAAAAGGGAAAAGGAACAGTTAACTTAATATAATTATCTTATATATGTTAAGAACAAAGAAAGATCATATGAACCTAAATTATAGTCAACAAGGATATTAACATAAAGAAGTTTTTCCCGGAGGTCTAATTAACTGTTAACCTTTACAAAATCAGTGTCCTTGAGAAAACTGATATATAAGACAGTTACTTATCTCTGAGATTGCTGCAGTGTCTGGTGATAGAGGAAATTCATAAGAAGCAGAAAGTATTATATAAATCTCAGTAAAACACTTATTTATAGTGGTCAAAAATGGAATATTATTATTAATTGAACATTTGGGTTATTTGAGAATGTTTTTAAAAATTAGGGCAAAATGTTAATGCTAAAAGTGTTCTGTATTTAACTCAATCATTTATTTAAGCTCAGAATCCTGCAGTTTCTCCTGATTAACCACTAAGTAAATTCTATAGCACTGTATTATAAAAAATTTAGATTATAGGGCTGATCATCCCTGATCCTAAGATTGTCCTCTGAAGTTGATTTTCAGGGTAAGTCTTTCATATCCACTTTTAAGATTGCTAATTGTTTCTTTCTCATGAAACAAGCAATAAAATTACAAAAGAAAAAGAATCTAGTTTAAATTAGAGTTCAGACATATTTTTTAGTAGGAGGAAGAGGAATAGAATAACAAAATAGAGTGTAAAATTTGGAGTAAATTGACAGATTTTCAGAATAGAATGTTCCTTTTTTCTTCATACATGTTAAAAATATACTTATTGACATTTTCATGTGCCATCATTAATATTACATATATGGCATATTAAAGAGTGACATTTTTAACCATTGTTAAATTATTCAACAGGGACTAAATAAGAACAGTTTGCAAACTCCACAGCTGAGGAGGAGCTCAGTTACTTCAGGATTGCTACCTGTTGATCTGTCTTCAAGGTGGGAACGTAATAATGTGAAAAGGCCTCACCAAGAATTTGGCATTTCAAGGTAAAATCTGCAGAGCCTTTTAAAAAACTTTAATCGAATGCATCTACTTTGTTTCTCTCAATAATGTTCAAATAATTCTAGAAGTAGAAAGGAATGGTTGAAGTATTTTTGTTATAAGACAACATGTGTAGTAATAATATGGTATAGTAGAGAATACGGTTATTAAAAAGAAGCTAATGTGTCTTGTCCTAAAACTTGATAGGCTGGATACAAAATGTGCTGGATTCCTGGGAACATAAGATAGTTTGGGGAAATTAGGAACAACTTAGGACTGGGTGCTGGGAAAGTTTTTAATTGATAGAAGTGGCCATTACAGGGCTAGCCACCAACCCAATGAATAGTATCCAAAGGTAGGTCTGTAGAGTTACTGACTTCTGAAAAGAGGAGCATGTTTCCAAGGCTCATCACAGTTGTTAGGTTTAAGGTAACCAGACTTTCAAATCCTGTTCCTGCTGGAGGATGAGACAACTAATATGTTTTATATCCCGTTGAGGCTTTACTTGGAACCACACAATGCTAATCCTATAAACGAAAGGCATCAGTAACTTTAAGTAAATGGGGCTGGGAAAATACAGGAGCTGAAATCTCACAAATGTAAATGTATACATTTACCCTGATAACAAAGGATTTGATAATAACAATACTCTGTCTCTTGAAAGCCAGGAAAAATACTGATCTCTTGCATGGGTTTATTTTAAGTTTTTCTTTACTCAGCCATCTAATTACATTACTTTAAATCTAGAATTGGCATAAATTCTGTGTTAACCACTTTCTGTTATTACTGAACATGATTTTTTTTTTTTTTTACTTTTGAGCTGTATAATTTCACATTTGAAACAGTAGATGGCAGGATTGGATCACAGTTATTTGTTAAAATTTATGTTAACATTTACATGTGCAAGATAATCAGATAATTATAATTTTCTGGATTCTTTGGTGGTTTATTAATTTGAATCTTGTATAATATATTCAAGTAGGTGAACTACTTTTTGTAAAAGAAAAATCGAATGAAATGATGTCTAAAACAGGAGTGGATTGAAGTATGAAGAGTACAGTACAGGAAAATGAGCATTGCCCCAAAATTTGCCATGGCCTGAACGTCGCAGTCTTTATTTCTTTTTCTTTTTGTAAAGGAAGTAGGATATAGGGAAGTGAATGATGTCAGGAACAGAAAATATAACAGTATTTCATAACTATAGGTGGCATTATTTTGAGAATATTGTTGGGTTTTAAAAGGAATGATAAAAATGTTTTATATTTTAACTGTTCATACTCATGTAACAGCTATATATTTGCAGTTAAAGAAACATTTGATACATTGAGTTAAGGTCATTTTTATCCTGCTGCCTCAGACAATTGAGGTAAAATAGAAACATAGTATGGAGAAAACTAATCTTTAACTCTGAAAAGTGTTTATTACATAAAACTAAATGTAGGCAGATTCTATATAATGACTTAACTCTTATTAAAATAAAAATATATGCCTCATAAAAGATTTAGAAATTTGGAGAATAAAGTAATTGATGGTATTACAGACATCTATTTTAAAGAGATCAGGCTAGAGATATTTTTTCTAGTTTGTAGAAGCTGGAGCCTCTTGGTAATAAGTGTCTATCTGTACTTTGCACATAGATAAGTTATGATGGGAATATATGAAACATTTACAACTATTATTCCTTTTCAAATTCAAGTCTCTGGATCAGTGCTGTCCAATAGAAATCTTTGCAATGATGGAAATAGTATGTATCTGCACTGTGCAATATGGTACTCCGTAGATAAATGTGGCTGTTAATCATTTGAAATGTGTCTAGGAATTGAATTTTAAATGTGACTTAATTTTTATTAATTTAATTCAGATATAAAGAGCCATATGTGACTGTTTTGTAGATGTATGTGACATCCATATTAGTGCAGCTCTAGATCTTTAAAACATAGTGATGTTTTGTTCAGGAACCTTTAGACTTTAGTAGGACAAAACTAAGACGTACGACTCTGAAATCATCTTGACTTTATTAGAGTACTCCAGAATCGAGATATCATATTTTTGATTTTGAGTCTTGAGCTTTGGATTCTGATCACAGTTTACCTGACTGATTTTAACATGCTTCCAGTGTTGAACCTCTCATTTCCTGAACCTATGCCTGTACCCAGATTTCTCATCACTCCAGCTGCTTTTTCATCTGTTACTATTGTTCTGAACTTATTTCCTGGCACAATGCTGCCATCCTCTTGTGGAGTGGTTGCTTACAAAATTGATTTACCTAGAGACTTTGGTGTTATCTTTGCATCCTGTTACCTTATTCTACAGATAACAATTATCAGATATTGTTCTATATTATATTTTACTCTCTATTCCTTCTCCTTTATCACTTTGCCTATACTGTTTTATGCTTTTATTAGTACTTATTTGGGCTATTGAATTAGCCTCTTAATTACAGTTTCCAGTATCCTTCTTGATTTGTTTCATCTTCCACCTTCCACTAGAAATCTTCCTTAAATAAAACTGTGATTACAGTTGTCCCTGGGTCTCCTTGGGAGATTGGTTCCAGGCCCCTCCTCTTCCCATGGATACAAAAATCCATGGATGCTTGAGTCCTTTATATAAAATGGTGTAGTATTTGAATATACTCTCTACCCATCCTTTCATATACTTTAAATCACTGCTAGATTACTTATAATACCTAATGTAATGTAAATACTATGTAAAGAGTTGCTATACTGTATTTTTAATTTGTATTAGTTTTATTATTGTGTTGGTTTTTTTTTTTTCCTTGAATATTTTTGATTTGAGGTTGGTTAAATCTGTGGATATAGAAACCTCACATACAGAGAGCTGACTGCATGTGGTTTTTCTAGTCGTTGCATTTTTGGACTCTTTACTAGTGCTTATAGAATAACGCCCAAATTCCTAGTGTAGAATATGAAACCCAATTATTACCTCATGACAAAGCTGCAACTCTTACTTGAAAAAAGTAAGTGAATTAACATAGATGAGCAGTCTTTAAAATAATGAGAACAGAAAAATGATATGGAAAACTTTCTAAGTAAAAACAATAGGTATATAACTTGTTTAAGACTCTTCCTTGATGTTTGCTGATAATTTTGTTCTTTAACTTCATTTAAAAATAAAGCTAAATTATGTTTTAAAATAATTAAAATACAAACAATGAAATATAAATAAGGTATTTGGATAAAAAGTAATACCCTGTTTGTGTAAAGAATAATATAGGATTTAATTTTGCTTTTATTCATGCTTTGCCTAGAGAAAAAAAGGGAAGTATTATAATCCTGGGACTATGATAAAAATAATTAGAAGGAAAAGGAAAACACAGGAAAGAAGAGTTAGTGCCCCATTGAACAGCTACCCTATTCCTCTTGTTAAGAGTTTATTATTGTTCATCTTTTAGAGGACCTGAGATTTCACTAATTAAGGAGGCCATTCCTTTACAACACCAAAATATGTTTCCAACATCACCTTCCTCTGCTCTTCTGAAATTCTAGTCAAGCTGAACTATTTGATCTTATCTCTCTCCATCTGTGCACCCCTTTAATTTAAAAAGCAATTTAACTGGAATAGATCTCAACTTCAGTTCCGTATATTCTTAGCCTGGCTCAGAAATCACCTTATAAGAATAACACCTGGAGGTCTTTCTCCCTTGTCCAAGGAGAAGTACTCTTTTTTCACCTCTGAATTTCCATAACACCTTTTTTTTATGGCACTTTTCACATTCTACTTTGTGTCAACCATTACTACTCCTCTAAATTCTGTTTGATTTCTGCAAAGAGTTTGAGATCGCATTAAAATGGATCTTTGAAGGTAAATGGCTGCCTAACAAGTATCCTGCAGAGGTATGGTATTCATTTGGGATTATGACCCTTAATCTTGCCTTTTACAGTTTTAGATCTGGGATGAGATTTCTCTGGTCAGAAAGTTCCAGGAAAGGTAATTTTCTGAATTTGCTGATGATTGAAGTACCCATCTCTGAATTCTAGTTTTAGTTCAGGCTGAATATCCCTTATCTAAAAGGTTTAGAGCCAGAAGTGTTTCATATTTCAGATTTTGGAATATTTGCCTATGCATAATGTGATATCTTGGGGATAGAACCCAGTATTCATTTATATTTTATATACACATAGCCTGAAGGTAATTTTATATAATATTTTAAATAATTTTTTGCGTGAAACAAAGTTTTGACTGCATTTTAACTGTGACCCATCTCATGTGGTCAGGTGTGGAATTTTCCATTTGCAGAGTCATATCTGTACTCAAGAAATTTTGGATTTTGGAGCATTTTGGATTCGGGATGCTCAACCTGTACTTAGAGTTAAAAGAAGACTGAATTGCTATTTTTGAACTGGGTGATGGGACCTAACGTCTGAGGGCAAGCAGCATATATTCAGGGCTTACAGGTCACTCCTTTTGAACTGGGTTTTCCTGGGGAAAAAAATAGGCAAGTTGTGTTCAATTACCCTGTGGACTATCAACTATAGTTACCTGCTACACTAAAGAGACTTGCTTGTAAACCTGTGAGTCATTGTTTATCTTCACCACTGCTGTGCAATCAAATCTAATAACTTGCCTGGCAATAGTGTGTTGCCTAAATTCTGTGCCTTATAATTTATCAGACACTTGCACCAAGGTTATATTAGCAAGCTTAGACCCTGTTTGAATCCCTGTAATTCAAGAGGGCTAATTGTGTCATCCTACTCAGCTTCTTAAGACAATGACTGTAAAATTAGATACTACAATTATCAAATTTATATAACTGCAATTGAAAAATTGAGTTGGTACAGACCTTGTTAAGGTGATTTGTATTGACCATCTAGAAATCAGCTCTTAAAATACAGCTTAGCTCAGTGACCATTACTTTTGACGTCTCTTGTAATTGTCCATTTGCCTTTGACAACTCATTCCCAAGTGAGTAAAAAAAAAAGAAAAACAAACTCAATTTCTTCCACCATACTCTGACAGCACACTTCTGATACCAGATGTGTGGGGATTTCCTTGCAAGCAAGCAAGCAAGCAATTCTATAGTAGACATAAGCTAGGTGTCCTATAATTCAGTTATTTCTTATTCTCTTTCTTTTTTTCCTTCCCTTCCCCCTCTTCTCTTTCTTTATTTCTTTCTTTCCTTCCTTCCTTTTTCTTTTTTTTCTTTTCTTTTCATTCTTTCTTTCTTGTTTCTTTCTCTCTCTCTCTCTCTCTTCCTTTCTTCTTTGTGTGTGTGTGTGTGTGTGTGTGTGTGTGTGTGTGTGTGTGTGACAGAGCCTCACTCTGTTGTCCAGGCTGGAATGCAGTGGCATGATCTCAGCTCACTGCAACCTCTACCTTTGGGTTCAAGTGATTCTCCTTCCTCAGCCTCCGAGTAACTGGGATTACAGGCACATGCCCACACCTGGCTAATTTTTGTATTTTCAGTAGAGATGGTGTTTCGCCGTGTTGGCCAGGTTGGTCTGGAACTCCCGACCTCAGGTGATCTGCCTGCCTCAGCCTCCCAAAGTGCTGAGATTACAGGCATGAGCCACCATGCCCAGCCTAATTCAATTATTTCTGATACCATCTACCTGGAGAAAGCAGCAGATCATACTGGTTAAGGATTCAGTCCCACAAAACTGATGCCCACTCCTGATGCCAATAGCAAGCCTCGGGTTATTTTGCCTGTGCTTCTGACCAACCATCTGTAAATCAGGGTTCCCACAGCCCCTTCCCTGGGTTCAGGTAATTTGCAAGAGCAACTGGCAGAACTCAGGGAAGCATGTTTACTGGTTTATTACAAAGAATATTTTAAAGGATTCAAATCAACAGCCAGATGAGGAGATACAATGGACAGGTCTGGAAGGGGCCTGAGTATAGGAGCTTCTGCACCTTTGGAGTTGGCGTATGCCACCCTCCTGGCTTGTGGACATGTTCTTGTTCACCTTCCTGGAAGCCCCCACATGATTGGCTATTCACAAGTTCCTCAGACCCAGTCCTTTTTGGTTTTTTATAGGAGCTTCATTTTATAAGCATGATTGATTGAATCATTGGCCGTTGGTGAGCAATTTAAGCTTTAGTCCCTCTCCTCACCCTGGAGGTTGGGGAGTGGGGCTGAAAGCCACCATCCTCTAATTCTATCTTGGTTTTTCCAATGACTAGCCTCCATCCTGAAGCTACCTAGGAGCTGCAGCCTCAGTCAACTCATTGGCATACAAAAAGACACTTTGGGGATCCTCAGGATTTTAGGAGTTATATGCCAGGAAACAGGCATACAACTAAAACCAAATATATATTTCACAATATCACACCAAGTCTGACTTTAATCACCTTCCTACCAACTATTAATAGTCATGGAACTACTAGCCTGGTTATCTTCTGCTTTCTTCAGTATTGATTTATGTAATTTCATTGAGGTGTGTGTTTACGTGGTGCTGGGGGCAAGACATGATGGGAAGTTTCTTGAACGAATCTGAGAACCTATCATTTGACCTGTAAATCTTAATTCTAAATAGCTAAATTAATGTATGATATATTGAAATTGTTGAAAGACCCTGGATAAAGGTAGAAAACAATAGAGCAGTGGTGTGGTGTTATTCTGAAAGGAGAAATCTCTCTTTGACTTGCACATTAATTAGGGAGTGGCCTTTGGTAGAATATACAGATTTTTCTATTTGAATGTTGCCCTGGGTGGTATGTTACTCTTTTTTTCCAGTATTTGCCACTCCACATGTAGGCATTTGCCAGTGTGAAATAATCAAAAGGATAAGAATCCAGCTTAAGAGAGTTTATTCAAATACAAAGCTGAGGGTGACCATCCAGGAAAACACAGACTCCAAAGAAATAGGATCAGTGCTTCAAAGTTGAAAAGTTAAGATCATATTTGTATAGGCAGAAAACAGACATTTAGCAGAATAACATTTTCCACACAAAGTTGGTTTATGAGTTATAGCAGTTTGATTAGTTACAGCTTGTTTGTTTTCTTTCTCCAATTTAAAAGAATATATTTAACATTCCATCTTAGAAAACGGGTCTTTGTATAGGGGAAAAAAGAGGGAAGTTAATTTATAATGAAGATAAACAGTAAAGAGGGAAGGAGTCTTCTCTGGCACCTTTTAGTTTTTTGCAGCATTTAGCAAAGCAATGTAAGTAAGGAAAAAAAGGCTAATCTGTAATCAGGGAAACCAAGTTTATACCTGCCTAGTGACTGAGGTCCCATAATCACATTCCTTTAAGGCTGAAAATAAAAGTTTCAAAAGTTTGGTTTTGCATTACTTATTTTCACACAGAGAAAATATGAAGAATGACTGAGGATTGGCAAGGAGATGAGTTCATTGGTTGCTATTATGTGCTTACTGCTTGTTTTTTGCCTACACTGATAATAGTTGTCAATACCTGTGAGGTTAGGGAACAGAAAAAAATTAAAAACTATACTTTAGTCCAGTAGTTCTCAGTGAGGTCACTATATCAGAAACTCCATCTTATAAGAACTTGTTAGAAGTGCAGATTATCTGTCCCCACCCCAGACTTAGGCTGCTGGTCTCATCCCCAGGGTTTAGCCTATGTTTGAAGAAAGCCTTCAAAGTAATTGTGATAACCTGCTTTAGCTCGAGGATCAGCAATCTACAGCCTATGGACCTAATTTGGTCTATAACATGTTTTTTTGTAAGTAAAATTTTATTGAAACAAAACCATACCCATTTGTTTATTTAGTTTATGGATTCTTTTGTGCTACAGCAGCAGAGTTGAGTGGTTGCTACGGAGAATTTATAGCCAAAAGTATTTACCATCTGGTTCTTTACAGAAAAAGTTTGCTGACTCCTGCTTTAGGCCTTAGGCACTAGAGGCCCAAATTCTGAATGTATGAGAATATATATGCTAATTAAAATGAAGACCATGAAGAAAAATGATAAAAGTTTTCATGGCTTTTAAAAATTTTAACCTGCTATTTTTCCGTTTTAGTCAAGGATGCTATTTAAATGGGCCTTTTAATTCACATCTACCGCCTATCCTGAAGCAAAGGTCATCTTCTATATCACTGACCCACCATTTAGGTCTGCGAAGAGCTGGTAAGAAATCATTCTTTATGACTCATATACGGGGGTTCTCAAAGTATATGATAGTGTAAACACTTTTCATTACACATTTATGGCTAATTTTTAATACAATTTCATGTGTTGTAAGTTAACATGACTAAGCAGTTTGGGTTGGCTGCTAATTGACTGTTTGCTAATTCTTTCAGTAAGCAGTTTTAGAACATCTATGTACCAAGTGCTTTGCTAAGCAGTAGGGATTCAGGGATAAAATATAGAACTATTTAACCTGAATGGTTGCAGACCCAGGACAAGGGAAAATCTTCAAGAAAGAGTATTTCTTTTGTAGAATGGTAATTATGGAGAAAAAAATTAGTATTAGAACAGAAAAAGCCATGACTTCATCCTGGAAAAAAACATTCTAATAGGAATTTTCTTTATATTAAAAGATTATAGAATGCTTAAAATCTTGGACAAAAGATATTTTAACAAATATAGGAATAGCAAAGCAATACAGATACATTATGGCTGATAGGACATAGGTACAATTTGTGATTGGGATATACAATTACAAAATTCTTTTATACACAATAAACTATAAAGCATGTGAAGAGGTCAGAAAATGTTATTGTTAATCAAGAAAAGCAGGCATTAGAAAAATATCTACACATGATATTGATGTTTTATTTTACAGTTTTTACAATATCAATGATGTTTTAAAGGAAATAGAAGGAATAATGGCCAAAATGAATGGATACTTTGAATAGAGAACTAGAACACTGGTAAAGAAATGGACAGTCTAGAACTAAGAAATGTCCTTGATTAAATTAAAAGCTTATTCAATGGTTTAAGAATAGATTGGACATAACAGAATATAAAAGTAGTAAAGTTGAAGTCAGAGAAATAGAAAATATCCAAACTGAAGCACAGAGAAGAAAAAATACATAAATAACAACAAAGTTTAAGAGACATATGGGACACAGAAATTCTAAAATATGTGTGACTGAAGTCCCAGAAGGAAAGAAGAGAAACAAAAGGACAGAATAATTTACCAAAACTAATAAAAGAAAGCAAACAACAAATTCATAAAGTGCAGTGAGCCCCAGGCAGGATAAATACTGGAAAATCATAGCTACGTATATGAGTCAAGGCTCTAAATTATAAAGAAAAAAGTTTCAAAAGCAACCAAATAAAGATAGATTATTTTTCCGGGAACAACAATAATACTGACAGTGACTTGTTAACAGCAACTGTGAACTTCAAAGACATATTTTAAGAAGTGTCAAAAGAATAAAACTTGCCAACATAGAATTCTTTATCCAATGAAGAAATATCCTTGAAAAATTAAATTGAAATAAAAAATTTTTTTTAGTGTCCTCACTGCCCCACCCCCAACAGTAACTGTGGCGATAGGTATGTTAATTAATTTGATTGTGGTAATTATTTCACAGTAAATATGTAAATCAAGTTGTCATATTGTACACCTTGAATACAGGCAGTTTTTGTCAATTATACTTCAGAAAATCTGGAAAAAAATCTTTTACTAAATCAAATGAGAAGCTAGAAAAAAATAGATTTTTTTTTTTCAAACAAACTAAAGCTGAGAGAGTTTGTAGGTGGCAGACCTGTGCCACCTGTTCAGTAGAGGAAGTTTCTTAGGCAGGAGGAAAATTATCCAGATTGAAGCATGGAACTGCAAGAACAAACCAAAAGCACTGGTAAGCCTAAATAGATGGGTGAGGATTAAAAAATATTGGTGGGCAAACACAATAATAACTTTCTTATAGCATTTATAAAATACAGAGTCAGATAAATGATAACAATAGCATAAAGGGTAGGGAAGGGGTAAATGGACTTAAATTTGTTGTAAGGTACTAGTAATGCTAGAAAAACAGCAAAAAGCTCTAATTTAAGAGAAGCTAACATTCAAGATGAACATTGTAATATCCAGGGGTCAATTTAAAGACCAATAGGAAACTATATAACTAAAAAGCTAATAGGGAGGTAAAATGGCATGATTTAAAAATAAAACTCATATAACGCAAAAGATTCTGAGGAAAGAAAAGCAAAAACAGAAGAAACACATAAAAAATAAATAGCAGCATGGTGGATTTTAAACACACTTTTTTACATTAAATATACACCTTGGGGATAGAAGGAGGGATCTGACTAGAGTTGTCAGTGTATTACCTGAAATGTCAGGTTTTCAACAAACATTGAATTTTACACTCCAATTAAAAGACAAAGATTAGGCCAGGCACTGTGACTCACACCTGTAATCCCAGCACTTTGGGAGCCTGAGGTGGGCGGATAACCTGATGTCAGGAGTTCAAGACCAGCCTGGCCAACATGGTGAACCCCATCTCTACAAAATACATAAATGCAAAATGCAAAAATTAGCAGGATGTGGTGGTGGGCGCCTGTAATCCCAGCTACTTGGGAGGCTGAGGGATGAGAATCGCTTGAACCCAAGAGGTAGAGAGTGCGGTGAGCTGAGAGGGTACCACTGCACTCCAGCCTGGGCAACAGAGCAAGACTCCATCTCAAAAAAAAAGTAATCTTCTGACTGCTCAGTGATTGATGTCCAAATTATATTGATCCCCCAGGGATGACATTTAAGAAACCATGTTTAAAAATACAATTAAAAACTCAAGAGAAAAAGCTAGTAGAGAACTAAGTAATTATACATTGCAGGAGAAACAGAATCTATACAATTAGTTCAGGAAAGTCACTAAGCAAAGAATCAGAAAGAAGAAAACAAACACAAAACCATCAACATAATAAACCTTTGGTGTTGGAGGGATATGATATCAAAAGCGTTATAGTATTTTATCCAAAATATCAAATTTTCAACAAAAATTTATGAAACATGCAAAGATACAAGAAATTTTTGACATGTACACAAGGAAAAGGTAACCAACAGAAATTATCCCTGTACTGGATTGGATTTTGGACTTAGTGTAAAACAAAATTATAGCATTGTTTTAATAATTATGAAGTAATTGCTATTTTTATTCAATATTGGATTAGAGGTTCTAGTCAGAGCAATTAAGTAAGAAGGAATAAAAGGAAAAAGTAAAACTGTATTTGCAGATGGCATGAGGTTGTATATACAAAATCCTAGGAAATTCATTAAAATCTATTATAATCAATAAATAAGTTTATCAATGTGGCAGGATATACAAAAATCAATTTTATTTCTGTACACTAACATTAAGGAATCAAAAACGGAAGTTACAAAAAGATTTCCATTTACAGTTAGCATTAAAAAATCTTTGAAATAAATTTAGCAAAATAATACAAGACCTTTGGATTGAAAACTATAAAATATTGTTGAAATTAAAAAAGACCTAAAATATTGGAAGACATTCCATGTTTAAAGATCAGAAGACATAATATTATTAAGATGGCAATATTCTTTAAATTGAACTAGATTCAATACAATCCTTATAAAAATTTCAGCTTTGCCAAAATTGACAGTCTGATCCTAAGATTCATATAGAAATGCAGGAGTCCCAGAATAGCAAAAACAGTTATTTAATAAAAAAGAAGAAAAATTATGAGGACTCCCACTTTCAAATTTTAAAACTTACTACCAAGCTACAGTAACTAAGACAGCATGGTACTGGCATAGAGATATTTCTATTCAATTAAATAGAATTCAGGTTTTAGAAATAAACCTTGACATTTACAGTCAAATGATTTCCAACAAGGATACAAAGATAATTCATTGAGGAATGAATCATATTTTCAATAAATGGTGCTGAGAAAAGTGGATATGAACATGCAAAATAATTGATTTGGAATCCTACCTCTCACTATACTCAAAAATTAACTAGAAATGCATCATAGACTCAAATGTAAACATTAAAACCATAAGAGATAGCACATGTTGGCAAGAGTGTGGAGAAAAGGGAACCTTTTATACACAGGGAATGTAAATTATTGTGGCATTATGGAATATAGTATGGAGATTTCTCAAAAAATTACTGATAGAACTGCCATTTGACCCAGCAATTTCTCTTCTGGATATATACCCAAAGGAAATGAAATCAACACCTTGTAGAGATATCTGCTTTCTCATGTTCATTCACAGTAGCCAAAGTTTGGAAACAACTAACTGTTAATTGATAGTGAGTGGATCAAATATAATAAATATATACAATAGAAATTATTTAGCTTTAACAAGAAAGGAGATCCTGTCATTTGTGACAACATGGAATGAACTTCAAGAACATTATGCTAAGTGAAATAAGTCAGACCAGAAAGAAAAATACTACTTAGGAGCTCACTTATATGTGTAATCTACAAAAAAAAAAAAGTCAGATTCGTAGGAAAAGAGTAAAGTGGTGGTTATGAGGGGCTTGGTGGGGTAGTAGAAATGAGGAAAGGTCGAAGGGTACAAAAGTTGTAGATATATAGAGTGAAGAAATCTAGAAGTCTAAACCACAGCATGAGAACGATAGTCAATAATATTATTGTAATGTGTACTAGAAATTTTGCTAAGAGAATAGATTTTAGGTGCTCTAACTACACATACATACGCAAAAGATTTCTGTGAGATGATGGATATGTTCATTTGCTTGACTGTAGTAACCATTTCACTATGTATGTGTATATCAACACATCATGTTCTATGCCTTGAACATGTACAATAAAAAGGATCAAAAATAAAAGCACACATTATTAAAAAGAATTCCATTATACCCTTTGTACTAGAAACATGAACTGGAAGCCAAATAAAATAAAAAGAATTCCATGGGGAATAAAAGT
Source organism: Saimiri boliviensis (assembly GCF_048565385.1). Classification (NCBI taxonomy): domain Eukaryota; kingdom Metazoa; phylum Chordata; class Mammalia; order Primates; family Cebidae; genus Saimiri; species Saimiri boliviensis. The sequence goes on from NC_133454.1 coordinate 84,466,276, forward strand.
AAAAACCATAGAACTTACAGAAGAAAACATTGGAGAAAATATTTGTGACTTTGGGTTTTGAATAAGGCATTCTTAAATATGATACCAAATGCATGGTACTTAAATGAAAAATATTGATATATTAGAATTCATCAAAATTGAAAACATTTGTACTTTAAGAATTTTTTTTTTTTTTTTTTTGAGACAGAGTCTCGCTCTGTTGCCAGGCACCAGGCTAGAGTGCAGTGGTGTGATCTCGGCTCACTGCAACCTCCCCCTCCCAGGTTCAAGCAATTCTCCTGCCTCAGCCTCCTGAGTAGCTGGGACTACAGGCGCACACCACCACGCCCAGTTAATATTTGTATTTTTAGTAGAGACGAGGTTTCACCATGTTGGCCATGATGGTCTCCATCTCCTAATCTCATGATTCGCCCATCTTGGCCTCCCAAAGTGCAGGGATTACAGGTGTGAGCCACCGTGCCCGGCCTAACATTTGTACTTTAATAGACACCATCAAGAAAATGAAAAGACACAGGTTAAGAGAAAATGTTGGCAAATCAAATTTGACAACAGGCTTGTATCCAGAATATGTAAATAACTCTGAGAACTCAAAAAGAAAAAGAAAAGTGGCCTGATTAAAACATAGAAGATCTCTGCCTGGACAACACAGCAAGACCCTGTCTCTACAAAAACAAAAAAAATAATAAATTAACTGGGCATAGTGGTGTGATCTGTGGTGGTACCAGCTGCTCAGGAGGTTGAGGTAGGAGGATCATTTGAGCCCAGGAGGTAGAGGCTGCAGTGAACTATGAGGAATGCCACTGCCAAATTGTCTTCCAAAGTGGCTATATCATTTTACTTTCCTATCAGCAACGTATAGTGTTTCAATTTCTGAATATTTTGTTCAGAAGTTCATGTTGAAATCTAATCCCCAAAGAAACAGTATTAAGAGATGTGGCCTTTTAGAGACGACTAGGCCATGAGGTTGGAGCCTTTATGAATGAGATTAGTGCTCTTATAAAAGAGGCCTGAGGGAGCTAGCTAACCCCTTTAGCCATGTGAGGACACAGTGAAAAGGTACCATCTTTGAGGTGGAAACAGCCTGGGTGATACGACTAGATTGCTGTCTCAAAAAAATATATATAAACAATAATAAAAGAAAGAAAAGAAAATAGAAGGTCTGAATAAATGTTTCTCCAAAGGACACATACAAATGGCTCATAACCACATGAAAAGATGCTCAGGATCATTAATATTTGGGAAAATATAAATCAAATCCACAGGGAGCTATCATTTTACACCCACTAGGATGTCTGTAATTATAAAGACAGACAGTAACATATTTTGGTAAAAAATATTCAGAAGTTGGGACACTATACATTGCTGATGGGAAAGTAAAATGATACAGCCACTTTGGAAGACAATTTGGCAGTTTCTTAAATTTTAAACATGAAGTTACCATATGACCCAGAAATTCTGCTCCTTGGTATACCCAAAAGAAGTGAAACTGTAGATACACATAAAAACTTGTACATAGATGTGTATAGAAGCATTATTCATTACAGTCAAAAAGTAGAAACAACCTAAATGGCTATCAATGAATGGTAAAACAAAATGTGGCTTGTCCATACAGTAGAATATTTTTTTTGTCACAAAAATAAAATGGAGAAGTACTACATGCTACACCATGAATGAACCTTGAAAACATTATGCTAAGTGAAATAAGGCAGTCACAAAAGACTACAAATTGTGCAAATCTACTCATATAAAATGTCTAAAATGGACAGATCTGTAGAGATAGAAAACATTACTAGTGGTTGCTATGGTTTTAATGTTTGTGTACCTCAAAAATTCACATGTTGAAACCTAATCCGCAATGAAACAGTATTAAGAGATGGGGCCTTTTAGAGGTGACTAGGTCATGAGGTTGGAGTCTTTATGAATGAGATTAGTGCCCTTATAAAAGAGGCTCGAGGGAGCTAGCTATCCCCTTCAGCCATGTGAGGACACAGTAAAAAGGTACCATCTGTGAGGCAGAAACTGAACCCTCACCAGACATCAGATCTACCGGCACCTTGGTCTTGGTCTTCCCAATCTCCAAAACTGTGAGCAGCCAATTTTTGTTGTTTACAAATTACCCAGTCTAAAGTATTTTTTTTATAGCAGCTTGAATGAACGAAGACAGTGGTTGCCTGTAACTATGGGTAGGAGGGACAGGAATAGGGAATGACTGCTAATGGGTATAGGGTTTCTTTCTGAGTTTATGGAAATATTCCTGAATTAGATAGTGGTGATAGTTGCACAACTCTGTCAATTTCTAAAATTCACTGACTTGTACAATTTAAAAAAGTAAATTTTATGGCATGTGAATGATATCTTTAAAGGCTGTTTAAAAAGTACATAAGCATGTTCTCTCACCACAGTGGAATTAGATTTAAAAACATCTGTCAGTAGATCTTCAGAAAATCCTCAAATTATAAATAACCTTATGGGTCAAAGAAGGAAAAACAATGAAAAATTGAAAATATTTTGAGCGGAATAATAAGGAAAATAGGACTTATTAAAATATGGGAAGAAGCTAAAGTGCTTTGAGTTAGGAAATTTATAGCAAAAAGGAGAAAAATTAAAAATCAGTTAAGCTTACATTTTAAGAAGCTACAAGTTTAACAGCAAAGTAAACCAAAAGAAAGAAAAAGACATGACACTGATAGAAAAAGATAACACTAATAGAAAAATGACAAAAAGTCTGAAGAGTCATATATCTGCTAAAGAAATTAAACATAGTTAAAAACCTTCCTATGACTTTACTGGTAAATTCTTCCCAATATTTAATGGAAATGTTGTTATGAAAGATTATATCTAGTGCCTTAGTTTTCTATAGCTACTTGCTGTAAACTGAATATTAATATCCCCTCAGTTGCACCCCAAATCATATGTTGAAACCTAATCCTCAGTATGATAGTATTTGGAGCTGGGGCCTTTGGAAGGTGATTATATCATGTGAGTGGACTCTTCGTGAATGGAATGAGTACCTTATAAAAGATACCTCAAAGAGCTCTTTAATCCCTTCCATCATGTGAGGACATGAGAAGATGGTCATCAGTGAACCAGGAAGTGGGCCATCATCAGACACTACATCTGCCAGTGCCTTGATCTTGGACTTCTTAGCCTCCAGAACTGTGAGACATAAATTTCTCTTATAAAATACCTCATTTATGGTATTCTGTTATAGCAATCTGAATGGACTAAGACACTATCAAATTACCACACACTTAGTAACTTAAATAACACGAATTTATTTTTACAATTCTGGGGGTCAGAAGTCTAAAATTGTTCTCATTGGGTCCAAAGCAAGGTGTCAGCAGGGCTGTATTCTTTCTCGAGGCTTTAGGGGATAATCCATTTTCTTTTCATTTTCCAGTTTCTAGAGGACTTCCTAGAGCTTGCCTGCATTCCTAGCCCATGGCCCCATTACTCCGTCTTCATTGCCAGCAATATCAGTCTGAATCCTTATGCTACCATCTCTCTGGCTCTTTTATGTCTGCTGCTCTTTTACTTAGGCAGAAGATTCAGCTGTGTGTGACTCTTGTAATAACAAGGACTCTTGCTATTAAACTGAGCACAACTGGATAATCCAGGATAATCTCCCCATCTCAAGGTTAGCTGATTAGCAATCTTAAGTCCATTTGCAATTTAAATATCCCTTTGCCATGTAATCTAACATATAGGTTCTGTGGTCAGGATGTGGACATCTTTGGCAGTGATTATTCTGCCTAACACAGCCAATCTATATAACTCTTTCACTGAAAAGGGAAAGAGGAAACCATTTTTTATGAGGCCAGCATAACCCTAATATCGAAACCTGACAGGGATATTACAAGAAAACTAGAGGCCAACATCTCTTGTGAATATAGATACAAAAATCCTAAACAAAGTTACAAATGTAATTGAGTAATATATTAAAATAATAATACCATAATGTTCATGTATTACTACAGGAATGTAAAATCTGTTTAACCTTTGAAAATTTACTGCATTAGTAGAATAAAAGAGAATAATCGTATGGTCATCTTAATTGGTGCAGAGAAAGCTTTTCATGTATGTTCATTTGATAAACTTGGTCATTACTCATAATAAAAAATTTTAAACAAATTGGGAATAGAGGGAACATTTTAAATCTGATAGTCTCTACCAAAAATATTTTTTAAGCATAATACATAATGATGAAATATTGGAACATTTTCCTCCTGACTTTGGAAACAAGATAAAGTTGTTCACTGTAAACACTTGTCTCCAACATTTTCCTGTAGTTTCTAGACAATCAATGAAGATGAGATAAAGAAAAGGAATAAATACTGGAAAGAAAGATATAAATGCTTTGCTTTATTTGCAGATTAGCTTTTTATATTCATAGAAACTCAGAAGGATCTCAAAATATAATAATAGAATTAATAAGTAAACTTTGCAAGATTTTAATTGTACAGAAAAATTCATTGTATTACTCTGTAGTATCAGAAAATAGTTGAAAATGAAAATTTAAAACATCATTTACTACAGCTTCAAAAGCCATCAATTACCTAGAGATAAATTTAATTAAAAACGTACAGTGCTGCTACACTCTATGACTTTAGAGTAGGGACAAATTTCTGTAACAAGACATAAAAATACTTACCATATGGGATTAGATGAATAAATTTGACTACATGAAAATTAATAACGTCTTTATCAAAAAAAGTCATATAAAGGCTGGGCGTGGTGGCTCACACCTGTAATCCCAGCACTTTGGGAGACCGAAGTGAGCAGATCATTTGAGGTCAGGAGTTCGAGACCAACCTGGCCGATATGGTGAGACCTGGTCTCTGCTAAAAATAGAAAAATTAACTGGGTATAGTGGTGGGTGCCTGTAATCCCAGCTATTTGGGAGGCCGAGGCAGGAGAACCTGGGAGATGGAGGCTGCAGTGAGCCAAGGTCATGCCAGTGCACTTCAGCCTGGGCGACAGGGTGAGACTGCCAAAAAAAAAAAAAAAAAAGAAGTCATATAAAAAGAATTCAAAATAGCGGTAACATCTGAAAAAGAACTAGAATTCAGCCGTGTAAAGAACTTCATCAGTGGAAGGATTATGGACAACTATTCATTTTCTGTTGCTGTATATCAGATTACAACAAATGGAGCAATTTTTTGTGCAGTAGTCCACGCACAGCTGAGTCCTCTGCTTAAGATGTCATCAATCTCAAAACAAGATGTTGACTCTACTTTGTTCTCATCTGGAGAATCAGCTGGTAATGAATCAGCTGCCAAACTCGGGTTGTCCTCAGAATTTATTTCCTTTGGTTGTAGATTCTTGATGGCTCTGGCTTCTTGATGGCTATTGGCTGGAGGCCACCCTCAGTTCCTAGAGGCTGCCCATAGTTTTTTGTCACATGGTCTTCCTCAATATGGCTGCTTAATTCATGGAGCTAGCAAGGAGAATCTCTAGAGTGAGTTTGCTAGCAAAATGGAATCCATAATGTAACACAATCATAGGGGTCGCATCCTGTCATCTTTCTGTTGATAAGAAGCCAGTCATAGGTGTTTTCTACACAAAGACATGAATACCAGGGGGGAAGGGTTAATGGGACTACCTTAGAGTGTGTCCATCATCACAAGCCAATAGAAAAATGAGCAACAGACTTGAACCAGCATTTCAGGGAAAAAACCTATACAAATGACATGTAAACATGAAATGTACTTAACCTTATTAGTAATGAGGAAATTAAGAAGTAAAGGTATAGTGCTCTTCTGTTTACCATCAGATTGGCAAAAGATAAAGAACATTGTATTTACACACACACACGCACACACACACGCACACACACACACACACACACAAACACACAGAGCGAGGGAGAGACAGAGAGAGAGAGAGAGAGAGAGAGTGTTTGTTTTAAGGGATTGGTTCACACAATTATGAATGCTTGAAGGCAGGCAAGTAGGAAATTTTCAAGACAGGCTGGCAGGCTGGAAATTCCAGCAGGGGTTAATGTTGCAGTCTTGAACCTGAAGGCAGTTTGGAGACAAAATTTTTTCCTCTTTGTGAGACATCAGTCTTTTCTCTTAAAGCCCTAAGCTAATTGGATGAGGCCCACCCATGTTATGGAAGTTAATCTGCTTTACTCAAAGTTTATTGATTTAAATATTAATGACATCTAAAAAATATCTTCACAACAACATCTAGACTAGTGTTTGAACAAACAACTGGGCACCATAACCAAGTTGACACCATTGCACACATCTATAAATGTTTACCACTATGCCTGAAAATATTGTAGCTCCTTAATGACTGTTACTTGTTTTCCTTTCTGAATTACACTTTACTTGGGTCTTTATTTTCAAATAAGGTTGTAAATCTACCTGCCTCTTTCCAGGTATACCCACACTGCTTTAGTTGGAGGCACTCAGCAAAGGTTTCTGGAATAAATAAAAAGAATTAGAGATTCATCTCATGTTACTGAAGCACTCTTTTTTTTTTTCTTATTAAACATTCAGCATTTGTATTCTTAACTATTCTCTATCTTCATTGAGTTGTGGGGCTGGTATCATTTTCTCCATTGTGAAGTTCAGTACATTTTCCAGCATATAGTAAACTCTAAATATTTGTTGAATGAATGAATTAGCTGGAAATATTTTCATGTAATTTTTAAAGGGTTCCGACATTGCATTACAATATGATATTATTATATTCTCAACTTGCTTAATGCTATTAAGAATTTTAGTTCTTTGGCCAGATGCAGTGGCTTAAGCCTGTAATTCCAGTATTTTGGGAGGCTGAGGCAGGAGCATTGCTTCAGCCCAGGAGTTTGAGACTAGCCTGGGAAACATTATGTAACCCTGTCTCTACAAAAAATACAAAAATTAGCCAGCCATGGTGGCTTGTGCCTGTAGTCTCCAAGGCCCAGAGGATCAATTGAGCCCAAGAGGTTGAGACTACAGTGAGCCATGATCATGCCACTCTACTTGGGGAATGGAATGAGAACCCATCTCACATTAAGATAATTTTAGTTTTTCAATAAAATTGAATTTTATTGAATTGAAAATAATTCAATAAAATTTGGTGGAGATGCTTTGCTCATGTGAGTAATCAATCTGATAGGGATACATAAGGTAACAGTTAAAGACCAATAAGAATTAGAAAAATTTCTGCCATACATATGTCATACTGTTTGTTTACATTTATAATAGGTAAATGTGAACACTATGTTACCTATTATAAATGTAGATATTTACCAAACAAGGGATGTTTACCCAACAGCCACTGATCATGACAAATATGGCAAATACTGCTTAAGTTTCTAGAATGTCTTGAGGACTCATGTAGGAATTTATTTTATCATTTAATTGTAAATACTTTGCTTTCTTTAAATAAGGCAAAAAATTCATAAAAACACAAATATATATAACAAACACATACACATAAATATATTCTTATTTATTGCCTTTCTTTTAATTTTTTAAGGTATTTTGTCCAGTCTGAGTCCTGTGAATTCTCATAACCATGGAACAGTGTCTGCTGGCTCTCTAACTAATCGATCACAGATAGAATTTCCTGATACTGCTGATTTTCTTAATAAGCCAAGCATTATTTTACAGAGATCTCTAGGCAATGTACCCAATACACCAGATTTTTTTCAGCAGCGTAGAAATTCTGAAAGCAATCTGTGTAACAGGTAAGTTTCCCAACCGTTTATTTTTTCTGTTTCAAAATGTCAATTACAGTTAAGTCCTCAACATTTTGGATAGGTTGTTGGAAACTCCAACTTTAAGCTTAATGACCAGATTTTTTTTTTGGTGTTACAATTAAATGACATTATTTGAAGATGTGCTGTAAGTTGTTTCACTTAAAGTGTCAGTTTTCAAAAACTTATTGATGATATTAAGTGAGGACTTTACTGCATTAAAGTATTACCAGTTTTCTCATTCTGTGTTATAACTAGATGATGGATTTAGCCTCTATCCTTTTCCTTATTTATCTAGTAGTTTTTATTCTAAATAAATCTTTTCTCATTTTAGTGGTATTAATTTTTTTAATTCAATAGTTTCCATCTGAGATAAAATATAGTGGTATTCTACCCATCCTAAGATCTTAGTAAATATTAATTTATTATATACTACTTAGTACCTATTCATAATACCCAGTCATATGGCATTTGATCTTATTTGTGCTTTACTAATAGTAAGGGTTTACATCATACCCAGAGTTCACTTTGAAAAATATTTTGTTTCCTTCAAAGACACACAGACACTTTTCTAGTTTAAAGCCTTTAAGTTCATAGAGAGATTGGAATGTTAGGATGTGTTGCAGTTGAGACCTTGGTTAAAAATTAAACAGATTTTCTAATTGTGTTCAGGTAAAAACCTTTTACCTCATTTATCATATATATTTATCTATTTTATTCTATAAGCTGTGGACATCAAATACTGAAATATGTTTCAGCATCTGAATCAGATGGTACAGATTGCTGCTGTGGAAAATCAGGTGAGATTACGAAAGTTATATGTACTTGAGTTTAAGAGAAATTTCTTACAATGATTTTTAGAATGGGCAAATGAATGAGTTTAACTTCAGTTTATCCATCTTTAAAATGAAGATTATTATTTTTTACCCACTTCACAGAGGATTTATTAAGAACAAATTATAAATAATAGATAGTGAAAGTAATTCGAACAATAAAAATGTGCTGTACCAATTAGTGTAGTCTTCTTAGGTTATGGCTATTGTTTATAAATAGTGAAATTATTTATATTAACATTGAAATTTGTACTGTGCAATCTAAACCCAAAAGGCTTTGCATAAAATTTTTTTTATTACATAAAGAGAAGTTGTTTTAAAGTCTGGTTAATTGTATCATTCTGAAATATTTTATATCCTCAAACAAGAAATCGTGTTGATGAAATTATAGTTGTTTTAGAACCTTAAAAATTGATGACTCAAACTACCAGTAGTAGTTAACTAAGTAATTCAGACCAACATTCCCCTTGAGGGCAACTAGAAAAGTTGGACAAATTATTTATTTTAAAAGTCTACTTGAAGCCATTGAAGAACTAAAACGATCCTGTGAATCACCAGTACAAGATCTGTTGGAAGACAGAACTCCAAGAAAAGTGAGCCTGTAGTTTGTGGCTATCAAAAGGGTATATGCCAATTCCAGAGAAAACAATGACTGATCGGATGAGCAATTTTATAGTAGCTTCATGGGACTAGGAAGGCAGAGACTAGAGTTGAAGGCTTGCCATGGTAGGGATAACTTGATAAACTCTGAAGTGTTGTACCCTAGGAAAAAAGGTAAACTAAAAATAGACAAGCCTTTTCAGGAAATATAGGCTCTTCTCAATCCCTTTAGATACCATAAAATTTACTGCTTTAAAATGTGTAATTTGATAGTTTTTTTTTTTTTCATTTGAAAGGATTTGTTTAAAAAGTAATCAAGTAGAGGTAGGGTTTCACCATATTGGTCAGGCTGGTCTTGAACTCCTGACCTCAGATGATCCACCTGCCTCGGCCTCCCAAAGTGCTGGATTACAGGTGTGAGCCACTGTGCTCGGCCCTAACTTATTCTATGAGACCAGTATCATCCTAATACCATAACCAGACAAAGATATTACATGAAAACTACAGACCAATATCCCTTCTGTGTATAGAAACAAAAATCCCTAACAAAATACTAGCAAACTGAATCCAACAGTATGAAAAGATCACTCTGTGGTCAAGTGATACTGGAATGAATGAGTTGCTGAGTATTAGGAAATCAATGTACCATATCATAGTAATAGAATAAAGGGGAAAAAACACATAATTTCAATAGATGCCAAAAAAAATTTGACAAAATCCAACACTTTTTGTGATAAAAACATGCTAACTAATAATAGCAGGGAAGTTCCTTAGCCTGATAAAGGATATCTTTATAAAAAACACATAGCTGACATCATCCTTAATGGAAAAAGACTGATGCTTTCCCCAGAAGATCAAGAATAAGATCTTAGGGTTTTTGCTTTGAGCACTTCAACACTGTACTGGAGGGTCTAGCCAGAGAAATTAGAAAAAAATAATAATAAAGCCATCCAGAATTTTAAGGAATAAATAAAATTCCCAATTCACAGATCATGTGATCTTTTACATGGAAAATCCCAAAGAACACACACACACACATACACACAACTAGAACAAATACACAAGTTTAGCAAAGTTACCAGATACAAGATAAGTATACAAAAATCAACTGTATTTCTATATACTGTCAATGAACTATTATAAATTGAAATTAAGAAAGTACTTCCATTCACAATTGTATTAAAACAAATAAAGTAGTTGGAATACATTTATCAAAAGTTCAAATTTTATACACTGGAAACTATAAAAACAATGTTGACAGAAATTAGAGAAAAACCAAGTAATTGAGAGGCATTTCACAGTAATGTATTTGAAGACTCAGTATTGTCAACATGACAATTTTTCTATATTGATTTATAAATTGAGCACAATTCTTATTAAATTCCAGCAGGCCTTTTTAATGATAGAAATGGACAAGTTGGTGCTAAAATGTATACGGAAATACAAATGACCTATAATAGCAAAAAAAAAAAAAAATTGAGAAAAAACAAAGTTGAAGGACTTTTATATACGACTTAATTTGAAATCTTGTTTTAAAGCTAATATAATCAAGGCACAGGGTTGAACCTGTAGATCAGTGGAACAGAACTGACAGTCTGAAAAGAAATTCTTGCATTTGTAGTCAATTGATTTTCCACAAAGAAGCCAAGACAATTCAAAAAAGAAAGGCCAGTTATTTTCTTCCCCGCCGCCCTGCCAAGAAATAGTTCTGGGTCAGTTAGCTATCCACTTGCCAAAGAAAGGCCTTACATCCTTGCCTCATCATGTACATGGAAAGTAACTGAAAGTAGAGCATAGATGTATGTATAAGAACCGAAACCATGAAACTTCTAGAAACAAATATGGAACACAGTCTTTGTGACCTGGGATTGAATAAAGCATTTTTAGATTCAATACCAAAAGCACAACCTAATAAAGAAAAAAATGCCAAATTGGACTTCACCAAATTAAAAACTTTTGAATATCAGAAGACATCAGTAAGAGAATGAAAAGAGAAACAACAGACTTAGAAAATATTTGCAAATTATACATCTGATTAAGAACTTGTATCCATGATATATAAAGAAATCTTACAATTCAATAATGAGTCAAACTACTCAATTTAAAAATGGACAAAAGATTTGAGATAATTTGGTGAATGTAATTTGTAGAAGGATTTAAGTGGATGGGTAGTTAAAACATGAAAAGATTATGAATACCACTAGTCATTAGGGAACTGCAAATTAATACTACAATGAGATACTACTACACTCAAACTATAATAGCTGTAATCAAAAAGACAATTCAAAAATACCAACTGTTGGCAAAGATTGGGACCCTTGTGCATTGCTGATGGGAATGTAAAATGGTATAGCCACTTTGGAAGACATTTTGACAGTTTCTAGACAGTATCTGGACATCAGTTTATCATATGAGCCAGCAATACCACAGCTAAGAATTTACCCAAGAGAAAACATGAGCACACAGAGATGGTTATGTGAATGCTTATAACATCATTATTCACGGTAGAGTAAACCTGGAAACAGTGAAAATATCCTTGAACTTGTGAATGAATAAACATCATATGATTTATCATTACAATGGAATTCAGTTCAGCAACTAAAGGAATAAACTTCTGATACATGTTGCAACATAGATGAAGTTTTAAACATTATTCTAAGTGAAAGAAGCCAGGCTCAAAAGATCATATATTATATGAAATTCTTGAAAAACAAAACTTAAAAGAGACAATAATCACAGCAATGGTGGCATAAAGTGAGAAGAGGGATTAACTGTAAGTAGGCATGAAAGAACATTTTGGGTGTGTTGAGAATGTTCTAAAACTGGATTGAAATGATTGTTGATAACTGCAAATATACTAAAATTGTTTAATTGTACACTTACGTCATGGGCTGAATGTTTGTGTTCCTCCAAAAATTCATGTGTTGAAATCCTATACCCCAATATGATAGTATTGGGAGGTGAGGCCTTTGGGTGGTAATTAGGTCAGTAAGGTGTAGCTCTCATGAATGGGATTAATTTCCTTATAAAAGAAAACTCTCTAGCCCTCTTTCCCACCATGTGAGGATACAATGTAAAATTGGTGTTCTGCAACCTGGAAGAGGGCACTCACTGGAACTTGGGTAGGCTGGCACCCTAATCTCAGACTTCCAACTTCCCTAACTGTGAGAAATAAATTCCTATTTTTTTATAAGCAACTGAGTATATAGTATTCAGTTATAGCAGCCTGAACTAAGGCATTTTACAATGGGTAGATTTTAGTGGTATGTAATTATATGCAATAAAGTTTTTTAAAAGAGCAATAATATATTAAGTGTTATAGTTCTTTGGGTGGACTCCTCTCAGCTGGGAGATTCTCATCTGAGGACTTTCATGAGATTCAGATATTGGTTGGAGAAGCACTTATCTGAAGGTTTGATTGGGCTGAATTTCCAAGATGGATTACTCATGTGCCTGTTGGCTATTGACCAGTCCATCTAAATATGACCCCTCCATGGGCTTATTCCGGTTTGTTGGCAGCATTCTCAGAGAGCAGGAAGTGGAAACTGCCAGTCCAGTTAATGGCCCAACTCAGAACAGAATGTCACTTCTGCCATATTCTGTTAATCAGAGCAGTCATGAGGGCTGTTGAGATTCCAGGGGGTTGGTAAATGCTCTGTCTTGATAGAGGAGTGACAAGAATACATTTCGGAAAAGTGTGTGGGAGAAGAGATAGTGTTGTGGACATCTTTAGAAAAGAAATGTTACATTTATCTTACCTGTTTTTATTATTATCTATAAGGTAATAGTTATTAGGAGTCCATACCATTAAAAAGTAAGTTATGTAATATACCTCGAGTCAGCAATTTTTGATTAACTGCTGTTTCATTGTAGTTACTGCCTTAACCAAGAATACTTGAATATTCTAAATTTAATTTCTTAAACTAAATGTTTTTTGTTTGGAAAAATCGTATTTTCTAAACAATAATATTTCCAGATCATCATCTAATCAATTAATTATTGTTTGGTATATTCATTGTATTACGTTGAGATTGCAGTAACATTTATGAATCACCTATTATGCATAACATCTTGTAAGATAGGTATTATTACCCAGATTTTACAAGGGAGAAAGCTTGCCATTATTAAGTACAAAAATTATGATATGAAAGTAGTTTTCTGAAACTCAACTCCAATGAGTACTCTTAAGAATTTTTTTGTTTTTTATTTTTGAGACAGGATCTTACTCTGTCACCCAGGCTAGAGAATGCAGTGGCACAATCATGGCTCACTGTAGCTTCCAACTCCTGGGCTCAAGCAATTCTCCCTGCTAAGTCTTCTGAATAGTTGGGACTACAGGCATGGGCCACCAGGCCTGGTTAATTAAAAAAAATTTTTTTTTTTTTTTTGTAGAGTTGAGAACTCACTCTGTTGCTCAGGCTAGTCTCTAACTTTTAGCTTCAAGTGATCCTCCCGCCTTGGCCTCCCAAAGTATTAGGATTATGGGTATGAGCCATTGTACCTGGCCAAGAACTCTTTTTACTTAAAAAAAAAAAAAACATTGTACATATTGAAAATGTAAAAAAGTCTGTCTTGAAAGTACTTAGATCATGAGTTTATAGCTTGTAACTATAATATAATCAGCACCCAGATCAAGAAACAAAACCGGAGACAGGCGAAAATGGCCAATTAGAAGCAGCTAGTGTGCACTGCTCTCATGGAGAGAAATAGAAGGTGTGAGTACATACAGCACCTTCAACTGAAACATCCATATACACACATTGGGATTCATCAAGAAAACAACTCAACCTACAGAGAATGTAGAAAAGCAAGGCAGGATGACCGCCCACCTGGGAATGACACAGAGCCAAGGGAGCATCCCTCACCCAGGGAAGCATGAATGAGTGAACAACCCTGGGGACCTATACTTGTCTCAGATCTTTGCAACCCTTGAGTCAGGAGACCTCCTTCATAAATCCAGTGCACCAGGGCATGCAGTCTGATATGCAGAGCTATGTGGCATTTTGGCAAACTAGCTTCTCAGGCACATGCAGAACCCCAGGAGCCGTAGCTACCTGGGCTTCCAGGCAAAAGGAGCCGCAGCTCAGCAAAGCAGGTTAGACTACCATACAGACCCCTAAGAAGCGGCTGAATTCAGGGGGCTGAGCAGCAACAGTCTTCAGGTCCCATGTCCATAGCACCTTACAGGATAAGACCACTGGCTTGGAACTCTAGCCAGCTACTGGTAGCAGTGTTGATGGAGCTCCAACAGGGAGGAGTGGGCTACCATCTTTGCTGTTTTGCAGCCTTAGCCATTGTTGCCTTCAGTGTAGTCATCCTACAAAAATGCAGCCAGCTTGCTTTTTTATGGGTGTCCCTGACTGCTCTTCTCCTCACTGGGAAGGACATTCCAACTGAGGTCACTTACCACTCTCGCCACTGTTTTTCAGCTGGCAGTGGTTCCGAGTCTTCCTGGAATGTGCTCCAGGGGAAGGGACAGGCCGCCATAGCTGTTTTGCAGCCTAAGCTATTGTTGCCTTCTGGCTCTAGGGAGTCCAAGGTGAGTAGAGACTGGAGCTGTCCCTCACCACAGCACAGTAACTCTATGGGAAACCAGTTAGACTGCTTTTTCACTTGGTCTCAAATCTCATTTCTTTTCACTGAGAAGAATCTCCTGACCAAGGTCTACAACCACCACTGTCAGTATTTTCTGGCCAGCAACAGTTTTAACTTTGCTGGAACTGAGTTCCCAGAGGGAGGGGCAAGCTGCTATCTTTGCTGTTTTGCAATCTTAACCATTGTTGTCTTTGGAGTTTGTTGAGTCCAAAGTGATGGGGGCTATAGCAGACCCCCAGTACAGCACAAATTCTCTACAAAAAAGTGGCCAGACTGCTTTTTTACACAGGTTCTCAATCCTGTTCCTCCTCACTGGTTGGGACTTCCCAGCTGTGGTGTCCAGCCATCTCTCTGGGTGTTTCCTGGGCAACAACAGTTTCAAACCTCCCTGGGATGGAGTGCCCAAAGGGAGAGGGGGACCGCCATGTTTGCTATTTTGCACCCTTCACTGTTGATACCTTCAGGTGCTAGATAAACCAAGGTGACTAGGGATTGGAGTATACCCCCAACATACTGCAGCAGCCCTGCAGAAAAGTAGTCAGACTGTTTGTTACATGGGTTTCCAATCTTATATCTTTTCACTGGGCAGGTCCTCCTGGCCTGGGTCTCCAGCTACCCTCACCCTCAGGCTATCAAGCCAGTAGCAGCTCTTTAACTCCCTGGGACAGAGCTCCCAGTGGGAGGGGTGGATTGCCATCTTTGCTGTCTCACAGCCCTACGCCTTGCTCTCTTCAGGCTTTGGACAGTCTGTGGGGATCAGGGGCTAGCTGGTCCAGACCCCAGCACAGAGTAGCCACCTCAGAAAAGTGGCGAGACTGTTTACCACACAGGTCGTGGTCCTCACTTCTCACTGGGCAGGGCTGCCCAACCTGGGTCTCTAGCACAAACACCCTGCCCCTCTCTGACCACATCAATTAGACACAGCCCAGCAGTTAAAGGAACAGCTACCTACAGAGATAAGAAAGAGCCAATGCAAGAACTCCAGCAACCGAAATGGACAATTTCTTATGACCTCCAAACAACCACACTAGTTATTAACAAGGCTATGTTGGCTGAAATCACAGAAATAGAATTCAGAATATGGATAGGAGCAAAGATCATCAAGATCAGGAGAATGGCAAAACCCAATTCAACAAAACTAATAATCATAATAAAATGATACAAGAGCCAACAGATGAAATGGCCAGTATGAAAAAGAATCTAACTGATCTGATAGAGCTGAAAAACACACCACGAGCATTTTATGATGTGATGGCAAATATTAGCAGAAAAGACCCAGATGAGGAAGAAATCTCAAAACTTGAAGACTGGCCCTCTGAAGTAAGATAATCAGGCAAGAATTTTTTTTAAGAAAAGAATGATAAAGGCCGGGCGCCGTGGCTCACGCCTGTAATCCCAGCACTTAGGGAGGCCGAGGTGGGTGGATCATAAGATCAAGAGATCGAGACCATCCTGGTCAACGTGGTGAAACCCCGTCTCTACTAAAAATACAAAAAAGTAGCTGGGCATGGTGGCGTGTGCCTGTAATCCGAGCTACTCAGGAGGCTGAGGCAGGAGAATTGCCTGAACCCAGGAGGCGGAGGTTGCGGTGAGCCGAGATCGTGCCATTGCACTCCAGCCCTGGGTAACAAGAGTGAAACTCCATCTCAAAAAAAAAAAAAAAAAAAAAAAAAAAAGAATGATAAGGAATAAGCAAAACCTCTAGAAATATGGAATTACATAAAGAGGCTGAATCTACAAATCATTGACATCCCTGACAGGAGAAAGCAAACAACTTGAAAGACATATTTTAGGATTTCATTCATGAAAACTTCCCCAACCTTGCTAGAGAGGACAACACCCAAACTCAGGAAATACAGAGAACCCCTGCAAGATTCTACACAAGATCAACCCCTGCAAGATTCTACACAAGATGTATAATCATCAGACTTTCCAAGGTTGAAATGTAGGAAAGAATAAGACCACTGGCTTGGAACTCTAGACAACCACTGGTAACAGTGTTGATGGAGCTCCCAGAGGGAGTGGGCTATCATCTTTGCTGTTTTGCAGCCTTAGCCATTGTTGCCTTCAGTGTAGTCATCCTACAAAAATGCAGCCAGCTTGCTTTTTTATGTGTGTCCCTGACTGCTCTTCTCCTCACTAGGAAGGACCTTCCAACTGAGGTCACCTACCACCCTTGCCACTGTTTTATGGCTGGCAGTGGTTCCGGGTCTTCCTGGAATGTGCTCCAGGGGAAGGGAAAGACTGCCATAGCTGTTTTGCAGCCTAAGCTATTGTTGCCTTCTGGCTTTAGGGAGTCCAAGGTGAGTAGAGACATGCTCATGGATAGGAAGAATCAATATCATTAAAATGGTCATACTGCCTAAAGCAATTTATAGATTCCGTGTTACTCCTAACAAACTACCAATGACATTCATCATAAAACTAGAAAAAGCTATTTTAAAATTTGTATGGAACCAAAACAGAGCCCAAGTAGCCAAGGCAATCCTAAGCAAAAAGAACAAAGCTGGAGGCATCATATTACCTGATTTCAAAGTACGTTAAAGAACTACAGTAACCAAAATAGCATGGTACTGGTACAAAAACAGACACATAGACCAATGGAACAGAACAGAAAGCCCAGAAACAAGGCCACATGCCTACAACCATTTGATCTTTGACAAAGTTGACAAAAACAAGCAATGGGGAAATGACTCCCTAGTCAATAAATGGTGATGGGATGAATGGCTAGCCGTATGCAGAAGATAAAAATGGATCCCTTCCTTACACCATATATGAAAATCAAGTAAAGATGTTTTAAAGACTTAAATGTAAATCCCAAAACTATAAAAACCCTGAAAGACAAGTGAGGCAGTACTGTTCTGGATATAGGTACTGGCAAAGATTTCATGACAAAGATGACAAAAGCAATCACAACAAAAGCAAAATTTGACAAATGGGATCTAATTATACTAAAGAGCTTCTGCATAGCAAAAGAAACTATCAACAGAGTAAACAAATAACCTATAGAAAAGGAGAAAATTGTTGCAAACTGTGCATCTGACAAAGGTCTAATATTCAGCACCTATAAGGAACTTAAACTTATAAGAAAAACAAACATAAAAAAATAGGCAAAGGATATGAACAGACAGTTTTCAAAAGAAGACATACATATGGCCAACAATCATATGAAAAACAGCTTGACATCACTGATAAATGCAAATCAAAATCACAGTGAAACACCATCTAACACCTGTCAGAATGGCTGCTATCAAAAAGACAAAAGATAATAGATGCTGGTGATGTTGGGGAGAAAAAGAAACACACACTGTTGTTGGGAGTGTAACTTAGTTCAGTCATTGTGATAGACGGTGTGGTGATTCCTCAAAGACCCAAAGACAGAATACCATCTGACCCAGCAATCCCATGACTGGATATATATCCAAAGGAATATAAGTCATTCTAGTATAAAGACACATGCAAGTATATGTTTATTGCAGCACTATTCAAAATAGCAAAGACATGGAATCAACCTACATATCCACCAATGATAGACTGGATAAAGAAAATATGGTACATATACACCCTGGAATACTATGCAGCCATAAAAATAACAAATAAAATGAAAAAAAAATCATCACAGCTAGTGAAGCAGTGGGGCTAGGACTCATTTCTATAGTAGTATTCAGACTTGAATCCAGATTCTGTTTTACTGTGTAATTTGGGCTTTATCTGTGTCCATAGTGGAACAAGTAATAAATAATTATTATAATTTTTCTAAAAGAAAAGGCAAAGAAAAGAAAATATGCTACATATACACCATGAAACACTATGCAGCTATAAAAAAACCCCGAGGTAATGTTTTTTGCAGAGACATGGATAGAGCTGGAGTCAAACTAACATAGGAACAGAAAACCAAATACTGCATGTTCTCGCTTATAAGTGGGAGCTGAATGATGAGAGCACATGGACATAAAGAGGAGAGCAACAGATACTGGGGCCTACCCAATGGTGGAGAGTGGGAGGAGGAGGAGAATCAGGAAAAAATATGAATTGGGTACTAGGCCTAGTACCTGGGTGATGAAATAATCTGTACAACAAACCCCATGACACAAATTTACCTACATAACAAACCTGCACATGTACCCCTGAACCTAAGATAAAAGTTGTTTTTTAAAAAAGAAACCAAATATTACCCACACCTCAGAATTACCTGTCATTCCCCTTCCAATCATATGCCCCAGAGATAATGATCTTGTTTATCATATGGTTGTGAACAGAGTATGTACTTTTGTGCCTGGATTCCTTCACTGAACATTATATTTTTAATTACCATCCATATTATAATTCATTCTCTTTACTCTGTAGTGATCAATTGTGTAAATATACCACAAGTTATTTATTCTACTTTTGATAGGTTTTGGGTAAGTTTCCTGTTTAAGGTACTATGAATAGAATGAATATGAATGTTTTTTAACATGTGAATGAATACTATTTAGCTACCAATACTGCTCTCCTTTTCTATGTCATTTGAGAAAAGAAGGTTGTTAATTACATTGATAGAGAAATAACTTATGAGTTATAATATTGTGCTTTAAGGTTTACATGTTACTTAATCTTACTGATTTATAATTTTAATTTTAGAGTTTTTATATCTAAAAGAGATGTTGTAAGTTGTTTACATCAAATTGGTAAGAAAATTTCTATTGATAGGGAATTTTTCTTTTTCTCCCTTTTATAAAGAATATCCACTTAGCATCCATGGGTAGATACGTAAGGTGAGTCCAATACGTGAAATGTCTTTGTTGCCTGAGCTTAAGGTATCTAGACAAAATAGCCCAACAAGTTACAACTTAATGATGTCATGAAATAATTTAGATTGAACTCCATTATGGTTCACTTTATCTAAATATTTTTAATAATTATTTTTCATGTAAAGCTGTACATATAGGGTACATTTTACTCCTATATGTTACTATATATATTTTTTGAAAGGTGAAGAAGAAAACATTTTCTCAAAAGCATCATTCAAACTTATGGAAACTCAGCAAGAAGAGGAAACGGAGAAGAAAGACAGCAGAAAATTACTTCAGGAAGGTGATAATTGGCTAACAGAAGAGGCACAGAATGAACAGCAAACAAATGTAAAAGATAAACTTTCAATGTGATTATGTTAAGGTGAAATATAATACTGTTAGTACTGGCTTCATTACTTTTGCCCAGAACAAGATTTTTAATGTAATAGAATTATTATTATTATTTTTTTTTACTGATAAGTTACTATAACTGAAATATTGCTTGGGTTACAGAAAATACAGTGATTTGTTCTAATTCTATCACCCTAGAGCAACAAACTGCATTCAGTTTTAAATGAACACCTTTTACTTAGTTTTATAAAAAAATACATTATTTTCTATTCTGATATTTTCTTTTGCATATGTTAAGATATAGAGAATATGTGCATGTTATTGAAAACAATGAAGATAATTTACATATAATAGCAATAGAGTTTCATTCTTAAATTTCAAAATTTAGGCTTTTAGGGAAAGGAAACATCTATTTCTTTTGAAAAATTATTCTGTTAATAAATGCCAATATAAGGATATGGGGTTTTTTTCCTCTTACCCTTTGATACCTGTAACTACTAAAATGAAAGTAATGGACTTTGGATTTGTGTGATAATTTGGAAATACAATACTTTTATTCATAAAAATGGTATAAGAAGATTAATAAGTCTTATGCCCAAGAGTTATGTTTTTAGTTGTCTGAAGATAGCATTCTAGAAAGAAAAATTAGAAGAACAGATAAGAGTATGAGATTAACCATAATGGAAAATAGTACTGACTATTTTTTAATGTTTAATCCTAAGTGTTCTCATTTTAATGTGGATTTTGCATTATTTATGAAAGATAAAGTAAAGTTGTTGTTGTTTTTCTGTGTGTACAGATTGAACAGGAGGCATCACTGGACCTGATTTTAGTAGAAGAGTATGACTTATTAATAGAAAAGATGAGCAACTGGAATTTTCCAATTTTTGAACTTGTAGAAAAGATGGGAGAGAAATCAGGAAGGATTCTCAGTCAGGTTTGCTTTCAAATATCTACTTTTAAACTACAAATTAATTTTTCTCAAATCTTTATAAAAAGCAAAATCTAATATCATATAATGGTTTAGGCACTAGTTCAACAATGACATGGTTCATCAAATTATTTTCTGCAAAAAATTCAAACATATACATAAAACAGTTATATATAATATGTAGATCATGTTATTATATATATGACAGTTTATTTGACCATATTAATGGGATTTAATTTATACTAAATAAATGATAAAGGTTTATATTTTCTTGAATGTTGAGGTTGAAAAGGACCAGAAAAATGATCTAGTTCTAACCACTGAAATGTAAGCTTCATTTTTTTCACTTGCCTTCCCTTTACTTTACCCAAGGCCGGAAGCTTCATTTCACGCTAGAACCATGGAAAAACACTTTCATTTTACCGCCCAGACTCAGGGTTATATCTGATGGGTTCTCATAACAGCATCAGGTTAACCTTCCCAAAATATTGCTCCCATTAATTACTTTAATTTATGAAATGCAAAAACATACGGGTAAATTTTGTAAAAGACATGTAAGTTTATCTCATTGAAGTTCCTTAGGGATAAAAATGTGACAAATGTTATATTGTTTTGACTTTTTTTTACTACTCAGGACTAGACTATAATAGAATTCACATGACCTTCAGTAAATTAGGAATAAAAAGCTAAGGAGAAGAATGGAAACATTTAAAAATTGGGACATAGTATGTATGGTTAGGCTTCTTTAACTTTCAGGGGCTTTAGGGTGATATCTTCCATTCTGAATTTTTGGAAAGAATTAGTTGTAGGCAAGTTTTAAATAAATTATTAACTTAAAGACATATATTAATAATCCAAAATACAAATCACAAAACATACTCAGCCACAAATAGAAATTCTGATTTTTAAAGTCAACTTTATTTTAATTGACATTTAGGTTATGTATACCTTATTTCAAGACACTGGTTTATTGGAAATATTTAAAATTCCCACTCAACAATTTATGAACTATTTTCGTGCATTAGAAAATGGCTATCGAGACATTCCTTGTAAGTATTAACATATCTTATTATTTAAGTTCAAATAATATGGATTTTGAAACTCTTTGCCATCTTTCTCTTCAGATAGTCCCTTAAACACTTTTAAAACTTCATGTTTGAATTTTTTTTTTCCTTGAGTTGGAGTCTTGATCTTATCGCCCAGGCTGGAGTACAATGGCGCAATCTTGGCCCACTGCAACCTCCGCCTCCTGGGTTCAAGTGATTCTCCTGCCTCAGCCTCCCGAGTAGCTGGGATTACAGGTGCCCACCACCACACCTGGCTACTTTTTTGTATTTTTAGTAGAGACGAGGTTTCACCATGTTGGCCAGGCTGGTCTCAAACTCCTTACCTCTGGTGATCCATCTGCCTCAGCCTCCCAAAGTGCTGGGATTACAGGTATGAGCCACCATACCTGGCCTGAAAAAATTTTTAATGGAAATTTAAAAAGAAAATCTTTATTGTACTACCTAGATTTAACAGACTACTGCTAACAGTTTGTCTGTTTTCTGTTAACATTTTGGTATATATTCTCCAAGAGTTCTTCTTACATAAATGTATTTTTTTGTAAAGGTGATCATAATATTGATACATATTTATAATCTGCTTTTTCACCTAGTTGTTATATAGCATACATCTATTTTAAATATTATTTGTCTGAGTACTTTATCTTTTCAAACGTTAGTCAAGAGTTTCAGAAAATCATTCACTTAAAAATGTTTAAAATTTATCATATAATTTCAGTGTTTAACTGTGTTCTGATTTATGGAATAATTTAATGGCTATTAGATATTATGTTTGAATATAATTTGGATTCCAAATTAGGAAAAGATAGGGCTGTCTTCATGTATTGTCTACAGTTTCCCTCCATGTGGACAAATTTTTTGGGAAATGAATTCTTTAAGTAGTGAATTGTAAGGTGAGTTATGTATACTGTCATTTTCACTTATAAATTATGCATTTAAAAAGTGGTTGGATGTATAAATGAAATATAGCATTACTTTAAGATGGACTTCAAGGGAAATGGAATGGAAAGAAAGAGGTGGTAAGGAGTGTTCACTGTCAGCTTCAATTAGGCTATATTAGTTAAGAAAATAGTCTCTGGACCTAACTTTTCTAAACTTTAAAAATTTGTGAATGGGAATAACAATAGTACCTACTCCTTAGGTAGCCATAAGATAAGATAATTCATATAAAGCACATATCAGAATTCATGATACTTAGTCAATGGTCAGTAAAAGGTGGTGATTTATTAATAATAATTAAGCTCCCAGTGGATCGACACCATGTCATGTTTATAGGCAAAACAGTATCATAGTACCTACTAATGCATACATATACATTAAATAATTGTTGAAGTGTTGCATTTTTATTGGATATCTATGTTAACTGCAATCATTAGATTCACATAGTTTATCTTATTTAATCTTTTTTTTGGAAAAGTTGTATTACCTACCTTTTATAGGTGAGAAGTAAACTCAGAAGGATCTTTCCCAAGATTATAAAACTAGATATCAAAGTAGGATTTCAGTTTTAGGTTTTTATGACTTCTAAAGCCTATAATCTTTACATTATACCACATTGCCTTTTCACATAGTTGAATTTCAGTAAATTAATGTTTTATTGACCATATCCATTGTGTCAGACAGTGTGCTGGATGCTTTTACATGTCATTTAGCATTTAATTTCTATAGCAAGCCTGAGACATAGTATTTCTGACCCTTTTTGTGGGGGACAAAATGTAAGTGACCGGAATTTGTAACTGTTCTGTGTACAAAACTGTTTTGTGTGCAGACATGAGTTTCTGTAATCTGGACACTTATATGATATTCTTGAAAGCCACAAAATAGCAACCTTAAGAACATTTTCCAATGCCATTCAATACTCTTTGGTTATCCTGTCTTTTCTTTGGCCCCTTTACTCTGTTTTTGTAGCATACCAGAAAGTTTTTAAAAGAGAATTTTTTTTAACACCTCAAGAGAGTTTAGGTGAAATAAAATTCAATTGTGGGGAATTATTGTCACAGATTTTTTACGAAGATATACTATGACTAGGAAATTCTTGTACTTTTTAAATGTTATATGTCAAACCTAACAGAAAAACATTTTGGTGACTTTAGATCACAATCGTATACATGCCACAGATGTCCTACATGCAGTTTGGTATCTGACAACACGGCCAATTCCTGGCTTACAGCAGATCCACAATGCTTGTGGAACAGGAAATGAAACAGGTACTTCCTTCTACAAATATCTGTTAATTTTTTGATTAGGAATAATAAGTCAAGCTTTCTCATTTCATTACCTCTGTTCTTGTAAATGTTTCATTAGGTAAACTTTTAGTATATATGAAGGACTGTGTAAGTTTTTTTTAACCACTTATCCCCAAGTTCTACTGTGTAAGTTTTGATGCATAATAATGACATGAACATTTTTAAACCTGATACCTATCTTAAGAGGTAGATTAATATTCAGTACTGCTGGATCTATCATGCTTCCTTCTTTGCCCCATTCTATTGTTTTCCTCACTGAGGCAGCTACTATCCTGAATATTATGATAATTATTCCTTTGCTTTTTATTAAAAAAAAAATCCTTTTTTTTTTTTGGTTTCAAGTGCATCACATATATTTAAAGTGTATAACATTCTCAAACCAAAGAGAACATGTTTAAAAGCCTTGAAAAGTATTTAAATGATGAGATTAAAAACTTTTAAACATATTTTGCTTCCAAAAAAGTTAATGCTATTCCTTATCATAAATGTAATAGTTTTAAAAAATATAATGAATCATAACATTTATAGTTCTCTTATTCTAGCTTACTAAAAGGGGTCAAGCAGATGATTTATGCCTGTAATCCCAGTACTTTTACAGATTTAGGCAAGAGAATCGCTTGAAGCCAGGAGTTTGAAACTAGCCTAGGCAAGACCCCATCTCTACAAAAAATTAAAAAAAAAATTAGCTGGGTGTGGTGGCACAAACCTGTCCCAGCTATTCAGAAGGTTGAGGTCAAAGATCTCTTGAACCCAGGAGTTTGAGGCTGCAGTGAGCCATGATTATGCCACTGCACTGACATATGTCAAGACAGAATTTGCTTGGTTACCAATACTTGAGAAATAATATTACCATACTAATCAGTGTAAATGTCATAGACTCAGCCACTGATATTACTTTTTACATTTGGGTAGTTGAGTCTAAAGTATGCATTATTTGTTTAATGGATTTGCTTAATGTCACTGGTTCATTTTCATCTGCCATCTGTATTTACTCTTTCTAGTGTCCTTCATTCCTTCCAGCAGTTCTGTGTTTTTATTAGAGATAATTCTCTTCAACATTTTTGTTGTAGATGTCATTTTGTCTTTGAAGAATATATTTATATTTTAGCATGTTTGAAGGTATTATTTATATTTTAGCATGTTTGAAGGTATTATTTATATTTTAGCATGTTTGAAGGTATTATTTATATTTTAGCATGTTTGAAGGTATTACTCCATAATCTTATGACTTTTTTTTTTTTTTTTGAGACAGAGTTTCACTCTTGTTCTCTAGGCTAGAGTGCAATAGTGTCATCTCAGCTTACTGCATCCTCTGCCTCCCGGGTTCAAGCTATTCTCTTGCCTCAGCCTCTCAACTAGCTGGGATTACAGGCATGTGTCACCATTCCCAGCTAATTTTGTATTTTTTTTAGAGATGGGATTTCTCCATGTTGGTCAGGGTAGTCTTGAACTCCCGACCTCAAGTGAGCTGCCCACCTCGGCCTCCCAAAGTGCTGGGATTACAGGAATGAGCCACCGCACACAGCCAATCTTATGACTTTCATAGTTTCTGTTAACAAGTCAGACTTAGGTCATATTGAGAAATATATTTATAATATATAAATATAATATGTTCATTTTTCTCTTTCCTATTGGTTTTTAGCATTTTAACTATGATGTACTCATGTAATTTTTTGGTATTAATTTTGCCTGGTGTTTAGTGAACCTTTTCAATATGTTGGTTGGCGTTATTCACTGGTTTCTGTAATGCTCTTCAAATTCTTTCAGCTTCTCTATTGTCCAATTACAAAGCCACTCCCACATTTTTAGATGTTTGTTATGTCAGTACTTCACTTCTAGGAACCAAAAGTCTGTATTAGTTTCCTACTGCTGCTATAATAAGCTACCAGAAATTTAGTAACCGAAAACAACGCAACTTTATTATCTTACAGTTCTGGAAGTCAGAAGTCCAAAAAAAAGGCTTTACTGGAGTAAAATCAAGGTGTCAGCAGAACTGTTTTTTTCCTATATGCTCTAGAGGAGAATTTGTTTCCTTACCTCCTCCAGCTTCTAGAAGCCACTTGCACTCCTTGGCTCATGTTTTTTTTTTTTTTGGAGACAGTATCTTGCTCTGTTGCCCAGGCTGGAGTGCAGTGGCTTGATCTCTCGAGTGGGTTCAAGCAATTCTCCTGCCCCAGCCTTCCAAGTAGCTGGGACTACAGGAGCATGCCGCCATGCCTGGCTAATTTTTTGTATTTTAGTAGAGACTGGGTTTCACAATGTTACCCAGGCTGGCCTCAAACTCCTGAGCTCACGCAATCCGCCCACCTTGGCCTTCCAAAGTGCTAGGATTACAGGCGTGAGCCCCTGTGCCCAGCTGGCTTTTTCATTAAAGACAGCAGCATAGCATCTTCACATTTCTTTTTGACCTTGACCTTTTGATCTTTCCAAGGAACTAGTGAAATTCAGTCTAGCTCTGCAAACCTTGGTGTTCTGTGCAGAACATGCTTAACTGACAGTGACTCTCCTAATTTTAGTCTCTTTTATGGTCTAGATAGGCTGACAATTTCCCGAATTATCAAGTCTTTATTCCTCTTTGCTTACCGGTTCTCCCCTAATCTTTCTTTTTCCTCTTATATTTTACTGTAAGCAGTAAGAAACCAGACTATACTTTCAACACTTTGCTTGGAAAATTTCCTCAACTAAATGTCAAGTTTATCATTTGTATTCTGCATAACTGCAACATGTAATTCAGTCAAATTTTCTGTTACTGTATAGCAGGGATTCCCTTGCCTCTGGTTTCCAGTAATGTGTTCCCATTTCCTTCTGAGCGTTCATTGGCAATGCCCTTAATGACCATTTTTCTATCTCCAGTGTGTTTTCAATGATTTAGGTGTAGTATTCTTTAAGACAATATATATTTTCTCTCTCATGCTACACATTTCCTTCTGAGTTTTTAATAGCAGTGCTATTAGTTCTCATACATAGTGTCATGGAGTCAAGTATCGGTAGAAGAAAGGAAACCAAGTAGCTTTGGGAAACCAGGTAACTATTGCAATGGAAAATTGTGATGAAAACTAAGACTACAAGGACCATGAGATGTGCTGGCTTATTTTCACTGCACTGGAGAACTGACAGAAAAGAAATGACAAGTTTAGGGCTTTAATTAATAGTTGGTTAACCAGATAGCTTCTCTGAGTGATCTAAAAGAAACCCTTATTTTTTATAGTAATAGAATCATAACTTCTGAAAATAAAACCCAATGTCTGACCCTGAAGTTGGCTGAAACACAATGCAAGTGAGTTTGTGGCCTCAGTAGACTTCTTATGTTAGAATTAAGGTATCAAATGGGAAATAAAGGATCCTGAGAATTGAAATGAGATTATTTGGATAGATCTCAATAAATATTGCCTTGTATCCCCCAAATCCTGCTGATTCTCCCTGCTCGGAAACAGCCATTTCTCCTAGTGTTGATTGCCTGAAAACCCTGTAATGATGTCACCTGAGTTTCTTGATTTAGAGGACTAATTCACTTGTAAATCCAACTCCACTGGCACTCATTTCTTTGAGATCTATAATTAAACTTAAATCCTGCAGATCTTAGGGGAATAAGTACTAAGTCTGAACACTAGAATAATTTACCAATTCATATTGGTAGAAACCTGGGGGATATATGTGGGAATAGGCTTAAGGGTGTTAGACCAGGGAGAAAGGAAGATGTACCTACCAGAGATTGTGGAATCAGTATATTAGCTTGAGCAACTGGCAGAAGGCCTATCAGTTTTCCTGATGAGTTATCCAAAGTATAGGCATTGGATGAAGTAGAATTGTTGAAACTTCCTAGTGTACTCTAGAGGAATGAATCCGGAAGCTTATAATGACAGATAAGGTATTGCAATGGGGTGATCATCTTCAGTTTTATTATCCATCCCTAACTTTATCCCTCAGAAGTATCCCCCTTTATCAAAGTGTTGAAAAATATATTTCAACATTAATTCCTGGAAAGTGAAATACTATGCTGGTCCTCCAGCCAGAGTTAGGAGCTTATGAAATTTAGACAATAAAAAGACTTTGGCCTAGGTTAATCTTTTAATGATAGTTACCTGAACCACACCCATTTTCTGAATGCATAGTTTGAATAAACAGATTCAGCAACTGGCAGAATCCCTTCATCAATTCCTTGATGTTTAGAAAGAGGATCATCATTGTAAGAAGGGTCAAATGGTATCTCCAGGAATTGCCTCATTCTGGCAAAACAGTGAACCAAAAGCAATACTACATTTCTGCATCAGTTGCAGAAATCAGTGCTACTGTCAAATACTTAATAGATGCAGGAGTGATTATTTCCATCACATTGCTGTTCAATTTAATTATATAGTTTTTACATGGGATAAATAGATCCTGAAAATGATGGTGGGAATTACATTCTCAGTGTAATCAGGTGGTTACTCTAGTTGCCACAGCTGTTCCAGATACGGTCTTTTCTTTTAATAAGTCATATTTGATATTTGGCACAGAGCAACTGATCTGGAGAGTTTTTTTTCCCTCCATAACTCTTAGCAAAATTTCTAAGAAGACATGTGTTTACATCTGGCAGGCATCACAATACACTTCCATTGTCTTAGTTCTGGGCTATGTCAAGTCTTTCATTCCCTGTTATAATCCAGTCTGGTCCCATAAGTTATCAAGGTCATCCATTACACTGATGAGATAATGATGAATAGCCCCACTGAGCAAGAAATAACAAATATCCTAGATGCCTTCATAAGAGTGTTAGAAGATGATAAATGAGAAAAATTGCACAAGAATTCAGATATCTGTCATCTCATTGAAGTTTACTAGGGATTCAGTAGTCTAGGACATGTAGAAATATCTCCCCTGAGTTGAGGGATAATAGATATATTTGAAATTCTCTACAGAAAGGGCTCTTTGGATTCTGAAGGCAAATTCATGACTTCTGAGTACTACTGCTCCAAAATACTACTGTAAGGGTGTGGATTTTATGTGCGACCCAGAGCAAGAGAAGCATGTGAAGCAGTTTCTACTTGTGCAAATTACTCTGCCATTTTTCCATCTGACTCCAAAAGAAAATGTCTTTTGCAGATAGAGATCTCCTGCGAAGTCCTAGAAGACCACTACAAGATAATCACAGTGTAAATACATAAAGTTTTGAGACAAAGCCAGACAGCTTTCCTCAGAGAATTATTTTCCTTTCTGTAAAAATGGCTAAATTGTTGTTGCACTTTGGTAGAATTTAAATACTTGGCCACAGGCACTGGATTACCATGTAACCTGCCCGTAATGAACTTGGGGCCCCCTAATTCTCCAGTTCATAAATTTGTTATGTGCAGTAGTTCTCAGTCATCAAGGGGAAGAATTATATGCAATATTAGTTTTGAGTTGCTCCTAAAAGCACAGAACACAAGCTCAGACTTTTATGACACCTATGCCTAATACACCAGTACTTCTTCCCTAATCCATAGTTATGGCTTCATGGGGAATTCCCTATGACCAGCTGACTGGTGTAAAATCAAGGTGTCAGCAGAACTGTTTTTCTGCTATATACTCTAGAGGAGAATTTGTTTCCTTACTTCCTCCAGCTTCTAGAAGCTACTTGCACTCCTTTGCTCATGGTCTTTTTCTTTTTTTGAGAAAAAGAGAAAGACGAGTTGCTCTGATTTATAAATGGTTCTGCCCAATATGCCAATACCTCCTGAAAGTTGATAGCTTAAGCATTATAGGATCACTCAAGGGTGTTTTTTGAAAGGTGGTAGGGGCAGGTAAATCCTACCAGTGAGCAAATCAAGCAGTGAATCAGTTGATCAAGAAAGAGATACCGCGAGTTGAAAGGATCTATACTGATTTATGGTCAGTAGCTAACAGCTTCCTTGGATGCTGTGGGACTTAGAAGGAAAAATATTTAAAAATTGGAGTTTTTAATTGGACAAAGAGTTTTTGGAAGGAGGTTTATGGCCAGCCTTCTAAGAGTGGTAGATATTTGTTTGTCATGTGAATGCTTGCTGTTGTAACCAGGTGTCCCATGTTCTCGGGCTCACTTGCCCCAGGAATGGGGGAAAAGGCCCTGGTGGCCCAGTGAGCTTACCATTCATATAAATATCACAGACCCAAAGAGTTTAGCAGAAAGCGATTTATTAGGCAGAGAGAAAGAGGAAGAGCTACCACGCTGCCATGGGAGGGGAATCTGAAGGGGATATCCACACAGGTAGAGAGGGAAAGACAGCTCTCACATTGTTGTGGGAGGGGATCCAGAGAGGGAAATCCACAGATAAGGTGCAGTTGAGTTTTAACTTTGAAGTTATTCCTGCCCATTCATGCTCTTGTCCAATGAGAGGAGTTCTTTCAAACTTCCTCTGGCATGATTGATCTTTGACTCTGATGCTGTATATGGCTGTCTGGCTCAGAATAGAGGCCCTTCTTCCCAGAGCTTTTCGAGGGCGTTTTTTTTTTTGTTTGTTTGTTTGTTTTTGTTTTTTTGTTTTTTGTTTTTTTAAAAAGAAAGGACCACACCTGGAATTTCTACCTAGCCCTTGCCCTTCGGGAAAGTTCCTGGATGGGAAGGTGGATGGAGGCATGGCGCTGGGAAATTCCTGCCTTTGAAACACAGGCAGTTTTCCTTAACACAGTCCCTCA
This sequence comes from Saimiri boliviensis, assembly GCF_048565385.1. Taxonomy (NCBI): domain Eukaryota; kingdom Metazoa; phylum Chordata; class Mammalia; order Primates; family Cebidae; genus Saimiri; species Saimiri boliviensis. Next base: position 84,496,994 of record NC_133454.1, read on the forward strand.
CTGTGATGCTTAATTTTACATGTCAAGTTGGCTGGGCAGTAGTATCCACATATTTGGTCAGACATTAATTTGAATATTTCCTTCAGGGTATTTTTTGGATGAGATTAATATTTAAGTTAATGGACTTTAAGTTAAGTAAATAACCCTCCATAAGGTTCGTGGGCCTCATCCAATCAATGGAAGGCCTTAATAGAACAAAGACTGACCTCCTCTGAGCAAGCAGGAATTCCGCCAGTAGACAGCCTTCAGACTTGAACTGCAATATCAGCTCTTCCTGGGGTCTTCAGCTTGCCAGCCAACCCTGTAGATTTTGGACTTGCTAACTTCCTTAATTTCATCAGCAAGTTCCTTAAAATAAATCTGTCTCTCTATACGTACACACATCCTATTGTTTATGTTTCTCTGAATAATGCTGACTAATATATAATACTTACCAAAGGCCATTCACTGTAAAGAAGGCTCTTGTTGATCAGGTGGACAAAATGATCTCTTTTCTCTTATAGCTGTCAGTCTCGTTCCTTATCTACTCCAGTTCTTATTCCATGGGCTTATGCACACAATAGCTAAGTGTATTAGTCCATTCTCATAATGCTATAAAGAAATACATGAGACTGAGTAATTTATGAAGGAAAGAGGTTTAACTGACTCGAAGTTCCACAGGCTGTATAGGAGGCTTGGCTGGAGAGGTCTCAGGAAATTTACAATCATGGCTAAAGGTGAAGGGGAAGTAAAGCACCTTTTCAGAGGATGGCAGGAAGGAAAAGTGCAAGCAGGTGAAATGCCAGGTGCTTATAAAACCATCAGATCTTGTGAGACTCATTATCACAAGAACCGAATGGGGGAAACCACCCCCATGATCCAGTTACCTCTACCCTTAATCCCAGCCTTGACTTGTTGGGATTATAGGGTTACAACTGAAGATGAAATTTTGGGTGGGGACACAGTCAAACCATATCCTTAAGACAGCAAGAATAGAGATACTATGTATGGGCTAAATACCATGGACTTCTCACTGCAGCTTACCTGGCTTCAGGCCTCTGCTGATTGCCTTGCTTTCCAGTAAGAGAGACCAATGGTGAGCCCTTAATATGGCACCATTCCCTGAGGGAACATTCAGCCAATTGATTGGTGATAGGTTGATTACATTGGACCCTTTCCTTTATGGAAGAGATAGCTTTTGTTCTCACTTATTCTGGATGTGGATTTACCTTCATTGTCTACAGTGCTTCACCATCACCATCCTTGAACTTACTTAATGTCATTTACCATCAGGTTATTATAGGTAATATTGCATCTGATCAAGAAACTAATTTTTCCAAAAATTGTGGCAATGGGCTTATGCCTACAGAGTTTGCTAGTCTTTCCATGAACCTTATCAGTCTACATCAGGCCTGAGAGAATGGTAGAATGACATCTTTAAGACTAAGATGAGGCCCCTGCCAGGTGTAAATATTTTGTGGAGCTAGAGTACTATCCCACAAGATGTGATTTGTTCTTTGAACTAATGACCAGTATGTGGTATTCTCTTCCATTGGTCTAAATACTTGTTTTTGTGCTGATACCATGCTGGTTTTTTTGTTTGTCTGTTTGTTTGTTTTTGAGACAGTCTGGCTTTGTTACCCAGGCTGGAGTGCAGTGGTGTGATCTCAGCTCACTGCAGCCTCTGCTTCCTGGGCCCAAGCCATCCTCCCACCTCAGCCTCCTGAGTAACTGAGACTACTGGTGCATGCCATCATGCCTAGCTAATTTTTTTATGTGTATTTTTTATATAGATGGGGTTTCACCATGTTTCTCAGGCTGATCTTGAACTTGTGAGCTCATGCAATCCATCTGCCTCACTCTCAAAGTGGTGGGATTACAGGCATGAGCCACCGTGCCTGACCCATGCTGTTTTGATTACTATCTATCACTTTCTAATAGATTTTGAAATCAAGTAGTCTGATGCCACCAGCTTTGTTCTTTTTGCTCAAGATTGCTTTGACTACTTGGAGTCTTTTTGTGGTGCCATATGAATTTCAGGATTGTTTTTGCTATTTCTCTGAAAAATGTCATTTTTTTGTTTGTTCCTAAGTATGTATAAAGCAGTTGATTTTTGCATGTTTATCTTGTTTCCTGCTAACTTGATTAACAAATTTATTCTAATAGTTTTTTAGTAGATTTCTTGGGATTTCCTACAAATATGAGATCAGGCTATTTGTGAATAAAGATAGTTTTGCATCTTCATTTCCAATCTGGATGTTTAGGCCTCCTTTTAAAGGTGTTGACAAATTTTAAAAATCACAATTTTCTGAAATGTTGTAAATAAATGGGATCCAAAGTAGCTGTGTTTCATTGCCCTTGCCAACTGTGTTCTTTTTAATACTATTTTTTTTTTTGTGAAACATATATAAGGTAATGTTTTAAAATCCTAATATATCAATTCCAAATAATCATTGAATTTAAAAGGAAATCTATTGCCATTTTTTATTTTAAAAATATATTTTAAAATTGAGGGAAAATCCAGAATGCATATCACACAGGAAAATTCAAATTATTCACTCTGTATTGATATTTAAATTCTTATTAGAAATTTGATATGTAATTTACATATATCATTATTTATATATTTAATTGCCTCATGTTTATTTTTTAATAATTATTTTAAAAGTAGCTCTAAGCCAGTATGGTGGTACATACCTCTAGTCCAAGTTACTCAGGTAACTGATGGCAGGTGGGTCAATTGAGGTGAAGAATTTGAGACTGTAGTGCACTATCAATAGATTGCACCTGTGAATAGCTAGCTGCTGCACTCCAACCTGCACATCATAGCAAGACACCATCTCTAAAAACATAAATTTAAAAAAATGCTCTAGCGTGAGCTATTCCAAAACTCAACTTTGGTACAAATTATAAATAGCATGAAACTAATGAAGTATCTTTATAATTGTCACTAGTGTATTAAAGTCATTACATTAAAAAAATTATTGTGATGGTGTATCTTGAGTCAACCAAATGAGGATTAAAAAATTCTTTTGGACTTTAACATGCCAGAGCATTATTTCTAGGTTCCACTGATGAATACAACAAAGGAAACTTTGTACCTGGTATCTATGGTTTTGTATGTCTACTTTAAATATGGTTTCTTTTTCCTTCTTATATTTTTTAAAGATTTCTTTTGCAAAAATATAGAATGATCATCTAGCTAGCTAAAGCTACCAAAATAGAAAAAAGAAGAAATCAGTGGTAGGATATTGACACCGAAAACAGAGTGTGGATAGTGAACATGTTGTTTCTAACAAGAGGATGAAAATAGAGTTATGTTGACTGAGATGTTCTGCAGTTTTCCATGCCTTTTCATTTTTCATCATTTTTTATTTCATTATATTATATGGAGCTTCATGAAAGAAAACAAAGAGATAAGGAGTTGTAGTTAGGGCTACAAATAAAATTTAATCTTTCTGGATGAGATTTGAGAAGCATCTATGTTGAGAAGCTTAGTTTGGTAATATATTAATTTCCTAAATCTTTGTAATGGTTTCATCAAACTTTTTCTCTAGCATAGCTTTTTTCTGTTATATCATGCATACCCTGGCCATTATATCTATCTAATCATTCAATAGCAAATATTTAGAAAACCAGAGATTTTTAAAATTATTATTTGCCTGAGTAAGACAGCATCATACTGGTAGGATAATCCTATCATGTCTTGTAAAGTAAGCAACTTCAGGATCAGATTTAACACTATTCCTATTAACATGTTAAGTTGGAAATAGTATCCTCTTTTAAGTCCATATGTTTCAATTCTTACTTAAATTAGCAAATAAATAAGTAATCATATTACTGATGGGAATTCCCTCCTTAGCAAAATTGAGAGGAATTTATGTACTAATGCTGGTTTATTTTGCTATTTATTGTTCCTCAGATTCTGATGATAGAATTAACCATGGGCGAATTGCTTATATTTCTTCGAAGAGCTGCTCTATTCCGGATGAGAGTTATGGCTGCTTGTCTTCAAACATTCCTGCATTAGAATTGATGGCTCTATATGTGGCAGCTGCCATGCATGATTATGATCACCCAGGGAGGACAAATGCATTTCTAGTGGCTACAAATGCCCCTCAGGTAGGAAATATTTTTCAGCACCTTTAAAGAGTAATTCCAAAATTTTACAATCATGCTGTGTATCCCTTTATAAATCATTATTTAATTGAATCATATGGTCATTCCATCTGACTTTAAGACCCTACATTTTAATTAAATTGATAATAACACATGGCATTAATGTGATGTGTGCTAGAAAATTAGGGGAAAAATCAGCTTCTTCAACTAGAAAATAGTTTTTGAAATAACTCATTGTTTTGTGAAATTCTAGAGTGCTTACTGTCAGTATTTTTGTCTTTAATCAAACTGACAAAACTCTGACTGTATTTAAGATTTCTGTTCCTCCTGGTTAGGCCCATTGTGTGGCTAGAAAGCTATAATGATTGAGAACTATTAATCTTTTTTTGTTGTTCTCTTTTTTCCCTCAAGATTTGCCTTAATACCAGACCTTAAATCTCTCACCCCTGAATTTTTAGTGTGTGCAAAAATTCTTCTGGTATGTATATACCTCCTGTAACTGATAAGATATAAAATTCCTTTAAGGTCACAATTTGCATGTGGAGGCAAGAGTTCCCAACAAAAGGATACTGTAATTGCAATAGCTTTAAACATTAAAAATTGGAACTAAATACGTGGATTTAAGTAGAATTTAGTGTGGTTGTGGTTTAAGAAGATTTTTGTGTGGTAGCTGCATTTGTTTATGCTGGGGATTCCTGAAATGTCATCTGTGTGTTTCTAATTGCATGCTTTATGAAGAGCAGGTATTTAATGATTGTTGCTGAATTCATCTCACTTCTTCACTTTATCATTCTATGTTTAAACCTTGGCTCTGATCCTCTTATCTTCTGTAGCCATTTTCCATTTTACTTTTTTTTACCTCAATCTCTTTCATATACTCTAACTTTTTTCAATATAGGAGATATATTCTCTTGAATTGTGAGCATATATGTGGGGTGGTGGGAAAGAATGTAGGGAGCAATGAATATATATATGTGTAAGTGGGTATAATGGGTGTGTGTGTTTGTGTGTGTGTGTGTATGTATATGTATGTGTGTAAATGGATTAAAACGGCCATGTGATGAATTTCTCTGATGAGACTTTATTAATACCTCATGATTTCTACAGGTAACTTTCTGATGAATTTAAATCTAGTTATTAGTAGTTGTCCACTTTCTAAGTATTATTTTGGGGAAAAAAAACCTACCTTCTAAGTGGCACATTACTTGCAGTACCATTCTGCAAGAATCAGATGCCCGTTCTCTCGAGAACCTAGCACGTCACAATCTTTGAAAATCCTAGTCCTTTAGTGAATCATAGGCCTGAGGAATAGTGGCATAGTGAAAAAAACACTGGACTTGAGATTAAGTCCTATCTTAGATTTCTGATTTCCCACTTACTAGCTATATGACCTCAAATAAAGGTTTATTCCTCTGAAACTAAAAATAGTTTTCTGATATGATTAAAGAGGTAACATATGGAAGGTTTTATACTGTTTCAGATAGCATGAGAAGCTCCTGAATCAGAAATTACGTGGGTAGAAATTATTTACTGTTCTAGTCCATTCTCTGTTGTTTTTGTTTGTTTGTTTTGTTTTGATTTTTGAGATGGATCTCGCTCTGTTGTCCAGACTGGAGTGCAGTGGCTCGATCTCAGCTCACTGCAACCTCCACCTCCTGGAGTCAAGTGATTCTCCTGCTTCAGCCTCCCAAGTAGCTGGGATTACAGGCACCCACCACCATTCCTGGCTAATTTTTGTATTTGTAGTAAAGATGGGGTTTCACTGTGTTGACCAGGCTGGTCCCAAATTTCCTGACCTCAGGTGATCCATCTGCCCCAGCCTACCAAAGTGCTGGGATTAAAGGCGTGAGCTACCATGCTGGCTCACTCTGTTTTTATTACTGCTTTCATTTGCTTAAAGTATATCCTCTTTCAAGGATGTTACAAATGAGTGAATTCCAAAGTTAACTCTCTCACATGAAGATAATTTAAAACAATGATATGTGAATACAACTTAAACAAGTTGGGTACCCAACTGTTGTCCTTATCAAAATACAATCATGAAGTCTGAACATAATATCAGTAATCATGTTATTTCCAACTTCTCATTGTTAAGAATTTCCATTAGATGAAGCAATAGGAAGTGCTAGCATAGAAAGGAGATTGATTAGAGAGTTCACCTGTGAAAATGTCTAGCCTCTTACTTAGCCTTATTGCTTGTTCTCTGCTCTCCTTCAGTCTATTCTCAACACATAGCCAGAATGTGACCCTGTTTAAGTGTGTTACATCACTCTGTTCCAGATGCTTCGGTTGGGTGCTGTGGCTTACACCTGTAATCTCAATGCTTTGGGAGGCTGAGACAGAAGGATCTCTTGAGCCCAGGAGTTTGAGACCAACCAAATGGGCAACATTTGAGACTCTGTTTCAAAACAATAAAAACAAAAAAGTAAACTCTCCAATGGCCTTCACCTTACTCCTAGTAAATGACAGTCATAAAATATTCCGCAAGGCCCTGCATTATTAGCCTCATTAAGTCTCTCTCTCTCTCTCTCTCTCTCTCTCTCTCTCTCTTTTAACTTACTCAAGTGTAGTCTCACTGGCTTCCTTGCTAATACCATCTCTGTCCTAGGAACACTCCCTTTCTGAGAGTGTTTGTACTTTCTGTTTTTCCTGTCCAGAGGACTTTTTCTTTAGATATGCATATGCTCATTTTGTCACCTCCTTCCATCTGAAATTTCAAAATCCCTTCCTTATACTGTTATGCTCCTTCTCTGCTTTTTTTTCATAGCAGTGATCATTTAAGATACTATATATTTTATTTATGTACTTTGTTTTTTATATGTATCTCCTCAAAGGAATATACAGTTCTGCAAGGGAAGGGATTTTTGTCTCCTTTATTCCATGCTACCTAGAATAGTGCTTGACATACAAAAAGCTTTCAGTAAATATTTGTTGAATGTTGAAGGATGTCTGAATTCTTCGCTCTGTGGTACTCCTAGGTTTTCTGAAATACGTTCTGTGCTTCCCAAAGTAATGAAGTTTATGAGGCCTTCTTCTACTAGCACCTGTGAGATAAGGACTCTTGTAAAAGTCTATGGCTTAATGTGGTTAAGTAACAAAGTAACTTCTTTCATCTTCTGAAACTCAGTGGGTCTAGTAAGGCCATAATTAATAAAAGATACTATAGTTCCAGTGTATTATAGACAGTAGCATATAATACCACCAACTGGCTCAAACATTCCTCTTCATTCTCATAGTAAGGAGTGTGTGCTAGAAAGATACAGGAGAATTCTTGCCATGAAAGAAGGTGACGCATATAGTCAAGTATATCCTAGAGGAAAGTCAGAATTAATAAGATTCTAAGAGATTTCTGAGCTATTTCCAAATGAAAAGTTGGCTGAAAGATGGAGGTTAGTGCTTGAGATAGTAAAATTTCTAGAATATTTTGATGAGACTAGGAAAAAGGAAACAAAATTTTAAATTGAGATTTGTATATCTGTTTTGTCTCCTAAAATATGGGTTAAGATCACTAAACACATGTATCTGTTTCCCCTTCTTCCTGGGAATGCATTAAAATGATAGTAAGGTATGAAGTTCATTACAACAGAGAGGAGTAAGAGGAGGAAGGATATTATCACCAGCAGATAAAAAAATTTATAACATTTCTGGAAAATGAAAAATGGATGAATATTGACAGGTAAAACAAAAGTACCCAGCATAGGTGGAACCCCAGAGAGACTTCTATTACCATTTGCTCCTGTTTGTTCTCCCTATGCACACACATACTTTTAAGCAGAGTGATTATAACCCTATGTTTACCTCCAGGCAGAAAACTCATCTCTTAGATATTGAAGGAAACTGCCTGGAGAGAGTAAGAGTTACTAGAGTGGGTGTTAGTAGTCCAAAGTAAATTTTTTGCATTCTGAACATCTAAAAGCTGGCACCCCAGTTATTTTAAAGCAAAACTTGCTAGGTAACAAACCCTATCCACATTTACGTATTTCCCTCTCATTCATCCCAAGGGGAGCGACTCCACAATAAAACATACATAACAGCAGAGAGAAATTACAACTGCAATCTATAATTCATTTATTTATATATACAGATAATCAAAGATCATCAGACACGGCATTAACCAGAAGCTTGGAAAGAAAAGGCTAAGATGGAAAGAATAACTGACCACAGGGGGAATCTAGGGAATAGAGAATCATCTAATTATTTTTTTTTAATATATTCTCAAAGAATTTGAAAAATACTGCATCCATAAAGTAAGAACAGGAAACTATGAAAAAGAAACATCAGAGAACAAGTTAGGCTCTTAGAAACTAAAAATATTACTGCAGAAAATTTTAATAATTCAATATAAGCATTGGTAGTAAAAGTCCAGGTCATCTCTCCTAGAACATAGACCAGGAAGATAAAAAGATAGGGAAGGAGAAGATAAGACAAATGGGACTAGGTCAAGATGTGACTAGTGGAAGTTCTAAAAAGTAGGGAGTCTTTGGATTGAAAGAGCTCACTAAGTGCCAGGAAAGTTGAAGAGAGAGAAAAAAATCTCAAACCCCACACATAGCACGTCATGAAAAAATTTCAGAACACCAGATATTTTATTTTTAAAAATAAAAGAATTCCTTAGAAGATGAAAATAATACATCTATAAAAGAACAAAAATTCAACTGTCATTGTATTTTAGCAACAATAGATGCTAGACAATACTAAAATGAAGTCTCTAAAATTCTAAGGGATTTTATTCATTCATTTATTTGTTCATGTATTTATTGGGTGCATATTGTGGGATAGGCACTATTTAGGCATTGTTACATTAAATAAAACATGGGTAATATCTTGCCCTTCATCGAACTTACATTCTAGTAAAGCAAGAAAATAAATAAATAATGTGTGTGTAAGCAAAAGAGAGAGCAGAGCAAGAGAGAGAGAGAGAGAGAGACAGAGAAAGATATGATTATGACTTTAGAGCTAGGAGTGCTGGCATAAGAGTATTATTTTCAAGTTAGAGTTCTGTATTCAGCTAAGCTGCCATTTTACATAAGAGCAAAATAAAGAAATTCTCAGATATGCAGTGATTTTAAGCAATCACATCTTGACCATCCTGAGAAAGTTATTTTAAAATGTATTTTATCAAAACAAGGGTGGTAACTAAGATAAAGGAAGATAAGGGATTATTAGAAATTTTAGAACTGATATGGTATGTCTCTCTGTCCCCACCCAAATCTGTTCTCAAATTTTAATCCCTACATGTCAAGAGAGGACCCTGGCAAAAGGTGGTTAGATCCTGGGGCTGGGTTCTCCCGTGTTGTTCTCGTGATAGTAAGGGAGTTGTCATGAGGTGTGATGGTTTAAAAGTGGTAGTTTCCCCTTTGTGCTCCTGGGGCCTCTCTTGCCTCTTCCTTGCCTTCCACCGTGAATGTAAATTTCCTGAGGCTTTTACAGCCCTGTGGAACTGTGAGTCAATTAAACCTCTTTTGTTTATAAATTACCCAGTCTCAGGTATTATCTTTATAGCGTGTAAACACAGAAAAGAACAAACTGAGAACTTCAGGGTAAAAGAATCCTGAGATGACAGTTGTTCATCAAGACTATTTCTTTACAAAACTAGCTGCTTTGTTTTCTGTAGCACCTTATTTGTCTACTCTCTCTCTACTGGATTTTTTGAATTGGGAATATTATTTTTTAAATGAACAATTCTTCTTAATCTTTTTCACTTGAAGTACTTTTTTAGTCATTAGATAATGAGTATGACCTCGATTTTTGTTAATGTTTCCTCCTGTTTCTTACATTTTAAAAGGGGACATTTGCTCAGATTAGTCAGACTCATCCTTTGTATGATTTAAGTCTTTCTTATGTCTGAAGGGTTTGCTCCTTTTGCTCTTATTTATTTAAAAATGTTACTATTTGTTAAGATTCTGTCAGTTTGTATTAAACCTCTTCTCAGATCTTTCCAACTCAGAGGATGAAAAGTGAGGTTTATGACCAACTAATTTGCTTTCCCAAAGTACTGATGTATTTGTTGTAGAGAGAAGGATCTAGAAAAAGCAGGTAACAAGATGCTTTAGCTCAAAGTCAAAGGATGTTAGTTTATTGCAGCTCCAAATGAGCTGGGGCCCTGTTTTTCTTCTCTACTTCTAAGAGCCCATAGTAAGAGCTGAGGCTTCATGATCTGCTTGCTTGAAATGTTTTTCTTATTCAGTTTAAACTTGGTCTGCTGCTCTATGTGCTACCTTCTAGTGTTCTTCTAAAGTAGAATTGACATTTGCTTCCTACTTACTGCTTCATGATTCTTTCTTGCCTCCTGCTCACCTTTGCGCTTGTGAGTCTACTGAGGTCCAGCAGGGAACCCCTTCCACTTAACTCTTCAGATAGGTTTCTCCTTCTTATGCAGTGACTTGGTTGGCTTTTCTCAATCCATTCTCATTTTCACCATGTCTTTGAAGTTTTCAGTATTGTGAATATATGTAGATTCTAAAACTGATTCCTACTGTTTTTCCCCATTTTGTATTTCTTGGCAATTTCAAAGGGTAATTTGAATGGTGAAGGAATTCTGAACTTACTCATTTTTAAAACTGATCTTGCTAGCAGTGAGTTTATTAAGTCAGCTAGCTTCACAGGGCACTCATTGTACATTGTGTTTTATTGAGCCTGGAATTGAATTACTTTCTCCTGAACAGACAGAGCTGTTTTCTTTTCATTTTTTTAAAAATGCACTTTTATATTTGTACTACCATTATTTTATAAAAACCTTAATAACCAGCTGAATCTCTTTCTTGCAAATAGGACATAAATCCCCAGCCTTCTTTAGTCTTCTGGCACAGTGAAAACAAGTGACAAGATGGCCTGTCCTCCCATGAATAATGTTCCCATCTCGTGGTCTTTTCTCACATAAGCTACATGGCTTCAAAAGATTCTGGCAATCCTCCGTGTTTTCTGTGTCTGTTCTCTGTTCAGAAAGGTTATCTAACTGTTCTCCCATGCTTGAGATGGTCTCTTGGCTTTCAGAACTGTGAGCCAAATCCAAGAATTCCACTGAGTTGCAGGGATCTAAAAGTTTGGAGTTTTCTTTTTTTACGTACACATCTTTAGGTCTAATGGCAGGAGCCGAAATGGTTCTTCGACAATCAGGCACATCAATTCCTTCATTTTCCTTTTCAGGTATGGCAGTGATGTCAGATGTGGAGAGAGAATGGGTTAGCTTTGAACAATCTGAATACCAATCCTTCCTCAAGGCCCAACAACGAAAACAGTACCTCTTGCTTGGAGAGTTAAATTTCTTGCATTCAGTACACTGCCACTCATTCTCAGAGGTAACTTCTACATCAGTATCATCATGTAAGAACTTAGAGTCATCAAGATCTTCATTTTTCTCCACTTCAATCACCTTTTTGTCACTTATTTTCCCTACTTCATCTCTTGGTTGTTCAGTATCAGCAGCTTCGACTTTTATTCCAACACCTAACTGCTCTGATACTGATTCATTCAAAAACCACAAGTCATCTGTAGTATCTGAAACACTAGCAGTACCCACATCCTGATTTGTCTGTAAATCAGTTGAGCCACTACTTCTAGGTGTATAGTTGTTTCTCAAGTTTCCTAAAAACGACCAAGGTAGGCCAGCTACATCCCACTCCTCAAATCCAAGGTCCAGCCTAGATGTCTCATCTTGGGTTAAATTTTCTATTAAGTCTTCATCTTCTCTAGAATTTATGCATTTATGCTGTGAGGTAGGCAGTGTGGGGATATCATCTTCTGCAGTTCTTCTCCTGGAAGCGGAACTTTCTGCTGCACTTTGCTTCAGTTGGTCTTGACTTGGAATATCCATGCTGTGATCCTGTGTGAGAGCGAGAGTCTGAGCCGCATCTGTAGTAGCAGTGGCTAAAGTGACAAGATTCTTTCTTAGCATATCATAGAGAGGGCTTGGGTCTTTCACGGAGAAGCTCTGACATCCCAGTAGTTCTCCCAAAAGATCTCCACCACAATATACCATATGCTGTTTCTGCTAATCATAAAGCTGCTTCACCATTATGTACTGACCTAAATAGTGCATGACCTGTTTAACAGTGAACATTTCATCTTGTGCACCTGCTGCATGCAAAATCTTTAGAAGTGGCAGTTTTGGTCATACCTGATTGGTTTGTCCAGGAGAGATCCTACAAGCACTGTCAGATGTTGAACACTGGGCAGAGGTGGAAAATGATGTCATTTTGGCAGTGAAGAAACTGCAGTCTGTTGGTAAAACTTACGGCAGCTCCATGAATCTCTCCCCGTTGAGCCCCAGAGCTGTTTTCATAGTTAAAACTTTGTCACATTTGAGCATGAATTAGTCAAATCATTACTAAATGTAAATGGATTCCTTGGGGAGTCTTTGAAGCTTACCCTTTGTCTTTGGGATTTATAATGTTTAGAAGTTGTATTATGGGTGGTATGAAATGCCTTTATATGACCCACTGCAAAGTTTAAATCATAGCATTGCTTACATAAAATTAAATAGTGTAAAAAATAATCACTTGGTGTTATGCATCTGTGCTTAAATCTAGCCTATAGCTAATTTTCACAAATAAGTAGAGCTATTTAATTAAGCTCTCAGAATGTGTATCCTACCTGAGATCTCATTCTATCTGTCCTTCTTTATCGTTACATAATAGGTGCCATGAAAACAGGGATAGGGTTTTAATTTTTATCCCTGGCCTTTAACACAATTTGGCTGTAGAAGTTCTTCTAGTAATTATTATACTTGTTTAATAGTTTAAAGAATTGCTTAATTTTTAGAGGTGGAAGAGGTTTTAGAAATTCCCTACTCCACTGATTCTGAGTCTGTATTCCAAAGTCCTAGAGTACCGAGGAGGCACCTCAGGGTCTTCCACTGAAGTGTGGAAAAAATTAGTAGTTCCACACAATTAGGACCAGAGGATTTGTGTTTTTATATGTTCCATAGTTCTGTTTTACTCCCAGGCACTAAGTGAGGATGGGAATCCAGGATATGTCCATCTCAGACAGGCAGGTCTCTCACACTGGACAGTACGCCTGCTTCCTCTTCTTTAGTCACCATCTCCATTGACTCCAGAATGACTAAACAACAGAAATGTATTTTGAAACCTGCTCTAGATCCCTAATGACTTTATTCATAGAAGTTTATCTGAGAAGGTTTTCTGATTAAATGAAATAGACTTCAAAATATCAACTTTACATCTCTTGGGAGGCAGCACAGTATCTGCAAAAATAAACTTTGAAGATAAATAACCCTTTCACTTACTAGCTATGTATGCTGGAAGGAAAGGTATATCTTAACCTCTTTGCATGTCAGTCTACTTATTTATAAAATTATCACAAGTATTTTCACAGGTACTAAAATACCTGGTAAAATGCTTAGTATATAGTAGGTATTCATTGTTTGTATACTTCTATACCAAACTGATATTAAAGTTTATTATCTTTTAGGTGTCTGTCTCATTTTTCTATATTTCTTTTTAGGCAGTTTTATACAATGACAAATCTGTTTTGGAAAATCATCATGCTGCGTCAGCTTGGAATCTGTATCTTTCTCGCCCAGAATACAACTTCCTTCTTAATCTTGATCATGTGGAATTCAAGCGTTTTCGTTTTTTAGTCATCGAAGCAATCCTTGCCACAGATCTTAAAAAGCATTTTGATTTTCTTGCTGAATTCAATGCCAAGGTTTGTTATGCAAATTCGTGCCTGATTTTAAAAATGTAAATGTTTATTGTCAGTATTACTGGTAAAATATGTTTTTTAATGTTAAGTTAGAATTATTACTACTTAGGAAGTAACAATAAATAATTGATGTAAAATAATATTTATGCCTATATTTTAAAAAATAAACATTTTTATTGTTAGGATAAAATTTCCTAAAATATTATTGCTTGTTATATTTTCTTTTGACACATAAACATACAGCTGTGACTTTGCTTCACATACTTTCACATAGAAACAAACCAGTTATTTCAATTGAGTTTAAAGAGAGATATTACAAAGCCATGCTCAGCATCAAGTAAGACATTATATCAAATTAATTTTATGTGTTTCTTAAGAATCCAGTTAATTATGCCTACCTCACTGTACCTGTTATACTTTCTTTATATTAGTGATTCTTTAGCTGACTAGTGTAGGGTAACCCTCTTCTACTTGAGAATAATTCACTCATTCGACAAGTATTTATTGGGATTGCCCACTATGTGCAGACATTGTGCTAGGGAAAAATGAGGAAAGACTAGGTCAAAGAACTCACATTTACCTTTTCACTGCCCCAGTATGACAGTGTACTCATGGAGACTGTGCTTTATCTCTCAGACATTTGAGGTGAAAAAAGTTGAGAACCACTGCTTTAGATACCCACTCTGGCTTGCAGGAAGTGGCTGTTTTCTTGATGACTTTTGTGATCTAAAAGAAGCTGTACCTGCAGGGTAGACAAACTGGTAACAAAAGAGTACTAGATTAAACCTGCTGGTAGGAGACCCTCATACATGTTGCTGTCATGATATTAATGAAATGCTTATAAAAATCAGTGAGAAATCAGGGTACCTTTAAAATTATTTCATAGTTATGTAGTTCTATTCACTTTAATTTTTAAATAAAAATTCATTTAAGTGTTTAAATCATCTTTTACAGGTAAAAGATTATCAAACACAATGCCTTTGAATGTATATTCCTTAAAGACTTCTATTTTGAAGTCTCTCAAGAAAATGCCATATGAATGGGTCTCTAGACCTCCTATTAAGTTTCAATCAAAAGAGCTCTTCTTTCAAATATTTTCTATGGTGGTGTTCTACATAATTTTTTTTTTTTTCTGAAAGAGTTTGGTGCCAAAAAGCAACCATCACACTGAAGTTCAAAGTTATGATATGGTTCATTCTTTTCATTTTTTACAAAACAAAATTTTTGTTGTTGAAAGGCTTTTCCTAGCTAATAATGATAATTGTTTGTTTAAATAACAGTATTTATTTAACATATACTGTGAATAAAGCATTTTTCATTTATTAATCCTCATGGCAACATGGCTAGATTGGTATTACTTTTCCTACTTCATAGATAAAGAAAGTTAGATTCAAATTGGTTAAGCAGTTTTTTTCATTGTTATCCACTGGTTTTTGATTCAGGATTTAACATGCTGATTCATGACATTCTGTCAGGATTTAAAACTATAGGTCCAGCTTCTCAGACTTGTGTTCAGTTAACTGTCTCATGTTGTCTTTCACAGCTAGAGCAAATTTGTCTACTTTCTTAAAGTGTTCTTTTTTGAGGTAGAAATGAGTAGTTATAATTCTTATATGATTTTTTGCTACTGTGTATCTACTGTACTTAGTAGATATTACACACACACACACACACACACACACACACACACACACACACACACATAAATCCTGTTTCTTTGTGGTAATCACAAATATTGAAACCCATGGTTGGTTTTATGTTTTTCTAGAAAGCATTTTTTAGAAAGGAAATTTAACCAGCAGAGTTCCATGTTATGGAATAAACTGATTTTAAAAAGAACTATTTGCTGAAATTTCTTTCTGTCATTTAGACAGGAAACAGTTTTAAGATAATTTGGTAAGAGCAAACAAAATAACAATTTTAAAAAACACCGTCAGAACTTAAAATGATTTTGTTTTTCCAAAACAGGCAAATGATGTAAATAGTAATGGCATAGAATGGAGGAATGAAAATGATCGCCTCTTGGTATGCCAGGTGTGCATCAAACTGGCAGATATAAATGGCCCAGCAAAAGTTCGGGACTTGCATTTGAAATGGACAGAAGGTATTGTCAATGAATTTTATGAGCAGGTAAGTTGAAACATGAGCTTGGTGAGATTTTTAAGGGCTGTCATGAGAAGACACTGCTCTTTGAGTTTTGGATAGCTTTTTTAAGTGTTTGAAAGCTGAGTTGCTTTGACTGGGAAGGGTTAAAAATTGTTGCATTTGCTCTGGTTCTTAGTATTTTCTCTGTTCTATTTGCCTTTGCTGTTAAAATTTTAAAAAATAGCTTATGTTCTATCTTGGGTGAGCTGAATATACCTGTGAGTCTATAGGTAAGGCTGTTAGCAGCAGCAAATCCATACCGGTCTGCAGCAACCTCTCAGTTCTTGCCTCTTCAGAAGAAAGAATTCAACCAATGGGCATAAAGCAGAGGGAGAGACTGAGGCAAGTTTTAGAGCAGAAGTGAAAGTTTATTTAAAAGCTTTAGAGCAAGAATGAAAGGAAGTAAAATACACTTAGAAGAAGGCCAAGCGGGCGACCTGTGAGATCAAGTACATTGTTTGACCTTTGACTTGGAGTCTTATACATTGGCATGCTTCCAGGCTTGTGTTACTTCTCCCCTGATTCCTCCCTTGAGGTGGCTGTTGCATGTGCAGTGGTCTGCTAGCACTGGAGAGGACCACATACACAATGTGTTTACTGAAGTTGTACTTACACTCACTTGAAACATTTTTCCCTTCCCAGTCCAGTGTTCATGGAGGAAGGTCATATACCAGTTAATCTCCACCATTTTGCCTCTTAGTGCACACACTTGGGCCCACTCACCCAGCACCTAAGGTCTTATCAGGAAGCTGCTAATCACCAGTTTCAGGGTTTTTTTTGTTGTTGTTGTTTTTAAAATCTATTGAGTGACTGCCTTTCCCTGGTGCCAGCTGCAACCAATTATTATTTTGGAGAAACAGCTTAACAACCTATCACCTAATGGTCACCTGAAATTTCTGATGGGGTGGAGGGAGGGTGGGCCCTCTCCTGCTCTGCCCATGTCTGCCTGACTGCCTTCTGTAACAAGGCTAGACTATATTACGATTCCAAGGTCTCTTTCAACCCTGAGAATCTGTAACCTAGAATAATTTATTTCCAGATGAAGTTTTTTTTTTTTTTCTTTTTGGGACAGAGTCTCGTTCCATAGCCAGGCTGGGGTGCAGTGGCCTGATCCTGCCTCACTGCAACTTCTGCTTTCCAGTGTCAAGCAATTCTCCTGCCTCAGCCTCCTGAGTAGCTGGGACTACAGGCACGTACCACCAAGCCCGGCTAATTTTTTGCACTTTTAGTATAGACGGGGTTTCACCATGTTGGCCAGGATGGTCTTGATCTCTAGACCTTGTGATCTGCCTGCCTTGGCCTCCCAAAGTGCTGGGATTACAGGCTTGAGCCACTGCGCCTGGCCGATGAAGTGTTTTTTAAGTTATTCAGGGTGTGGTCAGAATATATTTAAAGGATAATCAGTTTGCAACTCTGCTATAAAAAGACTAACTCCCTGTCATAGAAACATCAATTGGGAAGAAGTCCAGGCAGAGATTAAGAAATTAGAGGGCTAGAAATGGAGAGAGTAGATATAACTAGTGGTTTTCAGGGATTCAAAGATATTTTTGGCATTAAAATAATCCTTCCACTTTGCTGAACCTGCCATTTTGGGGGTCCAGCTTTGAGGCTTCCTACAATGTAGAAGTGCACTGATTTCCTGACATACCTAACATTTTTTTATCTCCAAAATGGTAAATATACCTTCTTGACTTTGGAATTACATTCCTTAGGAACCCCTGTTGGCTCTAATTATCAGGAAAAGTCAAGATATCTACGAGGTGAGGGCTTTCTTACCATGATGGGGAAGAGGGAGTAATTGAGCCTATAATATAACTATGCACCTGGTATGCTTTGTTACTTCCAGATTGTATTGAAAATGTGCAATGTTTTACACCCCTCAGCTAAACATCCCAACACAATAATGTATACTCTGCTGTTTATAAGTTACAAATGCCATACTGTTTAATCATGGAAGGATTATGAATATTTTGCTATTCTCTGATATGTTCAAATTATGTTAATTTGGCATATTAAATGGCTGTATTCACCTAAATTTATAAGATTATAATATGCAGTTTGTGTATTCTTATTCCAGTGATAATTGAAACTTGCCTTAGAGCTCACCCATGTATCTCATGTTTACAAAAGAGGAATTTTATGCTAAGGAAAATGCTATCTTTATATTATCTGTACAAATAGTAATAAAAAATAGTGGCATATGTCAATTTTAGAAAATTCACTGGTTCAGTAACATTAGAAATATTCATTTAGACCCAGCATATATAATTATTCTAAAAGCATATAGTATTAATACTTATTAAACAAACCTGGAAGCCATGCCTCAGGTTGAATCCTGGCTTCTCTTCCTTATCTGCAATATGGCCTTGGTTGGTTAAGTTACTTAACCTTTCTGTTCTACAGTCTACTCATTGATAAAATAGGAATAATGATGGTACCTACCCCATAAGGTTTCTGTGAGGATTAAATGAATTAATATATGTAGACTTCTTAGTTTCTGACACGTAAGTGCTCAATAAATGTTAGCTATTATAATCTCATATATATCATTAAAAAACATTATTTCAGAGAGTTTCACTTAATCTTTCTAAGTGTCATTATTCAATGTCAAAGAAGGAAAGTGTCATCTGATATCCTACCACATATGGAAGTCTTAATCGTCCCTCATCAGAACTAAACTTCTTTCTAATTCTGGTTATGCTATTAAACTTTCTTCAGATATGTGTATAAAATTCTAACTATGCCCAACTTTTTTTTATTATCCTAATTATCTTAATATGCCTACAGCCATTTAAATGCCATGGGCTCAGAAAAGCCAAACTCATGGGATATATTTATGAAATTACAGAGTCCTATAGATAAACCCAACTGTGTTTCTGAAAAATATCAATAGTTTTCTTCCTCGTAAAAGATAAAATCGTAAAAGATTTCTAATCATGGGACAGTTAATCACAGAAACAGTTTATGGTTGTTTCCTCAGGGTTTTGTTGGCTCATTACAGAATAGACACTGCTTACTTGCAGAATTTGTACATCGTGGGGAGTAATTTATCCCCCACCAGTTCAGACACTAGGACTAAAATCCTAACAGTACCATTTGAGGAATGCTCAGTACTGTGCTAAACACTTTACATAATATGGCCTTTTAACCTCATCATAGGCACCCCATAAGGTAGGTTATCATTCATTCAGATTTTATACACAGGGAAATTGCACATTGAGGTTGCCCAACACCACATAGGTAGTAGTCTGATCTCAAATCAAGCCTTAGAAGCCACAGTGAGAGGGTACCAGAAGGCAGGCAGTTGAGGATTTGGTCCCAGGATTCTCACCTCAATCATGATAGCTCTACTTTGTTTTTCATTTTAGGTTTTCTGATTTTGAATCATTAGAGAGTTCTGCTGTTAAAAAAGAGGGTAGAGGTAGTGTTATTGAAAAGCACTTGCAAAATTCAGCTCTGTACATTTGAGATATAACTACAACAAAAATGTTTCTGTTATGCTTTTGCTGTAGGATATAGAGAATCCATAATTGACACTGTAGAATTCTGCAAGTTGTTAGTAACATTTCTGAGACTTATTTTAAAAGATGTGTATGTTTCTTGTTAACTGAATATCAGCCATACTGGTTGATGTGGACAGAATGTGAGAATAAAGTTTTGTTTAGGATATCTCAATATTAAAGAAATTCTTACAGTTGAAATGATAGAATAGATTTATTGATGTTTATTTATAAATATATTTTGATATAGATTGTTTATTTTTAAAAACTCAAGATAGTTTTAACAGCAAAGCTCAGTGGTGATTCTTTCACCAGTTAAAAATGTACTTTTCTTTTTAAAATATGCAGGGAGATGAAGAGGCAAATCTTGGTTTGCCCATCAGTCCATTCATGGATCGTTCGTCTCCTCAACTAGCAAAACTCCAAGAATCTTTTATCACCCATATAGTGGGTCCCCTGTGTAACTCCTATGATGCTGCTGGTTTGCTACCAGGTCAGTGGATAGAAGCAGAAGAGGATGATGATACTGAAAGTGATGATGATGAAGATGGTGAAGAATTAGATACAGATGATGAAGAAATGGAAAACAATCTAAATCCAAGTAAGAATATAGGGACATTATAATTTATTTAATGTTACAGGTTGAGTATTTCAAGTCTGAAAATCTGAAATATGAAATTCTCTAAAATCCAAAACTGTTGGAGTGACAGCATGATGCTCAAAGGAAATACTCACTGGAACATTTGGATTTCAGATTTTTGTATTCGGGATGCTAAATATGATGCAAATATTCCAAAATCTGAAACACTTCTGGTCCCAAGCATTTTGAATAGGGATACTCAGCCTTTAATAACTGCACATGTCTGTTTAGCTTAGGTTTGGAACTTTGTTTCTCAGATACAGATTCAGCAGTCATTATGTTGAGTAACCACTATGTAAATGCTCAGATTCAATAGTCATGTTTTGAGTAACTGCTGTATGCTGGGTACTGGGTCGATACTGTCATACATCAAGCATTCTTATTGTTTAATTAAAGTAAGATCTCTTGAGGTGTTGTCCTCCAGCCAGTATTCTTCAGCAGCCTCCACCTGTGCATGCACGGTGGGGCTGTCACCACATCTGAACATATGTGACGTGGGTCCTCATGGCAAGTCCTCCTTCACGTCACTCCTTCTCACACATCTAACCCCCAGTCCTACTGGGCCCTGAGGAGCACAACTTCCATAGCAGCGTACATAGACTTGAGAAATAGATCAAAACAGTGGGGGTAAAAGGAAAACATACATTTCCTGGCTGTAAAGGGAGAACCAAGTTTTGTGACATTATGAATTTGAGTTACCAAACTGTAATGACATATTTTTCTATATAAGACAATTAGCATAAATGAAAAATGAAAAGAAAAAGTGTCACTTTGTAATTGTGAATGAAATCAGTTATTTGCTATTTATTTATTTATTTATTTATTTATTTATTTATTTATTTTGAGATGGAGTCTTGCTCTTGTCACCCAGGCTGAAGTGCAATGGCACAATCTCGGCTCACTGCAACCTCCGCCTTCTGGGTTCAAGCGATTTTTCTGCCTCAGCCTCCAAGTAGCTGGGATTACAGGTGCCTGCCACCACACCCAGCTAAGTTTTTGTATCTTTAGTAGAGATAGGGTTTCACCATGTTGGCCAGGCTGGTGTCAAGCCCCTGACCTTGTGATTTGCCTACCTTGGCCTCCCAAAGTGCTGGGATTACAGGTGTGAGCCACCCCACCCGGCCTGTTTGCTCTATTTTAAAGTAGAATTAAATTATACCTACGTAAGTATTGTTTTGATGTTCAAGCATGCAGTAAATAAGACCAGATAGGATAACTACAAAGAACTGCCCACTGCAACACACACCTGCCTTGTATTTAGGATTAGCATAGCAAATCCTATTAAAATATATTTAAAATTATTTTTTAATGGCATCATAATGCCATTGGCATCTGAAGATTGACTGACTTCAAAAAATATACTCATCAAGTTGGTAATTGTGTTTAATTCAATACATAAAATGCCCTCAAAGGTTGGTTTTAAACTTTGGGTTGTTATTATTTTCATCTGAAATTTCAGCACAATTCTTCCCTCTATACCACACCCAGCAAGTTTTCCCTAAACCTTTTCTCTGTTTTGTTTTTATGCATAACAAGACCATCTAACATATTTCTGTTTTGCTTTTTGTTTTTCTAGCTCTTTCTACTATAATCTGAACTCCGTAACGCAGGGATTATTTTTATAGTACTATTTCATTATATTATTTTTATTATACTATTATTTTTATAGTACTATTTATTTTTATAACCCCAGTGCTTAGACAGATACCTAGAATATAGTAGGCACTTAATATTTGTTGGATGAATGATTAAATCATATTGCTATGATTAGAATATATTTCATTTAAATTTCACAGAACCACCAAGAAGGAAAAGCAGACGGCGAATATTTTGTCAGCTAATGCACCACCTCACTGAAAACCACAAGATATGGAAGGAAATCGTAGAAGAAGAAGAAAACTGTAAAGCGGATGGGAATAAACTGCAGGAGGAGAACTCCTCCTTACCTCAAGCAGATGAGATTCAGGTCATTGAAGAAGCAGATGAAGAGGAAGAGCGACAGTTTGAGTAAAAGAAGTCATATTGAAGAAGCCCAGAGGGCTGTGCCCAGGGGCAGAAATCATTGCCCAGTGATCACAGGCTGACTTTTAACTGACCATTCCCACATGGCCAGGCCTTAATACTGTGAGAGGATCCTTGCTCTGCTGGCAGTTTCCCACTCCTTTGCACTTTCACATGAACTAGAAAACTATTCTTAAACCAAGAATACCATCCATGTTGCAGAGTCCTTAAATCCTTCACTGGTGTATGAATACTTTGCCATAATGCTGCTTTGCTGGGTAGTGAACTCTTATTTTTCATTGGGGCTTAGCTATATCTAAAAACTCAAGTGACTTATTTCAATTACCAAAGTGGCCAGAACTTTTTGCTTTTATGAAAATAGATTCGTATTGTATTTTCTAATTTATCTTCTATGTCTTTGAATGTTTTGAAGAAAAGTCTATGCCTGTCTAAAAATGAATCCAGTGTTGCCTTTCAGAGGGATTTCTGTTCAATGCAATACACTCTTCAGTGCTATTCTCCCAGCTAGGTTTATCCATGAAGGACTGAGGGACCTTTTTTATATTTAACAAAATCCAGGTGCATCAGTTTCTGATGCTTTTTACTATTATCTACTATGTGTGCTTTATTTTTACTGAGAGTATTCAGGTTTGTCGTGGACATCAGAAGTTTGAATTCCAGTCTTACCTTCTTTATGTTCCATGGCTGAATTTTAAAGCTGTTTAGGTTTAACAATGAAGGGGTTTATTCTTTAGTCATAACTGTTATTTTTACTCTTGCTCAGGATTTGCATTTTTAACATTTAGTTAATGTAAACACAGCACAGATTTGTCAGTAGAAAAAAAAATTGTCCTAATACTAAGGTTAACCTTTTATGAAATTAGCAACATTTTCTCTCTTAGATGAATTTGAGAGTAATTAAAACCAGGGGAAAGGAGATGTCTGTCTTTTGCCTCAATGCAAAATCAAATGAAATTAATCTCATCAAAGATAAAGAATAAAGAAATATAGTGAGCCCTAAAGGACACAGACATTGAATAAATGATTGGAATATGTGGTTATCTTTAGATCCATATCTTAGTTGTCATTTGTTTAGTTGCTGTAAAACTGACATTCATCTTTCTGTTAATTTCCCTTTGCCTCAAGACTGCATGACAGAAATGACCATTATTTCTGAGAACCCAACTGCAAGACCGATTGCTGAAATCAAGTAAGGAATTGGAATACTTATTTTTCATATAAAAAATCTAAATATGTTAATACATCATTTCATACAAAAGTACATTATTAAATAACCACATTATTAAGATAATTGCAAGGAAATGGACCATATTTACAATGTTTTGTAAACTTACTAGTGTGTGGATGTGTACCCTAGTTACGAAATACATTTGAAGATATAAAGAGCAGCCAAAATGATAGAAAAATGGTAGACTAATATTTTCTATTATTATTGGAGACCATATCATATTTCGGATTCATGCAATTTTTCACACAGTGAAACCATTAATTTTCCAAGGTAATTCATTTAAAGTGTTGTATTAGCATGCAGTTTCTTACTTATCTAGAATATTTGGCTTATCTGAAAGAGATCAGTTTAAGATCTCTGGAGGTATTAGAACTTTTGATCCTTCACAGTGTTAATATTTAATTAATCACTAAGCTTTATTTATTAGACATGTTGAATGAGGGCCAAGTTCATTCCTGCCACTTTTGTTACCATTGCCACACACAATTTGTAAACCAGTCCTACCATATATTACTAATTAATAAAATTTCAACTGATAACTTATTGTTTGCACTTACAATATATATCCTGTCCTTATATTTCTCTAGAGTACATTTTCCATTCTGTTTAAGCATATTTCTGCTATTACTTCCTTTCCTGCAGAATGTATACAAATGTATGTGTATAAATTCATACATGTGCATACATATTGAGGTTCAGTCACATATCCATACTGTCTATTATTTTATTGGATTTTATATTGGGGTTTTTTAGTTTATGTTATTTTCTCAAAAGAAGCATTTTTAATTATGAATACTGGATTTATTGGATTTAATTATAAATCCAATTATTATTAAAAACTCATTTTTACATAGAATAGTCCTTAAATTAACCCTTGCTAAGTAATTGACATATGTCAAAATAACTAGCCTAAAGAAACCAAAAAAGTATCTATCCCTACTGAAACTTATAAATTCCTAAGTGTAAGAAAGGATTGTGAGAATATATTAAATCCACACAGTAGTATTAGATGGAATCTTACTTGAGAAATTGCCATAAGCCATATTACAGATCTTACTTTGATTGCTACTGAATCAGATTGAGTTCTTGTTACAACAATTTTAATCCTAAAGTTGCTGTTTTTAAAGCCACTGGTATTAGAAATATTCTTATAGTGCTATATCTATGTACCTACTGATACATTTTTCTCCATAAAAATACTTTTAAAAATTATTTCATGATTTGAAAGCTATTTCCTGCTATTATTTCATTACTTACTTTGTTGGTGCTATTGGCTTTTTCTACTTATTTTTACAAGAAACCTGGAGATTCTGGTTTACTTAAGTAGTCAGAAATTCCTTATATCTAGATTGCATCATCTCATAGAAACAAAAGAGATGAAGAGATACAACTCTGGTTCCTTCATTATAGTTGCCAGTCTAATATAAGATGCTCTAGAGTGTGTAGGGGATAGGAGTGGCAGGTGTAGCAGAGACGAATCACTTCTCAAATAACTTTTAAGCTCAGAACTGAAGAATTAAGAGTTAGCTCGGAAATGATTGCTTGTAGAGAGAGAATAATAGCATGTACAGAGGCCAGAAGAGACAGTATCCTCACACTGGATGAACCAAAAGAGATTTAGGGTGGCTTGAAGATAGAGCACAAGAACAGGGAATGGTAGAGAGAAGTGGTTAATGAGGGGCCTTGTAAAACATGACATGCCACTTAAACTTTATACCTAAAGAAAATGGGAAACAATGGAAAAGTTTCAATCTGGAAGAATAACATGATTAGGTTTACATTTTATGAGAATCATTCAAATAGCATGCCTCAGTTGTCCCTTGTTATACATGGGGAATTGGTTCCAGGACCTCCTCAGATATAAAAGTCTTCACACAATTCAAGTCCCACAATCAACCCTGTGGAACCTGCAGATACAAAAAGGTGGCCCTCTGCATGAGGGTTATGCATCCCACTAATATATTTTCATCTGCATTTGGTTGCTGATGCAGAACCTACCAATACAGGGCCAACTAAATTTACTGAAAAACTCCACATGTAAGTGGACAGATGGAGCTCAAACCCATGATGTTTAAGGGCCAACTGTATTTTGAATTGTTAAAAATTATTGTTTTGGACTTAGTGCCTACACCTAGGCCCCAAGAGATCAACCAAAGCAAAATGGAGTCATTCATGCTAAATGCCATGTAATCAAACTGAAACCTGAAGGAAATAGGTAGATCCCCAGGCTAGTTTTTCCTGAAAACAGGAGATTCCAGTCTATTTGAGCATAATCAGAGAAATCCCTTCTGCTTTAACCCATACAAAGAAGATGTAATTGGAAGTAACCCGAACATAACCAACCACGATTTTTTCTATTATTCTGTTTCCTTGTTTCCCATCTTTACAAAACCCACTGTTCTGCCATTACCCAGTGGGAAGTTCATTCTCTTTTGTAGAATGAAGGCTGCCTGATTCATGAATCTGGAATAAAAGCCAATTCGATATGTAACTAATTTGTTGGAATTTTGTCTTTTGACAGAAAGGCAGATTAGACACAGGAAATTCTTGGCAATATTGACTAGAATAGATTGTGGACCACAGGAACGTGAATGGAGTTGTGATCTAAGATACAGAGATGGTATTGGGGTAAGAAAGATAATAAAAGTGGCTCCTGGATTTCTTACTTGGATAGCTGTCAATATAATTCACTAAGAGAGGGTATATCAGAGTTGATTTCGGATGTGTTAGAGAGTGAAGAGATGAATTCAGATTAGAGCATATTGAGATTAAGGGGCTTGAGACAACCAGGTGTATTTCAATGTAGGTATGGAACTCAGAAAAGTGATATGGGCTGCAAGTAAGGATTTGGGAGTCAGCAGCAAATAGCTGAAAGTCTACTTTGAATATCAAGCTTTTGTTTTCTCAAAAACTGTATGTCATAGTATTGGCTTCTGGTGAATTGGACAGTGGGTTCTTTTTGCTTGCTAACACTGCTGCATTCTGTATCTTTGTTTTATGATTTATCCCGGACATCTCGCCATATCACTACACAGAAAAATTCCTTATTTTTGGCTAGGCATGGTGGTTCATACCGTAATCCCAGCACTTTAGGAGGCCAAGGCAGGTGGATCTCTTGAGCTTAGGAGTTCGAGGCCAGCCTGGGTAACGTGGCTCTCAGTATTAGGGTACTTCTCTATGTATTTCTTTTTGCATGTCTTATAATTTCTGCTTTATGAAAGTTTTTAATTGGTGTGGTATTATAACTTTATAAAGTCCTTATGAATTATAATATTTAGAAGTATAAAATGCACTTTTTTGTCTTATTTTCTGGCTTGAATTCTGCCTTGTTTTATTAAGATCAGACTTCTGTCTGCTTTCTATTTGTATTGGATGGCCTGTCTTTAACCATCCTCTTATTTTTAATCTTTAAACTATGTTTTAGGTAACTCTCCTATACAACAATAATATAGCATTGGATTTGGTCTGAAATCAAATTTGGTCTGAAATCAAATCCAATTTGATTTCAGACCAAATCCAGTGCCATATTATACGAACATCTTTTGATAGGCGAGATAAGCCCATTTATATTTATTCATGTGACTGTAAGGACTTCATTCTTCATATTCACTCTTTTCTTAAAAACTTATTTTAATTATGACATTTAGGAAAGTTTGTATCTTTCATACTAGTTGATATATAGTATCTTTGATTTAACTAGTTTGTATCTTTGATACTAGTTGATATATAGTATCTTTGATTTAACTAGTATAAGCATAGTATAATGATCTATAGTATGACTATAGTTACACTATCTTTGGACCCCATTGCTTTACAATATCTGCTTCTCATCTATGAATTAAAAAATTAGCTTGTACATATTCTTCTCCATCTCCCACTACCTAATTTAAGGCAATATTATCCTTTACTCTTGTACTGTTAAGTATGTTTAAACTTCTACTACTTGTCACTTTTAAACTATATCTTTTGAATTCTAACTATATGAAGCTGTATTCTACATTCTACCATTTCTCCTCTTCTAATTTTTGTTAGATGCATTATTTTTATCAGATATAAAACATTTAGATAGTCTTGTCACACTTATGCCACCATTGTCTTAGTTCTATCATTAAATTTATTCAATGCTCAAGGCCAGTCCTTTTGTTGATGTTTCCCAATCATCACTTGGTTCACTGAAGCTTGTCCTCACACCTGATTAAAAGTTTAGGCACTAGAGAACTTAACATTCAAAGTCGGACAAAATTAGGGAGCCCTCAATCTAGGGCACCATCCCAGGTAGGAGCACCACTATCTCCTTGGCATAGGAACCCAATTTATTCAGACTTATTTCAGCATTTGGGAGCAAGTTCTACAACTACACAAATAGGAGGAGAAAATGAGATGAGGAAAACTGTTCAGCTGTTTATTCCAGTAAATCTTCTTGGTTTCTTTCTACTTTTGTTCTCCTTACCTACTTCTCTCCTTATGTACTGATTTTCTCCATAGCTATGCTGTGAAGAATGGGCTCATATCTCCACATCAGGCTTTGTGAATGCATGATTTTATTTATGATTCTTTGAATATTTTACCGTCATCTTTCATGTCCTAAATTTTCAAAGTATCTGATCTACTAATATTGCCCTCCACCCGTATTCTCAATGCCTTTATTCCTTCTTATATTCTTATCGTTATTTCAGTGATAAGTTACAAAATTTAAGTGTATTCACTTGTTGAATCAGAAATTAGATTTCTAACATTTGAGTTAGTAGCTTAGCATTGATTGATGAGAGAGAAAAAGCATCCCTATTGCATAGCTCCAATGTATCTGTTACAATGTAATTTCAAAATATATATTTTTCCAGTATGGATTACTTACTAATTCATGTTAATTTATATTTTTCAAAAGTACCACATTGTATTTTTACCACAGCTAACTGTTCCAAATAGTTGAGTTGAAAGCATAATGAAAAACAGTCTTATAAACTGTAAAGTGTAAGATAAATTATGGGGTGTGAATAAAGTCACAGGATTCAAAATCAATGTGCAAAAACCACAAGCGTTCCTATAAACTAATAATAGACAAATTGTCAAATCAAACAGCAAAAGCCCTTCAGTTTAGTTAATCCCATTTGTCAGTTTTGTCAACTGGTATTTCTACTTTCTAGATCCTTGAAGAATTCCCACACTGTCTTCCACAATGGTTAAACTAATTTACACTCCCACCAACAGTGTAAAAGTGTTCCTATTTCTCCACATCCTCTCCAGCATTTGTTGTCTCCAGTATTTTTCATGATCACCATTCTAACTAGCGTGAGATGGTATCTCATTGTAGTTTTGATTTGCATTTCTCTAATGACCAGTGATGAGCTTTTTTTTTCATATGTATGTTGGTGATATAAATGTCTTCTTTTGAGAAGTGTCTTTTCATATCCTTCACCCTCTTTTTGATGTTTTTTTTTTAAATAAATTTATTTACGTTCTTTGTAGATTCTGGATATTAGCCTTTGTCAGATGGATAGATTGCAAATTTTTTTCCCCATTTGTAGGTTGCATGTTCACTCTGATGATACTTTTGCTGTGCAGAAGCTCTTTACTTTAATTAGATCCCTTTTGTGAATTTCGGCTTTTGTTGTCATTGCTTTGATATTTTAGTCATGAAGTCTTTGCCCATGCCTATGACCTGAATGGTATTGCCTAGGCTTTCTTCCAGGGTTTCTATGATTTTAAGTATTACATTTAAGTCTTTAATCCATCTTGAGTTAACTTTTGTGTAAGATCTAAGAATGGAGTCCAGTTTCAGTTTTTCTGCATCTGGCTAGCCAGTTTTCCCAATACCATTTATTAAATAGGGAATCCTTTCCCCATTGCTTGTTTTTGTCAGGTTTGTCAAAGATCAGATGGTTGTAGATGTGTGGTGTCATTTCTGAGGCCTCTGTTCTGTTCCATTGGTCCACATACCTGTTTTGGTATTAATATCATGCTGTTTTGGTTACTGTAGCCCTGCGGTATTGTTTGAAGTCAGGTAGCGTGATGCCTCCAGCTTTGTTCTTTTTGCTTAGAATTGTCATGGCCAAATGGGCTCTTTTTTGAAATTCTGAAATTTGAAGTAGTTTTTTTTTCCAATTCTGTGAAGAAAGTCAATGGTAGCTTGATGGGAATAGCATTGAGTCTATAAATTACTTTGGGTAGTATGGCCATTTTCACAATACTGATTCTTTCTATCCATGAGCATGGAATGTTTTTCCATTTGTTTGTGTCCTCTCTTATTTTCTTAAGCAGTGGTTTGTAGTTCTCCTTGAAGAGGTCTTTCACATCCTTTGTAAGATGTATTCCTAGGTATTTTATTGTCTTTGTAGCAATTGGGAATGGGAGTTCACTCATGATCTGGCTGTTTTGTCTATTATTGGTGTATAGGAATGCTGATGGTTTTTGCACATTGATTTTTTTGAATCCTGAGACTGCTGAAGTTGCTGTTCAGCTTAAGGAGTTTTTGGTCTGAGATGATGGAGTTTTCTAAATATACAATCATGTCATCTGCAGAGAATATTTGACTTCCTCTCTCCCTATTTGAATACTCTTTATATCTTTCTCCTGCCTGATTGCCCTGATTGCCCCAACTTACAATACTATGTTGAATAGGAGTGGTGAGAGAGGGCATCCTTGTCTTGTGCTGGTTGTCAAAGGAAATGCTTCCAGCTTTGGCCCATTCAGTATAATATTGACTGTGGGTTTGTCATAAATAGCTCTTTTTATTTTGAGATACGTTCCTTCGAAACCTAGTGTATTGAGAGTTTTTAGGATGAAGGGGTGTTGAATTTTATCAAAGGTCCTCTCTGCATGTATTGAGATAATCTTGTGGTTTTTGTTATTGGTTCTGCTTATGTGATGGATTACATTTATTGATCTGTGTATGTTGAACCAGCCTTGCATCCCAGGGATGAAGCCAACTTGATTGTGGATAAGCTTTTTGATGTGCTACTGGATTCTGTTTGCCAGTACTTTATTGAGGATTTTTGCAACCATTTTCATCAGGGATATTGGCCTGAAATTTTCTTTTTTTGTTGTGTCTATGCCAGGTTTTGGTGTCAGGATGATGCTGGGCTCATAAAATGAGTTATGGAGGAGTCCCTCTTTTTCTATCATTTGGAATAGTTTCAGAAGGAATGGTACTAACTCCTCTTTGTACTTTTTTTTTTTTTGGTGTGTGTGTTTGTTCTTTTTTTTTCCTCATTGCATTTAAGGTTTGGGGGTACATGTGAAGAACATGCAAGATTGTTGCATAGGTACACACATGGCAGTGTGATTTGCTGCCTTCCTTCCCCTCACCTATATCTGTCATTTCTCCCCATGCTATCTCTCCCCACCTCCCCACGCCCCCATCCCTCCCCCATTTCCCCCCAACGGACCCCAGTGTGTAGTGCTCCGCTCCCCGTGTCCATGTGTTCTCATTGTTCAACACCCGCCTATAAGTGAGAACATGCAGTGTTTGGTTTTGTGTTCTTGTGTCAGTTTGCTGAGAATGATGGTTTCCTGTTTCATCCATGTCCCTACAAAGGACACGAACTCATCATTTTTGATGGCTGCATAATATTCCATGGTGTATATGTGCCACATTTTCCCTGTCCAATCTATCATCGATGGGCATTTGGGTTGATTCCAGGTCTTTGCTATTGTGAACAGTGCTGCAATGAACATTCGTGTGCATGTGTCCTTATAGTAGAACAATTTATAATCCTTTGGATATATACCCAGTAATGGGATTGCTGGACCAAATGGAATTTCTATTTCTAGGTCCTTGAGGAATCACTATACTGTCTTCCACAATGGTTGAACTAATTTACACTCCCACCAACAGTGTAAAAGTGTTCCTATTTCTCCACACCCTCTCCAGCATCTGTTGTCTCCAGAGTTTTTAATGATAGCCATTCTAACTGGTGTGAGATGGTATCTCAATGTAGTTTTGATTTGTATTTCTCTAATGACCAGTGATGATGAGCATTTTTTCATACGTTTGTTGGCCTCCTATATGTCTTCTTTTGTAAAGTGTCTGTTCATATCCTTTGCCCACTTCTGAATGGGTTTGTTTGTTTTTTTCTTGTAGATCTGTTTTAGTTCTTTGTAAATTCTGGATATCAGCCCCTTGTCAGATGGGTAAACTGCAAAAATTTTTTCCCATTCAGTTGGTTGCTGATTCACTCTAGTGATTGTTTCTTTTGCCGTGCAGAAGCTGTGGAGTTTGATTAGGTCCCATTTGTCTATTTTGGCTTTCGTTGCCAATGCTTTTGGTGTTTTGGTCATGAAGTCCTTACCTATGCCTATGTCCTGAATGGTTTTGCCTAGATTTTCTTCTAGGGTTTTTATGGTGTTAGGTCTTATGTTTAAGTCTTTAATCCATCTGGAGTTAATTTTAGTGAAAGGTGTCAGGAAGGGGTCCAGTTTCTGCTTTCTGCACATGGCTAGGCAGTTTTCCCAACACTATTTATTAAACAGGGATTCCTTTCCCCATTGCTTGTTTTTGTTAGGTTTCTCAAAGATCGGATGGTTGTAGATATGTTGTGTTTCCTCTGAGGCCTCTGTTCTGTTCCATTGGTCTATATCTCTGTTTTGGTACCAGTACCATGCTGTTTTGCTTACTGCAGCCATGTAGTATAGTTTGAAGTCCGGTAGTGTGATGCCTCCTGCTTTGTTCTTTTTGCTTAGAATTGACTTGGCTCTGCGGGCTCTCTTTTGTTCCATATGAAGTTTAAGGTGTTTTTTTCCAGTTCTGTGAAGAAGGTCATAGGTAGCTTGATGGGGATAGCGTTGAATCTGTAAATTACTTTGGGGAGTATGGCCATTTTGACGATGTTGATTCTTCCTAACCATGAACATGGAATATTTCTCCATCGGTTTGTGTCCTCTCTTATTTCGTTGAGCAGTGGCTTATAGTTCTCCTTGAAGAGGTCCTTTACATTCCTTGTTAGTTGTATTCCTAGGTATTTTATTCTCTTTGTAGCAATTGTGAATGGCAGTTCATTCTTGATTTGTCTCTCTTTAAGTCTGTTGCTCGTGTATAGGAATGCTTATGATTTTTGCACGTTGATTTTGTATCCTGAGACTTTGCTGAAGTTGTTTATCAGTTTCAGGAGATTTTAGGCTGAGACAATGGGGTCTTCTAGATATACAATCATGTCATCTGCAAATAGAGACAGTTTGATTTCCTCCTTTCCTATTTGAATACCCTTTATTTCTTTTTTCTTGCCGGATTGCTTTGGTTAGAACTTCCAGTACTATATTGAATAGGAGTGGTGAGAGAGGGCATCCTTGTCTAGTGCCAGATTTCAAAGGGAATGCTTCCAGTTTTTGCCCATTCAGTATGATATTGGCTGTTGGTTTGTCATAAATAGCTTTTATTATTTTGAGATACTTTCCATCAATACTTAGTTTATTGAGGGTTTTTAGCATAAAGGGCTGTTGAATTTTGTCAAAGGCCTTCTCTGCATCAATTGAGATAATCATGTGGTTTTTGTCTTTGGTTCTGTTTATGTGGTGAATTACGCTTATGGACTTGTGTAAGTTGAACCAGCCTTGCATCTCTGGGATGAAGCCTACTTGATCATGGTGGATAAGCTTTTTGATGTGCTGTTGCAATCGGCTTGCCAGTATTTTATTAAAGATTTTTGCATCTATGTTCATCATGGATATTGGCCTGAAGTTTTCTTTACTTGTTGAGTCTCTGCCGGGTTTTGGTATCAGGATGATGTTTGTCTCATAAAATGATTTGGGAAGGATTCCCTCTTTTTGGATTATCTGAAATGGTTTCAGAAGGAATGGTACCAGCTCCTCTTTGTATGTCTGGTAGAATTCGGCTGTGAACTCATCTGGA
This sequence comes from Saimiri boliviensis, assembly GCF_048565385.1. Classification (NCBI taxonomy): domain Eukaryota; kingdom Metazoa; phylum Chordata; class Mammalia; order Primates; family Cebidae; genus Saimiri; species Saimiri boliviensis. Next base: position 84,530,134 of record NC_133454.1, read on the forward strand.
CCTGGGCTTTTTTTGGGTGGTATGCTCTTAATTGCTGCCTCAACTTCAGACCTTGTTATTGGTCTATTCAGGGTTTCAACTTCTACCTGGTTTAGGCTTGGGAGGATGCAGGTGTCCAGGAATTTATTAATTTCTTCCAGGTTTATTAGTTTATATGCATAGAGTTGTTTGTAATAATCTCTGATGATGGTTTGGATTTCTGTGGAATCTGTGGTGATATCCCCTTTATCGTTTTTTATTGCATCAATTTGGTTATTCTCTCTTTTCTTTTTTATTAATCTGGCTAGTGGTCTGTCTATTTTGTTGATCTTTTCAAAAAACCAGCTCCTGGATTTATTAATTTTTTGAAGAGTTTTTTTGTGTCTCTATTTCCTTCAGTTCTGCTCTCATCTTAGTTATTTCCCGTCTTCTGCTAGGTTTTGAGTTTTTTTTTTTAATCTTGCTCCTCTAGCTCTTTCAATTTTGATGATAGGGTGTCAATTTTAGATCTCTCCTTTCTTCTCATGTAGGCATTCATTGCTATATATTTTCCACTAGAGACTGCTTTAAATATGTCCCAGAGATTCTGGTATATTGTGTCTTCGTTCTCATTGGTTTCGAAGAACATCTTTATTTCTGCCTTCATTTCATTGTTTATCCAGTCAACATTCAAGAGCAAGTTGTTCAGTTTCCATGAAGCTGTGTGTTTCTGAATTAGTTTCTGCATTCTGAGTTCTAACTCAATTGCACTGTGGTCTGAGAGACTGTTTGTTATGATTTCCGTTCTTTTGCATTTGCTGAGGAGTGATTTATTGCCAATTATGTGGTCAATTTTAGAGTAGGTGTGATGTGGTGCTGAGAAGAATGTATATTCTGTGCATTTGGGTTGGAGAGTTCTGTAAATGTTTATTAGGTTTGCTTGTTCCAGGTCTGAGTTCAGGTCCTGGATATCCTTGTTAATTTTCTGTCTGGATGATCTGTCTATTATTGACAATGGGGTGTTAAAGTCTCCCACTATTATTGTGTGGGAGTCTAAGTCTCCTTGTAAGTCATTAAGAACTTGCCTTATGTATCTGGGTACTCCTGTATTGGGTGTGTATATATTTAGGATCATTAGCTCTTCTTGTTGCAGCGATCCTTTTACCATTATGTAATGTCCTTCTTTGTCTCTTTTGATCTTTGTTGCTTTAAAGTCTATTTTATCAGAGATGAGAATTGCAACTCCTGCTTTTTTTTGCTTTCTATTTGCTTGGTAGATCTTCCTCCATCCCTTTATTTTCAGCCTTTGTGTATCCTTGCATGTAAGATGGGTTTCCTGGATACAGCACACTGATGGGTTTTAGCTTTTTATCCAATTTGCCAGTCTGTGTCTTTTGATTGGGGCATTTAGTCCATTTACATTTAGGGATAGTATTGTTATGTGTGAATTTGATACTGTCATTTTGATGTTAGCTGGCTGTTTTTTTGGTTAGTTGATGCAGAGTCTTGATTGTGTTGATGCTATTTACCATTTGGTATGTTTTTGGACTGGCTGGTACTGGTTGTTTCTTTATATGTGTAGAGCCTCTTTCAGGAGTTCTTGTAGAGCAGGTTTGGTGGTGATGAAATCTCTGAGTACTTGCTTGTTCACAAAGGATTTTATTTTTCCTTCACTTACGAAGCTTAGTTTGGCTGGATAGGAGATTCTGGGTTGAAAGTTCTTTTCCTTAAGGATGTTGAATATTGGCCCCCAATCTCTTCTGGCTTGTAGGGTTTCTGCTGAGAGATCTGCTGTGAGTCTAATGGGCTTCTTTTTGTGGGTAACCCGACCTTTCTCTCTGGCTTCCCTTAGCATTTTCTCTTTCATTTCAACCCTGGTGAATCTGACGATTATGTGCCTTGGGGTTGCTCTTCTTGAGGAATATCTTTGTGGTGTTCTCTGTATTTCCTGGACTTGAATATTAGCCTGCCTTGCTAGGTTGGGGAAGTTTTCCTGGATAATATCCTGAAGAGTATTTTCCAGCTTGGATTCATTCTCTTAGTCACATTCAGGTACACCTATCAAACGTAGATTATGTCTTTTCACATAGCCCCACATTTCTTGAAGATTTTGTTCATTCCTTTTTGCACTTTTTTCTCTGTCCTTGCCTTCTCTTTTTATTTCATTGAGTTGATCTTCGACCTCTAATATCCTTTCTTCTGCTTGGTCAATTCGGCTGTTGAAACTTGTGCATGCTTCGTGAAGTTCTCGTGTTGTGTTTTTCTGCTCCATCAGTTCACTTATATTCCTCTCTATGTTGTCCATTCTCGTTAGCATTTTGTCCAATATTTTTTCAAGGTTCTTAGTTTCTTTGCATTGGGTTAGAACATGTTATTTTAGCTTACTGTAGTTTCTGACTACACACCTTCTGAAGTCTGATTCTGTCATTTCTTCACACTCTTCTGTACAGTCTTGTTCCCTTGCTGGTGAGGAGTTGTGATCCCTTTTAGGAGGAGAGGTGTTCTGGTTTCTGGAGTTTTCATCCTTTTTGTGCTGGTTTTTTCCCATCTTTGTGGGTTTATCCACCTGTTGTCTTTGTAGTTACTGTCTTTCAGATTGGTTCTCTGAGTGAGCTTCCAGTTTGTGGATGCTGAAGTTACTTCTTTTTTTTTTTTTTTTTAAGCTTTCCTTCTAATAGTCTGGCCCCTCTGCTGTAGAACTCCTGAGGTCCACTCCAGGCTCTGCTTGCCTGGGGATCACCTGCAGCAGCTGCAGAACACTAAGGGTTGCTACCAGTTTCCTATTCTGCTATCTTTGTCCCAGAAGGATGCTCGCCAAATGTCAGTCCGTTCTCTCCTCTATGAGGTGACTCTTTGGATCTATGGGGGTCAGGGAGCTGCTTGAGGAGACAGTCTGTCTTTTATTGGGGCTCAAGTCTTGAGCTGTGAGCTCTGTTGTTCATTCAGAGCTGCTGGGCAGGTACGTTTAGGTCTGCTGCAGCTGAACTCATAAATCACTTTTTGTTCCCAGTTGCTCTGTCCCGGGAAGTTAGGGCTTTATGCGTTTCTGTTGTGCTGCTGTCCCCCTTTTTTTTTCTTTCAGGGCTTCCCTGCAGTTAGGAGTCTGCCCAGTCACTGTCTGCCTGCAGAGGCTTTGCTGAGCTGCTGTGGGCTCTGCCCAGCTCCCGTGTGATCTTCCCTGCAGTCCTGTTTATATGGGTGTAGTTAGAACTGCCTCAGCAATGGTGGCCCCACCTCTGTTATGGGGAACTCTCTCTATAGTGGCAGGTTGCCTCGGCAACGGCGGGTTGCTCAGCAACAGCTGGCTTCCTCAGCAATGGCTGTCTCCGTAGTGGTGGAGAGACTCAGTAATGGCGGACGCCCCTCCCTCACAGAGCTGGACCGTTCCAGGTTCAGCTGTGCTTGCTGTGAAATGCTCAAACCAGAGCGTTTTCAATTACTGTTTTTGTTGTCGTTGTTGTTGTTGGGGTGGGGGGGTGGGACCAACCGAGCCTGATCACCTGGCTCCCTCAGAGTCTTTTTTTTTTTTTTTTTTTTTTAATTGAATGACCCAGCGTTCCAGTCGCCTGTTGAAAAGGCGCCGGGGTCTCCTGTGCCGTGACTCACTGAGCCGGCTGAAACAGCGGCGCTGATGTTCCTCGCGTTTTTTTTTTCCTAGGAATCTCCTGGCCTGGCTCGCTATTTCAGTTGAATAGGCAACTCTGCTGTCTCAGGGCTCCAATCGCCAGCTAAGAGGGCTCCCAGACCAGTGGCCGCAACAGGGTGTGGTTAAAGCAGCCACACAGGCCAAATCAGCCCCGCAGGGGCCAAAACAGCTGCACCGGCCAAAACAGCGGCACTGGCGACCCCTCTGCCTGGGAATCTCCTGGTCTGTGGGCAATAAAAATTTGTCTGGAAATGCAGCGTCCACTCACCCTCTGCACTTTCACTGGAAGCTGAGGTCCTGAGCTGTTCTTAGTCGGCCATGTCCCAGCAGTCCTCCTCTTTGTACTTCTGGTAGAATTTGGCTGTGAATCTGTCTGGTCCTGGGCTTTTGTTTGGTATGCTAGTAATTACTGCCTCAATTTTAGTACTTGTTATTGGTCTATTTAGGGATTCAACTTCTTCCTGATTTAGTCTTGGGAGAGTGTATATGTCCAGGAACTTATCCATTTCTTCTAGATTTTCTAGCTTATTTGCATAGAGGTGTTTATAGTATTCTATGATGGTAGTTTGTATTTCTGTGGGATTGCAGGTGATCTCCCCTTTATCATTTTTTATTGTGTCTACTTGGTTCATATCTCTTTTCTTCTTTCTCTGGCTAGTGGTCCATTTTGTTGATCTTTTCAAAAAGCTCCTGGATTCATTGATTTTTTTTAAGGGTCTTTCATGTCTCTATCACCTTCAGTTCTGCTTTGGTCTTATTAATTTCTTATCTTCTGCTAGCTTTTGAATTTGCTCTTGCTCCTCTAGTTATTTTAATTGTGATGTTAGGGTGTCAATTTTAGATCTTTTCAAAAAGCTCCTGGATTCACTGATTTTTTTGAAGGGTCTTTCATGTCTCTATCACCTTCAGTTCTGTTCTGATCTTATTTATTCTTGTCTTTTGCTAGCTTCTGAATTTGCTCTTGCTCTTCTAGTCCTTTTATGATGTCACGGTGTCAATTTTAGATCTTTCCTGCTTTCTCTTGTGGGCATTAAGTGCTACAAATTTCCCTCTAAACACTGCTTTGACTATGTCCCAGAGATTCTAGTATGTTGTGTCTTTGTTCTCCTTAGTTTCAAAGAACTTATTTATTTCTGCCTTAATTTCATTATTTACCCAGTAGTCATTCAGGAGCAGGTTGTTGAGTTTCCACGTAGTTGTGTGGTTTTGAGTGAGTTTCTTAATTCTGAGTTCTAATTTGATTGCACTGTGGTCTGAGAGACTGTTTGTTATTATTTCTGTTCTTTTGCATTTGCTGAGGAGTGTTTTACTTTGAATTATGTCGTCAATTTTAGAATAAGTGTGATGTGGTGCTGAAAAGAATGTATATTCTGTTGATTTAGGGTGGAGAGCTCTGTAGATGTCCATTAGGTCCACTTGGTCCAGAGCTGAGTTCAAGTCCTAAATATCCTTGTTAATTTTCTGTCTTGTTGATCTGTCTAATATTGACAGTGGAGTGTTAAAGTCTCCTACTATTATTGTCTGGGAGTCTAAATCACTTTGTTGGTCTCTAAGAACTTGCTTTATGAATCTGGATGCTCTTGTAATGGGTGCATATGTATTTAGGATAGTTACTACTTCTTGTTGCATGGATCCTTTTACCATTATGTAATGACCTTTGTCTTTATCTTTGTTGGTTTAATGTCTATTGTATCAGAGACCAGGATTGCAACCCCTGCTTTTTTTGCTTTCCATTTGCTTGGTAAATATTTCTCCATCCCTTTATTTTGAGCCTATGTGTGTCTTTGCACATGAGATGGCTCTCCTGAATACAGCACACCAATGGGTCTTGACTCTTTATTCAATTTGCCAGTCTGTGTCTTTTAATTGGGGCATTTAGCCCATTTACATTTTAGGTTAATATTGTTATGTGTGAATTTGATCCTGTCATTATGATGCTAGTTGGTTATTTTGCCCATTATTTAATGGAGTTTCTTCATAGTGTCAATGGTCTTTACAATTTGATATGTTTTGTAATGGCTGGTGCCATTTTGTCCTTTCCATATTTAGTGCTTTCTTCAGGAACTCTTGTAAGGCAGGCCTGGTAGTGACAAAAATCTCTCAGCATTTGCTTGTCTGTAAAGGAATTTTTTCTTCTTAGCCTATAAAGCTTAGCTTAGCTGGATATGAAATTCTATGTTGAATTTTTCTTTCAGAATCTTGAATATTGGCCCCCACTCTTCTGGCTTGTAGAGTTTCTGCAGAGAGATCTACTGTTAGTCTGATGGGTTTTCTCCTTTGTGAATAACCTGGCCTTTCTTTCTGGCTGCCCTTAACATTTTTTCCTTCATTTCAACCTTAGTGAATCTGATGATTATGTGTCTTGGGGTTGCTCTTCTCCAGGAGTATTTTTGTGATGTTCTCCGTATTTTCTGAATTTGAATGTTGGCCTGTCTTGCTAGGTTGGGGAAGGGCTCCTGGATAATATCATGAAGTATGTTTTCCAACTTGGTTTCATTCTCCCTGTCACTTTCAGATACACCAATCAAACATAGGTTTGGTTTTCTCACATAGTTCCATATTTCTTGGTGGCTTTGTTTCTTTTCATTCTTTTTTCTCTAATCTTGTCTTCATGCTTTATTTCATTAGGTTCATCTTCAATCATGGATATCCTTTCTTCCACTTGATCGATTTGGCTATTAATACTTGCATATGCTTCACAATGTTCTCATGCTGTTTTTCAGTTCCATCAGGTCATTTATGCTCTTCTCTAAACTGGTTATTCTAGTTAGCAATTCCTCTAACCCCTTTTCAAGGTGCTTAGCGTTTCTGCATTGGGTTAGAACATGCTTCTTTAGCTTGGAGGAGTTTGTTACTACCCATATTCTGAAGCCTACTTCTGTCAATTCATCAAACTGATTCTCTGTCCAGTTTTGTTCCCTTGTTGGTAAGGAGTTGTATTCCTCTGGAGGAGAAAAGGTGTTTTGGGTTTTCAAATTTTCAGACTTCTTGTGCTATTTTTTCCTCATCTTTGTGGATTTATCTACCTTTTGTCTTTGATGTTGGTGACCTTTGGATGGAGTTTCTCTGTGGACATCCTTTGGGCTGATATTGATGCTATTCCTGTTTGTTAGTTTTCAATCTAGCAGTCAGTCCCCTTTGCTGCAGCTCTGCTGGAGTTTGCTGGAGGTCCACTCCAGACCGTTTGCCTGTATCACCAGCAGAGGCTACAGAACAGCAAAGATTGCTGCCTGCTCCTTCCTCTGGAAGCTTCATCCCAGAGGGGCACCTGCCAGATGCCAGCCAGAGCTCTACTGTATGATGTGTCTGTTGACCCCTGATGGGAGGTGTCTCCCAGTCAGGAGACATGGGGGTCAAGGACCCACTTGAGGAGGCAGTCTGTCCCTTAGCAGATCTTGAGCACTGTGCTGGGAGATCCACTGCTCTCTTCTGGGCTGGCAGGCACAAATGTTAGTCTGCTGAAGCTGTGCCCACAGCTTCCTCTTCCTGATCTCGTCAAATCCATATTCTTTATAGAAATCATTGTTGTGTGCACTGACTCTAAGGCTGCAACTATTCATGATCCATGTTACAAGAGCAGGTACCCATAATTAACAACTTTAGAAGAAATGGAAATGTAAAAATAGCTGAGTTAATATACATTCCAGTTTGTTTAGGGCAGTCACAATTTACCCATGTTGTCCTGACAGAATTATGAATTTACTCTCAAGTGTCCCAGTTTACACAGTTGCCCTGTCTCTAAAGCATGCTTTTGGATTTGAATATAATTACCTTTAGAAAAATAACAGTAACCCATGGAAGTGCCTAGAGACCTTTAAAATATGTAAAATAATTCAATCTTTAATCCTTGTGATTGGTTTTAGAAAGAAGTGGTGCCACGGAAAATGTTCTAACAAAGATTCAATAGCAATGTATCATTTTAAAATTTAAATATATTATTGTAATGTCCTATCTACTTAACTGCTGCTATGAAGATGAACACTCAGGGTCACACAGACCCTCATTTAGACACAGTTCTTGTTAAGACAGAGCAGGAAGCAAGATTTCAAAGCACTGGCAGGCTCTACATTAAATACATATTTCTTCTACCATCTGCCACCATATGTAAAATACCTCTATAATCCAAACTCATTTATTTGGCTTTTAATTTCTTCTGTAGTATTCTATTAAACTGGACTGGTATCACAGAGTTCATTAATGACAATACCTGATTAGAATGGAGCTGGTTTCTGGAACCAAGGCCTCCCAGGACAGAGCCAGATGGAGTCAAAAAGGAATGAGAAGTACTGGGTACTAAACAAGATGCTCTACTTAAGGCATCCCTGACCCTTAGCATTTTAAGCAACACTCATTATTTGCACCTTTGTGTCTCTCAACAGAGAATCTTACCCCAGAAGTCATAAAATCTTGAAAACAATCACAGCTAATGTTTGTTACTGCTCTCATACTATTTTAAGACACATCTGTGTTCATTTGGCTTTATAACGCTGTGACTTTTATTCTAATACACACATTGATTTGATTAAACAAAGTTCAGGCATAAGGCAATATACACCCTTGTTCCCCAAAACATCCAGGCACTTTCAGCGTCTTTCAGCACAGATGAGGTATGGTTGGGGCTGCAACGTCATGCCTAACCTGGGCTTCAGATTTGGAACTAGTTCATGTGGAAGATGCAAATGAAACCTCTGAAGCAATGCTGTAAAAAACAAAAACATTTCCATCCGAGCCAACTGTTCTCCAAGACAATGTCTTCTTCCTAAACAGAAAAAGCAGATATAATAATTTTTTAAACCTCCAATATTTAACAAAATTAATGTCTAATATTTGGGTGTAATTCCGAAAATCTGGAATTTAAAGAAAGTGAGAGGGAATTATGTTTATTAAAGGATTTTCTTAAATCTCAAATAATAGAAATTGACAGTTCATCTCCCAGAACCCATTCCTTTACTTCCTTTTGTCGACAATAAATGGACTTTTGTAAGACTTTAGTTCCAACTCCCACTTCCCTTGTATTGTACAACAGAGCCTAAAATATGCCATGAAAAATCTAATTTGAGGTGAGATATTTTGCTCAAGAAAAGTCCACTTCATTTGAACTAATTGTGTAGTCTTCCCCATTGAAGGGGAAGAGTTTCTAGTCCATCTTCCATGGGTCTTGTGTACCTTTTCACAGGAGAAGCAATATTTTCCTAGTTGAAGAGGAGGTACAATAACCAGAAGCCAAGAGAATGAGATTCTAGTTTTACTTAAGTGACTGTGTTTTTTCCTTCTCTGGGTCTCAGTTTTTCAACCTACCTGTTACTGACTTCTCAATTCACAAGTTTTGACTATAAGCCAAAGAGCCACAGGCAAAAAGAGTTTTAGAAGAAGCCAGGAGTTCTCAAAAGTTTCTCTCTAATTAATAAACTATGGCTTATTTTAAGCAAAAGCAGGTGTTAATTACTTCCAATTAAATCATTCTCTCCTGTTCAGTGCTGTTTTTAGATTTAGAATATTTAATTCTATAGCAGGATGCTTCAGATTAAGATGCTATATCTAATGAACTACTGTTATCCTTTATTCTAAAGTTACGCCCCTGTGAAAGTTCACTTACCTAGGGAAAAAGGAATCAAAGCTTCCTTCTTGGCAAAATATCCACTGTTGTCCAGAAATCGCTCAGGATGGAATACTTCTGGGTCTCTCCAGTACTTTTCATCAAAGTGTACAGAATAAAGATTTGTAATTACTGTTGTGCCTTTAGGAATGGAATAACCACGTACAACTGTATCTTCAGAGGTTGCATGGAAAATCCCTAACGGAACTATGTTACAGAATCTTAAAACTTCATGCAAAACTGCCTCAGTATAAGGCATTTTGCATTTGTCGTCCCAAGAAGGCTTCCCATTGGGGCCCATAATTAAATCAATCTCTTTCTGAACTTGTCCTGTCGGAGAAAAAGTATTCAAGTTATTATGCAATTCTTAGAATTACAGCTAAAGTTATTTCCCTTTGGAATAAAATAAAGAATAACCTATAACAGACAATAGGATATGGATATACCCAGATTCAGATTTTTTTATTATCTGGGAGTGCAACTGAAATATATGCTAATAGTAGCCAGTGCTCTGGGTAGTTGTACTGTGCAAAACTGACTTAGAAGTAATAAGAATAAACATTAAATAAATCTAGAATTGGAGTAACATCACTCTCAGTAAGAAAAATAGTAAAGCATAAAACTAATTTTTTAATTAAAAAAAATCAGAGTTCAGGTTCCAGCTCCGCCACTTGCAGATACTCAACCTTTTTCCACATTTATAAAATAGGCATAATAAGACCTATTTCAGAGATTTTTTTTTACATGAATTGAGATAATAGATTTGAAAACTTTTTTGTAAATATTACATATTTCTACCCTTGGCTGGCACAGCAGGATTCCTAAAGAAAACGTATTGTGCATGGCCAAGACTCAAAAACGTGTATGAACCCGAAATGTAAGGACAGACCATGAGATTATCAAGAGAATCCTCACCTTGAATATTAGGATAAAGGGCCATGAAAAGAATTGCCCACCGAAGCACATTGGTTGTAGTTTCCGTTCCAGCAATGATGAGTTCACCCACTGAGAAAATTAGGTTTTCTTTGGAGAGAGTAGACGATGGGTCATTTTTACCTTGATCTATCTCATCTAAATAAGCATCAACAAAATGCCGAGGTAACTGAGGCTTTCTGCTGACTGAAGCTTTTTCAATAAGTCTGGAGAGAAAATTATAGACCACAGCTGCATTTCTAAAGAGCTGTTGGTGTTTTCCAAAAGGTAGGATGCCAATCCATGGAAAGGCGTTATATAAGAAGACTGAGGCACTGGCAGCTAGTTCCACATTTTCACTAAATAACTCAATCATGTGCTGAAAATCAGTGTCTTCATAAGTGAATCGTTCTCCAAAAATAATCAGATTGGTTATGTTTGAAACAGCATTTGTTATTAATTGTTTAAAGTCAAAAGGTCTACCTTTGTATGTTTTAATAGCATCAATGAAAAATTTGGTTTCTTCTAAGATTTTAGATTCAAAAGACTTTTGGCCATATCCAAAATATCGAAAGCTGTTTACAGCTATTCTTCTGTGATCCACCCATCCTCGGCCGTATCTGGAATTGAGTAAGCCTGAAAAAACAAGGTATTAAAATATTGTATAATTTCTACTTCTCTGTATCTAACAGCTGAGAGGGAACAAAATTTTTTAAATGGATGGTTAGTCATTCTTCTCCAAATTGTCCTCCTATATAACTACATGGTTGGGTCCTGTTCTCAGTAACTCATTAGCCAGAGTATTAAAACAGATAAAGTTTTTCTACTCCTTGTCTGGATACTAAAGTCTTTCTGCCAGAAAGACTTATAATTGTACAGAAAAGACTTATAATTGTACCACTGTAAGAAGCTAGTCAGTCTTGTGTAATTTAATCTGGTAAAATAGGCCCAGGGTGACTATATTCTCCAACTTTTACTAGAAGCCTAATTTACAAAAGACAAATGACCACATGTTCTATGGGCAAAATTTTTTCTTAGACTAAACAAATACCTAAAAAATCATCCTTCTAGAATTATAAATTTTCTGCTTAAAAGATAATGGCTTTTAGAATATATATTTCCTCCTCTTAAAGGGATATGGTAGACAACAAAGTAACTATGGCAGAGGCAAGGGTACTCTGAATGAGTTGTGAATTTAGTGAAATGCTGAAGTCAAAAGAAGGGCAAAATGAAGCTCAAACTTTTCTAATGCTGATATTGCCTACCTTAAAATTTCAGAGTCTTCACAGTGTATCTGCTGTTTTGATGTGGCTACTATGGAAAATTTCTCCCTTAAATTAATTCAACATCTTCAGTACACATATTTATGTAATATATACTTTACTCAAAATTTCACTCATTACTGGCTACCTATGATAAATCTCACATTGATATATGATTCTCAATGTTGGAGGTGAGGCCTGGTGGGAACTGATTGGATCATAGGAGCAGATCCCTTATTAATGGCCTTAAAACATCCCCTTGGTGATAAGTGAGTTCTCAGTTAGCTCATGCAAGATCTGGTTGTTTAAAAGTTTAGGTCCTCCCGCTACTCACTCTCTTGCTCCCACTCTTGCCATATGACATGCTGGCTTTTCCCAATGCCTTTTGCCATGAGCTTCAGCAGAAGCAGATGGCCTCAGAAGAAGCAGATGCCAGCACCACACTTCCTATAAAGCATGCAGAACCATGAGCCAATTAAATCTCTATCCTTTATAGGTTACCCAGCCTCTGGTATTTTTTTTTATAGGAACACAAAATGGACTAATCAACCCACACTGAAAAATGTTACAACCTCTTGTGTACATGAGGTGCATACAAAATTTACATTCCAACAACTCTGTACAATAATTTTGGAATCTAGAGCTTATTAAAAAGTTATCATATGTAAGGAAGTCATTAGTGTTATGTAGCAATCTTACATTCCCATAGTCCATTCTTTTTCTATACTCCCAGATGACTATTCATTCAACAAATATTCATTTAACATATTTTTGTGGAACACCCACTATGTTCCAGACAATGTTCTAAGTGTCAGAAATATATCAGGAAACAAAAGAAGCAAATATTCCTACTCTCTCAGAGCTTACACACTGATTAAGAGAGACAGACAAAATAACAAATAAATTTCATAGCAAGTAAAAAGATATAGGGTAGTCAGCAAAAGCCTCACTAAGAAGATGACATCTAAGTAAAGACTCACAGGAGATGACAGAGTGAAACAAGCAAATACCTGAGGAAAGACCACTGGAGTTAGAGGAAACAGCTAGTGCAATGGTGCTAAGATGAAACCAGCCCTAGAGAAATACGTGTACATGGGGTATATAAACAAGAAGATACAGAAGAGCACTGTTTATTATAACCCTACACTGGCCAAGCTGTTGCCTGGGCATGAGGCTGGATCTACCCAAAGGGCAACTTTTTTTCATTCACACAGTGGGCTTAATAGTGGCCATGATTTTCTACTTCCAAGGTCAGTACATAGTCCCTTAAAAGAACATACATAACGTTCTGCTTTTTAAAAATCTTAAGTTGAATGCTTTATGATAAAAATAGTCTAAACAATACATTTACAGCTTTGAAAAATATATACTTTGTCTCAAATATTACTGTGATTATATTATCTTTCATTTTCATCATCTTTTTAAAGGTCTTCTATAATTGTGGCTTCGTCTTTGGTCTAATTGATATTTAGAAGAGTATTTAAGAGGTTAGAGGTTTGTTTTTTATTTATATTACTGTTTTCAAGTATCATTATACTCTGGCCTGAGAATTCAGTTTTACAATTGGTGTTTTCTCTGTATTAGTTGATTTGCTTTGTGATGCAATATAGGATTTTTATTTTTGTCTTTTTAACCAATGTCTTTATTTTTAGCCCATGTAAGCAATATATTAAATTTTTCTTTGAAATTAAATATGAAACTCACATTAGAGAATTTGGGATACCACTTTAGTAAAAATTCTTATACTATTAACTATTAAGACCACTGTATGTAATTTGAACATTCTATTTTAGGGGGTCTGTTGCTGCTTTCTTCTTACCAATTTTGTCAACTTGCAGTCTTTCCCCCTTGTTGAATATGGAATCTCCAACACTGATCAACACTAAGCAATATAGAATGCTAGTCCTATACACAAACTGTGCAACTCTGCACTTACTAATCACAGTGCTTAGCAGTCAGGAAAGCTGCTTCAAGTTCTGTAACCTTATAAGTAAAATGATAGTAAAAATGTTGTCAAGTACTCAAGATGGGTTCAAAAGGGCACTTCTGATTCAAGTCCAAATGTGTGTTTATTCCTAACTTGTTTCACTATTAGGTGCTGATTCTTTAAAACATTATTTATAGTACTTACTAGAGCTGATAGAATTAGCAATGTACTAGTCTAAAATATGAATGTAGTTCAGCCTGAAAGGTCCTCAAATACTAGGTTCTATAAATAAATAGTTTCTTGTTGATCAGTACAAAATAATCCAACTCTATGTACTAAAACTTAAAATAAGATGTGATTCAAAATAACTTAGTAAATCACTAAATAGGTGAAAATAAACATACCTCCCATTTTTGTCATCTTCATGAATAAAGGAAGGCATGGTCTGTCTGCAAAAATTTCACTTTGATGAACAAGGCATTCCTTAACTATATCATAGCCATTTAGAACCACAGTTGATATGCCTCCAAGATCTAAACTGAAGATCTTTTAAGAAGAGGAAAAGAAAAACAATATTTAAATGGCAGAATATATGGAGAAATATAACCATGAAAATCTATAAGTGGTAAGTGTACCTCTTCCAGGATTTGTTATGTCCCTGAAAATGTAGGCAGTTATTACTCAACTGACAATGTTCAGAGTATCCTCCTATAAGGCATGTAAAATTGTGATTTCATTATGCATTCAGTGCCTGAAGTCACAATCTTACCAACTATATATATATATATAAAATATATATATAGTTTAAGGTTTGACATTAAACAGGTAAGAAACTCTGGGCAGAACACTTAACCTATTTGGGCTTCAGTATTGCCAGAGAAAATATATTTGATATATCTGCTCTTTTATGATTCATTCCACCCCAAACTGTTCAATGATATCTAGGAATCTCCTTTTATTTACAAGATGAATGAGGCTAGTGAGGGAGAGGATTGTCAAAGACCTGAGAGACAACTTTGAAGTATAAACATATTGTAACTAAGCCCATTTGTATTTGGCTCTCAATTCCACAAAGTGAATGGAGAGGGCCCTAAGGGAACCTGACCTTGGAGGAAAGGCATTTACCACAAAGGCTAGGTGGCTGCCTCTCAGTTAAGGGGAAGGCAAACAGGATCCATTCCATGCCTTGCTGGAGTTGTCCTCCCTGTGCCTCACCTCAGGCTCACTTACAATTTCACACCTCCTGCAGTCTATTCTAGCTAACCCAATATAAGGGCCTAGTCCAGTGAGAGAAGTTCAGTAGAAAGTTCTATCAGCAAAGATCATGAGGTCTGCCAAGTGGTAACCATCAACCAGCTGAGTAATGGGGCCACCAGAGTCTTTGGCCCAAGGGTGGGACCTGCCAACTGAGCAGTAGGTATATCCAAAACCTTGGGAAAAGAACAGGGACTGCCTGCCATAAGCAGTGGTATTAGTCAAAAGTGACAGTGGAAGAGTTCTAAGTAAAAGGGAATGGCTACTAGCTGAGCAAAGTGGGGACAAAGCAGTAATGTAGTCCTGTTAAAGGAAAGTCTCTTTGCAGAAGTCAACTTTAGCAGAGACAATAAAAAGATGGGATTTCACAAGAATAGTAAAAGAGCCATGAACTTAAAGTTGTATCACTGTGAAGGCAGAACAGAGAGCAAATGTATTTCAGAAGAGAACTTCAGGATAGAGCTTCAAGCTGTGGACACCAGGGATTACAAAAGTCAAGGAGGAGCCATGGCTTGAGAAAGCTGTTACACAATCCACCTTTACTTAAGAATCTGAGATGGTCCTCTATTTGAGGGTAGAACTGGAGAAATTTTTACTTGAACTAGTATCTATTTCTGTATACATGGTTTTCAAGGACTTTTGGTAAAGGTTTGTAAATGAAATTGTGAAAACTTAAACTGCTTTGATCTATGGAAGGTTAGCGTTGATCTATCCAAGATTAGCTTACATATTCTTTGATTTATTTAATAATTTTAGTGCCAATTATGAGCTAATTATAATGCTAGTAGAGATGTAAACAGGAATACAAAAAACATTTTCCTTGCCGCCTTCTAGATCACTTCATGATCATCAAGTCTCTTTCCCTCGCCCAAACCAGCCCTACCCATAATTTTTCACTCTCCCAATTAATGACCACTCCATACATCCTTCAAGTTGTTGAGGTCCAAAACTTTGCAGTCACCAACACTGACTCATCATTTTCTTCCAAACTCCACATCCAACTGCTCAGCAGCCATGTTGTTTCTACCTTCAGAATATAAACAGAATCAGACTATTTCTTATAACCTGCAGGTGACTGGTCTAAGTCACCTGCATTTCTCCCTTACGTCATAACCACAACTTCCTAACTAGTTTCCCTAATTTCACCCTTGTCTTTTTACAGGTAATTCTCAACATGGCATTCTCTTGCTTCATGACCTTTCTTCTTGCTCTTCTCTCAGTCTAGAATGTTCTTCCTTTTGATATTCCCATAGCTTGTTCCTTCATTTCCTTTAAGTCTTTGTTCAGATGCTATCTTTATGGTAAGACTGATTCTGATTAACCAATTTAAAATCTGACCCTGCCCCCCAGCATTCTCCATTCCCTTATCCTAATTTAGTTTACTTCCTACTCTGTACTCTTCAAACATATTATATAATTTACTTAATTGTGTTTCCATTGTCTATCATCCTCCCACTAGAATGTAAGGTACATAAGGGCAGGAATCTGTTTTGGTCACTGCTACATCTCTAGCACTTAACGACAGTGCACAGCATATGACAACAGAAATATATGTTGAATTAATTAATAGTCGTGGATAGATACATTTAAGCATATAACACCACGGTCTAAGTGCAAATAACAGACAAATGTGCAAAGTGCTGTTGATGAAAACCATTAAGTGACTGCCACACTTTTCCACCTTTGCTTGGTTTGTTTCCTCATTTGGAATGCATCCCTTAACTGCCACTATCCTAACCATACCAAGTCTTTAGGGACCATACTACATGATGTCTTTCTTGGGGCACTCTTTTTCTCTCTACTTTGAACCACACAGCACATGCTGAGAAGCTCGGGCAGGAGCCTGGCCTGTAGTTGCATATAAATAAGTGTAATTCAGAACAAAATGGGTGAGCTCTGGCCAGGACCCTTGGAAACTGCTGCCCTCTCCAGACGTCGGCACACCCGCAACCAAGCGGAGGTCGCCTTTTCCTCTGCCAGTCACTGGGCGTTTCCGTGCTGCTTTCTCCTCCGTAGAATGGGGAGGAGCGAAGTACCGACCTCACCGGCTGGTTTTGAGTTTTAAATGAGTCACCAAGTTGGCAGTGACAGTGGCACACAGCAGGCGCCTTTTAAGTATCTGCTAAGGGGCCGTTCCCAGCCAGTCGGACCGGCATTGGCGTCTGTGCTGCAGGACCCCCGCAGCGGATTTTAGTCATCAATCCATTCACACGTTCACAATCAATTCCCAGGCCCCGCTTCTCAGTCAGGGGTGTTCCCCTGCGTTCTCCATCCTCACAGCAAGCGCCTGCACCAGTCGTTCGTCGACTGCAAACATCAAAGAACCTGCCATTAACCATCTAGAACTCAGCACACCCTGATTTTCCGACAGGCCGCGTGCAGCTTCCACAGAGCTGCGAGGCCGACACGCAAGCCGCCCGCGCCTGAAAGCCGGCGTCAGTCCAGAACCTGAAGCGGCGGCACGGCCGGCCAAACGGCGCAGGCGCAGGAGCAAGAGCTCGAGCGCTGGCGGGAAAATCAGGCCTGGATCGCCTTGGGTCCTCGGCCTGGAGTTGGGCACCGGCAGGGGCGGGGCTTCCGTCCCAGCGGGCGCGGCGTCTTGGACTTCTCCCTCCCAGACCCGGGAAGTGGATTTTCCTCAAACGGCAGCCGGCACACGGAGAGTTCCTGGCTACTCGGGTCAGGAGCGGCCGTAAGTCTAACCAGGAAGGCCCCAATCAGCCCTGGCCAGCCTGGCGGGGCGGCCCTCCCTGCCCAGGTCGCGTCGGGACTGTACCTCTCCGTACACCTGGCTCTGCTTTCTCATGTAGACATGGGGAAGCTCCGCCGAGGTTGCCAGGGAATAGATGTTGCCGATAAATGGCAGCCCCGGCGGCCCCGGAGGGAAGCCCATCGGCCGCCTCTGCTTCAGGAGCTGGCGGACCCCCAGCGCGAAGAGCAGCAGAAAGAGCGCACCGCCGAGCGCCGCCGCTCCCTCCTCAGCTCTCCAAAGTTTCCACATCGGCCCGGGCTGGGGCTGCGAACTCCAGCACAGCCTTGAGACCCGGGCACTCACGGCAACCCTGCCGCACTCCCATTGGCAGGATCTCCTCAGGTTCCGCCCTAGCTCCGTGGCCATTGGGTGGTTGAGTTAGAGCTCACACCCCCTCGGGACAACTGCTCTCTAGCTTTGCGCCGCTTGGAGTCGGTTCTGCGGGGCTGGTCGCGGGTGCTACCATTCGGAAGTCGCGCGGCTCTAGGCGGGGCCTTGAGCCAGGAGACAGTTTTCCAGAATGTTTACACCAGGGCATTGACGATGTGTTGGGATGGCCTCACTCACTGGGGCTAGGTGGATCCTGCTTCTCTATGGCCAGCCCTTTCTTAAACTGTCTTTAAGTACCAGGTCTACTTAATTCATTTTGGACTAGGAAAACTGGAGAGATGATCTACACTGCAGTCTTTAGCTGAACCTGATGGTTTTCAGAATTTCCAGTAGAAAATTGATCCATCAGTAGTAAAAGAAAGTAATTTTACTGTTTTGTCCTGTTTTACTAATCTATGTTTCTCCTGTTTATGTGCTTTGTGTGTGATCTTTTCAAAATTGTGATGATTCAGCAGTTTATGTGCTTAACTCAGTTTACCTATATTTGACCCCTCTCTGGTCTTTCCAGTCTGATTACTTATTGGCAGTCACGGGATTCTTGTCTGCACTTGTTCACGAAGAGTATTTACTATTTTTCTGCCTCTACTGCCTGGAGTTAACAAACTGATTTTGTAATTATTCATGCTAATACAGTTTTTATTCCTGTTTTCTATTCGACAGTTCCTTGCAATGCAGGACTTACTGGGTTTGGGACTCTTCTAACAGCTGCCCTCTAAATGTGATTTAGCAGTGGCATGAGTTTTATGGTTCACATTAGCTTATGGCTCATTCACAACAAATATTTATTGAATGTCTACAATGTTCCCATGTTCTAAGCAATGGAAATACATAGGTGAATAAGAGCAACAAAGTCCCAACCTTTCTAGAACTTACATTCTTAGGAGAGGGAAGAACAATAACATGGAAATAATAATTTTAGATAATCATAAGCAAATGAAAAGTGTGTTATAGAAAATGCCTGGTGGTTGGGGAGATAATTACAGCTGTTGAAGGGTGTCAAGGAAAGTCTTACTAAGAAGATGATGTTGAAGCTGAGATCAACTGCTAAAGAGGTGTATTCATTTCCTACTGCTGCTGTAACAAATTCCCACGAATTTAATGGCTTACAACCACACAAATGTGTTTTCTTACCATTCTTGAAGTGAGAAGTCCAAAACAGGTCTTCCTGGGCTGAAAGAGAGGTGTTTGTAGGGCTTCATTCCTTCTAGAGACTAGGGGAGAATCTATTTCCTTGCCGTTTTCAGCTTCTAGAGGCTGTCCACATTCCTTGGCTTTCTTCCCCATTCCTTCTTCTTGAAGGCCATTAATGTCAGTTCAGTTCCTTCCCACATTGCTGTCTGTCTGACTTTCTTTTACTTCTCTCTTCCACTTATGATCATTGTGATTATATTGGACCCATCTAGATAATCCCCATCTCAAGATCAGCAGATTAGCCATTTAACTCCATCTGCAATCTTAATTCCTCTTGCCATGAAACCTAACATATTTACAGGTTCTGTGGACATATTGGGGAGGGGAGCATTATTCTGCCTACTGTAGAAGGGAAACTTGAGGCAGACATGGGGGAAAATATTTCAAACAGAGGAAATACCAAGGACAAAGGCTTCATATACTAAGCAAACCCTGTCCTCTGACAGTGTTTCCAGTTTCTCTACATCTCCTATGCAAGATGTATGGAAGTGGAAATCAGCAAGTTAGGCCTTTGAGTTTTTCTGTTTAACTGGTTTGTGACCATCCCTAAGGACTGAAGTTACCCCCACAGAGTATGTGTCACAGGATCTCCAGCCACAGAATATCTACCTACTGCCTATTACGAATGCCTATTAAGAGATTCCTCAAAATTGTTATTAATCTAATCAAATAAAAAATAATTGTGAAATCATTGCTAAACCTTGTCTCTAATTTCTTACCAAAGGCCAGTGGAGATGACACAGGATGGATATTGGGACTGTGGGTGGGAGGCAATGCTGTTGAGGCACCAGGAGCTGTGGAATATCACCTCTGGGATGCCTGAGGTCAACCCTGCCTTTGCAGCACCACGAGGCTTATAGTTTTTGGTCTGGCCACAGCCGTTATGCAGTACAGGTACTTGGTTCTGGAGTGGGCCCCCTGCCATCATTTATTTTCAGAAAGGATTAATTTTCATTACAAAAATATCCTCCAATTCACTTAAATTAAAGAACCTTCCTTCTTTGGCATTCTTCCCCTGGCTACATAGCAGAGGAGAGCTGAGTTACCCCTGATGCAGACTGATTGCACTGATGAGATGTTTCCTACTCCGCCACAGGCCAGCGCCCCTTGAGAGATAGTAGGTGGGGGATTCTCAGGAATAGCTATAAGTCTTTCTGGACACAGAACCTCCCCTGTAGCAGTTTATTATGTTCCCTTAGCTCATAAAGAGAAATACCCTCTCCCGCACCCCGCATTTCCTCTTTGAGTGATAGAAAACAATCAACAATGTTTGGCTTTTATCATGACAGGAAGGTTTGGGGAAGCAGGAAATGAAGGATTTCGCGGTTTCATGACTGAGATCTTATCTGCAGTACTCAGGGTGGAATGGGTGAATACCCTGTACAGGGCTCTGCCATTTCTATGTGCAGAACATTAATGATTTTAACAGAGAACAGCAATGCTGTGCCAGAATCAGAGCTGCTTTCTGGGCCTTTGGGAACTGAACTGAAGTTCCAGAATTCATCCTGAGGGGCAGTGTTAAGTGAAATTCTCATGGGCTCCCCTTCTGTTCTTGAATGGCTATAGCCCTAGCCTGGGCCATGGATATTGTCCCAGAGAGCTCCCAACATAGAGTGATGCAATCAGTGCAAATGTGCCTCCTTTGCATGTTTTATTATGTGCACTCTCAGTCTGTTTCATCAGAATAGAAGGAACTGAGAGTCAGAGGAAGTGCCAAGCTGAACCATATTGGAGCCTGAACTAAAAGAAAAATGTTGGTAATACTGATCCTGCCTTATTAAAAATTTGATGTTTTGTTCATAATGGCTTTTTGCCTCAGTTTTGATTTGAAAATGTTGCATTAAAGTATTATCTTGATTCTGAGCTTCTTGGAGCCCTCTTAAATTCTGTTCCCAAGGTGAATTATTCACTTGCCTTATTTTAGTCCTCATGCTGGGAGGTAGGGTACCCAAATGAAGACTTTGATTACAAAATAGTGAGTAGAAACTGTGTTTGTGCACTTGGGCACTTCTGGGTGAGATTAGGGATCATATGAAAGTCTCCCTGTGACCACTTTAAAAAGCCCTCCCCACCCCACTGCCTGAAGCTCAGTCTTCACAAATTAATTTATCCAAATTGAACATTCCCTATAGCAGGCTAAGTTGGAAAATGCAATCCCTGGTGGAGGGAGAGTACAGTAATAGGAAGTTCCTAAAACTGCTTATACATGCATGAATTTAATCCCACATTTGTAGGCAAGACTGAATGGGAGACATGATGATATTGATTTATTGGAGGTGGTTGCATGGTCACGATGACGGTGGCGAGTGTGGGGATTTAAGAAGAGGATGCAGAAGGGGAAAGGAAGTTTTACGGAGAAACTTCTTTTCCTTCACAATTTTTCCAAAGGCTAGATCAACTTAGAGAAATCACATTTCTCAGAAACAGGAGTTATTCTTGCCACTTCCTAGAGATATTCAGCTAACCAATCCTTGCCACTTCCTCCCATCCAGCTCCCCACTGAGCCATCTTCTGTTCTTCATATATTGCATTCCTTTCCTTGAGTTTCAAAAAAATAGAAATCTAAAAGTGCACGAACAGTTCATGATCTTGTTGAAGACCCTCTTCCAAATGTAGTAACAGAGAGTCAGAGGAAGTTTAGTGTTCTGTCCAAGGTCACACAAGATAGCACCAGTAGAACCAGAATTCTGGGCTCTTGACTTGCCATGTATTCTTTCAGCCACTCACCACAAAAGTATTGGGCACCTATTAGATTAGGTGCTAGAGATACAATGGTGAGCAAAATCAGTCATGGTCCCTATGTTCCTGGGTTTTACAGTCTGCTGATGGATGCCAAGACCAGTCAAATAATCACGAGTAAATTTAGTATTTATGTTTTCAAACATTGCTACGTATCCAAGATGCCAAACATTTCTGTTTTCTGAAGTAAAGAAACAGCTCTACAAGTGTGCAAAACACAGGAAATGTGATCAGTCTTGAGGCTCAGTAATTATAGTCTGCACCAAACAACCAGCTTATACCCCGGGACTTCCCATGGTTGTGTTCATGGAAGATGTTACTAAAATTCTTCCTACCACTGGTCTCATATGGGACACTGAGTGAAGGGAAAGTAAAGTAACAAAATCCTCCATTTAAAATTCATGAATGCCACTCAGAGAGACATTTAAGTCTTAATTTAAAGCTTTCTTATTTTTGCTTTGCAAATGAGTTTCATAAACATTCTTATATTGTGCTTCTGAAAAAAGTAGATTTGAAGAAGCAAAGTAAACAGTAGATTGAATTGTTGTTACAGATAACCACACCAACAATTCTGGAGACAGCTGACAATCTGATAATAAAAAAGGAAACTATAATTATAAAATATAGATGTAACAAACCAAGAAGCACAGAAGTCTGAGATAATTTAGGGTAGAGAATATCAATTCTACACATCTCAAAGCCTGAGAGTATCATGTGTATGACAACAGAACACATTAATTCATGTTCTCATTAAATGAACAGCCTCATCAAAGAAGATTAAAATTATATAAGAACATTCTAATTTAAGAGTACAGTAACATTCTAATTTAACAGTACATTCTAATTTTAAGAGTACTTCTTAAAAAAGAAAAGAGAGAATAATCAAATAGATGCAATAAAAAATGATAACGGGGATATCACCACAGATTCCACAGAAATTCAAACCATCATCAGAGGTTATTACAAACAACTCTATGCACATAAACTAGTAAACCTAGAAGAAATTGATAAATTCCTGGACACTTGCATCCTCACAAGCCTAAACCAGGAAGAAGTCGAAACCCTGACTAGACCAATAACAAGGTCTGAAGTTGAGGCAGCAATTAAGAGCATACCACCCAAAAAAAGCCCAGGTCCAGATGAGTTCACAGCCGAATTCTACCAGACACACAAAGAGGAGCTGGTACCATTCCTTCTGAAACTATTTCAGATAATCCAAAAAGAGGGAATCCTTCCCAAATCATTTTATGAGACAAATATCATCCTGATACCAAAACCCGGCAGAGACTCAACAAGAAAAGAAAACTTCAGGCCAATATCCATGGTGAACATAGATGCAAAAATCTTCAATAAAATACTGGCAAGCCGATTGCAACAGCACATCAAAAAACTTATCCACCACGATCAAGTAGGCTTCATCCCAGAGATGCAAGGCTGGTTCAACATACGCGAGTCCATAAACGTAATTCACCACATAAACAGAACCAAAGACAAAAACCACATGATTATCTCAATTGATGCAGAGAAGGCCTTTGACAAAGTTCAACAGCCCTTTATGCTAAAAACCCTCAATAAACTAGGTATTGACAGAACGTATCTCAAAATAATAAAAGCTATTTATGACAAACCAACAGCCAGTATCATACTGAATGGGCAAAAACTGGAAGCATTCCCTTTGAAATCTGGCACGAGACAAGAATGCCCTCTCTCACCACTCCTATTCAATATAGTACTGGAAGTTCTAGCCAGAGCAATCAGACAAGAAAAAGAAATAAAGGGTATTTAAATAGGAAAAGAGGAAGTCAAACTGTCTCTATTTGCAGACGACATGATTGTATATCTAGAAGACCCCATCGTCTCAGCCCCAAATCTCCTGAAACTGATAAGCAACTTCAGCAAAGTCTCAGGATACAAAATCAATGTGCAAAAATCACAAGCATTCCTACACACCAATAACAGACTTAAAGAGAGCCAAATCAAGAATGAACTGCCATTCACAATTGCTACAAAGAGAACAAAATACCTAGGAATACGACTAACAAGGAACGTAAAGGACCTCTTCAAGGATAACTAGAAACATTCCATGTTCATGTTTATGAAGAATTGATATCGTGAAAATGGCCATACTGCCCAAAGTAATTTACAGATTCAATGCTATCCCCATCAAGCTACCAATGATCTTCTTCACAGAACTGGAAAAAAACACCTTAAACTTCATATGGAACCAAAAGAGAGCCCACATAGTCAAGTCAATTCTAACAAAAAGAACAAAGTGGGAGGCATCACACTACTGGACTTCAAACTATACTACAAGGCTATGGTAATCAAAACAGAATGGTACTAGTACCAAACAGAGATATAGACCAATGGGACAGAACAGAGGCCTTGGAGGCAACACCACATATCTACAACCATCTGATCTTTGACAAACCTGACAAAAACAAGCAATGGGGAAAGGATTCCCTGTTTAATAAATGGTGTTGGGAAAACTGGCTAGCCATGTGCAGAAAGCAGAAACTGGACCCCTTCCTGACACCTTTCACTAAAATTAACTCCAGATGGATTAAAGACTTAAACATAAGACCTAACACCATAAAAACCCTAGAAGAAAATCTAGGCAAAACCATTCAGGACATAGGCATAGGCAAGGACTTCATGACCAAAACACCAAAAGCATTGGCAACAAAAGCCAAAATAGACAAATGGGACCTAATCAAACCTCACAGCTTCTGCACAGCAAAAGAAACAGTCATTAGAGTGAATCGGCAACCAACAGAATGGGAAAAAATTTTTGCAGTTTACCCATCTGACAAAGGGCTGATATCCAGAATTTACAAAGAACTAAAACAGATCTACAAGAAAAAAACAAACAAACCCATTCAGAAGTGGGCAAAGGATATGAACAGACACTTTACAAAAGAAGACATACAGGAGGCCAACAAACATATGAAAAAATGGTCGTCATCACTGGTCATTAGAGAAATGCAAATCAAAACTACATTGAGATACCATCTCACACCAGTTAGAATGGCAATCATTAAAAAATCTGGAGAGAACAGATGCTGGAGAGGATGTGGAGAAATAGGAACATTTTTATACTGTTGGTGGGAATGTAAATTAGTTCAACCATTGTGGAAGACAGTATGGCGATTCCTCAAGGACCTAGAAATAGAAATTCCATTTGGTCCAGCAATCCCATTACTGGGTATATATCCAAAGGATTATAAATCGTTCTACTATAAGGACACATGCACACGAATGTTCACTGCAGCACTGTTCACAATAGCAAAGACCTGGAATCAACCCAAATGCCCATCGATGATAGACTGGACAGGGAAAACATGGCACATATACACCATGGAATATTATGCAGCCATCAGAAATGATGAGTTCCTGTCCTTTGTAGGGACATAGATGAAACAGAAAACCATCATTCTCAGCAAACTGACACAAGAACAGAAAATCAAACACTGCATGTTCTCACTTACAGGCGGGTGTTGAACAATAAGAACACATGGACACAGGGAGGGGAGCATCACACACTGGCATCTGTTGGGAGGAAATAGAGGAGGCACAGCGGTGGGTGGGGAGTTGGGGAGACATAGCATGGGGAGAAATGCCAGATATAGGTGAAGGGGAGGAAGGCAGCAAATCACGCTGCCATGTGTGTACCTATGCAACAATCTTGCATGTTCTTCACATGTACCTCAAAACCTAAAATGCAATAATAAAAAGACAAAAAAATAACATTTGTGTAAAAAAAGCAAAGACTGGCAAGATGAATTATTGGGGACATAAAATGCAAGGTAGTATCAATTAAAATGCTGCAACTACAGACGCAAATGGTGATTAGAACCCCTTTCCACATAGTCTGGATATGACCTAAAGAGAAAACTAAAACAACAACAACAAAAAAGAAGAGTACAGGGAAGCATATATGTATTTTTGAAAGATATGACTAAATTTCCACAACAGACAGAAAAAATCCTTAGCACTTGAAGAATTAACTTTGTTTATTTAGAAAATGTTCTTTGGGATCTCTAATACCCTGATGATGATGAAGGGGGCCTCCTAGCAGTGGCTTACCAAGTTTAGGGAGGATGCCTCCGGCCCCTTTCTACCTGGTTTTACAGGTCAGTACCCTCAGAGGACACAAGAAGAGAGTCATCTGGCCTTTGCCTCTGAACCTCCCACCCCCCAAAATTTTTAATCATTGTGGAATGTAAATTGAGAAATTCTTTAGTGTCATTTGTGGAGGTTGTGTACCTCTCAGATGTGAACAACCTGGGCCTGTATCTTTGTACTGTATCTTGGGTCATCACACTCAGATCATGTTCTTCAACAGCTTTGAAAATTGTCTTCTGGTCTTCAGAAGGGACATTTGCAGATGGTTGGTGGTACAGAAGGTTTATTTCTCTGGGGTTTTAGAGACTGGCATTTTAAACATCAGATAGAAAATAGAGCATTTTCTGGGCCTGCAGGAGAAGGTCAGTTAGACTTTCCACAGGAATACCCAGCTTTCTAATTTCTACGCATCCTCACATACACCTTCCTCAGGCCTGCTCTAGACTGCCTCCGTTCCAGAGCTTTATCCAAATGCTCTGGCCCTAATGCCTCTCTGCCTGTGAGCCCCTCCAGCATTTACACTTCTTATCACCTAGCTCAGCATTCACCTTGCAGGCTTTCTCTTTTACATTTATCATTTAATGAGAATAGCCCTAGACTTCTGGAGGATAGGATCCCTGTATTACTCTTCCTCTTAATCTTAACACTCTCACATGTGGTTAGGCACATCATGGGTCCTGAATCCATCCTGGATGATGGCTGGGTCTACCTGATATAGTCTCTCCCATCAAGACTCCTCCTTAGAGGGCCCTCTGGGGGGGTATTTCAAGCCAGTTTTTAGGCTCTAGCAGAAGATGTGTTTTGCCTTGTGGGGATTCATCAGACAACGGCATTGGGAAGCTTTTGTCTACAGAAGCACATGGTGCTATCCACAGAGAACTTGTTCACAGAGAAGCAAGGGCCCAGACACAATGCAAGCCTCTTTTAAAGAAGAAGGACTAATCCCTACTGGTCTGAAGGACATAGTGCTCCTCACCTCCTTTTCCTGTCTCTTCTGAGAATTGTACACTTTTCCTGTCCAGGCAATGGAGCAGTAATTTTCCTGATTGTGCCTCACACCTCAATGACACATTCTTGTACCTCTTAGCTATACTTCTGGAAGCCATAGTGTGACCTGGTATTATAAAAGTAGTGTAGGGTTCACATGGCACAGCCTTTACAGCAACATTACAGAATTTCAAAATTGGAAGAAATATCCAAAAGCTGTATTTTACATTCAGATGTGGAAGTTGAGGCCTGAGAAGACAAATGACTCACTCAAGGTTACACATTGAGCTGGTGGCAGAAAAAAAACAACATAGCATATTGACTCCTAGGGCTGTGATTTTTTCTTTCTTTTTTTTCCAGGCTGTCTCAACTATGTGAGAGTGAGTATAAACCTATTCAGATTGGATATCTAATACTATTCAATCTGAAATCGAGTTGCTTGCTTTTTTTTAACCCACATAACTGAAAGCCATGCTACTAAACACTATAACTTAGCCTTCACTAGCTTCCTTTTAAATAATACCTCTGACATATATGTCGCCATGGTAATGATTGCTTAAGATTTTTTTCAGGAATGGCAGTCCCTGTCCAGTTCAAACCAGTTGAAATCCTCTGGCTGAGCCTGCACAGACGTCTGAAAGGTGACCTTTTGATGTCAGAGGACCCAAAACTCCACCCTCAGATCATGCTAATTATGCCATTTTTTGAACATGTGTCCTGTGAAGAGCCATGAACTTTGACTATGCTTAATGCAGGATCAGTGATGACCTCATTTTTCCAAACTGCCAGTTATCTTTCCACATGCTTTTTATCACCCTGCTTCTTTATTTAATAAGTATCCCTAAGTCTTATTTTCAGGAAGCTGAATTTGAGAACTGTTCTACTGTCTCCTTCTCCGGCTGTCCTGTGAATAAATTTTTTCTCTACTGCAAAACTTGTCATTTCAGTAATTGGCTGTCTGCATGACAGGTAGAATGAACATGGTTTGGGATCAAATCTAAGTCAATTTGCAGATGTTTGAGTTCCAGGTTAAGCAAAACAGGTTGATTTATTTAAGCTGATTTGTCGACACAGAATAAAGTAAGTAGAGAAAATTTTCTGCTATTGCAAATTTCTCTTTTACTTTAATGAATTTAGTTATTTAAAAATTTCTATGATTTACTCTGAAATAAGTGGGGAAATACATATTTTTCTCCTGCAAAACTGGAAGTTTCCCACACAGTATCTTTGGATAATTTATATTCTGTCCTGATGTCTTTCATTACAAATCAGTCTGGTCCAAGCAGAAAGATCTGGCTATATTTTCTCTTGAGTACATTCATTGCCTTAGGGAACCAGGTGTCTTAGCAAATATAGCAGGAATATGAGAAGTCTGTGGGCTAATACATTTTAGTTAAAGCCTATGGTGAATATTATTACTGAATTCAAGTTTAATAATTGATAAAACATAAATATCTAATGTTTGGTTTCCAGTTTTAGTTTGGGTACTTTTCATTATACTTTTGTGTTGATACCTTTAGAACACAATCTTATAATTAAATACAAATTATCACTGGGTTTGCTTGTGGTAAAGCTACTTAAACAGTGTTATAATAAACGTCCTCTTTCATACAGTATTCTCTACATCTGAAAGAATTTCCTTGGTGTAGATTTCCAAATTCTGAATTGTTAGATTACTGCCAAATCACTAAGCAGAATCCTCATCTAGGTACCCTACTACCTGGATTCGATAGTCTACCCTACTCAAAGAGAAGTAATATAGTTCTCTTTTTATTATTATTATTTTTGTTTTTCATCAGCTGCTCAAGTATTTCTGAGTAATATAGTTCTCTTTGATAATAACCTAATACACAGCAAGCTAGCAGTCATTTTATTTCCTTTTTAAGTTCTCTCTCAATTGGCCCTTTGATAGAAGGCTTTTGGCTGTCTCCTTTAAAAACCATAATCTCTGTACATTTGGTACACTCCAGTTAATTAGAGATCTTTAAACTGTGTCGATATAGACAAAGGGCCAGGTTTTATATTGTCTTACACATGGATTGGTCTAAAAGCAGTATTTTAACCTAAGCTCTAAAGTACAATTTTACAGTAATTATCATCCTAGGGCAAATGAAAATTTTGAAAAAATGCATTTTGGCTATGTGACATTAATTTCAGAACTTTATAATTTGGTCTCAGCTATGAATCTAATAATATCATAGAACTTACATATAAAGTTAAAATCAATTTAAACCACTTATTTTTTCTTTGTAAAGATTTGTGTGTGAGAGAATATGGATATGTGTGTGTGGTGTGTATTCTGGCAAGAGTGGTATTAAATTTCTCAAGAGAACAAAAATTTGTTAAAAATATTATATAAATAATCCTCTCAGGTTATTTTAGAATATATTAGAAAATAGAACCTCTATCTTATAATTAAATATTGAGAATTAGCTATTACTGCCCAAATAACAGTTATGAAAATAGTTAAATACCAAACTACAAGTAAGATACTTATGGACATAATACATTTACTTTTATTTATTTATTTATTTATTTATTTATTTAAAGAAGTGGTTTCACTCTTGTTGCCCAGGCTGGAGTGCAATGGTGCAATCCTGGCTCATTGTAATCTCTGCCTCCCAGGTTCAAGTGATTCTCCTGCCTCAGCCTCCTGAGTAGCTGGGATTATATAGGTGCCTGCCATCACAACCAGCATTTTTTTTTTTTTTTTGGTATTTTTAGTAGATACGGGGTTTCACCATGTTGGCCAGGCTGGTCTTGAATTCCTGACATAAGGTGATCCATCCGCCTTGGCCTCCCAAAGTGCTGGGATTGCAGGCATGTCCACCATGCCCACCCATACATTTACTATTTAAAAAGTTCTTAAAAACGTTCAAGACAACTTTGAAATTCCAAGAAATTATTAAACAAAGGCCATGAGTAGATATATAATTCATTAAAGAGGAATTAACAATGGGTAAACAAACATGAAAAGGCACAGCTTTACTCATAATAAAAAAATGCAAAATAAAGTATTTCTGAAATCACAGCAACATAATTCAGAAAAGCCAAAAACTAGACATAACTCAGGTATATATCAACAGGAGAATCAATAAATAACTGCGAATATTCATGCAATGGAATACTACTCAGCAATAAAACAGGAGAGGAAAACTTGCTGGTATACAAAACAATATGGATGAATCTCAAAAACATGCCAAGTGAAAAATGTGTATCTCAAAGCCTACGTACTGTATGAGTCCATTTGTATGGAGTTCTGGAGCTGCCTTTAGTAAACTATGATTTTTTAAAAATTGAAAATGGTAATTGCCTTTGGGAAGGTGGGGCAGGTACTGGGGGCAGGGTTTGATGGAAAGGGGCATAAGGCAACTTTTTGGCATAATGGTAACATCCTATTTTATTGTAGGTTTACATTTTGTAGGTGTATGTGGTTTTCAAAACACATCAAACTGTATGCTCAAAATTTATGCATTTCATTGTATTGAAACTTTTTCCCTAAAAAGGACCAGCACGTGAATATTGAACTGTATTTAAGATATGCATACCAACGTGTGTAGAGGTGAAGTGTCCTGCTGAATGCAACTGACTTTGAGATAAGTTTAAAATAATATGCATTAATGCATATACAGAAGGATGAATAGATATCTAAATATGTGTTAAAGCTAATATAGCAAAATTTTAAAGTCTAGGTATTGGTTACATGGGTATTCATTGTATGAGTTCTTCAACTTTTCTGAATTTTTCAATTTTTTCTTAGTAATTTGCTGGCAAACTTTGAAGTGCTATTTTGCCTATTAAATAAGAATAATATTTTTAAAAATATAATGAGCAGAAAAAAATTTTAAACCCACAATAATGGCCATGATGCCATGAAACAGATACTCCCTTGTCTATTGATATTTGATATTGATAATAAAATATCTAATTGATTTTTTTGAAGAACAATTTAGCAATTTCTATCCAAGCCACAAAAATGGCCTAACTTATCTAATAATTCTATAATCTATACCAAGAAATAATCTCAAACATGGAAAACTCTGAAGAAAGATGTTCATTATAATATAACTTATATAGGAATAAGTTAGAAACCTAACTGACCAACAATAAATCAATAGATAAGTTTCTATCCCTTGTTGTCACAGAAAATTTGAGATTCTAGTAATAAAATTACAATGAAATAGTAAAATATATATAGTTAATGACTGATGAGGGAAATGAAATTATGAAGTAAAATACATCTACACTTGAAATATTATACATAGTTAAAAGGCATAGCTATGAAAATGCAGTTTCACTGAAAATGTCTGTGATGTGATAGGTACAAAGTAGACAAGTGTGTATATATACGCCATAATTACAGCTGTGTGAAAGTGGTATATGTCTGAAGCTGTTTGTAGTGGATGCTGTTGTGTACTGCCCAAATCTCAGGGGTTTGCATTACTCCAGCCCCACTGGAGTATGGTGGCTGAAAGCTATCAGATGAGTCAATTTCTGAGAACGGCTCTCAGCCAGAGGGAGTTGTGTTGATCAAGGTCTAGATCCTTCCTGGGAAAAATTCTCATTGAATGGATGGTCGAAGGCAGGACCAGCTATATAAATTGCAAAGTCCAATGAAAAAGGAAAATGTGGGTCCTCTTGCTCCAAAATTATTAGGAACTTCATGAAAGTAACAGCAGAGTATTAAACTAAGCATGGTGCCCTTCTGAGTGTAGGGGCCCTGTGTAATTACACAGGTAATATGCCAATGAAGCTGGCTCTATTTCAGTGAGGCATAAAGGCTCAGGCCCCTTGCCTGAAGCTGGTACAACTCTGAAGTTCCAGCTGAGCTCTAGAGCTCCCTGTGAGATAGGTCTTTCCTGTACAGTTCAACTTTTCTCTCTGCCCTACTTTCTTCACTCCCTTATAGGTGTTGATACCAGGGATTCCTCTCAATTGCCTTTTGCCACACAAATCTCCAACTCAGAGTTTGCTTCCCAGGAAATCTTACATAACACACTATCATTAAAGCAAAATAAATGAGCATAAAATCCAGGAAGGAAATACAGTAAATGTATAAGAATAATTTTTTTTCTCTTCTGAATTTTAGAGTATGAGTTTTTAGTTTATAAGTTTACATGACATTCAAAATAAAAATAACCTCCAACTTAGAAAATGATAGTTTTAAGAAAATACACAAAAGAATTGAAAGCATAGACTCAAATCGATAATTGTATACCTGCCACATGCTACAACATGATGAATCCTGAGGACATTATGCCAAGTGAAAGCCAGATGGAAAAGCACAAATATTGTAGAATTTTACTTATATGAGGCACCCAGAATAGGCAAACTCATACAGACAGGAAGTATCATAGAGGTTACCAGGGACAGGTAGGAGGAATAGTGGGGATTATTGTCAAATACCGTTTCCATTTGGGATGACAAACAAATTCTGGAAATGGATGATGATGATGATTTGCACAACATTGGGAATATAATTATTGCCACTAAACTGTGCGATTAAAAATGTTAAAATGGTGTTAAAAGGATTCTGTTCCTGCTTACAATGTAGAAAGCAGCAAAGGCATATCACTCCCACCCTAACAATGAGAAAAAGCTGAATAATCTACAAAACAATATTTTTTGGGGCCCTCCATAAAGCTGAAGTCACAAGGCAAACTGAGTCACAAAGTATACTGATTCAAAAGGGTAAAAAGCTCCTCCAAGAAGAAATGGATCACATGAATTGTTTCAACTTTGGAAGAAGAGGTGGCACTTGAAAAAGCTGGTAAGGGCCGGGCGCGGTGGCTAAAGTCTGTAATCCCAGCACTTTGGGAGGCTGAGGCGGGTGGATCACGAGGTCAAGAGATCGAGACCATCCTGGTCAACATGGTGAAACCCGTCTCTACTAAAAATACAAAAAATTAGCTGGGCATGGTTGCACGTGCCTGTAATCCCAGCTACTCAGGAGGCTCAGGCAGGAGAATTGCCTGAATCCAGGAGGCGGAGGTTGCGGTGAGCCGAGATCGCGCCATTGCACTCCAACCTGGGTAACAAGAGCGAAACTCCGTCTCAAAAAAAAAAAAAAAAAAGAAAAAAGAAAAAGAAAAAGCTGGTAAGCAGGACTGGATTTGAGTGAATGAGTGTGTGGGCATTATCCAATTGGTTGAGAGACTGGTCGAACAAAAAGATTGGGGAAAGCTGGATTCACCCTCTGTCTGCCTGACCACTTGAGCTGGGTCATTGGCCTCCTTCTCTTGGGGCCCATGGTTCTCAGGACTTTAGGTCCAGACTGGAATCTGTACCATTGGCTCTCAGGCCTTCAAACTACACCACCAGCTTTCCTGGGTCTCCAGCTTGCAGATGAAAGATCGTGGGACTTCTCACATAATTGTGTAAACCAATACTTTATAATAAATATAATTATACACATACACACACACACACACACACACACACACACACACACACACGGTGTTTCTCTGGAGAACCCTGAATACCGAAGAAATTAAGATAAATAAGTGCAATAGCTATGGACTAAATTGTGTCCTTCCAAAATTCATGTTGGAGACTTAACCCCCAATATGATAGTATTTGGAGATGGGGCCTTTGAGAGGTAATTAGGTTTAGATGAGGTCGAGAGAATGGGAGCCCCCATGATGGAATTAGTGCCCTTAGAAGAAGAGATACCAACAAGTTTACTTCTTCTCTTTTGCTGCCATGTGAGAACACAGTAAGAAGGCAGCCATCTGCAAGCCAGGAAGAGGGCATTCACTGGAAACCCAATGGTTGTACAACTTGATCTTGGACTTTCCAGCCTCCAGAACTGTGAGAAATTATAGCTACTTAGTCTATGGTATTTTGTTATGGCAGCCCCAGATGACTAAAACAGCAATATGATTAAAAATGGAAAT
This sequence comes from Saimiri boliviensis, assembly GCF_048565385.1. Taxonomy (NCBI): domain Eukaryota; kingdom Metazoa; phylum Chordata; class Mammalia; order Primates; family Cebidae; genus Saimiri; species Saimiri boliviensis. Next base: position 84,563,769 of record NC_133454.1, read on the forward strand.
TAAAAATCCATAAAAAACAAAATATTAGCATTTTAATGAAGACATGACAGGAGGTGGCATTTACACGAGCTGGCCTCACTCACCTCACCCGATTCCTGGCCCTGTCAGAGCCTATTTCACGTTTAGATGTTATTTTGTTTGTCCTAGATTTTTTTTACTCATTTTTATCATTAAAGACATTATGTTAAAATATTACTCTGGATTGCTAAGATTCTTGGCACCCCTTTAAATTTTGCAATGGAAACAAATGCCTTACTCATCTCACCCCAGTTCTGGCCTTGCAGGACACCTTTATAGAAAAATTGATTTTGTTCACCAAATAAAACGAAGCTAGTCTTTGCCCCAGCAGTTTGCTTTCCCAGCTAAGGAGAGATCAGATATAAAATGCAGATGTGCTCTGGATTTATTCTTGTTTGGGGGATTGCACCCAGGCAGCAGCAACAAAACGGTTTTGATTTGCTGGGTCCGAACCTAATTGATCCCCGCAGGTTTACCTGTTGCTTGCTATGCTTAGGTCTGGCGTGGTCCACTGGCTTCTGCAGGGTGGCTTTTATTTTGGAAGTCTGAGGACGCACTGGACGGTCAGCACATGGGGATTTCTGGTTGAGCAGTTTTCAGGGAATGAAATCAGTTCCTAAACGCTTTTTCTGGGAGCATTTGCGGAGCGCCAGCCTTAGAAAAGGTTGCCCTTCTGGGCCCTGATCGCACAAGGAGCAAGCAAAGTGTCTTAAGAAGCGCCCCCTGCCGGCGGCGAAAGCGCGGCGGCCAGCGGACCGGACGACCCCGGGGCAAACCGCCGCCCAGGTGCACAGGTCCAGGGGCTCCACGGCCGCGGGTGTCTTTCGGCCTGACCAGGTGGCGGATCCTCTTCTAGATCGCGGTAGCCAGGTCCGGGAGGCGGCGGGGCTCGCTGTGCCTCAGGACCTACGCTCGGCTCCGGGGCCGGATGCCTGCAAAGCGTCCATTTTGGAAAGAAGTTTCACTTGCAGGGAGGGCAAGTGTGTACAGAATGATGGTCGGTGTGTCCGAGACGTGAATATCAACCAAGACTGCGTCCGTTGCTGGCGTGTGTGCGGGTCCTTCGTGAGGCTGCTTCTGGCAGTCACAGTCCGCGAGTTAGCGAGATGGCTGGGAGGCGGCGAGGCCCCGCTCACCCCAGAGCCGCGCATTTCGAACACCTTAAGCAGGGATGACAGTGCATAGCCTTAGCTGAGTGCAGACACCTGGGCCTTCGAGCCTGCAGAGCCCCTTGTGTTCCGTTGGAGGGGGCTGCAGGACGGGCTGTGGGGTGTCTGGGCTTTCACCTCGGGTAGTGGGCAGCAGGTGAACTGTCCTGGACCGGCAGGCACAGGGCATCTCCACAAACAGAGCTCCTCGGCGCAAGGCCGCTGTGCAAACGGCTTCCAGAGGGGCTGCCCTCGTCCTGATGGATGGGCAGGAAGGCGTGTGCGTGCGTGCGTGCGTGCGTGCGTGCGTGTGCGCGCGCGCGTTGGTGTGGAGCAGGCTCGTCGGAGGCTGCAATGAGAGGTGGCTTGTTATTCTGGGAGGGGGCGCCGCAAAGGGCTTCCCTCTGGGTGAGCCTTCTGGAGGTTGCTGTCCCGTTCAGAGCGCCAGTCTCAGTGGTACCACTGCTGGAGATCCCGCGGGGGTCCGAGTCTGCCCACTGTGGGGCCCGTCGTCTGCATCTCCCCTGGACTCTCCGCTTTGATTTGGAGGCGCTGTTTCAACGGCTGTCAGTCTCTCAAAGGGTAAATTCGGTTCCAGTCATTTCTTCAGTGGGCCCTTATTCCTAATCCTCCCTCTCCTTTCAGCTGCTGGGCACCTCTTCCCGGAGGCGAGCTCCCTGCTTGGGGCGGTCACGGTGCCATGGCGTACCTTGAGCGGAGAGGCCTGCTTCGGTGGCAACCTGAGCTGAGTCCAACACTGGGGTGGCGTGTGTGGCCCTTGGGGAACAGTCCCTAAATCAGGGTAGGGCAGCAGGTGATCACAAGGAGATGGGTTTGTCCAGGGGTCTGGCCTTCGAGGACTGGATGAAGCACCTGCATCTACGTTCAGGTGAAGCTGGAGAACTCAGTCCCTACGGATGGCAGGAGCTGACTCTGAGCAAGAGCCTTGGGCTCTGTACCTATCATTAAATGTCCTTGGGACTAGGAACGTGCAGAGGAGGGGTGTGTGTGTGTGTATGTGTGTGTGTGTGTGTGTGTGTGTGTGTGTGTGTGTTTTCCTGGGCTATTGAAATAACAACCTTGCCCTGGGAAAGAAAACCCCAGCTCTCTCAGTACCTAAGGGGGCAGTGAGTCCTCCTTCTTCAGCCATATTGGGCAGAAAACCTTCCTGGTAGACTAGACCCATAGGATGTGGCTAAGGCCCTTCAACCTCAAGAGAAACCTCAACACACTCAGGCCTGGACATCTCTGCCTGTGCTGTCAAGCTTCCAAACCATTTACATTCATGAATGCCTTCAAACTTGAAGACACCCCACTGGGGCGATTAGGTCTAGAGAGTGTCCAGTTACTTGCTTGAGGTTACACAGAAACAAGCAGCACAGGAAACCTGGCCTATAGCCTTTCTGCCACACTAACTTCTTGAGAAGGGCCCCAAAAGACACAAGGAACTCTAGGAGGCACTCTAGAGAGCCCCCTGAACAAACACAGAACTGTGTGGATCTTGGAGATTTAAATTCCTGTGAAGAACAAAGGCAAGGCGGACTACAGGAGGGGCAACTGAATTCCCCACCCCCAGCTGTACATGTTGTTCTAGGCCCTGGGGAAGGGTGGATGGAGAGATATTTCATGGGGAGGTGTGAAAAAATGGAAAGACTTGAAAATGGGGCCTGAAACCTGAGGAGGCTTGGGGACTCCTAGTTAGGAAGTGCCTTTAGAAAAGCTACGGAAAATGGCGGGGAGGGGAGCCCAAGACATCCTCTAAACGGTCCTGGATAGATGGGAAGAAAGATCTAGCTGGTGGGCATGGTAGGAAAGAAAGCAGGTATTCAGAGCGCAGAAGCTCTGTGCAGGAATAGGCACCGTGCTTTTGCCTTTAGCTCCAGGTGTGAACATGCCAAAAACTTAGCTGAAGCTGGCTTGGTCCCCCTCACTAGAAGGTGAGGAAAGACCAGGTACCTCAGTGACTGAAAAAAATCTGTGACAGTGACCCCAGCTGGGGATTGACTCGTTGTACCTAATGGCGGGATCATTTTTCTTGCTACAGAGAGCCATCAAAGGCTCCCAGAAGTTCTCCCACTTCCTGGCTCTCAGTCTTGATCCTATGCCAGATGGGCAACCTCCAGGCAGCACCATTCAGGTGAGACAGCTTGGAGCCAGGGGCTCCTCCACTCCCACTGCCCCTGGGACCAGACAGTTCTGTGACTCTGAAGTCATGCGTGCCTCATGGTTAACCAGTGCCCATAGGTGGACCCTGACCTCATGCCCTATCCCCTGAGAGTCACAGTGACCACATCCCCAGGGGAAGAAACAGAGACCAGGAAGCCTGGCTGCTTATCCTGGGAAGGGGCAGACAGGGACTCACAGCCTGTTTGCTTCTCCTCCACAGGTCAGCCCTGTAGCTAGCAGTTCAGACTGGCCACTCTCAGTGAGGAGGAAGCGCGCCTCCCACTGGCTGCACTGGTGCAGGACTATGTACAGATGGAAACCAGTGAGCTGGAGCAGGAGCAGGAGACAGAGGACTCCAGGTGAGGCTCCCCAAGCACCCGGCACAAGGCCTCCTCTCCCGTAGCATACCAAGAAGGCAGATCCCAAGAGGTAGGAGAGAACACACTGGCAAGGGGTCCAGCAAGCTGATTTTTTTCAGGAGGACTTGGGGCCCAGCCTTTCTCAGGCTTCAGGGGAGACAGAGGTCCCAGTGCAGCTGGGAGGACTATGGTTAGACCCAATAAAAACCTCCATTTCTGAAAGCTGTTAGAAAGTGAAATAGGAGGTATGGAATCGCTCACTGTGGGAATTGCTCTTGCAGTACTGGGAGACCCCCCAGCATTGGATGGGTTAAGACTGGTTAGGGCGAAGCCAGAGATAGACCTAGTATGTATCAGGAGATTTTAGAAATTTGGCTCCATCTCATTAATCTGCATATGACATTCTTTCACACCTGCAAGGAGCCTTCATTTCACATTTGCAAGGTGGAGGTGAGGCCCTTGCAGCGGATGGGGACAAGTAGAGCAGTGTCTGGGTAGGTTTGAACCTTTAGATGTGTGGCATCTGCAGAGATGTGCATGTTGTCAGGAAGCCAGGGAGAGCACCCTTCCCCAGATCCACATCCCTGCGCACCTTGAGCCTGAGCAGAGACCAGCCTCTGGCCTGGTCCCAGCACTACCTGGGAAGAGGCATGTGTTGCACTTGCATTCACTTTGAGAGCCCCTCTGTAAAGTATGAAGGACTGAACAGCATGTGGAATGCCAGAAAAAGTCACCCCTCCCCACCTAGCCCTTTCCATGTTGCCCTGGCCCACTGCACTTCTCAGCTCTCCTAATGGAGGATGTGTGAGCTCCTCTCCTGCCTGCCCCTCCTGCTCCCACTTGACATGCCCCCTGCCTGATTCAGCCTTCTGAGTGACTGCTCACAGGGACAACCCCTGGTGTATGGTACTATCTAGCATGTTCTTTCCCTGTAGCCTGACAGCCCCAGATCTAAGCAGTGTGGTCATCTGAGCACTTGCAGAACAACTCACATGTTCTCTGGCATTGACTTCACAGCTGAAATGCCTGGCAAGAAAAGGGACATAGCCAGTGGCTTGCAGAGGGACCACCCCCAATGTGGTGTACCAGGATAACATCTGAACCCCATTCAGTTCTTCTGATTTTCTTTCTTGCTTCTTGGGGTCTTGCTATATTGCCTAGGCTGGGCTTGATTCTCCATTTTGGCCTCCCCACTGTGTGGTTCCTCTCTGATTGCTCTTTAGGCTGGTATTGGAGACTTTGCTTGTGTTATAGAATATCAGGGACTTCAGCGTGGGATAAGAGAGAGTGGCATTCACAGTAAGAAAAGATATTAGAGAGTGTGAGGGCAGCTCCTGAGTACTGGTAGGCACATCTCTCATTTCTGGTCATCTGTCTAATGTAACTATATCTAAAAGGCCCTGAGCCATGGTGGTCACTGCTCTGGCCCACATCCCAGTCTTGAGGCTATTCTTAGACTTAGAAGTAAAGTTAGCCCAGGGTGACTCAATCCCAAACTTGGCAGATGGTTCCTGTGAACCAGCTCAAACAGCAACAACTGGTGTGCTGAGGAGCAGCTAAGCATTTCTGAAAGAGGATGCCACAACCTTTTTTTTCTGGGCTTCTTCATATAACTAACACTTTGGGGACTTTTGATTTTCTCATGGAAGTGTGTTTGATGCCTGTCCTTGGGGTATAGCTTCTAGAGACTCCCTATATGCCACACAGTGGGCCTGGGAGTAATTCTCACTTTCACTGTAATTCTTCCAGCCTTTGTCATTAACCCTTTGCAGGCATTGAATAAACTTTAATTTCTGGATGAGAATAGCAGGATTTCAGCATATGCCCGATAGGCAGGAACCAGGAATCTCACTGGGTTCTGGGTTTTCTGTAACATTCTTTAGAAGACTCCTAGCAAAGGTTGGCATGCTAATTTTCTCCAGTGACCCCTGTGATCCTCTTTTTTTCTTTTTTTTTTTGATAATTTTGTTTAGGAGAAACACTTAATTGGTTAAGTGATGCAACTCAGACATTAGTTCTTTTTATGAAGGTCCCAGGGGTTAGACTTCTTTTCTTTGGCCTCTCCTAACCTTAGAGAGTCATGATCCTTTTTTTTACGTTGCTATCATGGTCCTATGGGGCAGGCTTCTACAACCAGTCTCTCTGACAGGTCTTCTTGTGTTTCTCCACTTTGCATCAGTATCACTGTCCAGAAGATAGCCTGCAATGTTGTCATCTGTGTAATCCATCAATTGGCAGGCCGTTGGATGACAGTACAGGGACCTTCAGACCTAAGCAGTTGGACACTCTAGGAAGAAAGTGACTGGCATCAGTGAAACAGGGGATGGGCCTATATGCTGAGTCCCCTTGGATGTAAGTCACGCTGTGTGTTAGTTGATGGGAAAGGAGTGGGCAAAGCTAACTTTTCTCTGTGGTGCTGAGTTCATCTATCTAAATTTAAAACACAGATCATTAAAAATTGAAATTCAAGATGTGTTAAAGACTTAAACATTAGACCTGAAGCTATAAAAATGCTAGAAGAAAACCTAGAGAAAACTTTTCTGGACATTGGTCTAGGCAGATAATTCAAGACTAAGCCCTAAAAGCACAAGCAATAAAAGAAAAAAAGACAAATGGAACTTAAGTAAACAAAAAAGCTTCTGTACAGCAGAAAAAATAATCAGCAGAGTGAATGGACAATCTGTAAAAATGAGAGAAAATATTTGTAAACTCATCTGATGGGAAAAATAGAATTTATGAGGAACTCAAAACAACTCAATAACAACTACAACTCATTAAATAGTGAGCAGAGTACCAGGAATAGACATTTTTCAAAAGAAGAACATATTCTATGTACACATAAAAATTAAAATATAAAAAATACAAAAATTTAAAAAGACATGCAAATGGCCAACAAGCATATGAAAAAATGCCAAACATCATTAATCATCAGAGAAATACAAGTTAAGATTACAATGAGACATCATACCAGTCATAATGACTATTATTAAAAAGGAAAAAAAAATAACAGATGTTAGCAAGGATGTGGAGAAAAGGGAATACTTGTACACTATTGGTGGGAATATAAATTAGTACAACCTCTATGGAAAACTGCATGGAGATTTCTCAAAGAACTAAAAATAGAACTACCATTTGATCTAGCAATCCAAAAACTTGGTATCCACCCAAGAGAAAAGAAATCATTATATCAAAAAAATAAATGCATGTGTAAGTTTATCACAGTAATATTCACAAGAGCAAAGATGTGATATCAAACTAAGTATCCATCAACAGATGACTGGATAAAGAAAATGCAATAAATATACACAGTAAAATACTATTCATCCATAAAAAAGATACTATTCAGCCAAAAAAAAAAAAAAAAATCATGTCCCTTGCAGCAACATAGATTATCTTAAGTGAAACAACTCAGAAACAGAAAGTCAAACACTGCATATTCTTACTTATAAGTGGGAGCTAAATAATATGTATACATGGACATAGAGTATGGAGTAATAGATATCGGAGACTCAGAAGGGTGGGAGAGGGGTGAGGGATGATCAATTACTTAATAAGTGTAATGTACACTATTTGAATGATAATTATATTGAAAGCCCAGACTTCACCACTATGCAATATATCCATGTAACAAAATTTCACTTATACCCCTTAAATTTATACAAATTAAAAAAATGGGTCTTTCAAACTGTGGAACATGATCCTTGATTACACTATTCATACTCTTCTGCCAGGCTATAGTGAAACTGAGCTTGCCGCTTCTTTTGATTTGTAAGGCAAGCATTATGCTATACATTGGAAAACTTTCCACAGAAAATAGGCATATTACATTTTTTTAAATGTTGCAAAGTATCTTCTTGATCTGAAAGCTGTATAAGTTCATTCTGGTTCCTTCTATGTATCCTACCTTTTTAAAAACAAAGTTTTAATTTTGGAATAATTTTAGAATCACAGCAAATTACTACAGAGTTCCTGTGTACTGTTCACATACTTTGGCCTAGTGTTAACATCTTACATAATCAAGTTACATTAGTCAAAACTAGGGGATTAGTGTTGGCATGTTTCTAAACTCTGGACATTATTCAAATTTCATTAGTTTGTTTTGCTAATGTCTACTTTCTGCATCAAATCCAGTCCAGGATACCACATTTCATTGGAAACTAACGTCTTTTTAGTATCCTTTTGTCTGTGACAGTTTCTCACGTTTTCCTTGTTTTAGTTTCTCTTTTTTTTTAAAGTGTCCTTGAGAGTTTTGAAGAGTTCTGGCCAGGTATTTTGTACAATGTCTCTTAATTTGGATTAGCCTAATAACATTTTTCTCATGTTTATTTTGGGGTTTTGGGATTTGGGGAAGACTACCACAGAAATGAGGTGTCCTTTTTATCAGATCACATTAGTGTACATGCAATCAACATGACACCATTAGTGATGTTCACCTTGATCTTGGTTAAAGTAGTGTCTGCTGGGTCTCTCCACTGTGAAATTGTTTTTTTTTTCCCTTTTCATGTTATATTCTTTGGAAAAGAGTCAAGCCCACCCAAAAGCAGAGGAGGGTAATTAAAATCCATCCCTTAGAAGAACTTAACTCTGGACGTCATTCTAATTTCATTAGTTTGTTTGTTTTGCTAATGTCTTCTTTCTGTATCAAATCCAGTCCAGGATACCACATTGCATTGGAAACTAACATGTCTTTTTAGTCTCCTTTTGTCTGTGACTGGATAAAGGAAATGCAATAAATATACACAGTGAAATACTATTCAGCCATAAAAAAGATGACAGTACAGGGACTTCAGACCTAAGCAGTTGGACACTCCAGGAAGATGGCATTTACATATATTATTTGTAATTATTCTGTAAGAATTTTTTATTTATTAAATCATTTCTCTATGCCAGTATGGGTTCATTTGTTTTATAATTTAAGTTATGATCCAGTACTACATTGCTTATTTTACTACTCAAATGGATCTAGCTTTGGCCATTGGGAGCTTTTTTAGGTTAAGACCTGGTGCCCTTTGGACATGTCTGTATTTTCCTGAGTACTTCCTTGCTTTCTGGCACTACAAGATGCTCCAGGCTCATGCTGTATTCCCTGCACTGGCCCTGTAATCAACTATTTCTTCAAGAGCTTGTTTTTCATTTTTGGATGTTATATGCTCATTGCTTTTAAGGTGTTATTGTTGACCCTCTCAGCATACATTTTAGGGAATATATATATATATATATATATATATATATATATATGTATGTATGTATATTGATGGGCTGATGCACACATATTGGTAATTCTATCTATCATCTATCTATCTACCTACCTATCTATCTATCTATCTATCTAATCGTAAACTAAACATAATTTCATACTAATGTCTTCAGTTTTAATCCAGTAGCACAGGATTCATTGTAGCTTTCCCCACTTGCTTACTTGTAACTTCTTTCTCTGACATTGAGAAACCTAGCTACCATTATCTACCATTTATTTGCTTATTTGTTCAACCCCTAATATAACTGTAAAGCACTTTCAGAATTGTTAACCTATTTGTAACCATTTTAACGATTGTAACCTATTTGTAATAAGTTTCTCCTCTATGAAAGACTTTTGAATTAGAGCACAGTGTTAATGTACAATTATTCATTAAAATTTCCAAAGTTACTCAGGTCAGTTTTTTCCCCACCCACTTCAGTGAGCTTATGTTATCAATTTGTAACAGAGTTAGATTCATTTTTCACTGTCTGTGGTTTAATCTAGGATCCTTCAACATCCTAGTTGATTTTTAAAAACTTGCATACGTTCAAGTTCACACTTTGTGATATGCAGTTCTAAGGGTTTTGATATATGCATAATCATATATTTACCAACCCAGGGTGGTGTAATAGTCTAAAATTCTCTTGTGTGTCCCTTTTGCAGTTAAACATTCTACACTTCCCCAACCCATGGAAACAACTGTTTTGTTTTCTATCTCTATAGATTTGCCTTTTCCATAATGTCATATGAATGGAGTCATACAGTATGTAGTCTTTTGGGTCTGGCTTCCTTCACTTAGCAAAATGCATTGAAGATTCACATTCTTACATGTATCAGTAGCTCATTCCTTTTTATTGACAAATAGTACTCTATTGTGTGGATATATGACAGTTTGCTTATCCAATCACCTTTTGAAGTAAATATTCATTGCTTTCAATTTTGGACAATTGTGAGTAAACATACCAAAATATTTTAATATAGTTTTTTTTACATAAACATGATTTTTCAATTAGGCAGTCACTAATCTACTTTCTGGAACTTTCATATAAATAGAATTATATAATGTGTGGCCATTTGTGCCTGGATTCTTTTACTTTGCATTATGTTTTCAAGGTTTGTCCGTATTGTAGAATGTATTAGTACTTCTGTCCTTTTTAAGGCTGAATAATATTTAATTATATAGCAATATCACATTTTGTATATCCATTTATCAGTTGATGGACATTTGAGATGTTTCCAGTTTTTGGCTAGTGTGACTATGAGAATAATGCACTTATACATGAACATTCATGTATAAGTTTTTGTGTGAACATGTTTTTGGTTCTCTTGGGCATATACCTAGAAATGGGATTGCTGGTGTCATAAGTCTATACTTAACTTTCTAAGAAACTGCCAACCTGTTTTCCAAAGTATGATTTTGTGCAAATCTTTTTTATATTATGTCCTGATCCACAAGATGCAACGACAGCTTTCATTTGATGGAATAATTGTGAAATACATGTACTTTGTTTAGTGTTGACTATGTGCTGGTTACTGTTGTAAACAGTTGACTGATGATTTTGATCCTCACAACAATCTGTGAGGAAATTAAAACAAGTAAGGTTAAATAATTTGTTACAAGTCATAAACTAGTAAGTAGTAAAGATGAGCTTTAAAATCCAGGTAATTTGGCTCCAGGCTCCATTTTCTTAAGTAGTATTTCTACTGCTTCTAGTTAGTGAGTGTGTGAAGACCTAGCATGGGGGCTGGAATACAGTAGGTGCCCTAACATGTTAGGAGGTTTTAGGCTTGCTCTTTCTTACACTTTCTCCTTCCCTTTCAGTCAGTTCAATTTCTGATGGCTGATTCTCCCCATTCCTTCCCTTTCTAAGGTGGAGGGTAGATCTCAGGTAGAGCAGCTGATCACCAGCAGATGGCAACAAAGACTGTCCAGATAAAAGCTAAGAGCTCTTCACAGGATGAGTTAGTGTGTCTGTAAAAAAGAAAACTGAAATAGAACTCATGGAAATGTTTCTCACTTCTGAATAACCAGATTCACAGGAAGCTAAGTAAAATCCTCAGGCTTTATTGATGTTGAAATCCCTTGAAAACATTTGCTGAAATCCAGAGTGATATTGAAAAGAACTGACTGAGGATAGTGAACATCCTCATTGTGTTTATAAACTCAGGAGCAAAGGCCTTCATTATGATATTAACAGTGGGATTTTTTATATGTATCTTTTTTCATGATAAGAATGAACTCTTCATTCTAGTTTTCTGAGAGTTTGTATTAAGAAGATTCTTAAGTTATATCAAATGCTTTTTAAAAATCTATTTAGATGATCATATGGTATTTCTCTTTTTATTCTGTTATTGTGGTGAATACATTAATTTTTGGAGGTAAAACCAATGTTATATTCCTTAAATAAACACCATTTGGTCATGATCATCATTTTTTCCAAATTGATGATTTCTATTTACTTTTCTTGATGTTTAGGATTACTACAGCTGTATTTAATGACATATATTTGTTTGTACTTTGCCTTCCTGGTGATGTCCTTATAACTTTTTGCGGGATTCTACTAGTTTCATTAGATACATTGGGAAAAGTTTTTCTTTTTTCTCTGAAAAAGTTTCTGTTTGATTAGTTATATTTCTTCCTTCTTGGAGCTTCCTTTGTGAGAGGGATTTAAGTTACATATTCAGATATAGGACTATTCAGATTTTCCATTTCCTCTTGTGTAAATTTTGGTAGCTTGTCTTCTATAAGAAACTTACACATTTTATCAAAATTGTCAAAATTATTGGCACAAAATATTCACTTACTATCTTTTAATGTCTTTAGAATCTCTAGTGGTATATCACTTTTTATTCTGGATACAGATAATATGTATTTTCTCTCTTTTATCTTGCTCAGTCTTGCTAGGGGATTGTGAATAGTATTAATCTTTTCACAGAACCAGCTTTTGGCTTTGTTGATTTTCTCTGTACTATTTCATTAATTTCTATTGTTATTATTTTATTATTCTCCTTTTTTGGATTTAATTTATTTCCTTTTTTCTAGTTTCTTGAGATGGCAGCTGAGGTAACTGATTCTCAACCTTTCATTTTTTCAAATATATATATTTAAAGCTATAATAAGTTTTTAAAAAAAATGGTTTTTAACTACAGGTCACGAATTTTGATGTGATATTTTAATTTGCAATTGAAAAAATATTTTCTTTGTGATTGTTTCTTCGATACATGGCTTATTTAGGTATATACTGCTAAATTTCTAAATATTTTTCTATTATTGATCTTAAATTTATTTTCAACATGGTTAGATAAATACTCAGTGATTCCAATTCTTGGAAATTTATTGAGAATTGCTTTATGATTAGCATATGATCTATTTTGGTAAATATTCCATGTATCCTTCAAAGATTGTGTATTCTGGAGTTGTTGCATGTAACCTTGTATATAGGCCGAATGGGTCAAGATGCTTAATTGTGTTGTTAAAATCTCATATACACTGTATTTTTTGACTGCTTTTTCTATCAGCTACTGAGAGATATAAATTATACAGTTATATAAATTTGTCAAGTTCTCCTTTGAGTTCTTTATTTATGTTGTATATATTTTGAAACTATGCTATTAGGTGTATTTAAAATTTAGGATTTTTTTTTCTCACTGTTGACTTGATCTACTTTCAGATCTTGAAATGTCCTTTATCACTAGTAATGCTATATATATTAAAGTCTGCTTATCTGATACTATATAGCTACACTATGTGTATTATGTTAGTGTTTTTATAGTATATCTTTTCCCATTTTGTAACTTTCATATTTACAAACAGCATATAGTTAGCATTTTTTTTAGATAGCCTGACCATTTTCATTTTTAATTGAAGTGCAATCCTTATACATTAAGTATAATTTCTGATATAGTTGAGTTTGTCTTCTACCTTCTGTTTGTTTTGCTTTTGTCTCATCTGGTCTGTTTCTTTCTTTCTTTTTTTTTTTTTTTACTTTAAATTCTGGGATACATGTGCAGAATATGCAGGTTTGTTACTTAGGTATACATGTGCTGTGGTGGTTTGCTGTACCCATCAACATGTCATCTACATTAGTTATTTCTCCTAATGCTATGCCTCCCCTAGCCCCCCACCTCCTAACAGACCCCAGTGTGTGATATTCCCCTCCCTGTGTCCATGTGTTCTCATTGTTCAGCTCCCACTTACAAGTGAGAACATGTGGTGTTGGTTTTCTGTTCTTGTGTTAGTTTGCTGAGAATGATGGTTTCCAGCTTCATCCATGAACTCATCCTTTTTTCTTTTTTTTTTACAGCTGCGTAGTATTCCATGACATGTAAATGTGCCACATTTTCTTTATCCTGTCTATCATTGATGGGCATTTGGGTAGGTTCCAAGTCTTTGTTATTGTGAACAATGCTGCAATAAACATATTTGTGCATATGTCTTTATAGTAGAATGATTTGTAATCCTTTAGGTATATATCCAGTAATGGGATTGCTGCATCATATGGTATTTCTGTTTCAAGATCCTTGAGGAATCGGCCACACTGTCTTCCACAGTGATTTAACTGCTTTACACTCCTACCGAAAGTGTAAAAGCATTCCTATTTCTCCACATCTTTTCCAGCATCTGTTGTTTCTTGATGTTTTAATGATTGCCGTTCTAACTGGCATGAGATGATATCTCACTGTGGTTTTGATTTGCATTTCTGTAATGACCAGTGATGGTGAACTTTTTTTCATATATTTTTTGGCTGCATAAATGTCTTCTTTTGAAAAGTGTCTCTTTATATCCTTCACCCACTTTTTGCTGGGGTTTTTTTCTTGTAAATGTGTTTAAATTCTTTATAGATAAATGTGTTTAAGTTCTTTATAGCCCTTTGTCAGATGGATAGATTGGAAAATTTTTCTTCCATTTTGTAGGTTGCCTGTTCACTCTGATGATATTTTCTTTTGCTGTTCGTAAGTTCTTTACCTTAATTAGATCCCTTCTGTCACTTTTGGCTTTTGTTTCCATTGCTTTTGGTGTTTTAGTCATGAAGTCTTTGCCCATACCTATGTCCTGAATGGTGTTGCCTAGGTTTTCTTCTAGGGTTTTTGTGGTGTTAGGTCTTATGTTTAAATCTTTAGTCCATCTTGAGCTAATTTTTGTATAAGATGTAAGGAGGGGTCCAATTTCAGTTTTCTGTGTATGGCTAACCAGTTTTCCCAATACCTTATTAAATAAAAAATCCATTCCCCATTGCTTGTTTTTACCAGGTTTGTCAAGATCAGATGGTTGTAGATGTGTGGTGTTATTTGTGAGGCCTCTGTTCTGTTTCATTGGTCTATATATCTGTTTTGGTAACAATACCATAGTATTTTCATTACTGTAGCCTTGTAGTATAGTTTGAAGTCAGGTAGTGTGAAGCCTCCAGCTTTGTTCTTTTTGCTTAGGATTGTCTTGGCTATACGGGCTCTTTTTTGGTTCCATATGAAATTTAAAGTAGTTTTTTCTAATTCTGTGAAGAAAGCCTATAGAGCTTGATGGGGATAGCACTGAATCTATAAATCACTTTAGATCTTTCTGTGAAAGTATTTTTTTAGATGTGATTAACTTCTATTATCAGTTGACTGTGTAAAAGAGACTTATTTTCCATTAGCTGGTGGGCTTGATTCAAGTACGGCCATTCTTTGATATCCATGGAAAATTAGTTCTGGGACCCCCACTGAATATTAAAATCCATAAATGCTCAATTCCCTGATATAAAATGGCATGTTGTTTGCATATAACCTATGCATATAATCCCATAGAACAACAGGTATATTAATATTTATATTTAAATAATCTCTAGATTACTTATAATGTCTAATACAATGTAAATGCTATGTAAATAGTTGTTATACTCTATTGTGTAGGGAATAATGACAGGGAAGAAGTCTGTACATGTTCAGTAGAGCTGCAATATTTTTCCCAAATATTTTCAGTCTGCTGTTGGTTGAATTGATAGATATGGAACCCATGGACATGAAGGGCTGACTATAGTTGAAAGGCTTTAAAAGCAGAACTGAAGTTTCCCTGAAGAAGAAGAAATTTCACCTGTGAACTTTGTTTTAGTACTTGCCCGAGACTTTCCAGCTTTCTCTTCCTAATGGCCTGTTCTATGGACTTTGGATTTGCTAGGGCAGCCCTCACAATTCAGCAAGTCAATTTCTTTACTATAAAGTAAATCTCTTTATACCTATATATATGGATATATCCATTTATATCTATATATACATATAGACTTATACACATATACATATATATGTATGACAGAACCCATAGAATAAAATATTCTAAAATTATCTAAATAAAATAATATATATGCATATATGGTTTAATTTTATTTATTCTACTGGTTTTGTTTCTCTGGTGGAATCCTACCTGATACAATTACTATACCAGATTATATCATTATCTCTTTTCTTTCACATCAGGCAGTAAATACCATTAAAGCAGAAATGCTGTCTTGTTCATCTTTGTATTTCTAGTACTTGGAATATACTTATACTATATGCTCTAGCTGACCTTCTGGAAAAAAAGGAATATAATATATGCTCAAAAAGGTAGTGAATAATAAATTAGTTTCTACTGAGATTGAAGAATATAAGTGGCCTAATATGAAAATCCTCAATGCAGCTATGGGGGACCTTGCTTAGTGCACTATAGGATTGGAGAAGGAATGGGCTAAGAACCTGCTAGAGGCTTCTAGTACTTTGGAATATCAGATAGTAACAATTCACTCCTTAGAGAAATCATTCATTTGGCATGTCACTAGAATATCCATTAATTTTTTATGGTTGTCACAAATATTGAAAAAAGGTAAGCTGATTCTAGGAGTTAGTAATTTCTGTATTAAAAATGAAGGTTCAACAAAACACTACTTGTGTAGTTCAGTGGCAATAAACTTTGATACTTAGAGGAGATGTAAAATGTTAATGTATCAAGTGGCCCATAATTGCATGTTCTAGGAGTCTGATTCCATTTTTAAATTTCAGTGAGAACATGAAAATAGTATTTCAACTGATTCAGCACAAAAGATTACAATTACCTAATATGATAATTGCAAAAGAATGAATCAGAATCTTGGCTTCTGTTAAGGAACAGACATAACTTTGTAGGTATTCCAAAAGGAAAGCCAGAAAAAAATCTGATGAGAACAGAGAATGACATAAATATTTTTTTAATGCTAAAGACTGAACTATAAAAATCCCTCTTGAATTGTGCCCCAAACCTATGTGTTCCAAAAAAAGTTTGAAGGCTTACTCCATCTGCACCATCTGAGTACTTGTAAAGACATATATCCCCAGGCTCCATCCTATGCCAACTGAATCACCAGGGGTCAGGTCCGAGTATTAAATATTTACCAGGTGATTCTGATGCACAACCGCTTTTGGGAAATAGCACTAAACTGTCAGTCCTTAAGTCACATCCTTCCTTTCCTTCATCTCATTGGTTAAGGTCAACTTCCTGTGAGCTAAGGAAGCTCTCTGTGGTTTCTTTTACCTACTGGCAAAATTTCTGCAGTTCCTTTTGTTTACTAACTCCCTTAATATGGCATTTAATCAGAGTATATTAGTTTATGGAACCATGAAATTGGGATTGGAAAATAGTAGAGAAGAAGCAACACAACATTTAATTTCTTCAAGTATTGGATCTTTAGATCCTGCTTTGCTACATTAGCTCAAGCGTTCTCTCACATAGAACAACTGGCATATCAATATTCAAATGCAAATCTGAATGTAACCCACATCACTAGCAAGAAAGATCCTAGCATGTAGTTAGTTTCATGGGAAGATGTCATAGCTCACTTGGATTGAACAACAGCTAAGGATTTTCCAACTAATAAGCTTGATAAAATAAAGTTCCCGACCTAATGCTTTCGAAAGAAGTTTAATTAACAGTACCACCTTAGGCTTAGAACAAAGGTCTAGTCCTCAGGATCCAAAGTTCAAATGCCAGTTGTACTATTAAATGTGATTTTAGGAAATTTGCTTCACTTTTTCACATCTATATTTTCTGATTAGTAAAATGAAGATACAGTATGTCATATTGAAACAATAACAATAGCTAATAGCCACTAGGTGCTATGCTAAATGAAGGCAAGTGGGAAAACAAAATGAATTGTTTCTCATCCATTGAAGAAATGTTAGCAAGGTGTGGTGCCTCATGCCTGTAACCCCAGTGCTTTGGGAGGCTGAGGCAGGAGATTGTTTGAGGCCAGGAGTCCGAGACCAGCCTGGTCAACATAGTAAGACCCCTGTCTTTACTCTCTCTCTCTCTCTCTCTGTGTGTGTGTGTGTATATATATATATATAAAAATATATATAAATATATATATATATATATTTAACCTGATTTGGTGATCAGCACTTGTAGTTCCAGCTACTTGGGAGGTTGAGGAGGGAGAAAGTATTGGATCATCTGAGGCTGCTGCACTCCAGCCTGGGTGACAGAGCAAGATGCAAGACCTTGTCTCTTAAATAAATGAATAAATAAAAAGAAATGTTTGTGATCATGCAACTACCACAGCTTTCAGTCATTGTAGGGATTAGACTGACGATTACATCCATAGGAAAAAATGTATAGTTCTGGTAAAATGTTTTTTTCACAATCAGGAAAAAGGAAAACAATAAAATGTGAATATCCTTGTTTTAAAAAGTCAATAATATCATTATATTGAGATCTATCTATCTGAATTGAAGAAGGTATCTTTTGGCTGTGGCAGATTGTATTTTTCCAGTAGTGGCTGCAGTAATATTTCCCATCCTGTATGCTTTTTGAGAACCTCGACAAATTCCCATCAAGAGACATATATTCTCTTCTCTTAAACTTGCATAGACCTTAGTGATTAGCTCAATTAATGCACTATGAGACTTCTGAGGCTAGGACGCTAAAGACAGTAAAGCTTCTACCTAGCTCTGTCTTTCAGAATTCTTTCCCTTGGAATCCAAGTATCATTTCATGAGGAAGCCCAAGCCATATCGAGAGACTGGTTCAGAAGGAAACCAAGGCTCCTAGCCCTCCACTCCAGCTGGCCTCCCAACTGATCACCAGGACCAACCAGTTGAATGAGCCATCTTGGAAGTGAATTTTCTGGCTCTTAGACAACCCAGATACAAGCCTTCCGCACCAAGCCCTGCTCAAATTGCAGATTTCTGAGCCAAATGAAAATGAATGATTGCTTTTGTTTTGTACCACTAAGTTGCAGAGTGGTATGTTATGTAGCAAAAGATTACCATAACATTGCCTAATTTTCTAGAACATGTATACATTCATACCACATGTCAGCATTTCTTTAATTACTGCATGGGGTGTTAGGATGGAGTAACTGGGCATCCAATTCAACTGCAGAATGTTATTCAGAGGAATGCTAGGATTCCTGGTTGAAATTTATATAGTGAGTATGTTAATATTTTTGTGCAGCTATAACAAACTATCACAGACTGGGTAACTTTAAAACAATAGGAATTTATTTCTCACAGTTCTGCAGGTTGAAAAGTCCGAGATCAAGGCACTTGCATATTTGGTGTTTGGTGAGGGTTGCTCTCTGCTTCCAAGATGACACCTTGTTGTTGCATCTTTCAGATGGGACAAACTGTGTCCTCACATGATGGAAGGGAGCAAGGGAGGAAGGGAGGAAGGGATAAACTTGTGCTCTTAAGCCAGCTCTTTTATAAGGCATGAATCCATTTATGAGGGCAGAGCCCTCCTGGCCTAATCAGTTCCTAAAGATCCTATCTCTTAATATCTGCACTGGGGATTTAGTTTCACTATAAATTTTGGAGGGAACATAAACATTCAAACCTTAGCAATGGGTACATTTGCTTAAGTTTGAAAAATATATGTAGATGGCTGTTCATTACAGTACTAATTTTTTTTTTTTTTTTTTTTTTTGAGACGGAGTTTCGCTCTTGTTACCCAGGCTGGAGTGCAATGGCGCGATCTCGGCTCACTGCAACCTCCGCCTCCTGGGTTCAAGCAATTCTCCTGCCTCAGCCTCCTGAGTACAGGCATGTGCCATCAGGCCCAGCTAATTTTTTGTATTTTTAGTAGAGATGGGGTTTCACCATGTTGACCAGGATGGTCTCGATCTCTCAACCTCGTGATCCACCCGCCTCGGCCTCCCAAAGTGCTGGGATTACAGGCTTGAGCCACTGCGCCCGGCCTACAGTACTATTTTTAATATCAAGAAAGACAAAGAAAGAAGGAAATGAAAAAGAAAACAATCTAAGTGATCACTAATAGGTAAAAAAGATATGATATATCTATATAAGGAATGCTATACAGGCACTAAAAAGAAGACAAAAATGTAAATATACTGACCTACATTTTATGGGGAAAAATGCAAAATGATGTGTGTAGGAAGATCCCACTTGTAAAATATATAATAGATATTTCATTTATGTAGTTGTATAAGGAGAAATATTTCTGGAAGGAGATGAGTAATGATATTTCTGGGGTATGGGAATGTGGAATTAAATTGGGACATAGGAACTTATATTTCCTTTTCTATATTATCTGCATTTTTCAATTTCTTAATTTGAGTATAGGTTTTATAATAAAAATGCTTTTCAAGTGCACCAAAATAGTACAGATTACCTATAAAGTGTAAGAATTAACTTTTTGCGTATTCTATAAAAAGGAAAAAGATATCCTAAGGGACATCTGGAAATACTAGATATGCATTTGCCCTCTCTGGAGGATCATATTTGTACATGACAGCCATCTCACATAGAGCTACTCACTCCAATGCGTTTGATGCCAGGCAGCCTTGAATTTAGTGTGGGATAGTAAAACTCTTTAAGAAAAAGTAAGCAATTTGATCAAGGCCATTCTACCATAAGAATCTGAAGTACTTTAGGTGAGGTGGCTCATGCCTGTAATCCCAGCAGTTTGGGAGGCTAAGGTGAAAGGATCACTTGAGGCCAGGAGTTTGAAACCAGCCTGGGAAACATGGTGAGACCTCGTCTCTAAAAATATATATTAAAAAAATTAGCCAGGCATGGTGGCACATGCCTGTAGTCCCAGCTACTTCAGAGGTTGAAGTGGAGTATTGCTTGAACCCAGAAGGTTGAGGCTACAGTGAGCTATGATCGCACCACTGTACTCCAGCATGGGTGACAGAGTGAGACCCTGACTGAAAAACAAATAGACAAAAGAATCTGAAGAACCATAAACAAAAGAATAAAAAACTTTAATGTTTAACTTTTTCACAATAATGCTAAGTGTTCCACAGACAACATGGTTACTTGCCTCATTCCTAAAATAAAATACATTATCATAGTAACTGGGACAACCCTGTATGTTAATAGAGAGGAACGGTGTTGGATATGGCCCCACAGTCATTTACTTTACCCAACATTTTATGATTCTCATATCAGTCCACTGGTACATTGCTGGAGGTAAGGGTAAAAGTATTCTGATTTTCTAAACACATGTGAGCTAAGTGTTAGGTTAAGTGGCCAGGGTGGAGACAGGTGGTGGGAAAAAGCAGTAATAGAGAATAAAATTTGCCTCATTGCATTTTTAAGTCAGATGGAAATACCACTGATAATTAATTATTTGTAATATTATCAAAGCAAGCATCTCAGTATAAATTTGATGTTGTCATATTATTATATTATGTTTCATAATAGGAAAGTTTCAATTTGAGATTAATCACTGTGAAGAAACTTTCATGAAAAATAAAAGACAAAAAGGGAACATGCTAACAATTATCCCCAAACCCATAAGCAGTGAAACAGACAGAAAGCCACAGTCTTCAATTAGCCTTATTAAATCTCAAGGTATTAAACTTTCAGTGCATCAGTCTTCCTGCTTCTTCCATTTGAGCTCCAAGAGCTTGCATTTGCATGGTTGACAAGCCTGTGTTGACCCCTCTGTGCCACATATTTTGCCTGACATTAAGGACAGGGAGGTAAAGAATGCTGTCCTTGCCCTCTGAGAGCTTTAACTCATGTCATTGTGTGGTTCATATCACATCATGTTATGGCTTGTTGTATATATGTCTTACAGAAAGGCCTGAGTCTTACTCATATTTGTTCACTGTCTCTACCACAGTTATCAGTTGTAATCACAGCAAAAGGTTTAAATGCTGATATGGTTTAGATTCATATCCCTGCCCAAATATCATGTTGAATTGTAATACCCATTGTTGGTGGTAGGACCTGGTGGAAGGTGATTAGATCATTGGATCATGGGGGCAGTTCCTCATGAATGGTTTAACACCATTTGCCTTGGTACTGTTGTCATGACAGTGAGTGAGTTCTTATGAGATTTAGTTGTTTAAAAGCCTGTAGCACCTCCTCCCTGTCTCTCTTGCTCCTGCTCTTACCATGTGAGATACCTCTGTTCCCTTTTGCTTTCTGCCGTAATTGGAAGCTTCCTAAGGCCTCCCCAGAAGCAGAAGCTGCTATGCTTCCTGTACAGCCTTCAGGAAGAACTGTGAGATAATTAAGCCTCTTTTCTTTATACATTACCAAGTTTCAGGTAATAAATAGCAAGGCAAAAATGGACTAATACAAATAGTAATTTTCTTTCCAAAATATGGTCAGGGAATTAAAAAAAATGAGAGTAGATAAAAAAGAATCAGAATTATTGGACAGAAGAAGGCACTAATGTTTTCTCATTGCCTGCCATGTGCCAAACTTTGTGTTAGGGGTTTTTCATGTGTTCCCTTGTTGAATCCTTACTGCAATCCTGTGAGGCAGAAGGGAAACTAAGACTTGTAGAAGCCTTACAGAAGTCTAACATCGTCATTTCTGCCCATCCATTCTCCCCATTGCAGCTAGGTTGTTTGATCTGATCACTGATTTAACAGCTATCCATGGTTCCCCATTACCCTGAGAATAAAGTTCAAAATGCTCCACTGACTTTTAAGGAGCAATGGGACCTGGTGCTTTCCTGTATCTCCAGCCTAATTTCTTGCCTTGCTTTCTCTTGCTCTCTTCTCTGTAGACACAGCATTTCCTTCAGTTTCTTGAGCACATTATGCTCTCTTTCGTATCCTGGCCTTCCCACAGGCTGTTTTCTCCAGTTGAAATGCTTTTCCTTCCTGTCTTCTCAATAATGTTGAATGAATGAATAAAGGGATATTGGAGAGAGTCATGATAGGAGCTTGTTTGGAGGGAAAACTAGGAGTGGATAAAGGGATTAGGGAGTTAATCATAGACCTATGATAATAGATGGATTTTTTAAAGGTTTAAGCTGGTCAAAAGATGACCAGATCTTGGTTTCTTCTCTTCATTAGCTCCTTCTCCTCCTTCAAGCCTCAGCATTGATGCCACTTCCTCTAGAACGCTTCTCTCACCCCCAAGGTAGTTAAATCCCCTTGTTGTATGCCTCACACCTCTATGCATTTCCTGTCTGTAATGCTTATCACAACAGATTAAAGCTGCTTGAGGACAGGGCCTTGTCTTTCTTGTTGGCTTCTCTGTCCTTAGCACAGAGTAGTTGTTCTAAATATATTTGTTCATTTGAATTGCAAGCAGTTACTCAGAAACACATAGTTGGTTTGTGTTTCTCATTGGTTTTGGTGTTTTATTTTTTGGACCATTAGTTTCATGCAGTGTTATCAGTGGCTAGCAATTTTAGAAATTCCCATTCTTTCAGAGTCAGTGCAACTGGTTGGGGAGTGAGGCTACTCTCACATGCAAAAAGACAGTCTCTAATTTAAACATAATTAAATAGCAACTATACTGAGTTTTCTAAATGTCCCTCTGGGCAGAGGCTCTGGGGACACATGTTTATTTTCCATTCTTTTACCTCAACTGACTCCCCTTTTCCCTTTGCCTGACTAATTCCTATCTATTAGGTCTTGGCAGAGCCATAACTTCAGACAACATGCATCTAGACTATGTAGGTGGCAGTGCCATCTCAATGCCAAGCACAAGAGTACTTGACAAATATGATAGCTAAATAAATGATGTTGAATGAATGTGTGGGTGAGTGAGTGAATGAAGGGATGTTGTGGGGAGATTCAGGGTAAGTTCTCAGGGGAAGGTCAAGAGTAAAAAAGGGAATTAATTACAAAGCTATAATAATAGCTATGTTCTTTGATTTAAGCGGTGTTCTTTGGCATTAAGCTATAATAAAAGCTGTGTTCTTTGACATCTGTTTTCAAAAGATGCAGCCCACTTAGCATCCAGATCTTAAATAATAATTTTATATTTATATATTATTCTTCAATAAAAGGAAGCAGGAATCCTTGAATAAATGGATGACTCTAAGGCTGGGGCAGGGAGAATATAAAATAAATTTGGAGCGTCTTGTAGTGCCAGAAATTAAGGAAGTACTTAAGTGTCTCTAAATGTGGGCTGCATTTACTTACTGACTCTCATGTGACAAAGAGAATATGGAAAGGGAAAAATAGTAACTTTGGTAACAGGAAAACCTGGCAGACACTGCCTTAACCAAGTGATCAAGATTAACATTACCAGTGATAAATATTAGTAAACGTAAACTTCTCTATATGAGGAAATGAGAAAGACGCCTCACTTCTGGGACATTCTTTCCCAAGATCTCTAGCCTCAATTTAGTCATGAGAAAACATCACTCAAATTTGGGGACAGTCTAAAAAATACTGACCAGTGTATTCCAAAGTGTCAAGGTAATGAAAAACAAGGAAGGACTGAGAAGCTGTTGAAGACTCAGGGGAGACTAAGGAGACGTGACAACTAAATTGCAACATGACATACTGGAAAGATAAAGGACGTTATTGGAAAAACTGGTGAAATCTTAATAAATTCTGTAGTTTGTTAATATTACTCTGTACCAGTGTTAATTTCTTAGTTTTGATAAAGGACCATGGTGAAGGGTATATGGGAACTCTGTATTATCTTTGCAACTCTCGATAAATCTAAATTTATTTCAAAATAAAGTTTTTTTTGATGCCATGCAAGGCTTGGCTGCAGGGTTTGTTTGTGGAGAATACTAATGCTGGGAGCAGGGAAGCTTGTCTGATTTGGGATTCACGAAATCTTAGCCCTCTAGCAATGCATATATAATGCTACCTTTTTCTGCATAACTTTTTTGATTTTTACGTAAGGATTTCACATCCTTAAATTCCTTTGACCTTCTCCATCAAGAGGAAGCATAGGAAATGAAGTACTTTAGTACTGCTTTAGGATAAAATGAATAACCTCACATATAATATGCAAAATTAGACATCTGAAGTGTGGTCTCCCTTAGAGGCTGACCTAATAGAAGACTGTGACATCATTAATACACTAAGGGAAGAATCTGACAATTGTGGCAAATAAGTCCAGAAAAACGATAGCCAAACATCGTATATTTGTTAGCTTATTTCTAGCAGGGCCGGGGGAAAGCATACTCTAGTGGTTTCTCATACACTCAACCAACAGGATCTTGCCTTTGGTAAAGATCAATACCTCAGGCTATTGTAATTTCTTTGTTCTGATTCTCTCTCTAAACAAATTATTAAGTGCAAAAAAAAAGGAAAGTGAGAATTTATGAAT
Organism: Saimiri boliviensis; assembly: GCF_048565385.1. Classification (NCBI taxonomy): domain Eukaryota; kingdom Metazoa; phylum Chordata; class Mammalia; order Primates; family Cebidae; genus Saimiri; species Saimiri boliviensis. The sequence continues at coordinate 84,588,191 of NC_133454.1, forward strand.
TTATTTGCTTATCATTGTGCTAGGTAATTTAAATGCTTTATGTTTTTAAATTATTTCAAAACACTATGAAGTCGGCATTCTTGTTCCTTAATTTACGTGTGCAAATCAGAGAGAGATTAAGCAAACACACCTGATTACATAGTAAATGGTAGAGCTGGGATTCAAACCAAGATGATTCAATGCCTTGGCTCATGCTGTTCCTACTGCCAGATGGCAAGTACAGTCTTCCCTTGGTGTATGTGGAGGACTGATTTCAGAAATCCCTGTGTATGTTGAAATCCACACATACTCAGTTTCTGGAGCCCGAAACCCAAGTATAGAAAAAGTCTGCCCTCTGTATATGCAGGTTTCATATCCCGGGAACACTGTAGTTTCAATCTGTGTTTGGATTGGTTGAAAAAAGCCCACATATAAGTGGACCTGTGCAGTTCATAACTCATGTTGTTCAAGGGTGATATGGACTTCTGGCAAAACTGCCCTTTGGGATTGCATTTTGGAAAACACCTGGTTTAGAAGAAGGAAATCTTACTTTCCTAGTGTGACCCTGTTTTATATTTTGGTTATAGGAATAGTCATGTAAATGATATTGGGTCAAGAAACACAAGGATTTTTTTGCTGGGAGACTCTGGGCTCTTCCTCTAAGAGGGTTTTCAGAGACATTCTTTTCTGTCTTCTGGAATATGCATGATGTCATGCTAGACCCCTACTTACTCCAATAGTAGTGGCACTGTGTCCAAGAGGCTGAAGAGGAGACCGGAACCAGCAAACTCGACATAGAGATTTTTGGAGACTAACATACAGGGCCGTCCAAGAGAGGGGAGCTGGGCAGAAAAACTGCTCCTATTAGTAAAAAGTATGCAGGTTATATAGTATTTTCAAATAGCAACTTCCGCCTACCAAACCTTAGTTAGCAATCCCCATTTAACCCAAAACAAAGCATCTCGATTCCCTGAATTCCAAGGAATGGGTGGGGGTTAGATGTCCTTTCTAGATAAGGAGTGAACTGGATTTATCAGCTTGGAACCCTGAACACATTCTTATTAGACCATAAGGTTGTTCTCAGGGTATGCTTGAGTTATTGCTGTCAGGTGCATCTGCCCTACATATGAGAAAGGGTGCAGCACAGGGTGTGGATAAAGAAGCCAACTACCACTAATTTTACTTTGCCACAGTGATATGTGGACCAAAGAGGTCAAAATAAATGGTATGTTTGCTGTTCCCACCCTACCTCATGAGCTCATAGATCGCTTTTATTATTAACACAGTTTGAGTTGGATTTTCATTTATTTACAACTGAAATAATCTTACAGACAACTTCCAAACTAATTTTTCTGAAAGTTAGCTGGTGAATAAGGTAATCACATAGCTTACTGTTCAAATCAAGAACATTTTGAGAGAAAGTGGGAACTATTAACAACTGTTCTGGGCAAACTGAGATATGTGGACACTCAGCTTGTGAGGCATAAGCTAGTTGCTAATTCTGTCTGTGGATAAGCTTTGAAACTCTGAGCAATTAATTTCAGATCTCTAGATATAATTTTTCTATATGTAAAATGAAATATGACATTCTGTGAGTTTAAGTTGTTTCTCTCTATACTATTCTGCACTCCCTTCTGCAGTAAGAGTCTGAAGCGCTATAATGTTCTGTAGAGTAGATATTACAACAACAACAGCAGCAGCAACAATAATAATAATGTAAGTCAACCATTGCAGCAATAATGCATCACAAACCACCACAAAAATCTCAGTAGCTCACAACGACAGTTATTTTTCTTGCTGATCAATCTGCAGATAAGTTGTGGTTTGTTTGATCTCGGCTGGGCTGACTTGGCCAGGTTGAGGTTAGAATGCTCCATGTGTTTCCATTTCTGTATCCAGGCTGAAGAAACAATGACCATTTGGGTCATACTCTTCTCATGGCAGAGGGAGGAACCTCCAAGAGGTTAGAAGAAATCATTCAAGCACATTTAAAAGCTGTCTGACATGACATATGTTACATCCACTCACATTCCATTGACCAAGCAAGTTGTATGGCCACGCTCAGTGTTAACCATGAGCATCACCATGCACTACTCCAAGACAAAGATATTGAAAAGTCATGTAGTGAAGGGCTTAGATATATAAATCTATTATGGGGTAGAAGTAAAGAATTAATAATCCAATGTAACATCCTCCATACACTTGGCACTCACTAGGTGCCAGGCTCTTAAGATACATGATATCATTTAATCTTCACAGCAAGTATATGGGACAGATACTATTAGTATTTGTTGTATGAATGAGCATTTGCCAATTGTATACCTACTGGGCTATGTGCTATGGCTACTATGCAAAACAGTTCTGATATTCAGTTGGCTGGATATCAGTCAGGATAGCTGGAGGAGTCTGTTAGGCATGAAGAGGAAGCTGGAATTATTTCCTAAACTCACATCAGCAATGATGCACATCTGAACCCAGACAATTGATGAACAAGAGAGCCTTGACTTCCATAGAGATAGACCTAGTGTAGATGCCTTTTCTCCCTTCACCTCCCACTCATCACCTGTGGGCATCACTCTTTAGGGTTACTTCCTATAGGGCACCACTGGATACCTTCTCTTTCCCTTCTCCCAACATACAAGCTCAGTAGAAGCTTCACAGGCTAACACACTGAATGTTTGCTAGTTAGGGTTTTGCTCCTCTGCCATTTTCATATTAATATTACAAAAGCACCAGTGAACAATAATTACAAACCACAAAACATAATAATCAGAAGATGGTGCACTTGATGTCTGGAGGTTCTTATGATGGGATTCCTAGCACAAGGAAAAACCTAATTAGGGGAAAATCTGGGACAAGGGTGATTTCCAGTCACTGTTCAAATAGTTTTTCCTCCCACTAATTTCCCAAGACCATTTTGATGTCATAAGCCTGGAGACTCAAATCCTGAGTCTTTTGCCAACTCATTATCCTTTAAAGGGATGGGTGAGAAAACCTTTTTTTCTGTTTAATAAATAATGCACTCTAACAATTAATACAAGATGTCAGGGCACATAACTTTATTTCATCCAACATTTACTGAATATCTACTATATGCCAGGCAATGAGCTAGGTACAAGTGACAATCTTACCATCAGGGTCACACACAGACCAGTGTGAAGAGAGGTACATATGTACAGATTTAACCTTAATAAAGAGTGCTCTATTTGAGATATAAACAAGTGATATGAAACAGAAGAGAGAATAATTCTTTCTTTTTTGAAGAGAGGAGCAGAAAGAGTAGATGCCATTTTATCTGAGCCCTGAAATCGAAGACAGAAGAGGTAGAATAACATTGTAGGAAGAGGTTCAACATGTAAAATGGCACAAAATAATAAAAGTATGACTTGTCTCTTTCAGAGTCCTGAGGCTACGGACCTACTGTGGGATAGAGCAGCATGGGTTGAATTTTGTCCCCCTCAGAAAGGTATGTTGAAGTCTTAAACTCAGAAGTGACTATTTGGATATAGGATATAGCATAGTACCCAATAATTAGGTTTTAAACCTTGTTCTTCTCTCTCCCTTTCAGTAGTTACCAGTGTCAGTTGTTGCCATCTTTATGTCCATAAGTACCCAATGTTTAGCTCCCACGTATAAGTGAGGACATGTGGTAATTAGTTTTCTGTTCCTGCATTCATTTGCTTAGATAATGGCCTCCAGCTGCATCCATGTTGCTGCAAAGGACGTTATTTCATTCTTCTTTATGGCTGCATAGTATTCATAGTGTGTATGTACCACATTTTCTTTATTCAATCCACTGTTGATGGACACCTGGGTTGATTCCATGTCTTTGCTATTGTGAATAGTGCTGTGATTAATAAACAAATGCATATGACTTTTGGTAGAATGATTTATTTTCTTTTGGATATATGCTCAGTAATGGGGTTGGTGGGTCAAATGGTAGTTCTGTTTTGGGTTCATCAAGAAATCTACAATCTGTTTCCACAGTGGCTGAACTAATTTACATTCCCACCAATAGTGAATAAGCATTCCTTTTTTTCCACAGCCTCACCACCATCTGTTTTTTTTTTTTTTTTTTTTTCTGTAATAGCCATTCTGATTGGCGTGAGATGGTATCTCATTGTGGTTTTGATTTGCATTTCTCTGATAATTAGTGATGTTGGAACATTTTTTTCATATATTGGTTGCTTGTGTGTTTTCTTTTGAGAGGTGTCTGTTCATGTATTTTGCTCACTTTTAAATATGGTTGTTTTTTGCTTGTTGAATTGGTTAAATATTTTTATCGATTCTGTATATTTGACCTGTGTTGGATGCATAGTTTGCAAATATTTTCCCTTATTCTGTAGGCTGTCTGCTTACTCTGTCAATAGTTTCTCTTTCTATGCAGAAGCTCTTTAGTTTAATTAGGTCACATTTGTCAATTTTTTTTGTTGTTGTTGTTGCCATTGCTTTCGAGGCAAGTCCCCGTGTCTTCATGGAAAGAGTTATAAAAATTAGTGATCATTTAAAATCTATCAGACCAACCCTTACAACTGGGGTAGGGGTAACCAATTTCACCCAAACCACAGGCTTCTAAGCAGAATGAACATCACAGAGAAAGCTGGCTAGAGGCTGAAGAGGAGGCTGAAATGTCGTGGCAATTATACATCAATAAAACTGGCCAAAATGAAAAGAAATTAGGCTGTAGGGGGCTTTGTATGACATACTTTGTATGACATACTAAGTATACTTGATCTTCTAGGCTCATGATTCTTCATGATTGATGAATATGATGCATTCCCATTAGTAACCATGATTTAAAAGTGATTTACTGCAATTGTTATTCTCAATATGCAGAGTAGGGTGAGAAATGTTTCCTACAAGGACTGCATCAGACTCTCCATCTATTGGGAGGAGGGTGGTAGACCTACCTTAATTGTTACTCCCAGTTCTAGGTGATGGGGAGTTACTGATGCCTTGATCCTAAGTGCAAGGGAGATTTTCTGCTTTGAAATCCAGTCTGAAGTTGCCCCTATAAGAGTTCTGGTTTAAATTCACATATTCCTGCCTTCATTTCCCTCAGTGTGCACATATGCTGCTAGTTTGGGACTATCCTGTTTCTAGCAGTACACTGTCTCCATAAGCAACATTTCTTCCTGAAGGCCAAGTCCTTGGGGCTCAGTCTATTCCTGGGTACTCACACATCATTCTCATTGCCATGGCTTTATCCTGCTTTCTAACCTTCAGAAGGACAGTTCCCATCCATACAACGTGTTTTTGGATCTCAATTTGGTGAATGGCCACAATCCAATTCTTTTATTTCACAGAAGTCTCCTTCATATATACTCCATCTAGCATAGTCTCCAATACCTAGACAAATATGAACATAAACTTACTGAGCAAGAGGAGGGTGATATCTTTGTGGCGTCTGAGCTGTGGTTACAGTGTTCTGCCATGTGTACATATTTACCTCTGCTGTTGGGTTGAATACAACTTGTAAAAGAAACATGGGATTTCCCTTGTTTATGGTGTAAATAAATAAATAAATTTGTTGAGTAAGTGAATTAATAATGGATAAATAAGATAACCCTGTGCAGCATCCCTCTAGGATGAAAAAGCATGGTGACATGGAAAATGTTCCCTGGTGGACAACTTTCCTACTCTTCACTCAGAGCCCAGGAAAGTACTAATACAAGTGGCTGTAAAGCGTCTTAATCTTGGATCCTCTCCATACACGGTGGAGGATACCTGAGCCAAGAGGAAGAGTTTAGAACAATGAGAATATCTGTTAAACTGGCTAGGAATAAGGTTCTGAGCAATACTTTGGCGTACTGGAGCAGAGCTGGGATAAGGGTGTGGTGGATGGATGATAAAAAGTGTTGTAGGAGGGAGTGAGCAGGGAAGAGTCCCTTCATCACCTCCCCAAGGGCCCTTCCTAATAGAAAATCTCACCATGGAGCACACAGATTTGTTTCTGCAGGACCCCTGGCTGTGCCTCCCTGATGAGAAGTGGCTAGTTTACAAAAATGACTTGAAGCCTTAAGTGTCCCTGACTTAATTCAGTGCTGCTGCTCCATTTGGATGCTCATTTCTGCTTCCACGCCTCATTAGAGGCAGCTCTTGCTCACTTCCATTTGGCTAACAAGCATGAGCACTGGAGGAAATGGAGGTTATTTACAGTAAATTATTAAATTAGAACCAGGAGCAACAGCAGCTGCTACCGCTGTCTCATAGGCCAATCCCAGGGCAGCTCAAAATGGCTAGGATTGTTTAATCTGCAGAGTCCATTAGAGCTGTCAACAAGGGCAGTGTGGAAAGCAGTTGAAGGGTGTGGCTTGACTGCAGCTTTAGAAACAGTCCTAGTATGGAGAGGAGGTATCTAGGGGATGAAGGTTAAGAGGGAGAGGCAGCAAGGCTGATCTGGCTGGCCTTCCTGCCTGCTCCTCAAGGACTTCTAACTCAATGGTTTCTCACCACCCTTCGATGCACATTGGAATCTCCTGGGGGGTCTTTACAAAATGCTGATAACTGGATCCCCCTCCTCACCCAAATTCTAACTAAGTCAATCTGGGAGTCAGTGTTAGGAAGCTCCCCAGGTAGGAAGGCTAGAAGGGAATGGAGAGATTTTACTATATCACAGTGGAAAGCTGGAAGGACTCATACAAAACCCAGATTCTTAGGTGAAGAAACAAGAGGAAAAGGTCTGCTACCTGGCTTAGCAACAAAGAGAGGACCAGAAACTCTTGAGTTCTCAGGTCAATTGATTTTTCCATTTAACACTCTTCTTTCACTTACCAGTCATGTGATCTTTGCCAAGTCTCTGTTTTCTCATTGGTAAAATGGGTATAGTCATTTATTCTACTATTTCTTACTTACAGAGGGTCAATGTTAAAAACAAAATGCTTGTTCTTCAGTGCCAAAGAGAAGAACTAGCACTCAGACAAATAATTTTCTCAGCAAGACAATTTACTTTTATAGAAGGGTATGTCTCACAGATGGGCAATGGTGAGAGCACATCTGAACAGGGGAGCAGAAGGGTTCTTATCCCTGATGCAGGTAGCTCCTACTGCTGTGTTGTTCCCCTATTGGCTAAGGTTGGACCACATAGTCTAAGCTAATTCTAATTGGATTTTAAAGTGAGCAGGAGTATAGGCCAGAGTGGCAGGGTGAGCAGTTTAGCAAGAAAGATGGTTACACAAGTAACTAAAGATGACTCAGGTTAGAGCATGTAACCAGAGGTGAGTCAGGAGGAGCAGATGACCCAAGAGTACAGATATGAACTGATTAGAGCTGGCAAGGAGGTTGTTTACTAAAACTAGAGGCAAGGAGAGGAAAGGAACAAGGAAGTTAAACTTTAAAATAGTTAACAAAAAACACAAAAGCTGAACATACTGGCATACTGATTATTTGAAGAGAAATTTGGAACTCATTAACTCATTGTATTCAACAGTCAGAGTTGATGAAGATGTTCCTGAAGATAGTGGGGAGAGAACAAAGAGCAGAGATAGGGTTTTTAAGTGCAAGACTTTAGAAGAGTTTATCTAAATCAATGGTCCCCAACCTTTTTGGCACCAGGGACTGGTTTCATGGAAGACAATTTTTCCACAGACCAGGGTTAGTGAGGAGTGGTTTCAGGATGATATAAAGTGCAGTATATTTATTGTGCACTTTCTTTCTGTTATTATTACACTGTAATATATAATGAAATAATCATACAACTCACCATAATGTAGAATCAGTGGGAGTCCTGATCATGTTTTCCTGAAACTAGATGGTCCCATCTGGGGGTGATAGGAGACAATGACACCTGAAGTGTGTTGCTTATGTCCAGTGTACTCTGTAATCCCATTTTGGTTGCTGTCACTGCAGAAAATCCTGCTTCACAAAGATAGGGTGTTGGAAATGGAAGCAGCTTTTCAATGCTATTGTGGCAATCTCGGGATATCCTGCCTCAACTTTAATCCAGAATGTAAGGAGATTTTAAATTGGCTCAAACATACTTTTAAGGTCACCATCATTTACTGTCTCAAGCAGTTGATCCCCTTCTAGCATGGACAAAGTTGATTCACTTGCCTTATTCAAAATGGGTCACAGATCCATTCCTTTCCAGTTTGGGGGTTTTCGTGGTTGAAAAGTAATGCTCAGACTCTTTTGAAAGCTGAGATAGGTGATCATACACCAGCTTGGAGAAAGATGTCCTGGCTCAGTCTCTTTCAAAATCTCTGCTAATGTTTGAAACATGTCAAAAATCCCAATGTTCACTTGTCACCTCCATAATTCCAATTTGGCTTTGAATGCAGCCACTTTATCCACTGACTTGAACATAGTTGTTTTCCCCTGGCATGACAGATTGAATTTATTAGGCAGGTTGAATATGTCACCCAAGTTAACAAGTTTTGTGACCCATTCTGTGTTACTGAAATGTGCTGCCAGTGGTGACTGTTTCTCTAAAAGAAATCTCTGGAGTGGCTCTCATAGCTCAAAAACTCTGGCCAGTGATCTTCCTTTAGGAAGCCATCTCTTTTCTGTGTATAAGAGGTGTTTCTGTGCTTTGTGTCCATCTCCTCACAAAGCTGTATAAACAGATGTGAATTAAGGGCATGTACTTTAATGTGTTTGATAATTTTAATCACATTCCACAAAACATTGTTAAGTTCAGAAGACATTTTTCAGCTAGCCAGCATTTCTCTATGGCTGATGCAGTGCACAGAGACTCACATTCAGAAGCACCTCTTTGACCTGAGTAGTGAAACCAGAAATCTGTCCAGTCATGGCAGCTACTCTATCCGTGCATATACTGACACCAAATGACCAACCCACATGTCCTGATATGTAATCATTCAAGGACTTGGATAAATCTGCAGCTGTGCTGTCAGTTGGCAATAAAAGTGCATGTAACACATCCCCATGCACATCCTCCTGAAAATATATTGCACAAAAACAAGTGTCTTTGCCTTGTTATCAACTTGGTAGACTTGTCAACCTGGGTTGCATACCATGGTGACTAACTAATCCTCTCTAACAATTGTGCCTCAGTATCCTCTGATATTTCATCAATTCATCTAGTTATGGTGCTAGCTGAAAGAGGAACACATGCCACCTTTTGACTGCAGCCTCTCCTAAAAGTTCATGAAATGTCCTTAGCAGCAGGCAGGATCAACTCTTCACCATTAGGATTTTTACTAATTTTGGCTAGAACTAGCTTGTAGGCTTACCAAAACCGACTGAGATAAATGCACAGTGCAGAAAAGAGGTGCAGATGAAAGTCATAAGTAAAATAATGGCTGGGTCACATGCAGACTAAATAAGTGTCAAATTCTGACTTAAAGCCTGCCATCAGATGCAGTGGTACAATTGAAGTACATCAACTCACTTGCCACTATGAAGCCTGCCATCAAATTCAGCTTAATTGTCACTTGCCGCTCACTGATAGGGTTTTGATATGTCTGTAAGCAGTTGATTTATTATGGTCTCTGTGGAGTCAAATCTCTCTGGTAACATTAATCTGTATTTGCAGCCATTCACCAGTGCTAGCATTTCTGCCTGGGCTCCACCTCAGATCACCAGGCATTAGATTCTCATAAGGAGTGTACACCCTAGATTCTTTGCATGTGCAGTTCACAGTAGGGTTTGCTCTCCTGCGAGAATCTAATGCCGCTGCTGATCTGCCAGGAAGTGGAGCTCAGGTTACAATGTGAGTGGTGGGGAGTGGCTGTAAATACAGATGCAGTTTTGTTTGCCTCACCACTCATCTTCTGCTCTGAGGCCCAGTTCTTAACAGGCCATGGACTGGTACTAGTCTGTGGCCCAAGGGTTGGCAATCCTTGTTCTAAATGGCAGGGGTGAGATAGAAATGGATGAAAAATAGAGTTTCAAAGAACTCTACTCTTTAATTTTTTTCACCAAAGAGTTGCAGTAAAATCTGGTCAGAGTGTTGTGAGGTCTCTGGTCAGGCTGCCTCTTTCCTTGCTGGAGTCAAATCTAGTCTCATTTGTCTGTTAAGGAGCCAATGGCCATTTTGCCTCTTCATGAGTGGTCATTTAGTTCACTAACACAAACCTAATTTGTAGTTAACAAGGTTGTCAGATGAATGAGTATGTGAACTCCTGGCTCCTTATAGACTTGGTCTCTGACCTACCTTCCTCAAACTCCTAAAAGGATAACCATGCTCATGAAATGCTACAATCCCAACCATCATACACGCTTGTACTAACATGCTTCACTGCCATACTTCACTTTACTTTCAGCCTTAATGATTCCAAAGAGAATTCTAATTCTTGATCCAAATGACTAAGGCACTCTCTTATAGAGCCTGTAATTCATTCCCCGCCTCCCTCCCTCCTTCTTTCCCTCCCTCTCCTTCCCTCTGCCTCCCTCTCCCTCCTTCTTCCCTCTCTCCCTTCCTTCCTTCCTTCCTTCCTTCCTGAATGGAGTAGACTTCAGAAAAAAACGTGTTAGTCTGAAGCCCTGCACAGAGCAGGGCTTATCCATACATGATATGCTCTGTGTTGAATTAAACCACAGGAATCTTAGCTACATACCTTGGAAGTCAGTATATGAAGTCTTGCGTTGCTCTGCCCCCTAAACTTTCATGCCCAGGGCACTTTGCCAACAGGCTCAGATGGGATACTAAAGGGCTCATGTAGTTGACCTCATTTACCAGGACAGGAACATGTTTTGGTTTTCATGAACCCAAGAGTAGTGCTACCTCTTTTGACCTCTTTGCCCCTATAATAATGAGATACAAGTTGTAGGGGAAAATGCAAACTGGGGATGGCTAGAAGAAGCCAGGGAGTCCCCTGGAGACTATCCAGACAGTAGCCACAGAGGCAAGGTCTGTATGCACTTGACATCAGAGAGGTTTGAGATTAGGAAACAATTATGGGCATGGGTTCCCCAGGCCAGATAGGAATGAAGAGGCAAGGAGAGGGGAGGGGGAAGGAAGGGGAGGGGAGGGGAGGAGAGGGGAAGGGAGGGGAGAGGAGGGGAAGGGAAGGAAGGAAATGGAAGGGACTTTTTGTTTTTGTTCTGGGAAAGCTGCTTCTAGACTGGAACTAGCAGTCAGGCTAGGACTGGTGCCCAAGGCAGCTATGAAGGTGACCTTTTCCAGGAAATCAGTGGCCCCAGCTATAAAGGTCGGAAGTCAGAGCTCATGGAGGCCTATGGCACATCCTTTGCACACCAGCCAGCATTACAGATTTTGGTCTGCTGTGTCCTACAGAGCTGCACTTGTCCCAGCAGAAGGATACCAAGGAGGGCTCTCAACCAGATTAAGGATAACCAGACCCTCCAGTAATGCACTTTGGGTCCTCATCCTCCCCAGGACAGTGCTTGAGCAACAGAGGCACCATGTTGAATTGCTGGTTCTGCCTAGGCAGCTTTGGGAGAAACTTTTAAGCTTCTGGACACCTCCTGAAGTAGCTTCTCGGAAATTAGAAGTATCTTGGGTTGATAGGTTGGATGGCATGGAAGGTAGGGCTTTCCTGCAGACTTGACTAGGGCTGTCTGTGAGGCTGCTATGTTTACTGTCAATGCCCAAGGTCTTCACACAGTTCTCAGCCTTGATAGTACTAGCATCTTCCTCTGCATATCATCCCCTCTAGAAATTGCAGCAGCCTTTATTATTGGGGCAAAATGTTAGAAGCAAAAACCACCTGATTTCAGACATTAAAGCAGTAGCAAGCTAGCAGCCTTGGGAAAGAGGAGAAAGGCAAGCTGAATCCAGCTGAGAAGACAGGCCCTGGGTCTCTATGTACCTACTCAAGTACAGGCTGGCCTCAGGAAAAAGTCCTTCTGTGGCTTGTCTTTTGGCACTAATATTCATTACCCGTGCAGGTCTCTCTCTCTCTCTCTCTCTCTCTCTCTCTCTCGGCTTCTGTCTTCCAAATAAAGCATTAAAACTTTATGTTTTGGGAGGCTGAGGCAGGTAGGTCACCTGAGGTCAGGCGTTCAAGACCAGCCTGGCCAACATGGTGAAACCCCATCCCTACTAAAAATACAAAAAGTAGCTGATAGTGGTGGTATGTACCTGTAATCCCACCTACTGGAGAGGCTGAGGCAGGATAATTGCTTGAACCCAGGAGGCGGAGGTTGCAGTGAGCTGAGATCACACCACTGCACTCCATCCTGCATGACAGAGTGAGACTCTGTCTCCAAAAAACAAAAGAAAACAAAAGCAAACAAAACTAGATCAGTTCAAGAGCTCTTGCAGTTCTAATACTCTGAGAGCTCCTCCTCGTGTTCTCTGCTCAGCCTGGACCCTGTCTCTGGCCTTCCTGTCTCCTCAGCCATTGCTATTCCTTCTCTCACCTGCCTTGCACTCTTGAGCCTGGGTTTCCTTTGCTTATTTTCTCACTGCGACCCAGAGATAGCTCATCTTTGCTGTATCTCTCTTGCTTGCCCGTTAACCATCTGTACTCAGCTATTAGCTAAGGTGTTCATTATAATTTGCATAGCTCTTAAGTGTTTCTGGAGCTCCTTCACAGAAATTCTGTCACTAATTTTCACAAAGAAACTTGACCTTCAAGAACCCTACAAAGCTCAGTCCCTAGGGGGCCAGTTTTAGTGACTGAACCTGAGGATTATATATGGATTGAGGCTTATTTCTTCTTACATTGACATGTCTATATGAGCTGAACTAGTTTCACATGAATATTTGCTTTCACAGGGATCTTTAAGAAATTACAATTCTTTTAAAATAGGAATTTATTGTTCTCCTCTTCCAATATTAAAAGCTGTAAACCAAATTATGTATTGCTGATTTAGGGGCTTTACTGCCACAGAAATTAGACTGTATTGATGTGATGCTCTGTTAGTTGCTTAAAGGGCAAATTTCCAGCCTGACCAGCTTAAAGCCTACAATCCCTTGAATCATTTTTCTCCAGGGGTCTCTGAATGGTCACTGGCTCCAGCCCTCCCTCATCTCTATAGCCAGTAGCTTTCAAGGAGACTATAGTGATGAGAAGCAAGCTTCTTAGGATTTATTAATCAAATATGAAAAAGGACCATTAAAGAACAGGCCTCCAGAGTGTCAGTAGCTAGCCCAAGACATTGCTTTTTAGAGCTGCAGAGGAGCAGTTGGCTTCTGGGCAAGATCTTGATTTCAATAAGAAAAAGTCAGGCAATGACTTTCTTGAGAGCAGAGGAAACTCAAGGACGTATTTTCCTTTGGTTGCTGAGGGAAAGCGTGGTGAGCAAGTACCCCGAATATTACCTGAGACTGGGTAGTTTATAAAGAAAAGAGATTTAGTTGACTCATAGTTCTGCAGGCTGTACAGGAGGCACGGTTGGAGAGACCTCAGGAAACTTATAATCATGGCAGAAGGCAAAGGGGAAACAAGCACATATTCACATGGCTGATGAGAGAGAGAGAGAGAGAGAGAGAGAGAGAAAGAAAGAAAGAAAGAAAGGGAAGGGAGAGGTGGTACACACTTTCAAACAACCAGATCTCGTGAGAACTGTATCATGAAAACAGCAAGGGGGAAGTCTGCCGTCATAATTCAGTCACCTCTTCCAGGCCCCCTCCTCTAACACTGGGAATTACAATTTGACATGAGATTTGGGTGGGGACACAGAGCTAAACCACATTCATTTAGCCCCTTCCCGTCCAAATCTCACGTCTTTCTCACATTTCAAAACACAATTCTGCCTTCCCAACAGTCCCCCAAAGTCTTAAGTCATTCTTGCATGAACTCAAAAGTCCAAATCTAAAGTCTCATCTGAGACAAGGCAAGTTCCTTTCACCACCTATGAGCCTGTAAAATCAGAAACAAGTTAGTTACCTCCACAGTACAATGGGAGTATAAGCACTGAGTAAATGCTCCTGTTCCAAAAGGGAAAAATTTTCCAAAACAAAGGGCTATAGGCCCCATGCAAGTCCAAAACCCAGCAGGGCAGTCATTAGATCTTAAAGCTCCCAAATAACCTCCTTGACTCCATATCTCACATCCAGGCCACACTGATGCAAGGGGTGGACTTCTAAGGCCTTGAACAGTTCCACCCTTGTGGCTCTGCAGGTTATAGGCCTTGTGGCTGCTTTCATGAGATGGTGTTAAGTGTCTGCAGGTTTCCCAGGTGTACGGTGTAAGCTGTCAGTGGATATATACCATTCTGAGGTCAGGAGGATGGTGGCTTTCTTCTCACAGCTCCACTAGGCAGTCAGTGCCCCAGTTGGGTGTCCACATTTTCCTTCTGTACTGCCCTAGCAGAGTGCTCTGCCCCTGCAGCAGACTTCTGCTTAGACATCCAGGTGTTTCCAGTTGTTTCCTCTGAAATCTTGGCAGAGGCTCCCAAACCTCAACTCTTGATCTCTGAACAGCTGCATGCTTAACACTTAACACCACGTGGAAGCTGCCAAGGTTTTGTACCCTCTGGAGCAGTGGCTTGAGACATATCTGAGGCCCTTTTAGCCATGGCTGGAGCTGGAGCAGCTGTGATGCAGGGCACCATGTCCAGAGGCTTCATAGAGCAGTGGGACCCTGGGCCTGGCTCATAAAACGATGTTTACCTCCTTGGCCTCCAGGCTTGTGATGGGAAAGACTGCTATAAGGGACTCTGAAATGCCTTCCAGGCATTTTTCCCATTGTTTTGGCTATTAACATTTGACACTTTATACTTATACAAATTTATGCAGCAGGCTTGAAATCCTCTCATGAAAATGTTTGTTTGCTTGCTTTTTCACTCTACTACATGGCTAGGCTGCAAATTTTCCGAGCTTTTATGCTCTGCTTCCCTTTTAAACATAAGGTCCAATTTCAGGTCATTTTTTTTGGCTTATACAAATGAGTGTAGGCTTTTGGAAGCAGCCAGGCAAAATCTTGAATGCCTCGTTGCTTAGAAATGTCTTCCACCAGATACACTAAATAAATTATCTCTTTCAAGTTCAAAGTTTAACAGATCCCTAAAGCAGGGGGACAATGCCACCAAACTCTTTGCTAATGCATAGCAAGAGTGACCTTTACTCCAGTTCCCAGTAAATTCCTCATCTCCATCTGAAACCTGAGCCCAGATTTCATTGTCCATATCACTATCAGCATTTTGTTCACAACAATTTAACGTCTCTAGGAAGTTTCCTCATCTTCCTGCCTTTTTCTGAGCTCTCCAAACTGATGCAACCTCTGTCCCTTACCCAGTTCCAAAGTTGCTTCCACATTTTCAGGTATCTTTATAGCAATACCCTACTCCCTACCCCACCTTATAGAAATACCCATTTAAAAAATTTTTAAGACAGGGTCTCAGCCTGTCACCCAGACTGGAGTGCAGTGGTGCGATCTCAGCTCACTGCAACCTCTGCCCCCTGGGTTCAAGTGATTCTCCAACCTTAGCCTCCTGAGTAGCTGGGACTACAGGCACATGCCACCATGCCCAGCTACTTTTTGTATTTTTTGGTAGAGACCAACTTTCACTATATTGGCCAGGCTTTTCTTGAACTCCTGACCTTAAGTTATCTCCCTGCCTCTGCCTCCCAAAGTGCTGGAATTACAGGCATTATCCATCACACCTGGTTTAATTTTCTTTACTAGTCTGTTCTCACATTGCTATAAAAACCTACTTGAGACTGGATAGTTTATAAAGAAAAGAGGTTTAGTTGACTCACAGATCTGCAGGCTGTACAGGAGGCATTGCTGGAATGGTCTCAGGAAACTTACAATCATGGTGGAAGGTGGAGGGGAAGCAAGCAAATCTTCACATGGTTGGTAGGAGGTGGAGGGGGGGAAGGGAGAGGAGCTACACACAGATTTCATGAGAACTGTATCATTAGAACAGCAAGGGGGAAGTCTGATCCCATGATTCAATAATCTCACATCAGGCTCCTCCTTCAACACTGGGAATTACAATTTGACATGGGATTTGGGTGGCGACAAATAGCCAAACCATATAATGTGGATATATGGAAAGAGATTTATTATGAGGGACTGGAGGGTCTGGAAGCTGGAGGCCCAGGTGGGCCAGTGGATAAATTCCAGTTCAAGCCTGAAGTCCCAAGAACTGGAGAGTCAATAGTGTAAGTAACGGTCTACATCTGAAAGCCAGGGAAACAGAAGTACTTACGTCCAAGGGCAGGAGAAGATAAATGCACCAGCTCAAGCAGAGAGAAGAAATTCACTTTCCTTCCACCTGTTTGTTCAATGCAGAGCCTCAGCAAACTGGATGATACCCACCCTCTTTGGTGAGGGTGATCTTCTTTGCTCAGTCTACCCATTCGAATGCTAATCTGTTCCAGAAACATCCTCACAGACATACACAGAAATAATGTTTTACCAGCTACCTGGGCATCCCTTAGTCCAGTCGAGTTGACATAAAATTAACCATTACAGTGCCCAAGGAGATATGACTTAAATGGTGGCAGGAGACCAGCTGCTTCCAGATATCTCTCATCCTTCCATGATGCTAGCTACCACTGGGGCTTTGCATTCCTTACTAGAGACTTAAGTTATGCCAAGCATAATCCTGGGGCTAAACATACAAAGTAAATAAGACCTAGCTCCTGACCTTATGGAACTTCTGGCTTATTTTGGAGCTTGATAGAACTAATTGACTGTGGGGTTAAATGATAATTAGTATAGGCTGTCCCCCAATATTTTGAGTTAGGAACTGAGTAGAAGCTCTGAAATGCTCACACTAGTTGCTTTCATACATGTTAGGAGGGAGTGTCCCAGCGTCTTTCAAAAGCCAGCACCTCTAGGCTCTGGGTCCACCCCCCAACTCACCCTCTAGTTTTTCACTCTTGCATCAATTTGCCCCTTTACACTGGATCACTCTCATCAGCATGCAAACATGTCTGTTTTCTACTTTTTTTTTTTTTTTTTTGAGATGGAGTCTCACTCTGTCACCCAGGCTGGAGTGCAGTGATGTGATCTTGGCTCACTGCAACCTCTGCCTCCCAGGTACAAGCAATTATCTGCCTCCACCTCTTGAGTAGCTGGGATTAGAAGTGCCCACCACCACGCCTGGCTAATTTTTGTATTTTTAGTAGAGATGGGGTTACACCATGTTGGACAGGCTGGTCTTGAACCCTTGACCTTGTGATTCACCCACCCAAATGTGATTCACGCCTCCCAAAATGCTGGGATTACAGGTGTGAGCTACTGTGACCGGCCAGTTTTCTGCTATTTTTAAGCCCTCTCTTTGACTTCTGATCTTACTGCTGTTTTATAGAAAAGTTATCTCTGTCACTTTTTCCTTGCCTCTCATTCTCTCTCCACCTGACATCAGTTGGGCCAGTGAAATGGCTCTCAGAAAGGTCAGTAAAGGTCTCCTTGTTGCCAAATCCAGGGGTTATATTTCTGGCTTCATTTTGTTTGATATCTCTAGCATTTTTTCACATAACTGGCTATTCCCTCTTTATTCAAATTTATATTGTTTTTTATGACTACACTTCACTGGCCACTTTTTCTTAATTTTCTTTCCTGGTCCTTCTTTTTCTTCTGAACCTCTAAATTTTAGAGAGCCCCAGTGTAATCACCCAAGGGAGTTCACCTTGGCCACCACCTAGACAGAGCTGATTTATCAAGATGGGAATTTTAATAGAGAAAGAGTAATTCACACAGAGCCAGCTGTGCAGGAGACCGAGTTTTGCTATTACTCAAATCAGTCTCCTGAAAACTTGAGGATCAGAGTTTTTAGGATAATTTGGTTGGCAGGGGCCAGTGAATTGGGAGTGCCAATTGGTTGGCTTGGGGATGAAGTCATAGGGAATTGAAGCAGTTCTCTTATGCTGAATCAGTTCCTGCGTGATGGCCCAACAACTGGTTGGGAGGTCCAGATGGGGCCATCTGGTTGTTAGAAATGTGAAAACCTGAAAAGACACTTCAAAAAGACCAATCTTAGGTTCACAATAGTGATGTTACATTTAAGAGTAATTGGGGAAGTTACAAATCTTGTAACCTCTGGAATAATGGCTGGTAATATTTAGAATTCCAGCTCCTCTCATTCTGACTTGGTGGCTGGTGGCCTTTCATTCATCTTACAAGAACAGTTTAGCCCTGGGGAATTGCTATTATTTAAACTATAAACTAAATTTCTTCCCAAGGCTAGTTTGGCCTGTGCCTAGGAATAGGTAAGGACAGTTTAGAGGTTAGAAGCAAGATGGAGTTGGTTAGATCTGATATCTTTCACTGTCATAATTTCTTCAATTACAATTTTGCAAAGGCAGTTTCACTGCCCCAGGCCCTCTACTCCTCTCTGCCCTCTTAATCTGAGTGAGCCTCTCTGCTTTCATGGCTTCAAATATTGCTGATGACTCCTAGATTTTGTTACCCTCTGAGCTCCAGATTTATAATTAAATTGCTTATTTGACTTCGCTGTTTAATACTTGACATAATGAAAACAAAAATATTGATTTCTGTGGATAATTAATTATCCACAAAACTGAGATAATTAGCTATCCTCCTGTGGGTAAATAGTTAGCAAAACTCTTCCCTTCTGCATAAGAACCTGACTTTCAAGCTTTTAGCTCCATTCTCTTAATAACCTGAAGATGGTTAGAATGTCAACTCTGTTACTAGGCAATATCACTTAGAGTGAAAATGACCCTGATAGGTAATCTAAACCTGGAGTGGGAGGAAGTATAAATGAACCATAAATGCCTCCTATGAGAACATGCTTGGGAGCTTCCCTGTGTGTGGCAATTCTTGTACTTGTCATGGCTCCTGTAGACAATGAAGCTATTAAGCTAGTGAAGCCCCTGCACTTGAGTTATATAGATGCAGAAAATCATAATGTGGTTCTGCCATGGTGAGCTTTTTTAGCTTTTCTCTGTTCAAAATTTCCATCATTCTTACTTTTATCGCTAAGAATTGAAAATCCTCCTAGATCTATATACTGCAATCTTCTTCACTGCTTTTGCTCTTCCTATTGTTGAACATTTAGGTTGTTTTCAATTTCTGCTATTATAGATAATGCTACAATGAAGAGCTTCATACATAAAGATTTGCCCTCCTTTTGAATTATCTCCTCATTCTAAATTACAATGAATAAAATTACTGGGTGTGAACAGTTTTATGATTTTCAATATATACTGCCATGTTCCTGTTTTATATCCAATGCCGGAAAGTATGTACACATTAATTTTACTGCAAAATATCTGGCACTAGTGTTATTACACATTCCTTGCCAAGTTAATAGATATAAAAACATATATTATTGTTTAATGTAAATTTTGTTGCACCCTCAACCCATGTTTGCTATATACATATTTTCTGTTTATGTCTTTGTCTGTTTGGCTATGAGAGCATTTATGGTATTTACAATATATTAGAATACATTTTATATATTATACATAGTAGTCAGTTTCTCTAGCATTTATGACAGATACTTCTGCTGTTTTCATTTTCATTATGATTAGTTTTTCTTAGACAGAAGTTATTATTGATCTTTTCCTTCACAAATTCTTTCCAAGATTCAAAGTTCAGACATTATCATCTAAATAAATCTATAAAAACTCTTGGTTCTATTCTGTGAAATTTATTCACATTAAATTATTTAACAAATTCCTAATTTTTAAATGTACATTTTGGATGTAACTTGATTTTTCCCCAAACTGGTAATCCAGTGGTAGCTTCAGAGTCTATATGTGGGTTACTGATGGAGCAACCTTGCTAAAAGGGTGGGTGGACTCCAGGTCTTGCAACTGTACTTCTACAGCAAGCACGTTGTTTTAATTTAGACCTCATGCCATTTGGTATCTTGGTGATAATCATAAGAATGATAAAGATCTTGAACAGAGAAAAGCTAAGAAGCTCTCCAAGCCAGAACCACATTATGATTTTCATGAGTCCTAGGAACTTTTGCTTTTATAAGTCCCTTTCTTCATAAAACATATTAAATATTATATTTTATTTATCATTATAAATATGATATTTATAATTATATTTTACAACTGCGTTATACTTCAGGATGAATTATTACATGTTCAGTATTATTGAATTATTACATGTTCAGTATTATTATTGTATTCTTTTTTCTTATTTTAAAAGAACTTAGAATGAAAACATTTTTGTGGGCTGCTAAACTGCCTTTTGTGCCTAGTGGATAAGTTGACCCTGCCCCAAATCACCCCTTAGCACGAATTAACTCTCTCTATCTAAATTATTGGGGCTGCTTCTTGCCTTTTTATTCTGTTCATCAGATAGATATTTCTGTCTTATTTAAGAACCACACTATTTAACCGTTATTATTTTTAATATCCTAATAGTTTTCAGAGCTGGCCTATATCCCCAGATTTCTTCTTTTTAAGTCTCTTGACAACCTATTTTTCCAAGTGAATTTTAGAATTACTCTGTTTATTTTAATAGAGTCCTCTTGAAGTTGCATTGTATTTGTAAGTTATCTCATGGAGAGATGACATCTTTATAGAGTTACAACAGTTTGCTATTCTGCTCTAGAAACAAAATATCATTACCATGCTACAGAGAGAGTTTAATGGGAATGGAGACAGAGGCAAGAAGTAGGGTAAAGAAGAACCTGCACTTTGTTACGGTGAGTGACCAACTAGGGGTGTTCAGTGAGTCTGGGACAAAAGCTCCCATGAACCAAGATAGCCCCAGAAGTAGGTCTCAAGTCAGCCCTGCAGGAAAAGTGCTTAGTTTATTCTTCAGATGAGGGGAAAGGGAATGCCCATAGGAAGAGACTTAAGATGATCCGTTTGGCCAAACCAACCTTTTCCCAATCTGGCATTCTAAAGCAGCTATAGTTTGGTAATATCAGTATTAGAGTTATAGGTAAGTTTAAAAAAGACATTTTGTTTTTCCATGCATGTATCCTTGAAGTCAATGAGTAGTGGTAGGAATAGAGGAGATGAGAAGGTAGAGGCTGACCAATATGGCAGCATGTTGAACCATCACTTATAACCATCTTGCTCCCCTTCCTTTTTTCTTCCATAAGAAACATTTTATTTATATTTTTATAATTTTTAAATATGAAAGACAGCCATTTAAGGACAGACTTGCAAAATTCAGAGGCCTTCCTCTCTAAATCCAAGTCTTTAGTGTTGAAAATGAAAAATCATGATACTTAAAGTGAATGACTTACAGGTGTTGTCTGCTGTGAATAGACGTAACTCTAATATAATGGCCATTAGAGGAAATTGAGTAACTTTAATGTAGAGAGAATTTGGATTTAT
The DNA here is from genome assembly GCF_048565385.1 of Saimiri boliviensis. NCBI lineage: Eukaryota > Metazoa > Chordata > Mammalia > Primates > Cebidae > Saimiri > Saimiri boliviensis. Next base: position 84,609,270 of record NC_133454.1, read on the forward strand.
ATTATATTTTACAAGTCACATGCTGAGGTTATACTTGGCAAGCTATTTCCTTTTATGAATCATGAATAAGACCTAGGCTGGGAAGATTTTCATGCCTCCAAGTAAAAGATGAAAGGTGTGATCTGAAACCTAAAACTTCAAAATTTCAAAGGCAATGTTTTACTTCAATTTTAATGTTATGGGATACATTGGAGCAACTTACTGGAAAGTCTCTCTGTGGGTCTATGCCTGCCTGCTCATCATGCTCAGAAGTATACAGTTATCTTTATACTCAAAGAAGCACCCCTTCACTCCAAATAAATCAAATAATAATCTATATGTGTACTGGGGATACACGTTAGATTCCAACATTGATTAATGTTGGTCAGTATCTCTCTACACAAAGTATCATCCTATATTTGAGGTATATGAGTAGATTTTTAAAAGGGGCCAAACTGAACAAATAGAAAACAATTCTCTTAATGAAATAGGGAATGTAGCTTAAAGTTATCTTGAATTGATCATGTTCTTAAACATCAAATAGAAGTAAAAGTAAATTAATTCTAGAAAATATAAATTCAGGCTAATAAAAACACCCTGTTATTAAGTACCAATGAATGTGAACTAAAATTTAAAAATCACAAAAATATACATGAAGCAAGTCATCATAAACAAGAGTAATAAAAAATAAGAAACTAAAGATTCAGACCCACAAATAATGCAGATATAGGACTTATTGGTTTCAAAATAAATTTGTCTAATAATTTTGAATAAATTAAAAGTGATGCTGCAAGTTGAATTAATCATTTAGGGCTGCCATAGCAAAATACCACAGACTGAGTGGCTTAAACAATGGAAATCTATTTTCTCACAGTTCTAGAGTCTGGGAAATTCAAGATCGAGGTGGCAGCTGTTTTGGTACTTGATGAGGGCTCTCTTCCTGACTTGTAGATGGCTACCTTCTCACTGTGTCCTCATATGAAGGGGAGAAAATGCTGTTGTGTCTTTTCCTCTTCTTACAAGAGCGTTAGCCCTCTTAGATTAGGGCCCTACCCTTATGACTTCATTTAACCTTTATCATCTCCTCACAGACCTTATATCCAAATACAATTACACTGAGGGCTTAGAGCTTCAACATCAACATGTGAATTTTGGAGGACATAAATATTTAGTTTATAATACAAGTATACCTAAAAAAGTATCTACAAAAAAGTCTTAGATTGATTTGAAGAAAACCAAACAAAATTTTAGAAGCCAAAAAACCCTAAGAATTTAAAGATCAATAGGTAGGTTAAAGAGAATATTAAAGCTAAGGACAGAATTAATTATTTCAAAGACAGATTTAAAGGAATTCCTTAGATCCAGTAGTACAACAAGAAAATAGAGGCTGGGCATGGTTGCAGTGGCTTATGCCTGTAATCTCAGTATTTTGAGAGGCCAAGGCAGGCGGATCACCTGAGGTCAGGAGTTTGAGAACAGCCTGGCCAACATAATGAAACCCCATCTCTACTAAAACACAGAAAGTTTGCCTAGCATGATGGCACATGTCTGTAATCCCAGCTACTCAGGAGGCTGAGGCAAGAGAATCACTTGAACCCGGGAGGCAGAGGTTGTAGTGAGCTGAGATTGCGTCACTACACTCCAGCCTGGGCAACAGAGTGAGACTCTGTCTCAACAACAACAACAAAGACAAAGAGAATAGAAAATACGATATAAAAGTTAAAAACCTTGGTGGATAGTGTGAAGTCTAATGTCAACAAATCAAGTACAAGAAGGAGAGGATAGAGAGAATGTAAGAGAGGAAATATTGGAAAGGTAATGGAAATGAATTTTCCAGAAATAACAAACATTTACAACTCTTTAAATTCAGTAAGCCCTACAAATCTCAAAGCTAATTAATAAAAAGAAATTTATACCTAGGCACAAGTATATGAAATTGCAGAGATGTCTAAATGACAAAGAAAAGATCCTTTTTTTTAAAAAATTGCATTTTAGGTTTTGGGGTACATGTGAAGAACATGCAAGATTGTTGCATAGGTACACACATGGCAGTGTGATTTGCTGCCTTCCTTCCCCTCACCCATATCTGTCATTTCTCCCCATGCTGTCTCTGCCCACCTCCCCACCCCCTGTCTCTCCCCCATTTCCCCCCAATGGACCCCAGTGTGTAGTGCTCCCCTCCCTGTGTCCACGTGTTCTCATTGTTCAACACCTGCCTGTGAGTGAGAACATGCGGTGTTTGATTTTCTGCTCTTGTGTCAGTTTGCTGAGAATGATGGTTTCCAGGTTCATCCATGTCCCTACAAAGGACACGAACTCATCGTTTTTGATGTCTACGTAATATTTCATGGTGTATATGTACCACATTTTCCCTGTCCAGTCTATCATCGATGGGCATTTGGGTTGGTTCCAGGTCTTTGCTATTGTAAACAGTGCTGCAATGAACATTCGTGTGCATGTGTCCTTATAATAGAATGATTTATAATCCTTTGGATATATACCCAGTAGTGGGATTGCTGGGTCAAATGGAATTTCTATTTTTAGGTCATTGAGGAATCGCCACAGTGTCTTCCACAATGGTTGAACTAATTTACACTCCCACCAACAGTGTAAAAGTGTTCCTATTTCTCCACTTCCTCTCTAGCATCTGTTGTCTCCAGATTTTTTAATGATCACCATTCTAACTGGCATGAGATGGTATCTCAATGTAGTTTTGATTTGTATTTCTCTAAGGACCAGTGATGATGAGCATTTTTTCATGTTTGTTGGCCTCCTGTATGTCTGACAAAAAAAGATCTTAAAAGTAACTAGGACAAAAAGATTATCTGCAAATAAATACCAGTTAAACTAATAACTGATTTCTCAACAGCAACAGTGAAAGCCAGAAGATTGTACAATATCATTAAGGTGCTGAAAGAAAATAAAATATCAACCCAACTATATATGTGTGTGTGTTCAGAGAAAAGGGGCAAAATAAAAATACTTCAAAGAAATAAAAAGAAATTGAGTATTTACAATAAACAGACCTTCTATAAAGAATATTCTAAATCAAAGTTTTTCTATCTTTTCCTTTTTACTGACAGTATTGAAATGATCCTATATGCTTGTGTATTCAATGTGACACTCTTTTAGAAGTGGTAATTATTAGATCAGTGGGTATGCCTCTGCATTTTAAGTTGTGGCAGATACTACTAGGTTTTTCTTCAAAACAGCAGCACTAGAGCTCATCAGTCTTTTAACTTCTTTTCAGATAGGCTACACCAAGTGCTGAACTCAGTCAGGACCATATATATTTATATTCCAGGTACTCACTTGAATGTGATGAAACTCTTTTGCGATGGCTTGTCCTGAACTGGATGGGTGCTTTTGTCTTTTGCATTGACTTTAGTAATGGAGAGCCCTAAGTCCCCTGCTGCCAGCCTTCTCTTCACTGCCCCTCAGTGGGAGTCTTCATTACAGCAGCCCCTGTCACTCACTCACATTGATGGCCATGAGCAAAACTGCCATAACTTGTGATGATAATAGGGATTCTGAGTTATTCTGTTTCTCAGACATACATTTCTGTCTTATATAAGAACCTTCCCCAGGCAGCTTTTTCTGATTTTTCTTCTGAGAAGCTCTGAGACCAGTCCAGTATCTTATTTTGGTCAGGTCAAGAAGGGAGACAGTGTGGTCCTGTGTTCACAATCAATCAATAAACATATCTTAAGCTTCTGTTGTATAACACACTAGAAAGAGACACACAAATGTATAATTAAAACATAGTAACTCTTTTTTTTTTTTTTTTTTTTTTTTTTTTTTGAGACGGAGTTTCGCCCTTGTTACCCAGGCTGGAGTGCAATGGCGCGATCTCGGCTCACCGCAACCTCTGCCTCCTGGGGTCAGGCAATTCTCCTGCCTCAGCCTCCTGAGTAGCTGGGATTACAGGCACGCGCCACCATGCCCAGCTAATTTTTTGCACTTTTAGTAGAGACGGGGTTTCACCATGTTGACCAGGATGGTCTCGATCTCTCGACCTCGTGATCCACCCGCCTCGGCCTCCCAAAGTGCTGGGATTACAGGCTTGAGCCACCGCGCCCGGCGCAAAACATAGTAACTCTTAACATGAATTCAAACACAATACTACATCTGACTCTGCATACCTTGGACAATCATGCTCCTTGTCTGGACCTCTAATTTCTAAGACCTCCAATGGTCCTACTCCAATAGTATGCTGGTAAATGTTCAATTGTTGACTCTCTGAAAAAACAAATGTCTGTAAGTTTATTAGACATTTTACTGATATAAAGGGTGTATAGCACACAGTTTACAAATAATAAAATGTGCTATAATATTTATTGTAAATTATGTAGCCAATTGGTCCTCACAGAATGCTTTCATTGATTTTCGCTGAACTCTTGTACTGTACCATAGACAACCTATGCTTGTAAGTGATGACAGAATACAGCTCTGGCCTGAGTGTTGGTCAGTATTTTTTGTTTTCATATGTAGGACAAAAATGAAACAATAAATACATATGTTAGAACTTCATTCATTCGTCAGTGACATGATTAGCTTCTTTGTGAAACTGGAAAATAGTGACAAAATACTGAAAGGCTATTTCCTCAATTCTTTGTTAGTCACAATGTACCAGCTATAGACATGATACACTTTTAAAGGCTTAATAGCCATTTTTAACATTTTCTTTATTATTTCTTGAGTCTAGGCAATCAAGAAAACAGTAAATTAAGCTCTGATTGGTGGTATTTATAACTTCTGGGATGTAAGTATTCCTACCATGATTAAGTTCAAGTTACCAAATGTGCATTACTGAATGAAGGTTGGGAAGAGATGTGACTAGCACACCATTATATAATGTTTCCACCATACATACACAATAGATGTAAATAACCTTAACAGCCCAGATAAAAGTGACAAGTGGTACAATAAATAGGAAGTGACAAGTTTGGCGTGTTTATTACCTTATTTTTACATTTAATTCAGTTATAAGTTTTTATAATTTAATTTTATTAATGGCTCAATGGTGTTTAATAAAATGCCTCAACATTTCTAAAAACTTAACAATTAGCTCTCAAAAGCCAGTGTGAGCCAGTTCCAAATGCCACTGCCTACTGCTTTTAAGACAATCTTCTATAACCCAATAAGCTTCAGAAGCTTATGGAAGAACATTTCATAACCAGATAGCATGACAGTTGGCACCAAAATTCTTCTCTTTGTCTATTCCTGCGCAGAAGATAATTATTTATAAATGACATGATCTGGAGGTGTAAGGCTAGGTTTAGTTTGTTACTTAGCCCCCAAATATCACATTTGACGCCTTCTCTCATCCACCCTTCAGCATCTCTGCAAATTCATGGGATAAAGCACAGTCTTGAAGGAAAACGGAAAAGAAAATAAAGGATCATTTTTGAACATAGTGAAAGAAATGTGATTCTCCATTTGGTCCCCTGCCTCCCCACCACCCCCAAGCATTTATTTATACACAAATGCTAACTTTTGTTTATAGCTCTTGAAGCTCACCTTCAGCCCATGGTACTAATCAACCCCTTGAGTCAACACCTTCTTTTTTTTTGCTGGCTAGAGCAGAGTTACTCACCAGTGGCTCTCCTATCAGGCCTACCACTCCTACCCGAAGTGGTCAGTTAGTGAGGGAACTAGAACAAGAACTCAAATCGTAGGCTCTTTGCCCCACGTTAAGTTGCGTACATACATGCATACATGCACGTGCATACACATGCACAGCCATGCACATGTATACACTCACTCATACTCACAGAGGCTTGTCTGTCTTCTGGCTTCCAGAAGCTTTGTTTCCCCTTCATGGTTGAGTCGTGGGTCCAACCAAGGCTACTAAGTGAAGATGAAGTTCCTTCAGCTGTAACTGTGGCTCTGCAGGTGCCTGGAAGGCTTGTGAGTGGGGGAATCCTGTCTCACACTGAGGCCTCAGCTCTATCCCTTCCCACTTTGAGGTTCAGAAATACCCAAAACTGAGATTTCCACTGCCCTCTGTCCTAGTTTCTCAGGGGAGGGTCAGTCAGCTCTAGGGAAAAGAGAAGAAGGATCTGCAAGGGACCTGGGGAGACTTCCACCTCCCCCACAAAGTGAGGGAATCACTGAAAAACAAACCCTTTAAAGAATCAGAAAAAGATAGAGGTCATTCTCATTCATAACAACTGAGTTCCCAATATAATCCCAGGTTTTGAAGGGTTTTTTCTTGAAATCTTCCTAAGGAAAGAAATCTTGCAATTCCTGTAAGCAGCTTGTTCTTTCTCTGTCTGACCTCATTCTTTCCAGCTTCAGAATCAGTTCTGCTATCTGTTGATGGGCCTTTTGATGGTTGTGTGATGGCATCCTCTGTTTTGATATATCTCCAAGATTAGGACAGCGTCACCTTTTACATCAGCACCTGCACAGAGAACATTATCAAGATGACAGGACAATATAAAAATAGCTATGACCAGACAGGCCCCAGACCTGTGATGGAGATAACAGATCAGAAGATCATGATGATAGTAGCTGACAGGTCCAAAAATATGAGAGATGGGCAAATATCCAGACAAGTTTTATTCTATATCCTGCCACTATTTCTACAGACTATGAGATAGAGGGGAGCTTGATGATCATATGGTTCCAATTTCCCCATTTTATAGAAAAGAATGCTGAGACCTAGTGAGGACTGGCCTGCCTAAGGCCACACAGGGAGGCCTAAAGCAGAGAGAAGGAATAAAAAATCAAGGTCCTGGGCACCTAACTCTCAACTTAGGCCCATTGTGTTTTCCCTGTATTATACTGCTACATATTCTGGTGGTGGTGTCGCTTGAGAATCAATGGCTGCTTAGCTCAGGCCATCAGTGCTCAGGCATAATCAGTGTGGGCTGTGGCTGATCACACCTGTCTATCCAACCTCCTCAGTCCCCCTCTCCTGGGAACCTCAGAAATCTGAGCAAAGACTGGGTGTCCTAGTACCGGTGATCTAATTCTATTTCCAAAGGCAACATGGTCTCAGCAGAGACACAGGAAGAGACGAATTGCTGCAGTCCATCTTTGGTACCCTATTGAGTTAGTGACTCAGCAGCTAGAATCAGTCTCTTTGCTTGGGGGAATGATAGTGCCCAGATTTCAACTAAAGTGATTCTCAGGAGTTTGCTCTGGCAAGCATACCAGCATTTCTCCAAAAGGAGACTTCTCATTCTGGTTCCAGAGTTGACTTTGGGGGATCCTGGGACCTCATGTTTCCTTTCTAGGGAATGAACATCTGTCTGCTGGTTTAGCCCTCTAAGATGATTCTTGATTTTGATTTTTTTTTTCTGTACCTTGATTCAGCATATTGGCCTAAGACCCCTTTTTCTGTCACTGGAAACTTTTTGATCCCTGACCTTCTCTCTTTCCAAGCTCAGTGAACAATTTTCTAAGTTTTCCTCACTGTACAGTCTCAAACAAGCTCACTTAAGTTGGCTTGTATAGGGGATCTATGCATTGTTTCTTTAAGTAAAACATAGCTATTTAGTTATTAGCATCCCCAAATGCTGAGTAGTGTGTGAGGTATCCTGGAGACCACAAGGAAAAAAACCAACAACTCCTGCCTTTAAAATACCTTCAAGGAGAACTACAACCACTGCTCAAAGAGATAAGAGAGGACACAAAGAGATGTAAAAACATTCTGTGCTCATGGTTAGAAAGAATCAATATCGTGAAAATGGCCATATTGCCAAAAGTAATTTATAGATTCAGTGCTATCCCCATCAAGCTACCATTGACTTTCTTCACAGAACTGGAATAAAATCACCTTTAACTTCATATGGAATCAAAAAAAGAGCCTGCATAGCCAAGACAATCCTAAGCAAACAAAAAACAAAAACAAAAAAAACCCACAAAACAACAACAAAAAAACAAACCTGGAGACATCATGCTACCTGACTTCAAACTGTACTACAAGCTTATAGTAATCAAAACAGCATGGTACTGGTACCAGAACAGAGATACAGACCAATGGAACAGAAGAGAGGCCTCAGAAATGACACCACACATCTACAACCACCTGATCTTTGACAAACCTGACAAAAACAAACAATGGGGAAAGAATTCCCTGTTTAATAAATGATTTTGGGAAAACTGGGTAGCCATATGCAGAAAGCTGAAACCGGATCCCTTCCTTACACCTTATATAAAAATTAACAAGATTAACAAGATGGATTAAAGATGGAAACATAAGACCAAACATCACAAAATCCCTAGAAGAAAATCTAGGCAATACTATTCAGGACATAGGCATGGGCAAGGACTTCATGACTAAAACACCAAAAGCAATGGCAACAAAAGCCAAAATAGACAAATGGGATCAAATTAAACTTAGCTTCTGCACAGCAAAAGAAACTATCGTTAGAGTGAACTGGCAACCAACAGAATGGGAAAGAATTTTTGCAATCTACCCATCTGACAAAAAGCTAATATCCAGAATCTACAAAGAACTTAAACAAATTTACAAGAAAAAAACAACCCCATCAAAAAGTGGGCAAAGGATATGAACAGATACTTCTCAAAAGAAGGCATTTATGCAGCCAACAAACATATTAAAAAAAACTCATAATCACTGGTCATTAGAGAAATGCAAATCAAAACCACAATGAGATACCATCTCACATCAGTTAGAATGGTGATCATTAAAAAATCAGGAGACAACAGATGCTGGAGAGGATGTGGAGAAATAGGAATACTTTGACACTGTTGGTGGGAGTGTAAATTAGTTCAACCATTGTGGAAGACAGTGTGATGATTCCTCAAGGATTTAGAAATAGAAATACCATTTGACCCAGAGATCCCATTACTGGGTATATACCCAAAAGATTGTAAATCATGCTATTATAAAGACACATGCACACATATGTTTATTGCGGCACTGTTCACAATAGCAAAGACTTGGAACCAACCCAAATGCCCATCAATGAGAGACTAGATAAAGAAAATGTGGCACATATACTATTGAATACTATGCAACCATAAAAAAGGATGAGTTCATGTCCTTTGCAGGGACATAGATAAAGCTGGAAACCATCATTCTCAGCAAACTGACATGAGAACAGAAAACCAAACACTGCACGTTCTCACTGATAAATGGGGTTCTCACATGGACACAGGGAGGGGAACATCACACACTGGGGTCTGTCAGGGGGTAGGGGGTTAGGGGAGGGATAGCATTGGGAGAAATACCTAATGTAGATGACAGGGCGATGGATGCAGCAAACCACCATGGCATGTGTATAATTATGTAACAAATTTGCACGC